>NC_137896.1:78897587-79551024 GCF_963455335.1 Martes martes | reverse complement strand
CCTGCCTCTCTGCCTACTTGTAATCTCTGTCTGTCAAATAAATAAATAAAATCTTAAAAAAAAAACAAAAAAAACAAAATAAATAAATAAAATCTTTAAAAAAAAATAAAATAATTACTGAAATTACGACTATAATAGCCCATATAGTTATGTAACGTTTTTTTCACTTCTCTTTTCATGTGAAAAGTAGTTTAAATATTATTCATTTGAAAAATCTTCATTACATTACAAATAAAGAGTTGTACAGGCAAGTCATGCCAGACCATTCCTTTTTTTTTTTTTTAAGCTTATTTGTTTGGGCACCTGGGTGGCTCAGTCGGTTAAGTGGCTGCCTTCAGCTCAGGTCATGATCCCGGGGTCCTGGGATCGAGCCCTGATTTGGGCTTCTTGCTCCGTGGGGAGTCTGCTTCTCCCTCTCCTTCTTCCTGCAGCTCCCCTCCTTGTGCTCTCTTTCTCTGTGTCAAATAAATAAATAAAATCTTTAAAAAAAATAAAGTTTATTTATGTTTTTTTTAGTAATCTCTACACCCAAAGTGGGGCTCGAAATACTTCTGACCGTAAGACCAAGAGTCACATGTTGCTCTGACTGAGGCAGCTAGGTGACCCTCTTTTTTTTTTTTTAAGAAATTTACTTATTTATTTTAGTAACATGCCAGATTCTTAAGAAAATATTCCATTAATTATGGCAATTTTCAAAATGCCTAAGAAAGGTAACTGTTATTGAAATAAATCCTTTGTTTTTATAACATTTCTTAAGGGAAAGATAATAGAATGTTTAAATTAATATTAAATAAACAACTAACTTCTAGGGTTTATACTCTTTTTCTTCTGGATTTTATTTTATTATTTTTTTTTAAAGATTTTATCTGTTTATTTGACAGAGAGACACAGCGAGAGAGGGAACATAAGCAGGGGGAGTGGGAGAGGGAAAAGCAGGCTCTCTGCTGAGCAGGAAGCCCCATGCAGGGCTCGATCCCATGACCCTGAGACCAGGATCTGAGTCAAAAGCAGACTGTTAACTACTGAGCCACCCAGGCGCCCCCTGGATTTTTAACCTTGGTTCTGAAATACATTTTACAAAAACTTGAAAGTTTCTAATTTAGCTAAATTAGAATAAAGCTCTATTTTAAAAAAGACTTCATTACACTCTATGTTCCAGTCCCTCCAGATGATATTCTTTTTCTTTCTTTTCTTTCTTTCAATGTTTTGGAATTTACATTCAAATGGAATAAGAACAGAATGAGCTTATTCCTTCTAGCAAACTTCTTCATGCTTTATTCATCATTTATCTTGTATTGAGGTATCCTGACATACTGTTCACTTTACTTTCAAATACCTTAACTTTCTGTGTTTATTTCCCCATCTTAAAATGGTGATAGTAATTGTTCCTACCTCATTGGGTTATCAAGAAAATTAAGTGAATACATATCAAAGTGCTTAGAAAAGTCCCTGGCCCATAGTAAGTGCTCAGTAAATGTTAACCATTGTCATACTTGCTGTTTTAAAACTACCTTCACCTGATCTCTCTGGGTTTATTGTCTAGCTGCTGTTTAATTCTGACATTCTCAATAAGTACATTGAGTCAGCTTGAAATTGTTCAAGCCTAGTACGGCCTAAAGACAGGGTGAGGTGCTGAGATTCTTCCATTAATGTATTTATGATGCTTAGTTGATATGTTTTAAAACTTCTCCAAAAAGGAAAGAATTGCACAATACAGAATACTCAAAAATGATGTTTTTTTTTTCAAAGTTTTAAAGCAATCTCTATACCCAACATGGGCATCAAGCTTACAACCCCGAGATCGAGAGTTGCATGTTCCACTGACTGAGCCAGCCAGGCATCCCCAAAATAATGTATTTTTTTGTTTTGTTTTGTTTTTTAGATTTTATTTATTTATTTGACAGACAGAGATCACGAGTAGGCAGAGAGGGAGGGAGGAAGCAGGCTCCCTGCTGAGCAGAGAGCCGGATGCGGTGCTTGATCCCAGGACCTGGGATCATGACCCTAGCCAAAGGCAGAGGCTTTAACCCACTGAGCCACTCAGGCGCCCCAAGATAATGTATTTTTAATGAGTCCAGTACAAACTGCACATACCATGCTCCAAACATTATTTGGGGGGAGCTTCTCAGACAAATTCTTAAGGAATCCCTGTCCCCATGCCACCCCAACAGACAACAGAGTGGCATAATCTAGTGCCTTGGTACTCAAAATGTGGTCCATGGACTATCAGCATTAGCATTAGCATTTCCTGGGAGTTTGTTAGAAATGCAGAATTTCAGGCCTTTCCCAAAATCTATTGAAACATAATCTTCATTTCAATAGGCTCCCCAGGCAATTCATATATACAGTAAAGTTTGGGAAACACTGATGTAGTTGAGATTCCACTTTTCCCCCCTCCTCCAGCGAGCCAAGATAACATCATATATTTTATAAACAGATCAGGATGCCTCAACCTCTGCACTATTGATTTTTTTTTTTTTTTTGGAAGTATAGTTGACACACAATGTTACATTAGTTTCGGGTGTTTCACACATAGTGATTCCACAACTTTATACGTTATGCTGTCCCCACCGCAAGTGTAGCTGCCATCTGTCCATACCACACTGCACCATTGATATTTTGGGCTGAATAATTCTTTGTTGTGGGGGGCCTGTTCTCTATATACAGAATATTTAGCAGCATCATATCTCTGACCACTTGTAAGTATCGACAATGTCTTTGTATTAGTCATTATTATACTGGTGTTTATTATTACCTTCACCTTCTGATCTATCTAGTCTGATAACATGCTGTGTTTGATTCTGACATTGGCTAACAATGTTGTTTTGTGAGGCAACGGTTGATCGCTAAATGTCTCCTCAGGAGCAAAATTGCCCCCTGTAGAGAATCACTGAAATCAATCCACCAATTTTGCTAGGTTTTTCATTTCTTCTA
This sequence comes from Martes martes, assembly GCF_963455335.1. Classification (NCBI taxonomy): domain Eukaryota; kingdom Metazoa; phylum Chordata; class Mammalia; order Carnivora; family Mustelidae; genus Martes; species Martes martes. The sequence goes on along the minus strand of NC_137896.1, from coordinate 79,548,090 downwards.
AAGTCAGAGCACGTAATAGAACATTTTCTATTGTTGTTAGAATCTATTTTCAATTTATTATATGAGAAGAAGTCTTCGAAACATAATTTTGATAATACCTTCTCAAAATTACTAATGTGTCTAAGTACACATGAGGTCTTACTATTCTTGTCTGCTTTTCAAGTTTTCTGCTAATGGCGATAATATCCTGAACTTCATGAGACAAATGAGTCAGATCTACTAAGTGTGAGAATTAAAGAAAGTAAAATGGGCAGCTTCTCTCTTTTTCTTTAGAGTTACAGAGTTAGAGACTTTCACATCTGGACATCTGGTAACATCTTTTTTTTTTTTTTTAAAGATTTTATTTATTTATTTGACAGAGAGAGACACAGCGAGAGAGGAAACACAACCAGGGGGAGTGGAGGAGGGAGAAGCAGGTTTCCCACTGAGCAGGGAGCCCAACGGGACTGGATCCCAGGACACTGGGATCATGACCTGAGCCAAACAGATGCTTAAGGACTGAGCCACCCAGGTACCCCCCTGGTAACATCTTCTTATCAACACTAATTTTCAGAGCTATGTTTGATTACAAAAGCCAAAAAAAGATTAATTTGTGAATTCGACAAATATTTATTAAGTACAACTAAGAAGTTGGCACAAAGCCCCTGCCTTTAAGGAATTTATGGGTGATGGAAAATTGAGATCCTAATTCTACCCCGAAACTTCCTCCTGCAGCCAATCTCAGAAAAACAATAATTCCACCCTTCTAGTCACTCGGGCCAGAATCCATGGAGTCATCCCTGAATCCTCTCTTTCTCACACATCCCAAACCAATCTTATAGGAAGTCCTTTGACTCTAATTTTGAGTACTTTCATGATTACCATTATGGTCCAAACCAAAATCAATCTGTGGATGAATGCAGGGTCTCCTAAGTGTTCTCCCAAGTTCTACCCTTGCTCCCAGGCTATTCTCATCACAGCATCTAGAGCGATTCTGGTAAGATTTGAAGTCAGGTCAAGTCATCATGTCTCTGTTCAATCACTTGTATGGTTCCCAGTGTCGCTGAGAAAACAAGCCAACGCATTTACAATGGCCTACAGGAAGGCCCTACAATTTACCTGCCCCCTTACCTGGCCCCTTTAATGCTATGACTTCATCTCCTTCTTGCTCAGTCAGCACTGATCACAACTCTGGCCTCCTTGATGGTAAAGATTTAACAACAAGCTCTGAGGAGAAAAAGTCCTGAATTTTAGCTGACTTGCAAACTATAAGTACTCCTGCCATGGCCAATGTGAGGCTATGAATATGATGTCACAAAAGTTGGAGAGAAGCACAGTGGCACATTGTTATATGGTGTTTCCATCATGCAAACACCGTTGATGTAAGTAATCTAAAGAGCATAGAGAATGGTAAAGTACAATAACATAGTTAAGAAGTGATGACTCTTGAGTATTTATTACCTTGGCTTTTAATATAATTTATTTATTTAATAATACATTTATACATAATTTAATTGTTTATAATGGCTAGGTTTGACAATCAGCTCGCAAAATTCCTGAAAACTTAACAATTGGTTCCCAGGGCTGACACTAGTTCACCACTATAAATAACACACCAATATGCTGTTGCCTCAGGGCCTTTATTTCTCCATCTGCCTGGAAAGCTCTTCTCCTAAATACTTGCAAGGCCTCCTTCTTTCATCTCCTTCAGGTCTTTTTTTGAATGTTACCTTTTAAGTGACACCTTCCCTAGTCACCCTGTCAAAAACTGCTCCACCCCCAATTTCTTATTTCAATACCTTGATTCATTTCTAACCTTAGCACTTGTCACCATACAACACACCATTTCTCCAACTTCTTTATTTACGTCCAGTGTCCTCCATTAGACTTAAAACCCAATGAATGTAGGGATTTTTGTAGGATTTGTTTCCTCTCAAATCCTCAGCATTTAGAACAGTGACCAGTAAATACTCAATTTAATATTTGTTGAATAAATGGGTTAGGGCCACCTCTTCATTTCTTTTTTAAAACTTACTTTTCTGATTCTCATTGCCTAATAGATAACAATACATTTGTGTGTGAAGGAAATAGCATATCTTTCCATCCAGGCTACAGGTACTAATTCCACCTTCTCTAATGATCTGTTTTACTTACATATTTTTATTTTTTACTTAGAAATACAACTCTGTCATTTCCCCTGTCCTGCTTGAGAATGATCCTAGTTAAATGATAATTTCATTTCTCATTTCTCCATGAGTAAGAGTCTGGGACCTATTGTTGAATGTCACCTCACAGAACTGTATAAATTTCTGACTGTCAAACTATAACTTTGAGGCTTGGCAGCCTTGTCAGATGTTTTTTTGCTATGTTCTCAAAAAGACAGCAACTTACTTGCAGACAGTTGCTGATTCTGCTCCTGATCGATTTGAGGTTTCATAGACTGCATATAGATTATTTGCTGAAGTCTTAGACAATAAGGGAATTTGGCTCCACAAGCAGAATATTCATAATCTTCCATAAACATTTTTGACATTGTAAATTCAGGTTGATAGGAATAGGACTTTGCCTTTCCTGGTTAATTTTTTATGAAAAGGGTATCTCTTCTCTCTCACCTCCATGTCTGAGCATCATACACAATCATACTGTTGTCCACATTTTATTGGTAATGTTTTTTAAAATCTATGGTTGTGATGTGATGTAGTGTTTTATGAAGTATTTTTAAGAGCAAATAGAAAAACAAGATGTTCACAAATAAATATTTCTCCCCGTGTTTCTTTTCAAGCCTTACAAAGTTACAATCATCCCATAGAGATTCACTGGAAAAAAGAGCCCATGGAATTGTGAATTTGTGTTCAATACATGAATACACCCAGTGAGTCAAACTCATGTTCAGTCCAATGCCCATTTTGTATGACAGATAGGAAGAAGTACATGTTGGAAGGTCACTGCTGTATCTCTGAGAGCAAAGTAGTATCGAGTTTCTCAAAAAAAATGAAATGACGAATTCCATCATTAGTAGATTTACTGCATGTTCTTACTTTAACTTTTTTTTTGTTATATTATATGGACATTTAATTTTATTATTTATGCATTCCTTGAAGAGCTCACCATCAGAAGAGATTGTCTTCAGTGCCAAAAGATTAAATTAAAATGCTTATTTGACCCTGGTGTGATTGTAGTAGCAAATATTTATGGCTTTGATAGGGAATAAACATGTAGTATTCTCATATTGTGATGGGTATGTAAACTGATACAACTTTTTTAGGGGTTACCTTGGTAGTACCTATCACAATAACAAATATAATGTCTTTCACACCATTGTTTCACTTTTAGGATATTAACCTAGAAATAGATATATTCACATTTGTGCCCAAAGATTAATGTACAGGGATATTCACTGCAGCATTATTTCTAAGAGGGAAAACTAGAAATAGCCTGCTGTCCTTAGTAGGGGAATGGTTGAATCATTTATGGTACTAAGAAGATGTGGAAGGCTATGGGACTGTTAATAAGGATAAGATGGATTTATATATACTAATCTTTTAAGTAAAAAGCAAATCACTGAACTATGTATGGTATGATGTCATATGTATTGAACAAAACACAAAGCAAATACATTTGTAAATGCATAGAAAAGACCTCAAAGCATGCATACCACACCCTTAACAATGATTATTTCTGGGCAGGAAAAATAACTGTGGGGATATGCAGAGGGGAAATTTACTATTTACTGTAGGTACTTCGTTCTATATTGTTTGAATTGCTAGCCATGATCATGTATTACTTTCTAAATTAAAAATAATTTTTAAAAATAGTGGTGCCTGGTTGGCTCATTCGGTGGGCATGGGAGTCTTGATCTTGGGGTTGTGAGTTTGAACCCCATGCTGGGTGCAGACATTATTAAAAACAAAATCTTAAAAACTTTTTTTAAAAATAGAAATAAGTATTAAGTGCTAAAAAGGAATTTATGAGTTTCTGTTTCTCTTATTTCAGATGAACGTTATTGTTTTGTAAGACAATGTGAGTAGAAAGAACACATAGGTTCTAATGTCGACTCAACTACTGTGAGGTGATGTGTACCTATATCTTTATGTATGTGTGTTTGAAGAAGGGGAATCAAGAGTGAGATTGCAAAATAATAACTATCTGACAGGTTACTATGAGAGTTCAGTGAAATATTGTACAAAAAAGTCTCACCCTGCTAGACAGCTGGCAGGCACTCAATACAATTTACTTATATTTCCTTATCCATATCCCACTCCAAGTTTTGAAATCTGTTTGATTCCAGTAAATGAAGGTAATGAAAAAAATATCAGACGCATCAGACCTGTGTTCTGAATTTTATCTTGAAAATACAATGATCAAACATCTGCTCCCATCATTTTTTTTATACTTATTAATAACAAGCTGATTTTGAACACTCCATTTTGGCAAATTCTGGGCAAAACTGATGGGCTAAATATTTACATGTAATTCAAGATACTCAGACAGAGATGACCTCCTAGGATATGATCTAAAGATCAGATGAAAAGAGGCAAAGGGACAACAAACCGAGACTATTTGAACTTTACAATCCACACAGTGCTTTATGGGTCACACTGCTCCTTCATACCCATTTGATCCTTCATGGAAGAAACAGGCATTAATGATGTCAGCCTCATTAAACGGGTGAGATGGGTGAGAAGGAAACTGAGGTCCAAAGAGGTGAAGTGACTTGCCCAAGGGCACACTCTTGAACAAAGACAGGTCTTACTCCTAGTCAGTTTTTACTATTAGTCTGCCATCAAAAAAAAAAAAAAAAAAAAAAAAAAAAAGAATGGTGGCCAAGAGCTGAGAATGTAGAGGGAAGAAGTCTTTTTTTAAAAAACAGGACAGCTCCATGGGGTGCCTGGGTGGCTCAGTGGGTTAAAGCCTCTGCCTTGGGCTCAGGTCCTGATTCCAGGGTTCTGGGAATGAGCCTCATTGGGCTCTCTGCTCAGCGGGGAGCCTGCTTCCCCCTCTCTCTCTTGCTTGTGATCTGTCAAATAAATAAATAAAATCTTTAAAAAAAAAAATAAAAAAATAAAAACAGGACAGCTCCAGTTTTTCTGGTAATAGAATATAAATATTCCAAATGACCAGTGTATACCAGGCATGTTATATATTAAATATGGCTTGATATTATTGTTAGCTAATGAATAAAAATCTTACACCTGAAAGTCATCTAAAAATACTATTTAGGTAAATACAGGAGTTGAGTTATAGAGTTTTTCTTTATTGGAAGGTGAGGGAATTATTATTATTTTTTTTAAGATTTATTTCTTTGTTAGAGAGCTAGTCAGAGAGAACAAACGGGGAGGGTTTGGAGGGAGAGGGATCTCCCAACCTTACTATCATGACGGAGCCGAAAGCTTAACCAACTGAGCCACCCAAGTGCCCTGTGAGGGAGTTATTCTTACGTAGTTTTGGTGTTAGCCATTGTTCATTCCCAGAGAAAAGATCTGCTGTTGAAACTGCAATTTAATAAATCATTAATTAACCTCTTGGTGGCACAATGGACCTAGAAAATTTTGGTGGGCTACTTGCTGTTTAAGCATAGAAAAATCAGTTAAGCTGATTTGGAGGGCACTTGGGGATAAACAAACGAGGCAACCACGTGAAACGCCACGTGCATGTGACTTTCATAGAAAATACTATTTGGGATGATGAAGAATGTGAAGGGCAGCTATGCTGAAAAGAAGTCAAAGGTAGGGACAGATCAAGGGCACCTGATGGGTGGCTGTTGGCATGCACCCTAATCGAGCAAAAAAACCCGTGTTACACCAATAACATGGATTAGTGTCTTCGTTCCTAGTAAGGGTTGGTTGTTGGCAGCCAAATCCCAGCTCCGGCGACACCAAGTTAAAAAGCCTTTCTCAAGATCCATTCAGGCACCTTTTCCATGACTCTGAGATCACGAGGCGCCAAGAGTGCATGCCCCCACATCTCACCCTAACCTCTTTCACGGTTTTTCTCACCCTCAACTTCCAGTTCCCAAAGCCAGGCCTTTAAAATGGATCAGAGAGGTCCGAGGCCTACAACTGGCCTCCGGTGCGTTCTTTTCACTCCTTTTTTCCACCCCTCCCCGCTTAATAAAAACAACTGGGTGTGCCCTCCCTTCTCAAAGCGGGGCTCCCTTCTGAAGGGGCGGGTCCTGAACACGGCAGGCTCACACCCCGCAGGTTGGCGGGAGCAGGCGGGGGCGGGCCGGAGCGGATCCGGAGAAAGCCGAGCGAACGCTGCCGCGCGCCCAGCTCAAACTCGCGCCGCCACCAGCTCACAAGCTGCGCCCCACCCTCTCCGTCAGCAAAGGCGCCCAGCCAATGAGCGGGCCGGAAAGGCCGGGCCTGCGGGCTAAGCATTGGGAGGGGGAGCCGCAGGAGGGGGACGGGAAGTCGAGGGCGGGCTTTACTTGACTGACAGGTCATTCGCACCAATCCTCCGCGCGGCTTGTCTTCGCTCTCTTCTCAGCTGGGCTCAGCTCTTCGCCCCACCTCCTCCTCCTCCACCCCCCCTCCATGCTCCTTTTCGACCCGCCTCACTTCCCCTCCCCCACTCTGCAGGCAAATCGCTGCTGGAAAGAGGCGGGGGCCGAAGCGGCGGGCTCGTGTGGAGACTTGAGGTGGGATTGACGGGCTATCTGGCCAATAAGACGTAGGTTGATGGCGCGGCTGTGGCTGGGACCGGCCAATGGGCAGGCGGGCTGGGGGCGGAGGCCCAGGTTCCAAACGCTCCGCGGCGCCATGGGCTGAAAACTCAACCGAGATGGAATCTCCCAGTCTGAACCGGTTTCAACCGGTTCCGAGTTTGAGGCACTAGGAGGAGGGGGAGAAGCGGCTGCAGCGGCCGCGGCAGGAGCAGCGGGAGCTACAGCATCAGCAAGAGCAACAGTAGCTACAGCCCCGGCGGCGGTGCCTGTTCCAGTCTTTGCTGCTGCAGTCCGTGCAACCACCCAGAGGGGGAGGGGGGAACCACCAGTCGCTGAGGAGCAGGAGAAGGGGGGAAAGTTTAGGCGAGCCTGGGTGGGGGGGCCCAGCGCCGGAGCCGCGTGAGAGAGGGAGCCGTATTTTGGTAGGGGGGAGTCGGACTGCAACTGGCAGCAGAGCGTCCCCCGACCTTGTGGACTCTATACCCCCTACTCCTGCCGCTTCTGCTGCCGCCTGTGGCTGGAGGGTCCCCCTGGGGCTGAATCTTTGGGACTTGACCCCTTTCCCCTCCCCCTTCCCTCACTCCCCAGCCAGGCGGGAGCATTTATTCCACGGATTAATTCCCCTTCCTTTTTGGGGGGGGCGGGTGGGTGTGTGTCGTGGGGGGCATCCCTGAAATAGTAAATATTGTTGAGCTTTTTTTGCCCTTATCTTCGTTTTTTTAATTTCCTTTTTTTAAGGTGGGAAAACTGTGAAACCCACCTTGATTTCCTCCCCTTTCCCCCCTCCCCACCTTCCCTCGCCCTAATCCCCCGACAAGGAAAGAAGAAGCAGTTGGTTCAATCTCTGGGTAAGTCGACTGTGTCTTCGGGGCCGAGGGCCGGGCGGCGGCCGGGCGGGAGGAGGCCGGCGTGGGGCGCGGCGGCAGCAGCGGGAGGCGAGCCCGGGAGGCGGCGGCGGGCCCACAGGCAGAGCCTGCGATTGAATGGAGCCGCTTCTGCCGCTGGGGGATGGAGGCGGGGAGGCGGCCGTGAGAGGGTAGCGCTTGCTGGGTTATTCGCGTGTGCGGGTGGCGGTGGAGGAAGGCGAAGAGCGTGATAGTGAAGCGGGGCCGGTGTGGGGGTGGAAGGGCTTCCCCAGCCCAGGGGGCTGGCGAGAAGTTGGGGTGATTTCAGGAACATCTCTGTAAATTATTAGGAGTGGAAGTTTCCAGAAATATTTAGTGCAGCAGCATTGAAACGTCCGCCTCGCCTGCATCACGTGGCCCCCTCGGTGGAGAGCTTGGGATCGGGGGAGGGAGGGGCTGCCGACTCCCTCCTCCTCTTGCAGGGAAACTCGAAATCTGTTTTTTTGCAGGCTAGGTTTAGAAATAGGAAAGGTTAGTTGGTGGTTCAGGGTTCTGTAAGTGGGATTTCGTGCTGTAGTTTGTTGGGGGGGGGGGTTGAGTGTGTTAAGTGACCAGATCGTTTACTGCTGGCATTGTACGGTGGATGATGCCCTGATTCTCCTTCATTCCGATGTCTCCGAGTTTGGGATGGGTGGGAAGAAGTGGTGTAGTGGAGGAAGCTTTAAAGATTTGCCTAGCCGGGACCTCCTCTGATCACGCAGAGGCCATGCTGCATTGAGAATGGGGCGGTGAACTTCAGGCGCCTGGTCTAAATGCCTCCTCCGAGTATGGGCGGGGTGAGTGCGTGCTCGGGTATGCTATAGTTAGAACTGCTGCAAATCGGTTCGGGTGGGAAGCGAGGGGAGGGCGGGCCTTAGTGAGGTGTGTTTCTACTGAATGAAGCAGGCAGTTGCCCACACATCTAAGTAGCAGTCTCTCCTTGTAGCGACTTGTTTTTTGACCTACTACTTAGTAATCATAAAGCATCGGTTATGGTTTGCATGGGAGCTGGCAGTGTGTAGCTGCCTGCTTATTCAATTTGAAGTGGCAGTGAAGGTATTTTGGTAGTCACTTGTAGAGTCACATTGCTGGATAATCCCTTGTATATGCTATCCAGTGAGTGGATTTTAGGATTGAGTGTCCCAAGGAGAAAAGAAAGCGGTTGTGGTTTCACGCTCTCCCGCCGGATGGCTGTTTGCTATCTGCCTGATTGTGTATCTTAAGCGTGTGGGACACTGCTGTTAGTGGAAAGAATGTTTTGGAAGCTGTTTGATTTGGGGGACTAAATGTGCTTGGCATTGACCAGAAAGCCGCCATTTCTGTACAGTTCAAGATTAGTTAGGTCATTTCGAGGATAGCAGCTAGTTCTGAGGATGGCAAACTACTGTATTTAACATGAGATTTTACTTTAAACCTGATTTTTCACAAGAATTTAGCTCGAAGAACTCTTGTAAAGACAGTGTACTTGAAAATGAAACTTTTTATAGTCAAATTGTTCTTTCTTGTTTGGGTTATTAAATTATGATAGGAGTACATAGGAGGAAAGTTCGTTCAGTTTTTAACCAAAAATTTAAAACTTTTGATATGTACATCTTGGTGCTTTGTGGGCATTGTTTTTCAACCTCAGTTTTTAAGACTGTTCTGATCCTTAAAATTTTATGGTATAAGATGCAAGAAATTTATACAGGTTGGTGGAATATATATTTCCATTTTTATATTTATATGTAGGTCAGATTTTTATTGATGCATATCAGGTATTTCGGTATTAACACATTAGTAATTGGTATAAAATGTTTGAGATCTCCTTAGTATTGCTGTCAGTAATGGGCTGAAAGATTTCAGAGAAATCAAAATTCTTGGAACTCTTAATTTCTCGATTTCTACATTATCTCTAACTTACCATTTATATTTAATTTTTTTGCAGTTGGCATTATCATTAAGTAAAGCATTTGCGTTAAAATTGAAATTGCTGCCAGTGTTGTTAACATTTTAAAACTGCTCTCAAGTAGCCAAGAAATAAATGTTTTTCCTATCAAACATAATGTAATCAAATCCCACCCATTTCCTGATCCTGGAAGGTTATTTAAGAGGGGGAGAAGTGGAGGTGACCTGCCAACCTTGTTGGGTCTAACTGCAGTCAACCAGTAGTTCTTAACCTGAGGTTTCATGCATGGCTTTCAGGGTGTCCTGGGTTTTCTGTAATTGTATACAAAATTGTGAATTTTTAAAATTTAGTAGGAGCTATCGTGTTCTTCTGATTGTAAGGCATCTTGACCCAAAAAGGTTAAGGAGTACTGATTTAGCCAGCCAGACTCAAGTGGCACTGGCTTTGAAGAAAAAGCAAAAGAAAGATTTTTATAATGCTGGGCAAAAGAAATGCGCATGTGTGCCAGCATCTTGGATTAGAATCCTCTTAAAAGGATAGCATTGCATATGAGTTGGTAGGGTTTAGCCAGTGCATTATATGAGGTGAAGAAGTTCGTCTTTCTGTTACCATAGAATTTGTTTTTATTTGGAAAATAGTTGGCAAGCTTTTACAGTTTTTTTACCTTGCCAGTGAATACCTGGAAATTAAAAAGTTTGAGTTATTACTGTAAAGTGTTTTTCTAGACATTTGTTCAAGGAATTTTAACCTCCAAATTCAGTTGAGTGTTGAAAGAAACAAATAGATGGTTTGAATATAGAAATTTTAAGTTCTGCTAGTAATTGGTATATACAGTAAGAAAACTTGGGTACCACATTTAGCTCTTAGCATCTCCCTGTTTTTTCAGTATATCCTAAAAATTAGGGTAATATACAGGGAAGGGAGTGCCTACTGAAATAGAAGACCCTATTTAGGAAGAGAGAAATCCACTTAAACTTTATCTGTACCTAAAAATCTGAGATTAAGACTTTGAACTGGTTGAGTTTTTAGGGCCATAAATTTCTAATAATAGTTCCATTAAAACAGGTTAGGAGTAATTTTATTTAAATATTAGTAGAACAGTAAGGTTTTTCTGGTAATTTAAAATAGACACTAGAAAAAAAAATATACACTAGAAAAGTTGAATGGACCTTAACAAAAGCAGTTGTGGAGTGGCTAAGTATCTTCAGCATTTAGTTGCTTTTACTGTTATTTAGGTAGTCTCTAAAAATTACTTATTATAATACTTGTAAGAACATGGTTGAAGTAAAATAACTTGAGTAGAAAGTTTCTGACTGGTAATACCAAAATTTCATAGGCGCCTTAAATTTTTTTCTTTACTTACAGTAATCTATGCCAGCAATTATGACAATGTTAGCAGACCATGCAGCTCGTCAGCTGCTCGATTTCAGCCAAAAACTGGATATCAACCTTCTAGACAATGTGGTGAATTGCTTATACCATGGAGAAGGAGCCCAGGTAAAGTAGTTGAGCAAAACTTTTTAACTTTATTGCGGTATTATTCGGTTTATAATAAAATTTTAAATTATCGCCTTTTTAAAAAGTGTTACATAGTTTATGTTAAATTGGAACTATATATTAACCAGTGAGAAACAGTCTGGAGAAACTGTATTATATGCATTATATTCTGACATGGTTAGAATGAGATGTTTTGGATATATTCTTATTGTTCTGTCTTTAAGAAACCTTTAGCCAATTTAATGAAAGATAGAGCCTAATGCGAGCCTAATGTATTAAATGTTTTATAGATACTAAAGATTGTGTATCTTCTGTGTATGTCATATATTTGGAGTTAAAAGATTCTTGTATTTTTGAAACGTTTAAATTACAGAAGTACTTCACTGATAAAACTCCTTTTAAGAGTCCAACAATACTGAGCATCTTAAGTTATTTGAATTTAAGACTTGTAAAAGTGGTCAATAACTGTAGGCAGTTATCTTACTCATAATCCATGTTTTGATCAGATTAAAGTTTTTAAACAACCAATTGAATGTTAGACAAGACAGGAATATTCATAAATTTTTTAGTTGTTGATGTTACAAGAAACTGGGCAATCTTGATTCTTCACTTTGTGAAGTTAATCACATGAAGGGTTTTAAATGAGTGAAATTTTCTGTTGGATTTAAACATCTTGAGGTGATGTGACAAAAACCAGTAAAATTTTTTTACCAGAATATTATATTCCTAGTAGATGATGTCTGGTTAGTACATGGGAAGGTTAATTATATCTTCAAGATACTAGTTTATATTTGCATGCTTAAACCCTGAGTGCTATCATACTGTTCAGAAACCTGAAAGGTAGAAATTGTATCTTTTATAGATGGTCCAAAAAGCATGATGTATAAATACTAGCATGTGCATAAATATTTCAGTTTCCTCTGAAATCCAACATTATTTTCGTGTGTGTGTGTATAAAAGAGAAAGTGTATATAAAGTGAAAGGGGGGCCATGAAAGTTGTATGAGTGGTAAAAATTATTTTTCAGATTTTGTAAGCTTGGTCCAGTTTTAAGAACTCCTAGGGGCTTTTGGTCCACATTATTGTCTCCAGAAGCCTTCCTGAAAAGGTATTCCATCCATATGTATTACACATACAATGTAGTAGTTTCTTTGTGCTATACATTCAGCTGGGAGTTTTAAGCTTCATTTTATTCTAACACGCATGTGTAGAAAGCAGCTGCTTTTGGAGGAAGGTATACAAGTAAGGTTGAGCTCAACTTTGAATGTATTAGAAGCTCAAGTCTTGTAGCCATTAGAAAGATGGGCATTTAATTTTGTCACATCACTTAGCTACTACTGCTGTTTAAATCTTTGTTCTTTTTAACATGACTCACAACATCTAAAAGTATGAGGATAAACAGAGACCAGTGTTCTTCTAGGCTTATAACTAAGAAGCAACAGTAATTTTTATCATGAGGAATATATTGGTGGTAGGGTACCTGGCTGGCTCAGTTGGAAGAGTATGTGAGTCTTGATCTCACAGACGTGAGCTCAAGCCCCATGTTGGGTATAGTGATTACTTTAAAAAAAAAAAAAAAAAAGACTTTAAAAAAATATATATATTGGTGGTGGTGCTGCTACTGCTTTCAGTAGTGTTTCACATTATTGAGATTTAATGATTTGTTTTAAATTTGATTAAATAAAATGTAGACTTAGGAAGTGTTTTCTATTTATCAAGGCAAAATAAACTTTCCCAAAAGTAAGAATTTTATGTCTACTTATACTATAGGACAGATCAGTTACATAAAGATAATTGCAAACTGATATTTTTCATTGTTATAGATAAGGAAGTGGAGGCTTAGAGCTTAAAGTCATCTAAAAACCTTTTTTCTAAAGGTGTATCTTTACACTTCTAGTTCTAGTGGATTTTTCATATGCCACCTCTTTGGGGGTTTATTGTGAGTAAAAAGAAAAAAGCTGTCATGGAAAACAGGTTTTTAGTGATGGATATCTTGGTTGTCCAATAAGTTTTCTAGTTACTGCTCTAGAGTGTCAACTACAAACTTACCTACTTTACAAGAGACTAGAAGATAGTAGGGTTTGTAAAAACACCTGTTATGGTACCTCATACTTAGAAGGCATTCTGTTTAAAGGGTACTTTAGGAAGTATAATGAAGAAGATTTAGCATATGGTGCAAACTCATTGTTTTAAAATACAGTATGGTTTCTTAATTTTTTTTCCAATTTCATAGAGTATGTGCTAAAAATGGTAGCTATAGAAATTATGCTAATTAAACATTAAAACTCAGAGGAAGCTAATTTTTTTAAGGATTAGATTAATTTTGGAGGGGAAGAGATTGTTAGAGGGGTGCCTTTTAATCTGTACCTGGAGCTTATGTCCAAATGGGCAGTATAGAAGGATATTTAACACTGTAACATTAGAACTGTCTTCTCTTCTAAGTATTTTTCTATTTTTACCCAAGTTAGGCAGCCAGCAGGGGAAAAATATATTGAAGAGTTGGGTGTTTTCTCCAGTGCTGTGTTAAGTGACTTGAACTCTTAATCTATTGCTTAGCAACTAAAATACTTTCACCATTCAGTAAGTAACACAGGGAGATACCAAATTTTCTCCTTCTTTAGTTTGCTTTTGTGTATTTTTTTAACCCCTCCTGAAGTTCTAAGTTAATAAAAGAATATTGTGTAAGGATTGTGGGGTTAGGACAAAATAGAGACTAAGATACAAATTCTGGAAGTGACTTCGTAGAGTAAAAGGACGCCTAAAAGGAAATGACATGATTTATGCAGTGTTAATGATAATAGTGTGGTGAGTATTCACTTCTGTGTACAGTTGTCATCATTTCAAAACCTCTAATAGAGTATCATGACCAAGTAACTTTTACTAGGCATGGATTTTTGATACACGTCATGTTCTTGGCATTTGTTACCATTTTATGTGCAAGTATAGCTAGTGAGAAATGAATAGTTCTAGTTAGATATTCTTTGGGAGAGAATCAAAACATTGATCAGTGGGAGTCCTGGGTGGCTCAGTGGGTTAGAGCCTCTGCCTTCGGTTCAGGTCCTGATCTCAGGGTCCTGGGATCGAGCCCCACATTGGGCTCTGCTCGCGGGGAGTCTACTTCCTCCTCTCTCTGCCTGTCTCTCTACCTGCTTGTGGTCTCTCTCTGTCAAATAAATAAATAAAATCTTTAAAAAAAATAAAAGTTTAAAAAAAAACACCAACATTGATCAAGTGTGCTTTGGCCCTAGATAACTCAGATCATTATTATTTCTGCTTTTTGTCATTATATAGCATAATTACAACTCCTTAAAACTGTTAGTCCCTTAACAAAATCTAATCAAAATATATGTATTTTAAGAGCTTATACTCTAGCTCTAACCCTGTACTTGTAGGTTGGAATCCAGTCAGCTGTTTTTTTCTTCCAAGTTCTGTGGTGATTCCGGTGGTATTGTCAAGGTGCAAAAGCACTACTTAGCGGCGTCTGGGTGGCTTAGTCAGTGAAGTGCCTGCCTTCGGCTCAGGTCATGGGATCTAGCCCGGCGTTGGGCTCCCTACTCAGTGAAGAGCCTGCTTCTCCCTCTCCCTTCCGCTCTGCTTACTTGTGCTATCTCTCTGTCAAATAAATAAAATCTTTAAAAACAAAACAAAAAACCCATTACTTAGTGGGTGTGTATTTTCAGTTTTCTTCTAAACAATAAGCAGTGTATATTGCTAGTTGGTTGATGGGGAAACCACTATATCTGCTACCTAAGGAAAATAATTCTTAACATCAAAGCCAAAATAAGGAACTTTTTTTTGTAAACTGAAATAAAACCTGAGTTAAAGATTTTGAGGTGTCTGTGAGAGATGGTTCAAATTAGAATGAATGTATCTTTTCCCCTCTTTGATGCTTGCTTTATAACCTGTAGAATTAAAGCCTTGATCAAGTTGAATCAGTCTAACAAAGATAATTGATATATTTGAAAATTATCAAACTTTCTACTTAAATGTGATAGAACTAGGTGGAAGGTAATTAGGGAGGATCCAGTTGAGCTACAAAACTGCCTTTAAAGGTGAAAAGTTTAAGCTGTTCTTCAAAAAAAAATCAGTAGAATTAACAGCCTTTGTTAAAATGTGTTCGTATCATTAAACTATAACGGTTAAAATGAAGAGGCTAGATACATAGTGTCAGTATGGCTAGATCTCTAAAATTCAGTTGTCTATTACACCTTACAATAAAGCTAAGGGAAAGTGTCAAATGAAAAGAGCAGATCCTAGTGTTTTTATAGTATATTATTTATATAAAATTTAGTGACCACAGAACTGTATCATCCATGAAATTTTATGCACATGCTGAGAAAATATGGACAGGAAAAGACCCCAAATTCATGAAAGTCATTCTCTCTAAAGAAGGAACAAAGAAAGGAAATGGCACTGGAGAAAGGTATAAAGGTGATTTCCATAAGTTTTACATCTTTTATGTTTGAAAGAAAAGTACAAGTAAAACAAAGTGTTAACATTTGTTAATTGTAGATGTTGGCTATATAGGTTTTTATTATTCCTCGTTTTACATTTTAAAGATGAAAACAGGTGCCTGGGTGGCCTAGTAGGTTAAATGTTTGACTCTTGGTTTCAGCTCAGGTTATGATCTCAGGGGCCTGGGATCAAACCCACTCCCCTCGGCTCCATGCTCAGTGCAGAGTCTGCTTGAGATTTTCTCCCTCTGCCCATCTCCCTCTCGCTCTCTCTGCACACACATGCTTGCTCATTCTCAAATACATGAGCTCTTAAAGATACGAAAACAGAAGTTTTTGGGTTTTTTTTTTTTAAGATTTTTATTTATTTATTTTGACAGAGAGAGATCACAAATAGGCAGGTAGGGGGGAGGGAAGCAGGCCCCCTGCTGAGCAGAGAGCCTGATGAAGGGCTCGATCCCAGGACCCTGAGATCATGACCTGAGTGAGCAGAAGGCAGAGGCTTAACCCACTGAGCTAACCAGGTGCCCCAGAAAACAGAAATTTTCAAAATAAGCTAGGATTTCATATGAAATTCAGAAGACTTTTCAGAGAATGGATAAAAGGTATATTTATAATAAATTTAAGAGACTTTTAAAGAGTTTCGGGGTCTTCATGTTTTATATATATCTATGGGTATTTGGGGTTTGTGGCCTTACTTAGACTCAGTTTTTACCAGTTTTCCCAAGAAAAAGAGTGTATGTATAATGTATTTTTTTTTTCATGAAATACATATTTATAGGTAAGGTTTGTTGGAGACATCTTGGTAACTTGTAAAGCAGGGAGTACCATTACATAATTTATTTAAGTATAAATGAATTTTTATATGTTGCTTTCACTTGATTGTTAAGTGCTAAGAACTTCACATTAGAGAAATTTTGTTAGTATTGGTTGGGTTTAAGTTCCATTTTGAGAATGCTAAATAAAGTAGATTGCGAAAAAAACTACTCTGTTTCAGAGAGATATATTCCCGTTTTAAATTGAAGTTTAAGAGTGGTAATGGATACATTTTTATTTCGGTATGGACTAATTATTTCTTTGAGTGTTTCAGAAAGTTAGTAGAATCACTGTCGTATTAGGATTTGTGCCTTGCTCAACACCATTTTAATGAATGATTAAAAAGAACAAGTGAGCTTAAAACTATTTTCATATAATGTTTTAGCAAAGAATGGCTCAAGAAGTACTGACACATTTAAAGGAGCATCCTGATGCGTGGACAAGAGTCGACACAATTTTGGAATTTTCACAGAATATGAACACGAAAGTAAGCAAGTGGTGGTTTTAAAATCCATTATTTCTTCTTTTCTTCCAGTCATAAACTTTGAGGAAGGTATCTCATTTTTAGTATTGCATTTGTTATCTCAAATTATTTAATATTGTTAACTTATTTCAAAATTTAGTCTTAAACATAGAATTAATTCTTGCAAATAGTCCTAAGAATTATGAATGAAGTTTTGTAATTGGGACTAGTATGCAAGGTGGCTTTTTTGCTTGCTTTTTTGTTTTTGTTTTTGTTTTTAGAGTATGTATACAGATCTAAGTAGCATAAATCCTGAATGTTACTCAGAGATGAAACATAACATCAGAGGAATTATTTTGGGCAAGTAATCAATATAATACAGGCTAGGCACCAACACCAAGTTGTGTGGGCAGCATAAAACCCTGCTCCATGGTACCAATGCTTTTAATGGGACAGCACTCAGTTTTTATTTGCAATTGAAAAATGTTATAATTTGGGTCCTTTTTTCCTAGTTTGAACAGAAGGGTTGATCAAAATGTGTTTTGACTGTTTTAGGCTTGATGATTCACACTTCTCTTTAAACTGCCTTAAAGTAATAAAATACCATGCATGGCATTCTGTTTAATACACACAAGATTTCCACTTGTTATACATTGTGTTAAAACAGAAAATAGCCATTTTCACATCTGTTTCTGAAATCAGACTGTATTAATTAACAGTTTTAAAATACTAATTAGTTTTGACATCTTGTAAATTTTAGGGCAAAAATACAGTCCAGAACTTCCTCAAAGTGCTAACCTTAAGTAACATAATAGTGTTTGCCTGTTTGCTTGCCTGGTAAATTTTGCTTTTTATACTGACAGACATTACTAATGTTTAAGTTGATTTATCAACAGTATTTTTAAAAACTCAAATTTGTCTTGTGAAAAATGAGATGATTAGAGGAACAGAAAGAAAGCAACAGGTAAAGAATTCTTCAATTTACATAAATTACAAATGATTTGGTGCTAAATTTATGCACTATGACATTTGGCTTTTATGCAATCATTTTTTTTTCTTTAAAGATGTTAACACTACCTGATATTAATCATAATGTTCCATTATGTTGATTGCTTGTAATAGGAAGAAAAGGGGTGTCTTCCTGTGCAACTGACACAGCTAGGCTTTGACGGCAGGCCTCCACAAGGTCTACCCTTTTGATTCCCTTTAACTGAATTCTGTTCATCAATTGTTTTTGTTTCATGGGCGGTGGGGGGAAAGGGGAATTCAATGCATAAAATAAGTATTTCTAAGGGCTCAGTAGAAATTTCTACCATAGGGATCATTTCATGCATTTATTTTTTTCATTTAGTCTTTGCTGTTATCTGTCCCTCATCTTCATAACTCAGCAGTGGATTTCTCAAGTCCTGAGATGTAAAGCAGAAATGTGATTATTTCTTTAGAGTGATACTTGGATTATGTATGGATATTTCCAAAATAGTCATTTATCATTGGCCCTTAGATTTGGCTAGCAGTTAAGATTATTTTAGCCAAAAATACTCAATTTCACAAAATGTGAGTTTTCTTCATATGTGGAGTATTAATGTTTAGGTGAGATTGGGATTTAGAATATTATGACGGCGATCTTTGTATTCCTTTGACTTAAATTGTGGAAAGCTTTTATTGGGCTTACTACCTCAGCGGGTTGGCAGAAAGAAAAATCTGAATTGTATCTTCAGCAAGCTGATGCTACCATTTTACAGTTGGAGAAGGGAGTAGAGGTTAGTAAGTAAATTTAGGGAACAAACTATCAAACATAAAGGAAGCAGGGTAATAGCATAAGCTGTAAAACATTGGTTAAATAGGGTGAAATTATCATTGGGATTACTGCTGCTTACTGGTGTATTTATGGTGGATTTTTAGTTTTTTAAAGATTTTTTTAATTGGTTAAGAATCACAAGAGGATGTATTGTAAGAAGTGCATTGTTTTGACTTAGTAAAACTTTGACAGTGTTATTTCGTGTCTATAAAATTAAAAGTTTTTAGGGTAGTATGTTTTCAAAAGTTAATTTAAAATTTCAGTGAAGCAGAAACCTTTTTTGCCTGTTTATATTTTTCTGAGACCTAGACCTATAAAGGGATTGTAAATGAGCAGGTTAGAAAGTTTTCGGTATTTACTGCTGATTATGAAACCCTTTGATGGTATCAAATTTGTAATTTCAGAATTTTGCTTTGGCCTTGTTTTTATTTTGAAAGTCTTTTTAAGGAATGTTGTGCAAATGTAGGATTTTAGTTGAAATGGCAAAATTTTCTTGAAAAGTATGAAATGTTAAAATGAAAGAAAACAGCAAAAACATTTACTATTTGAGCACAATGTAGTTTGGGACAGTCTATATTGTGCTTTGGATAAAATGAGCATTCACATGATCCCTTTGGTTGAAATACTAATGCTCCTATTTTATTGTGTGATGACTAACCATTTTAAAGATGAACTCTTATTCTCAGCCAAAACTTGCAATCTGAGGTTCTGTGTCTATATATGAATGAATTTACCTTTCAGGTATTATAGCTCATTCTTCCCTACTTCAGATAATTGAAGCATACCACAACAGTTTTGTCCCTTTTCTTCCTCCTGTCTATCCACACTAATTGGTCATGGTAATAATTTTGGGTAGTAACTCCTATAGCATTATAAATTATTGTGAATGTTGTTGACTATTTAGAGTGAGTAATCAGCAGGAGGGACAAAATGGCTTGAGAGTGGTATCTGTATTTATTTTCTTACGTTTTTAGTTAAGACTTTTATGTTTAGGAAGGAATACCTGAAAGGTAAAAACAGATTGCAACATGCGTTTGTGTATTTTTGACTGTGCACAAAAGTTTATCTTTAAATTAGTAGAAATAGCAACTGTAAGGGTGGGATTAAAATTTAAAATTAAACCCGTGGGTTGTCTTGCTGCTCCTTAAGTAACACACCAGAGATGTTTATAAACACTTTCTATAGAAAGTATCTGTGACAATACTTTAATACTTGGCCAAGAGCTTACAACTCCTAGAAGATGGTAGGAAGCTTGAGAGCATCCAAGCTGCTAAATTCTTAGGAGCCTGGTCGTGTTAAAGTACGTGAGCCTGTGAGCAGTCATTTATGCTGTGAATTCATATTTGGCTGCTACTTTTCCTTCTACAGATAAGCCCATTTGGCTGCTTAAAGGGCTTTTTATTTGGTTCTTCCTCCTGGTGTGAGCATGTATAAACAGCAGGACATTAAATAGAGTAGTAAACAATAAAATGAGGAAAATGCATGAAAACTCAGTATATGGGTGAATAGATCCTTGTTTAATATATGTAATTAAACTTGGTAGCATAATGTTTTTGAAACTTTAGATGTAAATGTGTGAATGTCTGTCCATTTGTGAATCCTGAAAGTTGCCATTATTATAACTATATGTTCACATGTTTCTATTCTCCAATTTTCAGTATTATGGACTACAAATTTTGGAAAATGTGATAAAAACAAGGTGGAAGATTCTTCCAAGGAACCAGTGTGAAGGTAGGAAAATGTTTCAAAGAATTGTAAATTCAGAATTGAATTTTTTTGGCATTTTCATTATAGTTGAATATTGGGCAGGGTGGCTGTGGTGTTAAATCTTCAGTAGTTTAATAGTACTGATGGAGATTACTGCTTTCATCAATTGGCAAGGCAGGTTCTATTTATATTTGGGGGCAGGGGAAGAAAAAGGTTACTGTTTGGGAGAGAAAGGAGACCAGAGGGGTCAAACTGCTCACAGTAAATGCTGTGGTGAAAAAAATACATATCAGCCTGTGGTTAATCAGTACCATTAATGAAGTGAATGAATTTTGAGTATGTGTTCTTATACATGGTTTTAAGTCTGCCAAACAGTAACTGATGAGTAGTAAGTATTATAGCACATTAAATAGTACATAAACTTAACAGAGCAAAGGAAAAACAAAGTTTTAAAAGTCAAAGATTGGGGTGGCTGGGTAGCTCATTTAAGTGTCCAACTCTTAATCTCCACTCAGGTCTTGATCTTAGGGTCGTGAGTTCAAGCCTTATGTTGGCGTACTTGTGTTGGAGCCTACTTAAAATTTTAAAAAAATCACAAAGCTTTACCTTTGGGAATTCTGGGCCTGCTTTAGAAGAGATTAACTTCTAAACTAGGGAAAGAAGAGAAAAGAAAATGAAGATGTGATGATGCCTGTTAATTGATATTTAACGTTTGCCCTTACACTATCTCAGTAAAGGTAGTCCCAGTTTAAGAAACTTGGAGCAAGCTTAGTCTCTTGGAGTATATTGATACAATTACTTCCACTTTTCCTATAACTGCCTCTGTCACCTGCATTGTATCACTAACTTGTTTAATCTCTGAAAAATACATAAATATAAGCCTGGACTTTATAATGGGGAGTATGCTACTACTGGTGGCATTTTTTTTTCTATTATGTCTTCATTCTTTGTTGATCTTTAGTAAGTATTTCATTTGTTTCTCATGTCATTTTTATGGTGGGAGAGTGACCTGGATTTACACATCTAGCCTTTTCTCTAGAAAGCTAGTGTCTTTTTAGCATGTTCAGAGGTGAATAAGACAGTTTTTAATGGCAGTATCCTTACTGTACCATAAACCACAGGGTAAGAATGACAGTAAGGGGACGGGGGGGGGGTTCCTATTTAAATGTGTTACTTGGGGTTGAAACCATTTTAGGTGGATGATGTTGTGTGACCTCGGAAGTTAATGAGTACAGTTCGGCTGTGTGGCCCAAATAGATCTCCAGACTTCATGACTGCTCTCTAAGAGGGATCTTAGGTGTGATTCTTGTTCCTCGGCTGCTATTAATTAAGCCCCTCTTCTGTTTCTATACACCTATACCCTTGCCTCTTACCCATAAGGATTGTACTAGATGATCCTTCAACATTTTTTTCCAGCTTTAAAATTAGACAATTAGAAATGATACTGGTTTATCAAAATCACAGTTCTGTTTGTTACTGAAAAAATTAAGTCTCCCTGAGGATTTGGCATTTTTAGTTTGCTATGTGAATGGGAGTAGTATGTTTGGGTTTTTATCCTGAAGTCACAGTAGCTCTCGTATCAAATGTACACATACTCCAGGGTCCATAAGACTGTTTACTTTGAAAAAAATCTATCATGTTTGAAAAAAACTGGAGAGAGGAGTGCTGATTATTCTGCCTGACTTAAAAGAGAGTTCTGTTTTATTCATGTGTTCCATTCTGTGTTGGTGAGACACTTCTTTGTTTCTCTGCAAACAGTACAGTTGGCCCCTGAACAGCGTAGGGGTTAGGGGTAACACCACCACCACCACTACCATCCCCTCCTGCAGTTGAAAATCCATGTATAACTTTTGACTCCCCAAAACATAACTACTAGTAGCCTACTGTTGACTGGATGCCTCGCCAGTAACAAAGTTGAGGAACACCTATTTTGTATATAATACATGTTACATACCGTATTCTTATGTAACATTTCTAGGTAAAAGAATGTTATTAAGAAAATCGAAAAGAATATACATTTGCAGTACTGTACTGTGTATATATATTTGTTAATGCACATATGAGTGGACCCGTCCTTTTCAAGCCCATGTTACTCAAAGATCAGCTGTATCTATAAAGAAGATGTATCAGAACCACCTTTCCCTGGGTTTTTCTCTTCAAGACTAGTAATAAGTACCTGAAGTTAACTCTATTGCTCACATAATGGTTGCCATTATTTGTAGGAAAAAGTGTGATAAAACTTTTAGAATCTTTCACATGCTTATTAGGGGAACATATTAGGGGCACCTGGGTGGCTCAGTTGGTTAAGTGTCTGACTCTTTGATTCTAGCTCAGGTCTTGATCTCGGGGTCATGGGACAGAGCGTAGCATTGGACTCCACACACAGTGTGAAGTCTGCTTGTCCCTCTCCCTCTGCCCCCCACCCTGCATGCACGCTCTTTTGCTTTACCCCCCCTCAAATAAATAAAATCTTTTTTAAAAAGAACATGTCAATCTCCCAGAGAATGTTTGTGAACTCTGGACAACAGCAGCCTTGCACGATGCATTTAGTGATTTGTTTTTAAGGTAAAACATAGAAAATAAATTCAGTGCTTTATTAATTTATTATTCTATAATTATTTCAACGTTATCAATCCTGAGAGGCTTTTCCTGTGTTAAGATTTTGTGTGTCACAAAATAAACTTAGATTTTTGAATGTTACTTTTCCTTCATCTTTAAGTAAGTTAAGTATTAGGAATAAATTTATATAACCCACATGTATGTATGTGTATGTTTTTGTCTGTAACTTTTATAAATCTTCTGAAACTGTTGTCTCCACTTGTTAGGTATTCCTTGTCCAGCTTAGCATACATATTTATTTATACATTGTGTATCTGCTTTGTACAAAGCACTAGTAGGTATTAAGACTATGTAAACACATTCCTGTATCAAAGTGTTGCAGGTGGAAAGATACACATGGATGTAGAGAAAAAGTTAAATTATGTAAATACAGTGAGTGGCACTCTTGCTAAAAGAGGGGAATGATCATCATCAGGTAGTGCCTTTTATTTTTTATTTACTTATTTTCTTATTAACATATAATGTATTATTAGCCCCAGGGGTACAGGTCTGTAAATTGCCAGGTTTACACACTTCACAGCACTCACCATAGCAAGGGTTGCGCCCTTTAAACAAGTTTCTTCATGCAGATGGTAGTGCTAGATGTGTTTTAAAGGAAGAATAGGTTTGACCGCACAGAAAGCAAGGCAAAATAACTTGAATTTTTTAATCTGCTGTTTATTTTCTATCTTTTTAAGGATAATGACATTTTCAGTTTAACCCTTTTGTCTAAAGCATTTTGCCAGGAAAATCCCTGATAATTCTAGATGATGTTAGATGTCTCTTGCTATATTTCCTTGGTGTATATCCTGTTTCAGTGGGTCACAAATGAATAAAATTTCAAAAAGGAAATACACCAGATAATAATTAGCCAAGTAAAAGTTTCAAAAACATGAAATTAGAAGATTTTAATTTTTAAAACAGGAGATACAGTTTCATAATAGAACATTTTGACAATTTAGACTTAATACAAAATGTAGTGAATTTCTCTGGTTTTTATTATTTTGCTTTAGTCCAGAAAAATATTTCCATTTGGTGTCCTCTCCTCCCCTTTCCCCTATTCCCTAAATATAAGTTTAATGATATTAGGGATCCAAGAATGATAACTGCTTTTTTTTTTTAAGATTTTATTCATTTTCTTCATTTATTTATTTGAGAAAGAGCAAGCATGTATAGGATGGGGGAAGGTGGGAAGGGCAGAAGGAGAGGGAGAAGCAGGTCCGCACTGAGCAGGGAGCCCAAAGCAGTGTTCATCCCAGGAGCTGATCCAGGAGTGACCTAAGCCTAAGGCAATCACTTAACTGACTGAGCCACCCAGGCAAACCTGTTGATTGCATTCTTATGCTTGGTATATAATTATGCAATGAACAAACTATTTTTGTTAGTGTTTCCTCCAATTTACTTCATCCCTCTACTTTAAGGGCCTAATGAGTTCCCAGTATTTTTGCTCATACATATAAATAAATTATTTATGTGTATATATAATAACTTCAAAGTTTTGGGGCGCCTGGGTGGCTCAGTGGGTTAAAGCCTCTGCCTTCCATTCAGGTCATGATCTCAGGGGCCTGGGATTGAGCCCCGCATCAGGCTAACTGCTCCGCAGGGAGCCTGCTTCCTCCTCTCTTTCTGCCTGCCTCTCTGCCTAGTTGTGATTTCTCTCTGTCAAATAAATAAAATTTTTAAAAAAAAAGAATTTAAAAAAAAACTTCAAAGTTTTGAAGTGAACATTTGCAAACTGAGTTATTAGGTCAGAGACTTGATTTTTCACTGAGAAAAAAATAGAGAAGTTTTATTTTAACTTAAAAAAATTTTAAGTATAGTTGAAAAAGTATAGTTGACAGTGTTTTATTAAGTTTCAGGTGTACAACATAACACCATGCTCATCGCAAGTGTAGCTACCATTTGTTACCATACAGTACTATTATAATATCATTGGCTGTATTTTCTGTGCTGTACTTTTTGTCTCTGATTTACTGTTCTGTACTGGAAGCCTGTACATTCTAGTCCCCTTCACCCCTTTTGACCATCCCCGTAAGCATCTCCCCTCTAGTAGTAACAGCTAGTTTTCTCTCTATTTATGGGTCTGTTTTGCCTTTGTTTTTGTTTTTTAGATTCCACATAGAAGTGGTATTTTGTCTTTTTCTGCCTAACTTTATTCACTTAGCATTATACCTTCAAGAACTCTTGGTGGCTGGGTAATATGCCAGTGTGTGTGTGCGCGCACGCATTCTCCCACATCTTCTTTACCGGTTCATCCGTTGATGGTGACACTTAGGTTGCTTCCATATCTTGGCTGTTGTAAACAATACTGCAGTAAACATAGGGGTGGGGTACGTGGGTGGCTCAGTCGTTGGGCATCTGCCTTTGGCGTAGATCATGATTCCAGGGTCCTGGGATCCAGCCCTGCATTGGGCTCCCTGCTCAGCAGGAAGCCTGCTTCTCCCTCTCCCACTCCCCCTGCTTCTGTTCTCTCTCTCTCTGTCAAGTAAATAAATAGTCTTTTTTTAAAAAGTAAGTAAATAAACAAACATAGGGGTGCATGAATTTGTGTTTTCATTTTATTTGGGTAAATACCCAGTGGTGAAATAATTGACTTATATGGTAGTTGTATTTTTAATTTTTTGAGGAACTTCCATACTGTTTTTCTACAGTGGCTGCACCAGTTTGTGTTCCTACCAACAATGCACTAGGGTTCCTTTTTTTCCATATCTTCACCAACACTTGTTATTTCTTTTTATTCTAGCCATTCTGACAGATGTAAGATGATCTCTCATTGTGGTTTTGGTCTGCATTTCCCTGATGATTCGTGATGTTGAGTATCTTTTTTTTTTTTAATAGATTTTTTTTTAAGATTTTATTTATTTATTTGACAGAGAGACAGTAAGTAAGCACAGCAAGGGGGACTGGCAGGCAGGGGAGAAGCAGCTCCCGCAGAGCAAGGAGCCTGGGGTGGATGTGGGGTGGATGTGGAGCTCGATCCCAGGACCCTAGGATCATGACTTGAGCTGAAGGCAGACACGTTAACCATCTGAGCCACCCAGGTGCCCCATGTTGAGTATCTTTTCATGTGTCTATTGGCCATCTGTATGTCTTCTTTGGAAAATATCTATTCTAAAGTCCCCTGCCCATTTTTTATCAGATTTGGCGGGGGTGATGTTGAGTTGTGTAAGTTTTTAATGCATTTTTGATACTAATCCCTTACTGGATGTATCATTTGCAAATGTCTTTTCCCATTCAGTAGGTTGCCTTGTTTTGTTTATGTTTTTCTTTGCTATGCAGAAGCCTTTTGTTTTGGTGTAGTCCCAGTAGTTTATTTTTGCTTTTGTTTCTTTTGCCTGAGAAGACATACCTAGAAAATGTTGCTAATGCCAAGGTCTGAGAGATTACCTATGTTTTCTTCTAGAAGTTTTACAGATTCAAGTCTCACACTTAGGTTTTCAGTTTATTTTGAGTTTGTCTGATGTAAGAGAGTGGTCCAACTTCATTCTTCTGCATGTAGCTGTCCAGTGTTCCCAGCACCATTTATTGAAGAGATTGTGTATTTTCCCATTGTATATTCTTTTTTTTTTTTTAAGATTTTATTTATTTATTTGACAGACAGAGATCACAAGCAGGTAGAGAGAGCGGGGGCAGGGGGCTGGCTCCCTGCTGAGCAGAGAGCCCTATGCGGGGCTCAATCCCAGGACCCTGGGATCATGACCTGAGCTGAAGGCAGAGGCTTTAACCCACAGAGCCACCCAGGCGCCCCTCCCATTGTATATTCTTTCCTCTGTTGTCATACATAAATTGACCAAATAAGCATAGGTTTCTTTCTGGGCTCTCTTTTCTCTTCCATTGATCTATGCTGAAGGGGAAATTTTAATTATGTGATATAGAATAATTTCCAAATAGGGACTGGTTGCTGGTTACTGAAATGATTAATGGTATACCAGGACTGTCAGTGATGTTGAGTCTCTGTCTTGGCTGCACATCAGCCTTCATTATCCAGGTAATCTTCCTCCCTTTTTAAAAAAATTTTATTATAAAATTCAAATGATAAAGGAGGGGGAAGCCCCCTTTGGCCCTTCCTGAAAAATTTATCTGTATAAAAGTAGCATTTTATTTTGTTTTTTAAACCAAAAAATGATTTAATCTGTTAAGGTATATGGCTTACAGGTCATTTCATTTCATGAGCTAGACGAGAACTTGCTGATACTGAAAAGAGGAGTGGTGAATTTATGAGTAGTCTGAGGTGATAAAATCATAATTGGGTATTTTGGAAGTTTGGGTGCTTAAAGATAACTTGGGCAGTTAAAGTTTGAATTACGCATGTCTCTGTTTTAATTTGGAAAGTTGGTAAAACAATTGATTACCGATAAGGTTTTACTCAGTGCCTTGTTAGTATGATCTTGCATAAGATACTTTCTGTCTCTGAATCTTGACTGCCTTCCAACCTTACTGGGATATGATAGAAGAGGTAGTGTTTATAAAGCTTTGTGCACTTCTAAGTCCTAAGTATGAATAAACACAGCATGCATGTTTCCATTCTTTTTCCACAAAAATATCTTCATTTCGACAAATAATCATGTCTTAGTCTCAGATCACTTTAAAGTTTCTGCAGTAGCTTCCTAACTGGGGTCCTTAATACTTACTTTTGTCTGTACCTTATATTCACCACAAATGATTTAGCATGGTATTTTTTGTTCTTTTTTAGACAAGGGGATTTAATGCAAGGAATTTACAGGTTTGGTAAGGCCAAGAGAGGGCCGTTCAGGTAACCTAGATGTTACACAGGAAGCAGCTACTAAGCTTGGGGTTGGGGGAACAAAAGGAAAGATATGATTGCCAGAACCTGGAAGCTGTTTAACTATACAGTTTGATACGTTTTGACTTAAGCATATACCCATGAATCCAATATAATCAATATCTTCACTTTTGTGATTGCCTTCTCTTTTGCCCTTGCTCCCCCAAACCCGCTCCCCTCAGTCTTTCTGTCACTCATTTGATTAACTAGAAGTAGAATGGCTGGATCATATGGTAGGCGTGTGTTCAGCTACCAAACTATTTTCTAAAATGGTTGTGTTGTTTCACATTCTTAGTAGCAATATAGTTGACCTGTGAACTGTGTGAGGGGTTAGGGGAACTGACCCTTGTAATCACAAATCCACGTAAAACTTTTGACTCCCCCCAAATTTAATCATTAATTACTGATGACTGGAAGCCTCACCGGTTATAGTCGATGAACATGTATTGTATGTTATATGTCTTTTATACTATATCCTTAAACTAAAGTAAGCTAGACAAGAGAAAATGTTCAGAAAATCATAAGGAAATAACATTTACAGTACTGTACTGTGTTTATTAAAAGAAATCCACAAATAAGTGGGCCTGTGCTGTTCAGACCTGTGTTGTTCAAGAGTCAACTGTAATCACTGAATCTTTAGTAAAGTAAAGGTGGTTTTGTGATGAAGTATACGTAGCGATATTTATCATTTTAAGTGTATGGTTCAGTGTCAAGTAAGTATGTTCACAGTATCATACAACCATTATCACTATCTCCAAAATATTTTCATCATCCCAAATTGAAATTGTACCTACTAAATATTAACTCTTGCATTATACTGACTCCCAGGCTCTGTTAACCACTATTACACACTTTCTGTCTCTATGAATTTACCTATTCTAAGTAACTCATGTGAGTGCAACTTTTTTTTTTTTTAAAGATTTAAGACAGCAACAGAGAACATGAGCAGGGAGGAGAGGGAGAAGCAGATTCCCACTGAGCAGGGAGCATGATGTAGGGCGCCATCCTAGGACCCTGGGATCATGACCTGAGCCAGAGGCAGATGCTTAACTGACTGAGCCACCCAGGTGACCCATGCAGGTTCTTTCTTAGAATAGCAGTATTTGGTTTTTGTCTGGTTAATCTCACTTAGCATATGTTTCCAGGGTTTATCTGTGTTACAGTTTTCAACAGTATCTGAATTTCATTATGGTAAATGCCTGGATATTCCATTGTCACCACATTTTGTTGACTGACTTACCTGTTCATAGATAATGATGCTATAAATCCTATGTGTTTTTTTATACTTGTTTGGTATCTGAGGCCATAACCCTTTCAGGAGTGATGTGTGGGGGCAGCTAGGTGGCTCAGTAAGTTAAGCATCTGCCAGGGTCCTGGGATCAAGCCCTGTGTTGGGCTCCCTGCAAGGAAGGGAGCCTTCTTTTCCCTCTACCCTGCTGCTTGTGCACGTATGCTTTCCCTCTCCCTCTCTCTCTCTCTCAAATAAATATCTTTTTTTTAAAAAAGTGATCAGTGTTCTTATAGCTCATTCCTCTTAAAATTATTAAACATGTAGGTAATAAATTACAGTATGGTCCTAGCCTATTTGTATGAGTCCTAGTTTAAGCCTGCTTTTGAATTGATTTTAGCTATTTGTCTCATTTTGCTGTTTGTTCTCTCAAGTATTTCATTGAGTAAGGAGTAGGAACCATGCTCTGGATTCATCTGGACCAGGTATAAAGAGGATAGATAGGTATATTTTAGTGTCTGTCTTTTTGTTGATCAGTATTGACAACAGTATTGTTGGTTTAAATGGACAGCTACTGTAACTAACATTTGGCAGGGGAAAGAACCTTACCTTCAGTTAAAATGGCTTTGATGGAGGAGTGTACCAAATTTGCATTGTGAGAGGTTAGGGGGTAAACAGATATTTAAAGTTGAATTGGAGGACCCCTGGCTGGCTCAGTCAATAGAGCATTTGACACTTGATCTCAGGGTTGTGAGTTTGAAGCCCACAGTGTAGAGATGACTAAAAGATAAAATTTCAAGGGGCACCTGGGTGGCTCAGTTGTGTGCCTGCCTTCGGCCCAGGTCATGATGTCAGGGTCCTGGTATCAAGCCCTGCATCAGGCTCCTTGCTCCCGGGGAGCCTGCTTTTCCCTCTCCCAATCCCCCTACTTGTGTTCCCTCTCTTGCTGTCAAATAAATAAAATCTCTAAAAAACACATCTTTTAAAAAAATAAAGTAGAATTGGATACTTCTGAGTATTGCGCAGTAGTTGGAACTGAAGTGAACTCAGCTTGGTAGTTTTACTTTCATAATAGTGCGTTAAGACTTTTCATTTTCTTTAATATATGAAAATCAGCTACTGTGAAAGAGGAATCGGAATGTATAACTTTTTTGTTCAATATATTTTATAATTCGTCTAGGAATGCAATTTTAGTGGATAGAATCATGTATTTGTTTGAAGTTGTTTAATGGCACTCTATCACTGACCATATAGGATGGTAAGGTACAATTATGATTTAAATTTTGAGAAGTAGGGCTTTTGGGACACCTGGGTGGCTCAGTTGGTTAAGTGTCTGACTCTTGATTTCAGCTCCAGTCATGATCTCAGCGATCCCCATGTGGGGCATTGGGCTCCACACAGCATGGAGTCTGTCTGTCCCTCTCCGTCTGCTCTTCCTCCTTTTATATCTCTAAAATAAATAAAACTTTATTTAATAAAATCTTTTTTTTTTTTTTTAATGTAGGACTTTTGCTTCCATGGGAATATGGCCTGTCAGTAAGTTGTAGTCAGTAAGTGGTCATATTTTAAAGGATTTTAGTGAGGGGTGTCTGGTGGCTCAGGTGGTTGAATCCAGCTCTTGATCCTCAGAGTGGTGAGTTCAAACCCCACACTGGGCTCCATGCTAGGGGTGGAGCCTACTTAAAGTGGGGGGAAGCCATTTATAAAGAGTTTTAGTGAATCCTTTATAAAAATCAGGTTTGGTAATGCATTTCTTTTACCGTTATCATTAAGGACCACTTTTTTAAAGATGTTCCTAGGGGGTAAGATTACTAATACGGTTGTGTAAATAACTTGGAAGATGGTGTGTAATTTCTAAGACAGGATGGGATTTGTTTTATTTATTCATTTATTTGGGACTTATTTTAGTTATTTGACACAGAGAGAGAGATCACAAGTAGGTGGGGGTTGGGGGGGGAGCAGGCTCCCTGCTGAGCCAGGGCCAGTGAGGAGGGGAATCCTGGTCAGGGCACCATCCCATGGCCATGAGCTCATGGCCTGAGCCGAAATCAAGAGTCAGATGCTCAGCCAGCTGAGCCACCCAGGTGCCCCATGCTGGTCTCTTTTTTACATAGCACTTTGCAGTAATTTGAAGGTTAATTTAAACTCTTGAGGTGAATTTTTGTTCAGATTGAGAATAGGATGAGGAACTATAGATAAAAGATACTGTGGTGCCTAGGTGGCTCTGTTGGCGCAGACTTGGGAAAGAAGTTATAGTACTTAATGAAATAACCTTTGTTTTGGGGGGGGGGGTTTGGTTTTTTTTTTAAAGATTTTATTTATTTATTTGACAGGCAGAGAGGCAGGCAGAGAGAGAGGAGGAAGCAGGCTCCCCACGGAGCAGAAAGCCTGACGTGGGGCTCAATCCCAGGACCCTGGGATCATGACCCAAGCAAAGGCAGAGGCTTTAACCCACTGAGCCACCCAGGCGCCCCAATGAAATAACCTTTGTACCTAGAAGTTGGAGATTCTAGACAGACACTTCGTGTGCAGCCGTACTTGATCAGAAAAGTGTTGTTCCTTGGAGCACTTGGGTGGCTCAGTCAGTTAAGCTCCTGCCTTGGGCTCAGGTCAGAGTCCTGGAATCAGCCCAATATCAAACTTCCTGTCGAGCAGGGAGCCTGCTTCTCCTTTCCATTGCAACTCCCCCTGCTTATACTTCTCTCTGTCAAGTAAATAAATAAAATCTTTTAAAGAAAGAAAGAAAAGGTGTTCCAATGTTCTGAAGGGATTGAAATATGATCATTATAGAGTGACATGAAATTAAGATTCTTTTGTCTGTGGGAAACTTCCAGTTTTTTGGTTTTGGGTTTTTTTCCCCACTTTTTCCATTTTCATCTTTTACCCTTTGCTCCACCTACAGGTGAACTTCAGAAGCCTCTGAAAAGAGGGAGAAGATACTTAATTGGTAACAGAAGAGTTGAAGGATCTGCGTGATCCTATTTTCCTGTTCTCTGAGACTGAAAAAAAGCCTCCAAATATATATATTCCAACTAGAGGCAGCAATAGTAGTTTTAGACATTCTACTCATTTCCTTATTACAGATTAGAAGAAAACTATTAGATCTCTCATTGTATGGTATTGTCACTCATTTAATCTGAGAAGGCAATATTTTTGTTCTGTTTTAGGCTCTGTGTTTTCTGGGTTAAGAGGTTTTAGAGGGATGCCTATTACTCTCTAGTTTTTTAGAGCTGCCATTTCCTCAATTTTTTACAGAGGCCTTAGTGATAGTAATTTATGTGTAAAGAACAGAAGGGCTGGCAGTAGTAGAATTATGTTTTGGGTAAATCTTCTGGATATTGAGACCATGTGGGATTGTTTTGTGGGTTACCCTAAATAATTGGTATATAATTTAGCTTGTTTTTTAAAATTGATGCATGGTTGTCAGAAGCACTCTTTTTAAAATAAATTTGATCTCAAGTGTTTCCCCTTTTTTACTGCCTTATTCAAACCAGACCTGTGTCCACAAAGGCTCTTTTGTTATTTTGAAAGAATTTCAGACTGTAAAATACTGCCCAAAAAATACAGAATGCACCTAACACCTTTTACCTTATTTTAATGTTAACAACTTCTGTAACCGTAATAAAATTATCAAAGCCATAAAATGAACATTGGCCAGTACTGTTAACTATGGGCATTCAGATTTCAGAAGTTTTCTCTTTAATATCCTTTTTCTGTTCTAAGTTTAGTTAGTTGGGTCTTTTTAGTCTCCTAATCTGTGATAGTTCTTAATCTCTGCTTGATAGGTCTTTGATACTTTTGGTGAGTTCTGGTCATTTTGTAAAGTGTATTTCAATTTAGGTTTGTCTGGTTTCTCATGATTAGGCTGAGGATCCATGGTTTTTGGCAAGATAACCACAATGATGTGGTATCCTCAGTCCACCAAGACATAGGGCACAAGATCAGCACATTTAATTACTCATTTGTTATTAATGTTTATTAGTGGGTTATGGTGGTTCCTGCTTTTTGACTAATAATAAAACTACAGCGTTTTTTTTTTTTTTCCTCAAATGATCTTGGGGAGGTAATTTGAGACTACACTCTTGTCTGTTTTCTTTGGAAAGGATTGCCCATTGTTTTTAGCGTTCATTGGTGGGTCTTGTTTGCAACATTTAGTATTGTGGACTTTGCTTGTAGAACTAACTTTTAAAAATGTAAATGACATAGTTTACTTTAGATGGTATGTAACAGTTACATTTTGGCACCTGGCCTTTTTTAGTGTCTCTTAAACTATGAATATTGATACCACTTGACACTACATTTTCAGTTGATAAATAACCCTTATTGTGTGACGTTATTGTGCTAATAAAGTTATTCCACACTAAGGAAATTATTTTCATAATTAGTGTTTTTAAAGTGTTCAGTTGTTAATTAGAATATGAAAGCAAATGGGCAGTTTTGCCATAATTAATACATACTACTTGAAATGCAAATGAATAGGAATAAATACAATACTTCAGCCCATGAAGATTATTAAGGTAGCTTTACAATCAAATCAGTATTTTATTGCCTTCATGTTGGCTATATTTCCTGTTTATTATTACGGGTACATTTCTTAGCAAATCCCTTCTCCGTGAAAGCTTGAGCCCAGAGTTCCATATTTGTTAGATAAGGCTTGGAAAACATAGTTCCAGAAAGTCTTAACTGTGTCTCCAGAGGTTGGATAGCTCTGAAAAGATCTTCATAGATCATTTGGTAGCAAAGCCTAAATTAAACAAATGTGAGAGTAGTCTTTGTGGTAGGAAGTAATAATTTATTTATTTAGGGATCCTATTTCTCAAATCCTTTGGGCATGTTAATGTAGGTATACCATACAACTTCAAAACTTAAGGGGACTAGGGTACCTGGGTGGCTCAGTTGGTTAAGCATCCTGCTCTTAAAAAGATTTACTCATTTATGAGAGAAAGCGCCCTTGCACTCACACATGAGTAGAAGGGGCAGAGGGAAAGGGAGAGAGAATCTCAGGCAGATTTCTGCTCTGAGCCTGGAGCTTCACTCGGGCACGGAGCTTGCTTAAGATCTCTCTCCAGGTCACCTGGGTGGCTCAGTCATTAAGCGTCTGCCTTTGACTCAGGTCATGATCCCGGGGTCCTGGGATCTAGTTCCTGCCTGGGGCTCCTTGCTCCATGAGGAGCCTGCTGCTCCCTCTGCTTATGCTCGCTCGCTCTGTCTGTCTGTCTCTCTCTCTCTCTCTCTGACAAATAAACTCTCATGGTGCACACCTGAGGCCTCTGACTCCCCATCCCTGTGTTAAATAAGTTAAGAGTAGGTTGTACTATTAAGATATCTTTTAAGTATATAACATCAGAAATCAAACTTTCTCCTTAACTGTTACTCTGTGTTGTAGTGCAAGTTAAAGTCCTGTTTCCAGGATTACTTTAATGTTATAATTAAATTGGAAAAGGATATTAGTATCTGATCTTGATTTAGAGATATTTTACGTAAACAACTTCTTAAAATGTTTATTACTAAATTACTTCTTCAGGGGTTTGTAGTTATGACCCAAAAAAAATAAGTTTGTGTGTATTGAGCTAAATGAACAACAAAGTCCCTTACAGTATGTTTTTATTTAAAAAATAACATTGGTGCACTTAACTAGTATAGCATTGAAGAACATCTGAGAAGATAATTTGTAATTGTTAAACCTGTATTTTGTAAAGTTGACAAAAATTAAAATTTAGGGGCACCTGGGTGGCTCAGTCGTAAAGCGTTCGCTTTCGGCTCAGGCCATGGGAACAGAACAAGTCTTGCATCAGGCTCCCTGCTTCGAGGGAGGCCTGCTTCTCCCTTTCCCACTCCCCCTGCTTGTGTCTTCTCTTGCTCTCTCTGTCGTGCAAGCACGCGTGCGCCTGCTCTCCCCTTCTCTCTCTCTCTGTCAAATAAATAAATCTTTTTCTTAAAAAAATTAAGTTTAAAGAAGTAGTACACAAAAATGACTGACATCATTCAAAAATTGCCAGTATTGCTGATGGGACTGGGATTTATTATTTGACTTTACTTTCAGCATTCCCCTCCCCCATTTTTTTTCCTTACTGAAGATTTATTGGCATGCTATAAAAGTGTTGAATAATTTTTTTTAATAGGAATTAAAAAATACGTTGTTGGCCTCATTATCAAGACGTCATCTGACCCAACTTGTGTAGAGGTAAGACCACTTTTGGAAATAAGTGTGAGATTGTAAAATAATTTAAATATTGAATCTTCAACTTAAATCTACTTCTGTCACAGGCATAAAAACATATGTATAATCATTTATAATAGATCTGTGATTTTTCTCAAACGGAGTTCTTTGCTTATATTCTTATTAAGCCTAATTTAGACTTTGCTTTAATCTAAACTTTTTTCTTTTCTTAGAAGGAAAAGGTGTATATTGGGAAATTAAATATGATTCTTGTTCAGGTAAGCTTTTACTTGATTCATTGTTTTTAAAAGAATTAAATGCTTCAGTTAGGCTGATTACTGGAACAAAATAGTCAAACCTTTATTAAATAACTAGACTAACATCTTGCAGTAATAATAGTTTTTAAAGTAACTGTAGTAGTTAAGCTACTATTTAACACTTGAAATGGTAAATTTCCTGTGGTAGGAAAACTGAGATGTTGTAAACCTATCACTTTCGTGGCTCCAATATGGATCAGACATGTTAACAGTTTTCTTATTTGCCCATTGACTGTGCATACTTCCTTTGCATGTCATCTACATTTTAATTCATAAATCATTCCTTTGAATTCAGCATTCCTTAAATTGATTTCTGTACCTAAGTCTTTGAGACTTTCTAAATAGTCTCAGCTTCAAAATTTTATGTTTACATACTTCTTATAGTATGACAAAAATTGTCCTGTGAACATTAATTAATTGGTATATGAGAAAAAAATAGATTTTTCTATTTAATAAGTTATGGAAACATTGGGTTTTCACTAAGTTAACACTGGCTTTTATACTGAGGACATTTGTTGTTTGCCTATTTTTGGGAAGAGGGAAGAGTACAAAGAAATTAGTTACCTCTTACTAACATGTACAGTTAGGGAATAATCTGGTTAGGAAAATCCCTGTTATACAAAATACACAGTGCAGACTTGAAAGTCTAATACAGTCTATTAGATAGATTTTGGTCAAAGATGATTCCATCTCCCACTGTAATGCTGTCTCTCTGTCAAATTTATACAAACAAATGCTGCTATATTTCAGGGCTCTGATACCACCCAAAGAAAATGCCTCTCCCTGTGCATCACCTTTTGTTATTTTGAGTCTACTGAGGATAATTTTAAGCATCTGTATCTGGCTAATATTGATGTGCATGCATGTTAGTATGGCCAAGACCCAGGTGCATGGCTGTCTTAGTCGGATTTTGCGACTGTTGATCTCTGGTATGAGTTCAAGACCCACATAAAGTCTAGAGATACTTAAAATATTTAATAAAAAAAGAAAAAAGAACCAGACTAGTTGGCTCAGCTGGGATAACTGACAGGAGTCCTGGGCATTTGAGGCCAAAATCTTTGTGTTACAGTTTACCTAGTTTATTCTATAGAGGATGGCACATTTCCTCTCTTAAGAGGGAGAAAATGAAAAATGGGTGTTATTTGCTCCCGATTTTAGTATCACACAATTTCCTTGAAGTTTGTTTTGCCCTTGAGAAGTGAAATTAACTTTTCTTATTTTATTTTAGATACTAAAACAAGAATGGCCAAAACACTGGCCAACTTTTATCAGTGACATTGTTGGAGCAAGCAGAACCAGTGAAAGTCTGTGTCAGAATAATATGGTGATTCTCAAACTCTTGAGTGAAGAAGTATTTGATTTCTCTAGTGGACAGATAACTCAAGTGAAAGCTAAGCATTTAAAAGACAGGCAAGTAATTATTTTGCTTTAGAATTTTCAAGTTATTTTAAAAAATTAAGCTTGGAGGTTGATTATAATTTTTTGAGAAACTGTTAATATGTTAAATTACTTTTGTTTTTTGGTACAAATTTAAATCTGGAGGCTTGAAAAGTATGTGTGGTTAATAAGACAGGATGTCATACTTCATTGTCACAGCAAAATAACTTTATACATCTTATGCAAAAGAATATAGGTCAGGAGTTTGCAGAAACCGTTGGGATCTGTTTTTATATGGTGACTACTTAAATAAAAATGAAGGAATTGACTTGGGTCCAAATGTCAACTGAATTTTTACCAGTCCTGTGTCTTGGAAATGTGCCATTCTGTTTTCTTTCACTTAGTAATAAAAATTTGTTCTGATCATTAGGGCGCAGAAGTATTTCACCATTATATATTCTGACTGATTCTGACTGACTTCAGAATTTACAGTTTTGCCTCTGTTCTGATACATAAGCACATTGTAGGATTTGGGATATATATATAAAATACTGCTTCTCTCACTCTTAGTTTGGAGAGTTTTGTTCCAACTATCTTGATTTAAAAGACCAAGTTGATTGAAGTCACTTGACTGGCTCAGTTAGTGGAGGATGTGACTCTTGAACTTGGGGTCATGAGTTCAAGTCCCACTTTGTGGGTGGAGATTACTTTTTAAAAACTAATTTTTTAAAAATAATTGATTAAATTTCAAGTTAAAGTAAGGATGACAGAAACCTCAAAATGAAATTAATATGCTCCTTATAGCATTTTTTTATGGGTAAACTTTGAAAGAATGATACATAGCTTTAGCAACTTTGTAGCTTTTGATGAAGTTACTGGTATTTGTGTTTAAAAAGAAGTGACTCAAGTTTTTAATGACTAAATTCGTGAAATTTTTTGTAATTTTGTTAGTATGTAAATCAGTATTTCTGTGTGTCTTCTAAACTGGTAACCTTTTTTTTTTTTTTTTAGCATGTGCAATGAATTCTCACAAATTTTTCAGCTGTGTCAGTTTGTG
Organism: Martes martes; assembly: GCF_963455335.1. Taxonomy (NCBI): domain Eukaryota; kingdom Metazoa; phylum Chordata; class Mammalia; order Carnivora; family Mustelidae; genus Martes; species Martes martes. The sequence goes on along the minus strand of NC_137896.1, from coordinate 79,510,421 downwards.
ATGGTAAGTGCTTTTGATTTCATTTTTTTTTAAGTGATAATTATAGGAAGAGGATTATTTACAGGTGTGTTTTTGTTACAGGAAAATTCCCAAAATGCTCCACTTGTACATGCAACTTTGGAAACATTGCTCAGATTTCTTAATTGGATTCCACTGGGATATATTTTTGAGACCAAGTTAATCAGCACATTAATTTATAAGGTATAGTGAATACATCTCATTTCTTATTACTGGATAATTATATATATTACTCATTTATCATGCCATTTGCTATAGAAAACCATTACACATTTGTAGGTGTAACCAGTGTTGTTTCTAAGAAACTGCTCAGAAGAGCTTTTCTTTGGTTTCAGCTAATAATTCCTTGGAATGGTGTCAAAAATCTCAGGAATTCATGTGAACAACTGTTACGGGATTTGATTTTAAGAATGTTTCTATAGCCTCTGCCTTCAGCCCAGGTCATGATCCCAGGGTCCTCGGATCAAGCCCCGGCATCAGGCTCTCTGGTCAGCAGGGAGCCTGCTTCCCTTCCTCTCTCTGCCTGCCTCTTTGCCTACTTATGATCTCTGTCTGTCAAATAAAAAAAATAAAATAAAGGATGTTTCTATAAAGTGGAAGGCCTCAGGGTTTTTCATGCCCCCCCCCTTTTTAGCAGTAGGGTATAATACTTACATGGAATGGAGCCTTAATTAATTGCTTATCCAGAGATGACCAGTTACCAATTGGTTATATTATCTTTCCAGATACCTTCTTGGCAGATAGAAGGAATAAATTTGTATGCTTAATTGAGACCTTATTATAACAACATTTGAGATATTGTAGTTCAGGGCTTGACGAGGTAATACTCTGTTCTAATATGTGAATACGATATTAGAGATATTTCATTGGTAGACAGTTTTATAAAACTGTTCGCTGTTGTCAGTGGTCCTGCAAAGGAAACATTAAATAGTACAACTTCTACACATGTAAGTTTCAGGCCAATGGGCATATCCATTTTCTTAAGGTTTTTGATGCTTATCCAAATTGCCATATACTAATGGTATGTCATTTTTATATCTTCTCAGCAATAGAAAATGAAAGAGCCAGTTTTACCGTGTTTGTTAACGTTTTGCCCATCTACTAAAAGGCTAAGCAGTTATAAATCTTGGGTCATTTTTAGACTACGCATAAAACGTGATGTTCTTAAAAGTCATAATGGTTCCTGGGAAAGTTACTAAGTGACTTTGTGTTTAGTTGTTTGAAGACACATCAGAAGCAGCAGCATAGTTTGCTCCCACAGCATTTACTGTCTGTTGGGTGGATAATGAAATTTTCTCAGAATCTTAACATGCAAAACAAAATACCCATCCTGGTGTTTTCCCTTACACTCCCTGTTGTTAAAACCTTTATTTTTCTTAATTTGTCAAGTAAAGTATAACATGTCATTTAATTTTATGCTTGCTTTTTTTAATTTTAAAATAGTTCCTGAATGTTCCAATGTTTCGAAATGTCTCTCTGAAGTGCCTCACTGAGATTGCTGGTGTAAGTGTAAGCCAGTATGAGGAACAATTTGTAACGCTATTTACACTGACAATGATGCAGCTAAAACAGGTAATACAACACTCTTAACAACTAACTAAACAATTTTAGTGCCTTAGAAAAAGTTGGGTTGGAGTTGAACTGTTTGGTACAACTAATTATAACAGATCAGCTACAGTGTGATTGTATATTTATTACATAAAATAAGAACAGGCAGAAATTTTAGTGAACATTTTGAAAATTCCTTGAAATAAAGATTCTGGGAATGTCGTAATTTATTTACATAGAATTTAGAAGCTTGGAAACCTGGTTTTAATATTAGCTCTGCTTCTGACTTTGCCTCTGAAATGAGATTGTTCATTTATAATATTGATTAGGTATAGATGAAATTATTTAGAATGTTAACCATAATACTGCATTACTGTATGTGTTTATATTCCAGTGAATTAATTGATTATTTTTGTTTTTAATGATACAAAGGAAAAGTCTGATACAGGGGAAAATTGAAAAGATAAATTGTGGAACTCTTACTATTTGTAACATTTTAAAAAACCAAAAGCTAGAATACAAAAATACTATAAACAGACCAAGGATTTCTATCGAAGAATAATCTAAGTCTGTGGTTTATAATATTAGTAACAAGGTGATGAAATCTTAGTATTTGAAGGTAGTATCTTTTATTGGTTTTAGAATGCAGACTAATGGTCCATATTTAAACTTGTAGATGCTTCCTTTAAATACCAATATTCGACTTGCATACTCAAATGGAAAAGATGATGAACAGAACTTTATTCAAAATCTCAGTTTGTTTCTCTGCACCTTTCTTAAGGAACATGGTCAACTTATAGAGAAAAGGTTAAATCTCAGGGAAACACTCATGGAGGTAGGCTTTGTGGAGCCTTTGGCTTCTGAAATTCTTTTGTATAATGAAAGCTCTTTCAAAAATGCCTTTATTCTCAAATGTCTACTTTTTAAAAAATGTATGTATTTTGGGGGCACCTGGGTGGTTCAGTCCAGCTTAGTCCTTTAAATGTCTGCGTTAGGCTCCTGTTGTGGTCCCAGGATTGGTCAGGCTCAGCAGGGAATCTACTCCCTCTGCCCCTCCCCCAACTCATGCACTCTGAAATAAATAAAATCTTTCAAAAAAATTTTTTAAGTGTACCTTTGACATACCTTCTACCTATTGTCAGTGCATAAAAATATGTGAATTCTGAATTACAAGCTGAATTTGTTGATTATGTGTTTTGTATAATGTCAGATCAATAGTTAATAATCAAAATTAAATTCCTAAAGGGTATTCAGACATTTCTAAGATGAAAAGTGTAAAGGTGCTATTTGAAAATTAAGGTATAATGCATGAGACATAAAACTCTACCTGGAAGTGTACGATCTCAGTGACACTCACAGTATTGTCAGCTGTCCTCTATTCTAAAATATTTTTATTCATCTATACAAAATAATGTACCCATTAAAATAGTCCCTTATTCTGCTCTCTCCCAGCCTCTAGCCAACCACTAGTTTACTGTCTATGGATTTTATCTGTTTTGAACCTTTCTTATAAGTTGACTCCTAGTGTATGGTCTTTTGTAATTAGCGTCTTTCACTTAGCGTGTTTTCAGAGTTCATTCGTGTTGCAGCATGTATCATTATTTCATCTCTTTTTATAGCTGAATAATGGTCCATTGTATGGTTACATAATACTAGTATAACCAATCCTAAGTTGATGGACGTTTGGATTATTTACGGCTTTTGAATATTAGTACCAAATGTCCTTTAGTGTCCATACCTTTTTAGGGAACTAACTTAACATATATATTGGCCAGCAAGTTCTAAAGTTCTAGGACTAGGACTCTGAAGAAAGCACAGTTTGCTCTTTGAGAATTTCTAGACTTAGATAAATAATGAAACTTCAGAGTTGTGTAAAATGAAACGTGAATTTTTATTCTAGTAACAAGTGGAAGGCAATTTGTGGTAGGATGAAAATGTCTAAGGATTATTTAAAACTGTTGGTCATCATTGTAGGCCCTTCATTACATGTTGTTGGTATCAGAAGTGGAGGAAACTGAAATCTTTAAGATTTGTCTTGAGTACTGGAATCATTTGGCAGCTGAACTCTATAGAGAGAGCCCATTCTCTACATCTGCTTCTCCATTGCTATCTGGAAGTCAACATTTTGATGTTCCTCCCAGGAGACAGCTGTATTTGCCCGTGTTATCCAAGGTAATAAAGTTGGTGGTTGAGTGCTCTGCCTGTTCTTGCTGTGATTTTGAAGACTAAATGAAAGTGGTGGGTTTTATTTTTATTTTATTTAGGCTTTTACAATATGTCCAAATAAAAGAGCTACAAAAAGAATCCAATAACTTCTCCATTTATGTTCAAAGCTAGAAGATTGAAAAGGATTAGTTTAAGAACTATAGTTTTCAGGACACCTGGGTGGCTCAGTCGGTTAAGCATCTGCCTTCAACTCAGGTCATGATCCTGGGGTCCTGGAATCGAGTACTGCATCAGTCTTGCATTGGGCTCCTTGCTTGGCAGGGGACTTGGCTTCTCCTGCCTGCCACTCCTCCTGCTTGTACATGCTCGCTCGCTCTCTCTCTCACAAATAAAATTTTCTAAAAAAAAAAAAATGAACTGCAGTTCTCCAAAGTGTGTCCATAGAAGTAGACTGCATCAGCACTCTACCAATAAATTTGTTAGAAATACAAATCACCTACCAGTCTACTGAGTCAGTCGCTCTCTGGATGAGACACAGAAAACTTAATAGTATATGTTTGTTCAAGATAATTAACATTTGAAAACGATTGTTGTAGAATTACTTAAAAAAATTTTTTATTGGGCACCTGGGTGGCTCAGTGGGTTAAAGCTGCTGCCTTCGGCTCAGGTCATGATCCCAGCGTCCTGGGATCGAGCCCCGCATCGGGCTCTCTGGTCAGCAGGGAACCTGCTTCCTCCCCTCTCTCTCTGCCTGCCTCTCTGCCTACTTGTGATCTGTCTGTCAAATAAATAAATAAATATTTTTTAAAAAAAATTTTTTTTTTTTTTTTAAATTTATTTGAGATAGAAAGTGAGCACAAGCATTGGGGAGGGGTAGAGGAAGAGAGGGAGAGACTCCTTGCTGAGCAGGGAGCTTGATGCAGGCTCATCAATCCCAGGACCGTAGAATTAGGACATGAGTTGAAGGCAGATGCTTATTAACAGACTGAGCCACCCAGAGGCACCCCTAGAATTACATTTTTTAAATGTTCATATTCTTTGATATTGTGGGAACAGTTTTGGGAGTATGTTGGTCTAAAGTGTGAAGTGCTTAAACTTTTTTTCCTACATTTGATGTGGCTGATTGCAAAAATGTAATAGATTTTTCTTGTTTATTGTTGAGTAGGTCCGTTTATTGATGGTTAGTCGTATGGCTAAACCAGAGGAAGTATTGGTTGTAGAAAATGATCAGGGAGAAGTTGTAAGAGAATTCATGAAGGATACAGATTCCATTAATTTGTATAAGAATATGAGAGAAACATTAGGTAAGTGAATAAATACTGTCAATTCAATCTTTATCTTTCTCTTTATAATTCTCTTCTGGGGTGGAAATATTATTTAAAGAAATGTGTTATACTTTTCTGAATCTGTTAATAACCACCTTTATTGATGTGCTATTATTAATAAATTTTTTTGATTGTAGAGTTTTGCATTTGAACCTTTGGAACCTTTTCCCTTCCTTTGTAGTTTATCTTACTCATCTGGATTATGTAGATACAGAAAGAATAATGACTGAGAAACTTCACAATCAAGTGAATGGTACAGAGTGGTCATGGAAAAATTTGAATACATTGTGTTGGGCAATAGGCTCCATTAGTGGAGCAATGCATGAAGAGGATGAAAAACGCTTTCTTGTTACTGTTATAAAGGTATGCAAGTGATACATGTGAACTGGAACTGTTAGGGTAAACATATTGTATTAATATAAATGACTGAAATTGGTCTTATTTTACAGGATCTATTAGGATTATGTGAACAGAAAAGAGGCAAAGATAATAAAGCTATTATTGCATCAAATATCATGTACATAGTAGGTCAATATCCAAGGTTTTTAAGAGCTCACTGGAAGTTTTTGAAGACTGTAGTTAACAAGTTGTTTGAATTCATGCATGGTAAATCTTCTTTAATATATATTATTTAACTATTTATTGAACAAAACAAAAATTTTTCTTGAAAATTTTTTGAAAAATGTTTTTGTTTCGTTAGAGACCCATGACGGAGTCCAAGACATGGCTTGTGACACTTTCATTAAAATAGCTCAGAAATGCCGCAGGCATTTTGTTCAGGTTCAGGTTGGAGAAGTAATGCCATTTATTGATGAAATTTTGAACAATATCAACACTATAATTTGTGATCTTCAGCCTCAACAGGTATGTAGAACACTAAGCCTTTCCTTAGAAGAGTAGTAGGGGTGCCTGGGTGGCTCAGTGTTTAGGCGTCTGCCTTTGGCTCAGGTCATGATCCCAGTCCTGGGCTCAAGCCCCACATCGGGCTCCCTGCTCAACAGAGTCTTCTTCTCCCTCTTTCATTCCCCTGCTTGTGTTCCATCTCTTGCAGTCTCTCTCTATCAAATAAATAAGTAAAATCTTAAAAAAAAAAAAAAAGAAAGAAAGAAAGTGAACAGTATTGGGGCTCCTGAGTGGCTCAGTCCGTTGAGAAAGAAAGAAAGTGAACAGTATTGGGGCTCCTGAGTGGCTTAGTCCGTTGAGCATCCAACTCTTGATTTTGGCCCCAGTCCTGCTATCTGGGTGATGAGATAGAGCTCGCACTGGGCATGGAGCCTGTTTAAGATTCTCTCTCCCTCTACCCCCAAAAAATGTGGTTACTTTTTTTTTTTTTTTTTTTTTTTTAAGGTTTATTTGACAGAGCATACATGGGGTTGGGAGGGCTTGAGCTCAGGACTGTGAGACCATGACCCAGCTGAAAACAAGAATCATATGCTTAACTGAGCCACCCAGGTATCCTGTGACTACTATTTTACTCAGAATTTACGAATGGCAGTAGAGAGAGTGCCACCATTGGACTCAGTTTACGTGTCTGTGGCTAATTTTTATTTTATTCCACTATAGTTAACATACAGTGTGAGTTTTCATGTATAATATAGTGAGTCAGCAGTTCAATACATCACCCAGTGCACTCCTTAATCCTCATCACCTATTTTACCCCCACCCCCACCCACCTCTCTGCTGAAGTGGTTAAATTTTCATAGTGGAGCAAAAATTTAGGCAAAAGTTTGTCAGGCTATTTTCCTGCCTAATGTAAGTTATTTCTCAGACTCAAGAAATAGGTTCTAATACATACGTGAATTGCTTGTGTGTCATTTTCCTTATGCATAAAAGTGAAGAGTCTGCCTTTTTACATAGGTCCATACATTTTATGAAGCTGTCGGGTACATGATTGGTGCACAAACAGACCAAACAGTACAAGAACATTTGATAGAAAAATATATGCTACTCCCTAATCAGGTTTGGGATAGCATAATCCAGCAGGCAACCAAAGTAAGTTTTACTCTTTTCTCAAAGTCCTAATGGAATTCAAGAAGACAATGTTGTTTACAGAAGTAGTGAAAATTATACTGTAATTTTATTCTGTTTTGTTGGTTTACTGGGACTGTTACTCTATACTTAGTTATACCTGTAGGTATAAAGACTTCCTTGTTTTACTCTTTTTAATTATAAATGTGATGGTGGTTTGGAGTAGGGTGTGGGTAGTGGTTTTTGCTTTAGTAATTACAAAGATAATTTTCATGTGATAAATGAAATTTGTTATTTGTCCTTCACAGAATGTGGATATACTTAAAGATCCTGAAACAGTTAAGCAGCTCGGTAGCATATTGAAAACAAATGTTAGAGCCTGCAAAGCTGTCGGACATCCCTTTGTAATTCAGCTTGGGAGAATTTATTTAGATATGCTTAATGTATACAAGTGCCTCAGTGAAAATATTTCAGCAGCTATCCAAGCTAATGGTAAGTGATTCTGAATTTTTTTAGAATGGTGAAATAACAAATCAGTTCTGCATTCACAGTCTTAGTGTAAGCCTTCATTTCTGACAGATTTAAGTTAACTCTCCTGATGTCCAAATGACCATAGACAGTTATTTTTAATGAGTTGCTTACATCTTTCCCTTGTAAAATTACTCTTAGTTTATTTTCCCTTGTCTTTATGTTTTTGAGTGGTAAGTCAGAACTATTACATCTGAAGTACATGTAACTACCAGTGTAGAATTTTAGTTGTCAAGTTGGATTTCACTGGATTTTGTTTTTTAGGTGAGATGGTTACAAAGCAACCACTGATTAGAAGTATGCGAACAGTAAAAAGGGAAACTTTAAAGTTAATATCTGGTTGGGTGAGCCGATCCAATGATCCACAGATGGTATGTGAAATGTTACACTTTTTAAGTGAATGCTGTATTCTCTGATATGTGCATATAGCTCATTTAAAGGTAATTTAAATGGTATGTTTGGCATTATCTTGCAGTGTCCTCTATTTTTCAGACTCCTTGAATACTTGAAAATACTATTATGTATACCATCTTCCTAAGAAATTGCTGTTAGTAGGGGACAGTAGTGATGAGTAACAAAGTGCCTTGAGTCACTTTTTCCCCTATGGATAGTAGACATTCTGATGAAATTTTTTCTTCATGAAGAAAGTGTTTCTTCATGAATCTTCAGAGCAACTTACAAAGCTGTCATTAGTTTGCCTCTGTAGTGAAAGTAAGGAAGTAAGGGCCTTTCCAGTGGAAGTTTTAAGTCTGTTTTACTCTTCTTTTAGTTTTAAATCATTTCCAGAAGGGAAAATGATTTTCAGAAACTAAACGAGGCTCCATATATGCCTCAACTTGGGAAAATGTGTGTTAGTACTTTCTTTAAGTGTGTATTTTTAATTTATTCTACCATTTCATTCTCTTCATCCTTGGAATATTACAAGGAATCCTGTCATGTTAATCTTTGCTGTATGTAAATAAATAGAGGTTGATAAGTGTACTGTTTATTTTCATAACTTTAAAATTTCAGTATTGTTCCTACAGATAAGGAGATACTTTTCAGGGAACTTGTTCAGAAAACAATTATGGAATTCTCAGCATATCAAATATTGAAAGGTTTTGAACACATGTATTATGAGATCAGAACTTATTTCAAATTTGAAATTAGATAAGATGAATGAAAGGAATTGTGAAGTTCATAATTACAATAGCTTGGGCAAATTTAGGAGTATTCACAGTCATAACAAGAAGACAGTATCATTTTATAGCAAAGATTGTATGGAGGGTTGGGGCAGTGAATTAAATAATTCAAACTTTATGATCCACTTTAAATGGGGGAAGAATTACTGCATTTTAAGAGTAAAATGAGAATCAGTTCTGGTCTAACAGAACAAGTGGGTTATCTGAAAAATAATGTGCTTATCCTTAAAATTTTACTAGGCCTATTTTGTGTAGTAGGATACTACTAACACTGGTAACCTTTAGTTAGAAGAAATATTATTTGTAAGTCTTAATAAAGAACCTATTAAAGACATGTAGGTTACACCTTAATATGACCCTGTTTATTGAGACTCATGGAAACTTAAGGTCTTTCTGGTACAATTCTAACTCCTTTTACAATAGTAAGTGGTTTTTACTTTTATTTATTAAAGTACTTACCAGGTAGCATTCACTAAGTTTAAAAAAATGATAATCGAATGAGTGTCTACTCTGTATTAGATATGAGCTCCTTGTTATAGATATTATTCATTGACAGAATTGATACAGTATTGGTTAGGACTTTATTTCATTCCTTTAGGCAAGTTATCCCACATGCAGTACCCTTAGAATCCTAGTCCTGCCACAGTAATTTGGAGCCAGTCACTTGATTTTGGGCCCAAGTTACCTTTGTAATTACAGATTTGAACTCTGAATATGTCTGTGGCTCTTCCCACCCTATTATGATTTCTTGGTTTCTTTTGGTAAAAAGTTTTAATATCCAAAACCAAATTAAAACACAGGATTTTCTAGTTGAAAGCAGATACTCACTCTAAATGTCAATACAACACTGATCTGTTTTCGAATGGTTAACAAGTACATAGAATAAAACCTAAAAGTTTTGTTTTTTTTTTTAAATAGGTAGCTGAAAATTTTGTTCCTCCTCTATTGGATGCAGTTCTCATTGATTATCAGAGAAATGTCCCAGCTGCTAGAGAACCAGAAGTGCTTAGTACTATGGCTATTATTGTCAACAAGTTAGGAGGACATATAACAGCTGAAATACCTCAAATATTTGATGCTGTTTTTGAATGCACATTGAATATGATAAATAAGGTATGTGGTTTACATTTCAGTTATGGGAATTCTGTAGTATATATCCTTTAAGGTAAAAGCATAAATGATAGCTCTGAGATTAGCATAAGTTTTAAGCTCTGGAGCAAATATTTGAACTTCTAGAACGGAGAAATACTTACCTATTTGTTTGTTTGTTTAAGATTTTATTTATTTGAGAGAGAGCACAAGCATGAGTCGGGGAGGGGTGGAGGTCACGGGAGAAGCAGACTCCCCACTGAGCAGAGAGCCCAGTACTGGGTCTCAATCCCACGACCCTAAACTGACTTGAGTCAGACACTAAACCAGCTGAGCCACCCAGGCACTCCAGAAATACTTTTTAAAAAATTTATAATTTAAAAGATCTTGTGGTACCTGTGTGGCTCAGTCAGTTGAGCTTCTTGACTCTTGGTGGTCTCGATCTCCGGGTTGTAAGATAAAGCCCCATCTCCAGGCTCTGCACTTAGTGAGGAGTCTGCTTAAAGATTCTCTCCCTCTGCCCCCTCCCAAGTACACTGCCCCCCTCCTCAAGCAAATAAATCTTTAATTTTAAAAAGATCTTCACAAAATAGTAAATTTGATAGAGTATAACATTAAAATAGCAGCTAGCATTTAGTGGTAAGTTGCTGCATTTTAAGCATTAAAACTTTTTAGTGACACTGTCCTGGGATCAAGCCCCGCATTGGGCCTCTCTGCTTCGTGGGGAGCCACATTCTCCCCTGCTTTTTTATATATATATATATATTTTTTTTTTTATCATTTATTTATTTGACAGAGACACAGTGAGAGTGGACACAAGCAGGGGGAGTGGAGAGGGAGACGTGGACTCCATGCTGAGTATGGAGCCCAATGTGGGGCTCAGTCCCAGGACCCTGGGATCATGAGTGAGGCAAGGCAGACGCTTAGTGACTAAACCACCCGGGCATCCTGAAATGGAAAATATATTAACCAAGAAGGGAAAGTGTAGATAAAAGTATACAAATTCACAGCAGTTAAAAAATTCTCAGATCTGTATTAGTGATTTTGAAGTCACTCATAACATGGTAGTAATAGTCTCAGTGTAACTAGAAAATGTGATGTTCTTTGTGTGGGTTTTGAGGAATTCTCTTTATAATGTGATCTTCATTTTAGTAATTTGTGTAATAATTGTTAATTTCATCTTCCATGGGACTCAAATTATATTGTCTTCAGGTTTCCTTCCAGTCACGAGGCCACATGGCTTCATGAGGCCCACTAACACCTCCAAACCTTTATACTAAATTAGGATTTACTTTTTCTCTCTTACTTAACATAATAAGGCATTGAAATATTTTGTTCTCACTATTTGTTTTTAGGACTTTGAAGAATATCCTGAACACAGAACAAACTTTTTCTTACTACTTCAGGCTGTCAATTCTCATTGTTTCCCAGCATTCCTGGCTATACCACCTGCACAATTTAAACTTGTTTTGGATTCCATTATTTGGGCTTTTAAACATACTATGAGGAACGTTGCAGATACAGGTAAATACACATGTCCTTTTATTCATTTGCCCTGCCAATCCACAGGCTCTTAGAAATAGATGTGTAGGTATAGTCACATAGATAACACTTGTCAGGGTTTTATTGGAGTGCATCACTTGCATGTGTAGGTCTAAGTAAATCCTAAAAGCAGTTGAATCCTCTCTTCCATAGTTGAGTCCACAGGCAGGATCAAGTTTTACAAGGAGATGGGTGTCAGATTCAAAGTAGAGGGACATCACTTCCCCACATCCTTACAAGTATGTCCTTTTTCCCGTCTGCTTTTCCTTGGTGCCAGTAAGGGTCAAAGTAAGGATAAAACACAACAACTTTAGCAAGAGAGGTTTTTATCTAGTTTTTAAATAGAAATTGGTTTGTGTAACAGATATGTACTTGGTAATGCTATTTTCAGAGTTGATTTGGAGAGAATTGACTAAACTTTGTGGAACGTTGGTAATAGTTACTACTTGGTAGTCTGTATCTAAGCAGGTATAGTTGCTAGTTAACTCTCATTACTCAAGAAAACTTGGGCAAATAATTGTTAGTCATTAGTGGAGGGGGGTGGTAAGAATGGTTTTTGAATCCAAATAGTTGAATAGGAATTCTGTATGAATGTTTCTAGTCCGTAATAACTTTGTTGGTGTTCTGTACATTTTAGGCTTACAGATACTTTTTACACTCTTACAAAATGTTGCACAAGAAGAAGCTGCAGCTCAGAGTTTCTATCAGACTTATTTTTGTGATATTCTTCAGCATATCTTTTCTGTTGTGACAGACACCTCACATACTGCTGGTAAGAATTTATAGCCATGGGGGCGCCTGGGTGGCTTATTGGGTTAAGCCTCTGCCTTCACCTCAGGTCATGATCTCAGGGTCCTGGGATCAAACCCCTTATCAGGCTCTCTGCTCAGCGGAGAGCCTGCTTCCCCTTCTCTCTGCATGCCCCTCTGCCTACTTACGATCTCTCTCTCTCTGCCAAATAAATAAAAATAAAATCTTTTAAAAAAAATTTATAGCCATGAAAATGTTAAGTGTTCTATTTGTTATTACTGCCTGTTGGAGTTAGTAATGTTCTTTTTATCAACAGGTTTGACAATGCATGCGTCAATACTTGCATATATGTTTAATTTGGTTGAAGAAGGAAAAATAAGTACACCGTTAAATCCTGGAAATCCAGTTAACAACCAGATGTTCATTCAGGAATATGTGGCAAATCTCCTTAAATCTGCATTCCCTCATCTACAAGAGTAAATATGCTTTTTAATACCCGCATACATTTTTCAGTTAAAAAAAAATAATGATTATTTAATTGTTGTGTTTTGATTTGCAGTGCTCAAGTGAAGCTCTTTGTGACAGGGCTTTTCAGCTTAAATCAGGATATTCCTGCTTTCAAGGAACATCTTAGGGATTTCCTAGTACAAATAAAGGTATGTGTTTTGTTTGCACTTGGAGAAATATTAGGACTGAATATGATTTAGTTGTTGCATTGTAGAATTAACCACTTTTTTGGTAAAGCAAAATGAATGATACTCAGGCTTACTAGTCCTAGACTGATTCAGAGTGAAAAACTACAAATTTATAGTTGAGAACAAGATGAGTTTCAAATGTTTTTGGAAAGTTGTTATTAATATAATTCATTTTAAATGATACAAATGTCTTGGAATATTGGGATTACATCCTACAACTCATTCTTAAATTGTGAAATAAGGGGAAAGAAAGGTAGACCCTTTGGGGATTTCATACCCATTTTGTTACAAATCCATTTTAGGGAGTTAAGAGAAATAAGCAGATAATCAACCTGTTACTGCTATTGTTACACAATGCTTCATTTAAGTTTATGGGAAGAGGGATTAATCTTACATTATTTTCAAGAAATTTAGAAGTAGGGAGGGCTGGGTGGCTCAGCCAGTTAAGTGTCTGCATTTGGCTCAGGTCATGATTCCAGGGTTCTGGGATCAAGTTCCGATAAACCTCCCTGCTCAGTGGGGAGTCTGCTGCTCCCTCTGGCGGCCATTCTGCTTGTGCTCACTCGGGCTCTCTTTCTGACAAATAAATAAAATCTTTTTAAAAAATTAAAAGAAGAAATTTAAAAGTAACATAATACCTACAAGTGCTTGTTGGATTATCTTAACCTGACAAATAAGAATTGATCACATACGTTACTCAGATTTTTTTCTTCCAAGATAGAAATAAGGCTTTTTTTCATCTGTGAATATGTTAGCTAAGTTGTAAGGTAGAGAATGCAAAGAAGAATGAGAATTACCTGAAACAGCTATAAAGTCTTATCATAGTATAGCTAAACTTTATCATTAATTGTAGGAGAAACAACTTTTTAAATCTCCTGGCTTATGAAGCATATAATATATATATATATATATATATATATATATATATATATATATATATATGACATCAGACTATGCCTCTTTTAATAACCTTTTTTATCCTCAACTAACACATTTGGTTTTAATTCAGCTACACAGAATTGTATCAGTATACTATAATTTAGGGACACCTGGGTGACTCAGTTAAGTGTCTGGCCCTTGATCAGGTCATGCTATCTCCAGGTCCTGGAATTGATCCCCATGTGGTGTCAGGCTCCATGCCTAGCACGGAGTCCGTTTGTGCCTCTCCCTCTGCTCCTCCCCCTGTGCATGCGAGCGCGTGCTTTCTCTAATACCTATAATCTTTAAAAATGTATGTATATACACTATAATTTAAACCCAGCCAGTTGAAGGATAGATTTTTATCATCGTTGTAAACAAAACAGGGAGGTGTTTATCTGTCTTTTTTTTGTGGGGGGGGGTTTGAGTTTCTTTTTTTTCCCCCTCAAAAACAGGTCATTTTCCAAAATTGAAATTTATTATGTTAATACCTCAACTATCTTGTTTTCACAGGAGTTTGCAGGTGAAGATACATCTGATCTGTTTTTGGAAGAAAGAGAAACAGCCCTTCGACAGGCTCAGGAAGAGAAACATAAACTTCAGATGTCTGTCCCTGGCATCCTTAATCCACATGAGATTCCAGAAGAAATGTGTGATTAAAATCAGAAGTCATGCTGGTTTTTTTGTTGTTGTTGGGTTCCCCCTCCCCCCCTCTGCAACTCTTGTTAGCAGAAGAAAACAGCATCTGGATATTTGTCGACCAAAATGATGCCAATTTGTAAATTAAAATGTCACCTAGTGGCCCTTTTTCTTATGTGTTTTTTGTATAAGAAATTTTCTGTGAAATATCCTTCCATTGTTTAAGCTTTTGTTTTGGTCATCTTTAGTTTGCATGAAGTTAAAAATTAAGGCATTTTTAAAAATTTTACTTCATGCCCATTTTGTGGCTGGGATGGGGGGAGGAAGCAAATTCAATTTGAACATATACTTGTAAATTCTAATGCAAAATTACACAATTTCCTGTAAACAATACCAATTTTTAATTAGGGAGCATTTTCTTTCTAGCCTGTATTTCAGTCTAGAAGAAAAGATAATGAGTAAAACAAATTGCGTTGTTAAGAGGATTCTAGTGCTGCATTGTCTAAAGTTAGCACCTCTTGGACTGAATCGTTTGTCTAGACTACATGTGTTATGAGTCTGTATGGCAAGTTTGCAGCAAGATCATGTGCATATCATCCCATTGTAAAGCGACTTCAAAAATATATGGGAACACAGTTAGTTATTTTTACACAGTTCTTTTTGTTTTTGTGTGTGTGTGCTGTCGCTTGTCGACAACAGCTTTTTGTTTTCCTCAATGAGGAGTGTTGCTCATTTGTGAGCCTTCATTAACTCGAAGTGAAATGGTTAAAAATATTTATCCTGTTAGAATAGGCTGCATCTTTTTAACAACTCATTAAAAAACAAACAAAACAAAACTCTGGCTTTTGAGATGACTTATACTAATTTACATTGTTTACCAAGCTGTAGTGCTTTAAGAACACTACTTAAAAAGCAAAATAAACTTGGTTTACATTTATTTTTCTTTATTGGCTCAAAATTATTCCTACATTAATGAAAGTGATTATATGTGTTTTAAGTATTAGGTAACATTAAGTGAAGTTGGACATTGTTGATATGCAAATATAACCTCTGGGGTTATTGGGAGTAAAGGCACAGTTGGGTTACTTGAACATGGCTCTGGTTCCCAAGAAACAAATTCCTTCTTTAGCAGTTTACCATCCTTTGATCTTTATTTGCAATCAAAAAGCATCTTCCCTTGGTGTTCCTGGTTAGGAATTACCTGTAACAGATTAAAGAGATTGAGAACCCAGGTGTAAGAAGCTAGTGCAGATATTCTTGATTAATTGTATTTTTGTCTAATATAACCCTTGGAAAGTTGAGGAAGGGGGGAAATGTGTAGATGTCCTGTAAAACATGAAAGGGGGTAGAACTAAGGGAATAGAAAAAGGAAACTAGCTTGGGTGAACCTGTTTCCAGAGGATTGAATCTAACCTATAAACCTAGACTAAAACCCAAGCATTTGAAGTGCCTTGTGTTCATGCAGAGTCAGCAATTTTGTATAATTGCTGTACTCCTTTAACTTTTACACGCTTTGGCAAAACCATTATTTCAGTAGAATATAATCCTGTGTGAAACTTCTTTCTAGGACAGTAAATGGTTAAGACTTGAAATATATTCAAAGAACACTGGAAAATTTTGTTTCAAACTTTAGCATTGTTAAAATCTTTGATTTGGTCCTGTTAATTACTGGTTTGGGCCTCAAAACCCCTTAAAAGAGGTTTTCTTGGATCAGCCAAAAGTTTAGGTTCAGATTGATTGGTCTGTTTTGAATTAGCTATGAAATGCATATGGTTGCTTTTGAGTAGCTGTCACCATTTCTGTCAATGATCATACACAATTTTCTTATCTTCTAGCACATCCATTCTCTACCCCCTTGCTTTCTTGGTATGTTCTAGAAGTTGCAAGACAACAAGGCTTGGCATGGAAACCAGGATAGTCTGCTTTGAATTTAGAAATGATTGGCAACTGGGATTCAGCCACTGCCAAGAGTAAATTTTACTTACTTTTCCTTTTTACATTGTATACAGGCCTCAGGACAGTGTTAAAAAAAACTGGTAATTGTCCCTCAATGTATTGTATTCATTTGTGTTAATAATTGAATCCATATGTTTTAATTGGGTTCTTAAGCTCCCTAGCTGACGACACATCCCAACCTCCCTTAATAACCAGGTTGAAGTCTTGTGACTGAAATGAAAGCAGAAGTGATGATAAACTTCTGGAAAATATGGATATGATGGTAAGAGGTAGAGATACTAGATCATGAAATGGAAGATGATAGATTAGAACACCTCCATTTCCCCTTCTGACTCTGTTACTGTTATGTATTTTAATAAATTATGTGATTTATAATATTATTGTACAATATACATAATTATAAAAATTTTGAACTTCACAAGACAAACATATACCTTGAATAAGAGTAATTATAGCTATGGCTTAAAAGAATCCTTCCTTCAATGTTTATATAAGCTAAACACATTCAAAGAAAATACATAAATTCACTGAATTAGAAACGTCAGATTCAGGTTTTCTTTACACAAAGTTCTCATAGGTACGTTCTATCCCATAATTCAGTCCCATGTATGAAGCTTCTGGGACTTAAAGAGTTTTCACCAAAACCAGAGAGAACAGTGTTATATCACATTAAATATAGGGTGGGCATTTCTGGCATAATTGTACATTGGTCATATTCGGGACAGCCTAAAGGTATTTGACAGCAGAGCACACTGATAACTGGCCATTTCACATGTTTGGCATACTGCATTCTAACTCCTGGGAACAAGTCAGTCTCAAAATTGTCACAGATTGGGAGGAAGACTAGGATTGCGTAGTTAAGTGGGTCTGAATCCTGGTCTAGGCAGTCAAATGGGGAATTTGGGGTAAGTCACGTGAACTTGAAAACGGGTATCACAAAGCTAAGTCCCCTTGATGGTTGTGAGGATTTAGATAGAAACATGACAATATGACTGACACCATATAACTCTAGGGTGCATTTTTCTTTATTCAGATTTTAGCTTCCCTGAAATTGGAGTGTATCTTAACAATTGACGGCATCTCAGTTTCTGGTGGCACCACAATGCCAGTGACATGTCTTTGCTTGTCCACTTGTGAACTTAATCATAGCTGTTGGTGTGTATTAGTTTAATTGCTAAGTGTCTTTAAAAGGATAGTTCAACATCAAAATGTTACTTCTATGTCCAGAAAGGCACACAGAAGCAGCAGGACATAAACTTTATTTAAGGAAATCTTAATTGTTAGAAGGATAACCACAGTTCTGTATTTTCTTGTAAGTGGCAGCTGAGTTAGATCTTGGGACTTAAGCAGGGGAGCTGCCTACAAGCTGTAATGCAAGGAATTGTCTACCAAATTAAAAGCAATACAATTTGAAGAAAGTGTGACCAGATCGATTTAATTTCAAAAAGAAACTGCTACAACCAATTCATGGCATTTTACTGGATTGTCAAGTATGTTGTCCGAGTTGGCAGTGTTTTGTTCTTGATACATCTTGAAATTGATGTCTCTTAGATTTGAAATAAACCAGTAACTAAGCCAAGTAGGAGTTAAATCTTCACAGGCTTTTCCTTACCCCAGTCTAGTTAATTTGTTAGGCTTACCTATGATACAGATGTCTCATGTTTGATCCCAACAGAGATAGGCAAGGATGGAGTTTGAAAAAAAATACTAGAATACATAGAGGAAATAATTGGTCTGATTTGGTAGTGTATGTGTTAGGATTCCTCTGAAAAGGCAGCATAATTCATTGTCACACGACTCTTGATCTCAGGATCCTGAGTATAAGCCCCACATTCGGGCATAAGGCTTTTTTTTTTTTTTTTTAAGGAAGAATAGGAGCACCTGGGTGATTTAGTTGGTTAAGTGTTGGGACTCTTGCTCTCGGCTCAGGGTTGTGAGATGGGACCCTGATTGGGGTCCACTCTGAATGTGGAGTCAGCTTGAGATTCTTCCCCGCCCCCGCCTTTGCTCCTTCCCCTGTTCACTTGTGCTCTAAAATAAAATCTTTTTTTGAAAAGGTAAGAAATGAAGTGTATCTAGTTACTAATTATAATATATAGTATTTTTTTTAAGTAATCTCTATACCCAACATGGATTTTGAACTTAAACCCTGACATGAAGAGTCACATGCTCCTCTACCAACTGAGTCAGCTGGGCACCCCTGTAAGTAGTACTTTTGATAAGTACTGTTGTAAAGTTTCCCTTACCATCTTTTGCACTTTCCATTTCTCTGAGATGTTCTGAGTAAATTCAGAAGATCAACAGTAATTCCATAATAATCTAGTACATGTTCAGGTTTCCCCAACAGTTCTAAAAATGTCTTTCATGGCTTGTGTTTTTTAGGTTCATGTGTTTTGAATTGTATAGTTACTGAGTTGGGGGGGGGGGTTGTTTTTTGTTTTACGATTTTATTTATTTATTTATTTATTTGACAGAGATCATAAGCAGAGAGAGATGGGGAAGAGGGCTCCCTACCAAGCAGAGAGCCCCACACGGGACTCCATCCCAGGACCTTGAAATGATGACCTGAGCTGAAAGCAGAGACATAACCCACTAAGCCACCCAGTTACCCCTATAATTACTGAGTTTTTAATTTCTGTGATAATTTCTTAAAATGTGGTTATTCAATTTGTTTTTTGAAATAGTGTCTTCTCATTTTTCCCATGAATTACAGCATAGTGTGTATTTTATGGCATCCATTACTCAGATTGACAAAGCCCCCCTGACCTATCTCCCCACTGGTAACCTTTAAAATTTAATTCTCTCGACCCTAGAGGAAAACAGTAGCTTATTGGGGTTTCACTTTCTGTGGTTCCAGTTAACTGGAGGTCAACTGCAGTCCGGAAGTAGGTGATCCTTCTGACCAATCATCAGGTCAGTAGTAGCCTAGTGGTACGTCACAATGCCTGAGTCATTTACCTCCCTTCATCTCTTCACATAAGCATTTTGACATCATGTTATCACAGGAAGGGTGAGTACAGTACAATAAGATAATTTGAGAGACCACATTTATTTTAATATAAGTTTATAATTGTCCCATTTTATTGTTAATCACTTCCTGTGCCGAACTTAGAAATTGAACTCTAGGGGTGCCTGGGTGGCTCAGTGGGTTAAAGCCTCTGCCTTTGGCTCAGGTCATGATCCCAGGGTCCTGGGATCGAGTCCCACATCAGGCTCTCTGCTCAGCAGGGAGCTGCTTCCTCCTCTCTCTCTCTCTGCCTGCCTCTCTTGCCTACTTGTGATCTCTGTCAAATAAATAAATAAAATGTTTAAAAAAAAATTGAACTCTATCATAGGTATGTAGGTATAGGAGAAGACAGTATATATAGATTCAGTACTGTGTGGTTTCAGGCATCCACTGAGGGGTCTTGGAACATATTCCCTAACAGATAAGATGGTACTACTGTGCATTTAAAAGAATTTTTTTTTAAGATTTTATTTAATTAGACAGCAAGAGTGGGGAAAGGGGACCAGGTCCTATACTAAACAGGGAGCTCTCACTCAGGCTCCATCCCAGGACCCTGAGATCAGGACCTGAGCTGAAGGCAGATGCTTAACCCACTGAGCCACCCAGGCGCCTCTGTTGTAAACATTTGAACTTGTTTTTTGTTTTGCTCCATGTAACAAAAAAAGTATTAATAGTGACAATGTTTATTTTGTGCTTGTGTCAGTGAAGTCCAGAGTTAACCAACATGGAATTTATGAAGCTCGGCTTTATAAGGTTCTGGTAATTTAGGAACTTTTTGTATCCCTGGCACCTGGATTAACCCCAACTTCAAATATAGCTGCAGGAGTTTCAAGTACTGTATCTGCATTCTAGACAGCAGAGAGGAAGAAAGCTTCCCCTTATAAGACTTGAAAGTCTCAGAAACTGATAGAACACTTTCAAGTACCTGCCCATACCCCACCCAACAAGAGAAGCACAGAAATACAGTCTTGAAACTGGACGCATTACTGTTGTGAATACAATTGGCATTCTATTTAAGGAGAAGGCAAAGAGTAAACTGAAGAAACTTAACAGGCTTTACCACAAGTTCAGAAAGTCTTAAATGAAAATAAAGGACAAAAGGCAGTTGACTTAATGGGAAAAGCAAAATCTTCCCTAGCATTCAAGTACTAATAATGCCAAAGAAATTGTTACTGTGGCGGTGACAGCTGCCTTTGTCATTCACTGACCACAATTTGGAAAAAAAAAAAAAAAATCTATCTATACAGGGTAGCAGACAAAACCATTTACTTGTCTTTGTTGCTAATTGCTGTGTGCAGTGGATTTTCAAGATAAATAAAAGACTACTAAAACTAATATCCTGACTTTACAAATGAAAACTTTAAAGTGTCCTAAAGGAGAGGAGAAACTATAGCAGTTGAGGGGGAAGAGTCGTGTCTAAGAGTTGGGAAAGTTTAGATGGGAAATCTTTCATTTCCATTGAAAAAAGGGGGGGCGCTCTTTTAGAAAAATGGATATCTAAAATTCCAAACTCCTTTCTGTGATCCACTCCTGATTGACCTAATGCCCAAACAGTACTGCTGCTCTCACTTCTCTGTTAGGACACCCGAGAAAATTGTATCTTTTTCCCAAGAGTTTGCCAACTAACTAGGTCTTTCTTTTCTGACATGGAAGCATTTGCTCCACTTTCAGAAATCGTTCTTTAGGGTGCGTGGCTGACTCAACTGGTGGAACATGTGACTCTGGATCTTGGAGTTGTGAGTTTAAGCCCCACATTGGGTGTAGAGATTACTTTAAAAAAAAAAATTGTCCTTTGTCATCTTCACTCTAGGAGGATTTCTTAGGAGCCTACTGTGAGTCAACATGCACTTAATTTAGTAAGTCTCTCTTCTGTTGGCCTGTTGAAAAATACCAGAATTTTGTTTTGTTTTTTTAAGGTTTTATT
The DNA here is from genome assembly GCF_963455335.1 of Martes martes. NCBI lineage: Eukaryota > Metazoa > Chordata > Mammalia > Carnivora > Mustelidae > Martes > Martes martes. The sequence goes on along the minus strand of NC_137896.1, from coordinate 79,489,167 downwards.
TATTTATTTGACAGACAGAGATCACAAGTAGGCAGAGAGGCAGGCAGAGAGAGGGGGAAGCAGGCTCCCCGCTGAGCAGAGAGTCCGATGCGGGGCTCGATCCCAGGACCCTGGGATCATGACCCAAGCTGAAGGCAGAGGCTTAACCCACTGAGCCACCCAGGCACCCCAAGACCAGAGTTTTAATGCAAGCTGGGATACACTCTATTTTGTATGCCAGGAGGAGTACGTAAGAGATCTAGTCTGAACATTAATACTCTGTACTTGCTACCCTAACTGAAGTCTCTGACCCAGAATGTCCTTTCCCCTGAGTCTTGGGTCTCATATACTAATGAGATCAAATATTCAAAATGAGGTCAGCCATATTCAATATGCCCACCAGTTAAGAGCAAACTATTCTTAAATATATTTCTCCTTTTTATGACTCATGCAGTTCTTAGACACAGATATAAGTGCCATACTCCTCCCCTTGTTTTCCACACTATTGGTGAGGCTCTACAAGAAATCCTCTCATCCCTGAGTCTATCCCGGAGTCACTCCCCAGATCCACCTGGGTCTTCATCATCAAGGACACTTAAGAGGACACAATGTCCTGAGCTGTGAAGTTGGCCTACCTGCCCTTTGGGTTGCCTTAAGCATTACAAGTAGTGTTTGTTTTTTTACTTTTTTAAAAAATTATTTATTTGAGAGAGTGAGTGAGTGAGCATGAGTTGGGGAAGGGGCAGGGGAGAGAGAGAATCTCAAGCAGACTCCCTGCCTTGTGCAAAGCCTGACCTAGGGCTTGATCTCACAACCATGACCTGAGCTGAAATCAAAAGTTGGACACTCAACCAACTAGGCTACCCAGGCGCCCCCTGTTGTTTTTTTAAAAAAGACTCTCAGAGGGGTGTCTGGGTGTCTCAGTTAGTTAAGGATCTACTCCAGGTCACGATCCAGCAGGGAGTCTGCTTCTCCCTCTCTGTTGCCCACACCCCTGCTCTTGTTACCTCTCTCTCAGTTACACTCTCTCTCTCCCTCAAATAAATAAATAAAATCTTAAAAAAAAAAAAAGCACTCTCAAAGAAGAAATAATTAGCCAGTTATTAGCCTATAGGAAGAAAATTTTCTACTTCTGATGGTGTTTACAACTACTTCATGGGTGAGCTGTTAATAGGATGTAGAAAAATAGAGACTGTGCAAGCAAGAAAACTAAACAAAACTACTCCATACCTTCAGAGTTCAGAAAAGTTATTGAACAAACAAATAAGAAGAGAGTACTATATTAAAGGTAAATTTAGAGAACCAAAAAGGAACCTTTCCAAATTAAAGAATACAGAAATAAAGAACTTAAGAGTTGAAGGATAAATTGGGGAAATCTCCCCAAAATCAAGTAAAGAGACAAAAAAGATGGAAACTAGGAAATAAACTATTTTTAAAAATTAGAAGACCAGTTCAAAAGTTTTATGATTCCCAAATCACATAAAGAGAGGAAATGGAGGGAAGGGAAAAAAAAAACAAAACAAAGAATTCAAGAAAATTTCCTGGATTGGAAAGACATCAATTTTCTGATTGAAGGTGCCCACCACATACTCATCCCATAAAATGAAAATGGATCCCAACAATGTATGTTATTAAATTTCAGAACACTAGAACAAAGAAAATGTAATATACACATGTTTCTAGAGAGAAAAGCATATCACATAAAAGGATCCAAAAATCAGAATGGACCTCTTGATAGTTAATACTAGAAAGTCTTCAAATTTTGGAAAGAAAATGATTCCCAACCTTGAATTCTTTACTCAGCAAATCAAGTATGAATCATAGAATATTGAATTCTTAGATAGTCAGGATCTAAATAATTTCCCTCCCGTACAGTCTTTCTCAGAAACAATTGGAGGATACACTCAAACAAAATAAGGGAATAAACAAGACATAAGATATGAAAAAGGACATTGACACCATGGAGTGGCAAAGCTGTCCCCCAGGATGATGGTGAAGAGAAATCCCCAACTAACCAGCCAAGAACCAAGGCTTAGAAGTCAATTTGTATAGATCCAGGAGGGACTTTCTTTAGGAAGATGAAAGTGACAATGCTTAAAGCAGTAAGTCACATATATTAAAGTTATTGCTGATATTTTGAAATATTTGGGTTTATCACTTTTTCAAAATTACTGTGGTTATTTTTTAGGAATTTATTTTTTATTGTATTTTTTTTAAGATTTCATTTATTTATTTGACAGACAGAAATCACAAGCAGGCAGAGAGGCAGGCAGAGACAGAGAGAGGAGGAAGCAGGCTCCCCACTGAGCAGGGAGCCCAATACGGGGCTCAATCCCAGGACCCTGGGATCATTACCTGAGCCAAAGGCAGAGGCTTTAACCCAGGCACCACCCAGGCGCCCCCTTGGATTTTATTTTTACATAATCTTATTTTACATAATTTTATTTTTACATAATTTTATTTTACATAATCTCTACACCCAACATGTGTGCCCCCAAATTTACCATAGTTATTGACTCCCCCCACCTGTAGCTTATTATTAAATTCATTAAATAACACATGCATTGCCATATCACAAATAATGTCTTAAAAATTCTTTTATAGGGGCACCTGGGTGGCTCAGTGGGTTAAAGCCTCTGCCTTCGGCTCAGGTCATGATCCCAGGGTCCTGGGATCGAGCCCCGCATCGTGCTCTCTACTCAGCAGAGAGCCTGCTTCCCTTCCTCTCTCTCTGCCTGCCTCTCTGGCTACTTGTGATCTCTGTCAAATAAATAAATAAATAATCTTAAAAAAAAATTCTTTTATAGTAGTGCCTGGGTGGCTCAGTTGGCTAAGCATCTGGCTCTTGATTTTGGCTCAAGTCATGATTTCAGGTTCTGTGGGATCAAGCCCCACATGGGGCTCTGCAGTCAGCGGGGAGTCTGCTTAAAGATTATTTGCTGCCCCCTACTCACTCTCTCTGTCTCAAATAAAATCTTTATTTATGTTTATTTATTTGTTTTTTAAGATTTCATTTATTTGACAGAGAGAGATACAGTGAGAGAGGGAACACAAGGAGGGGGAGTAGGAGAGGGAGAAGCAGGCTCCCCACTGAGTAGGGAGCCCAATGCAGGGCTTGATCCCAGGACCTTGGGATCATGACCTGAGCCATAGGTAGACGCTTAACTACTAAGCCACCTAGGCCCCCAATAAAATCTTTTTATTTTTTTAAAGATTTTATTTATTTGACAAAGAGATAGAGAGCACAAGTAGGCAGAGCAGTAGGCAGAGGAAGAGGGAGAAGCAGACTCTCTGCTGAGCAGGAAGCCCTATGTGGGGCTCAATCCCAGGACCGTGGGATCATAGGCAGGAACCGTAGGCAGATGCTTAACTGACTAAGCCACCCAGGTGCCCCTAAAATCTTTTTTTAAAAAAATATTTTATTTATTCATTAGCGAGAGAGTGAGCAAGACAGAGAGAGAGAGAACATAAGTAGGAGCAGGGGCAGAGGGAAAGGGAGAAGCAGACACCCCGCTGAGCAGGGAGCCTGACTCTGTGTTGATTCCAGGACCCTGAGATCAGACCTGAGCCAAAGGCAGACGTTTAACTGATTGAGCCACCCAGATGCCCTTCAAATAAATAAATCTTTTAAAACTTTTCATGGGGGGGGCGCCTGGGTGGCTCAGTGGGTTAAAGCCTCTGCCTTCGGCTCAGGTCATGATCCCAGGGTCCTAGGATCGAGCCCCACATTGGGCTCTCTGCACAGCAGGGAGCCTGCTTCCCTCTCTCTCTCTGCCTGCCTCTCTCCCTACTTGTGATCTCTGTCTGTCAAATAAATAAATAAAATATTAAAAAAAAATTTTTTTATGGGGATGCCTGAGTGGCTCAGTTGGTTGAGCAGCTGCCTTTGGCCCAGGGGTCATGATCCCAGGGTCCTAGGTTCAAGTCCCATATTGGGCTCCCTGCTTAGTGGGGAGCCAGCTTCTCCCTCTGCCCTTCCCGCTGCTCAAGTTCTCTCCCTCTCTCTCTATCTCAAATAAATAAAATCTTTAAGAATAAATAAAAATTAAAAATATTTTTATAACTTTGTTGCAATATGATTGATTTTCTTTTTTTTCCCCCCCCTAAGATTTTATTTATTTCTTTGACACAGAGAGAGAGAGGGAAAGAGCACACACACAAACAGGGGGAGTGGCAGACAGAGGGAGAAGGGGAAGCAGGCTCCCCGCTGAGCAAGGAGCCCAATGCGGGACTCAATCCCCATGACTTGATCTGAAGGCAGACACTCAACCGACTGAGCCACCCAAGCGCCCCTGATTGATTTTATTTCTTCTTTTTTTTTCCTTAAAGATAGAGAGATTGATTGATTGATGACAGAGATAGCAAGAGAGGGAACGAGAGAGGGAACACAAGCAGGGGGAGTGGGAGAGGGAGAAGCAGGCTTCCCCCTGAGCAGGGAGCCCGATATGGGGCTCAATCCCAGGACCCTGGGATCATGACCAGAGCTGAAGGCAGATGCTTAATGACTGAGCCACCCAGGTACCCCCGGTTTTCTTGATAAGCTTATATATTTTATTTTCTCAGGGGTCCAAAGCCTTCACCAGATTGCCCAAGGAGTTCGTGGCATAAAAACAATTAAGAATCCCTGCACCAGGGGCGCCTGGGTGGCTCAGTGGGTTAAGCCACTGCCTTCGGCTCAGGTCATGATCCCAGGATCCTGGGATCGAGTCCCGCATCGGGCTCTCTGCTCAGCAGGGAGCCTGCTTCCCTCTCACTCTCTCTGCCTGCCTCTCTGCCTGCCTCTCTGCCTACTTGTGATCTCTGTCAAATAAATAAATAAAATCTTAAAAAAAAAAAAAAAAAAAGAATCCCTGCACCAGGAGGACCTCAGGCTCATGTCTGCAGTTAGTTGCCAGGCTATAATAAAGTGTACAAGTGGGATGTCCTGACGTCTAGTAAAAACCCTCAATGACAGGCAAGAGAAACAAAAGCAAAAATGAACTATTGAGGGGGCTCGGGGCGCCTGGGTGGCTCAGTTGGCTAAGTAGCTACCTTTGGCTCAGGTTATAATTCCTGGGTCCTGGGATCAAGTCCCATCAGGCTCCTTGCTGGGTGGGGAGCCTGCTTCTCTCTCTCCCTCTGCCTACCTGCCTGTGCTCTCTCTCTCTTTCTCTCTCTCACTGTCTCTCTGTGAAATAAATAAAATCTTTTTAAAAAACGAACTATTGGGACTTCATCAGGATAAAAAGCTTTTGCACAGCAGAGGAAATAGTCAACAAAACTAAAAAGCAACTACAAAATGCAAGAAGATATTTGCAAATGTCTTATCAGATGAAGGACTAGTATCCAAAATCTTTTTTTTTAAAGATTTTATTTATTTATTTGACAGACTGAGAGAGATCACAAGTAGTCAGAGAGGCAGCCAGAGAGAGAGGAGGAAGCAGGCTCCCTGCTGAGCAGAAAGCCCAATGTGGGGCTCGATCCCAGGACCCTGAGATCACGACCTGAGCCGAAGGCAGAGGCTTAACCCACCGAGCCACCCAGGCACCCCATAGTATCCAAAATCTTTAAAGAACTTACCAAACTCAATACCCAAGAAATAAAAAAATCAGTTCAAGAAACAGGTGGAAGACATGGACAGACTTTTCTCCAAAGAAGACATGCAGGAGCTCCTGGGTGGCTTAGGTGTTATGCAGTTGCTTTCGGCTCAGGTCATGCTCCCAGGGTCCTGGGATTGAGCCCCATGTTGGGCTCCCTGCTCCGCTGGGAAGCCTGCTTCTCCCTCTCCCACTCCCCCTGCTTGGGTTCCCTCTCGCTGTCTCTCTGTCAAATAAATCTTTAAAAAAAATTTAAAAATGTACAAATGGCCAACAGACACATGAAAAAATGTGGGACATAACTCGGCATCAGGGAAATAGAAATCAGAACCACAATGAGATATCGCCCAATAGCTGTGAGAATGGCTAAAATTAACGAGTCAGGAAACAAGCGATGTTGGCAAAGTTACGGAGAAAGGGGAACCCTCTTTACACTGTTGGTGAGAATGTAGGCTAGTGCAGCCACTCTGAAAAATAGTATGGAGGTTCTAAAAAAGTTGAAAATATAGCTACCCTACAACCCAGCAATTGCACTAGGTATTTACCCCAAAGATACCAACATAGTGATCCTAAAGGGCATGTGCACCCCAATGTTTATAGCAGCAATGTCCACAATAGCCAAACAATGGAAAGAGCCTAGACGTCCATCAACAGATGAATGGATCAAGAAAATGTGGTATATATACACAATGGAATATTACTCAGCCATCAAAAGAATGAAATCTTGCCATTGCAATGATGTGGATGGAACCAGAGGGTATAATGCTAAGTGAAATAATTCAGAGAAAGACAATTATCATATGATTTCACTCATGTGGAATTTAAAAAGCAAAACAGATGAACATAGGGGAAGAGAAGGAAAAATAAAATAAGGTGAAAATTCAGAGGGAGGCAAACCATAAGAGACACTGAAGTCTAGGAAACAAACTGAGGGTTGCTGGAGGAATGGTGGGGGGGAATAGGATAATTGGGTGATGGGCATTACAGAGGATGCTCCATGTAATGAGAACTGGTTATTATATGCAACTGATGAATCACTCAATTCTACCCCTGAAACTAACACAAAAACAAAAACCCTCCATGACAGTAAGTAAAGCCTAAAAGCCTAGAGTGGATTTATGGTAGGGAAAGGTAAGGAAGTGGAGTAGAAAATAAGAGATAAAGGGGATACAGAGAATACTAGTTCATAGATTCTTGACATTTAAGAAAATTCAGTGTATTATTCTCAATAAGATAATACATTTGGGGCACCTGGGTGGCTTAGTGGGTTAACTGTCAGACTCTTGGTTTCACCTCAAGTCATTGATCTCAGGGTCCTTAGATTGAGCCCCAATTTGGGTTCCACATTCAGTGGGAAGTCCACTTGGAATTCTTTCCCTCCCCTCCCCCTGCTTCTGCATGCACAAACTCTCTCTCTGAAATAAATGAATAAAACTTAAAAAGAATATGTTCATGATGGAAAATTCAGAAGACACAAAGAATAAATAGAAAGGAAGTTTCCTCTCTACCTCAACCCCTCAGCCACATCCTTGGAGAAAACCAGTGTTAATCATCTGTAAATAGTTTCACAGATAACTCTGCACATTTCAGCAAATATATAGATATGTTCTCTTCCTACTGTTTATTTGATAAGATAATAGTATATGTTACACACTCTTTGTTAACTTGTTTTATTCACTGAACATTACATCTTGGAGTTGCTTTCATGTTATTATGTAACCATTTCTCTGTTTATTTGGGAGTATTAGTTGCAGAGTTTTCTATTGCATACATGTGTCATGATTTTATTTCCTATTTTTGAGCATGCAGTTTTTTTGTCTTTCATTATTATAAACTATGCCACTATGAATGTGTACATGTCACTTCACACCTGTTGGAGTAATTCTACTGGATAAATCCCTAAGAGTGGAATTGCTGAGTCAAAAAATATATATATTGTAATGTTAGTATTGATATATTGCTTTCCACAAATGTTGAACCAGTTTACATTTCTTTATTTTTAAGATTTTATTTATTTATTTGACACAGAGAGAAAAATCACAAGTAGGCAGAGAGCCAGGCAGTGGGGAAGCAGGCTCCCTGCTGAGCAGAGAGCCCGATGTGGGGCTCGATCCCAGGACCCCGAGATCATGACCTGAGCCGGAAGCACAAGCTTAACCCACTGAGCCACCCAGGCGCCCGAACCAGTTTACATTTCTACCAGCAGTGTATGAGAGTGCTTATTTCCCCACATTTTGACAAGGTGTCTTCTCAAACTTCTATAGTTTAGCCAAAATGATAGGTGAAAAATGGCATCTTAGTGTGGCTCTTAGTATGGGTGAAATTGAGACTATTTTCATATATTTCAAAGCCTTTTTTTTTTTTAAAGATTTATTTATTTATTTATTTGACAGAGAGAGATCACAAGTAGGCAGAGAGAGAGAGAGAGAGAGAAGCAGGCTCCCTGCTGAGCAAAGAGCCTGATGTGGGGCTTGATCCCAGGACCCCGGGATCATGACCTGAGCCGAAGGCAGAGGCTTTAACCCACTGAGCCACCCAGGCACCCCTGAAAGCCATTTTTAAAAAAATATTTTATTTATTCATTTGAAAGAGGAGCATGAGGGAGAGGCGCAGAGGCAGAGGGAGAAGCAGACTCCCTGCTGGGCAGGGAGCCCAATGCAGGACTCCATTCTTGGACCCCGGGATTATGACCTGAGCTGAAGGCAGATGCTTAATCCTCCCACTCTCCCTGCTTCTGCTCCCTATCTCGCTGTGTCTTTCTTTGTCAAATAAATAAATAAATAAAATCTTTAAAAAAAATTTTTTTTTCGTGTGCCTGGGTGGCTCAGTGGATTAAAGCCTCTGCCTTCTGCTCAGGTCATGATCCCAGGGTCCTGGAATCGAGCCCCGTGTCAGGCTTTCTGCTCAGCCGGGAGCCTGCTTCCCCTACTCTCAGTCTCTGCCTGCCTCTCTGCCTACTTGTGATCTCTGTCTGTCAAATAAATAAATAAATAACATTTTAAAAAATTTTTTTATTTCCTTGAGGCTCCTCGGTGTTCAGTTGGTCAAGGGTCCAACTCTTGATTTCAGCTCTGGTCATGATCTCAGGGTTGTGAGATCGAGCCCCACATTAGGCTCTGTGCTAGGCATGGAGCCTAGTTAAGATTCCCTCTCTCTTGCTCTCTCTCGCTCTCACTCGCTCTGCCCCTCCCCCAATTATTAAAAAAAAAGAAGAAATTTTTCCTTGTTGGTATATAGTTGAACTTATGTATCTTTTATCTTATGGATCTGGGTTAGGACTTATACTTAGTAAGTTATAAAAATATTCCATACAGCTTCTTTTAGTAATTTCTTTTTCCTTTGTAATCAGTTAAAATCTTTGATCCATCCTGAATTTTTGGTATAAGATGTTATTATTTACTTTATTTAATCTTTTCCTGTTCGTAATTTTTTTTCAAGATTTATTTATTTATTTATTTATTTGTTGAGAGAGAGAGAGCACGAGCAGGAGGGGCAGAGGGAGAGAAAATCTCAAGCAGACTCCAAGCTGAACAGGCGGCCTGTCACAACCTGACCTCACGACCAGGAGATCTCGACCTGAGCCGAAACCGAGGGTTAGTTGCTTAACCGATTGCGCCACACTGGTGCCCCTCCTGTTCATATTTTTACACGTATATATAAATCACAGCGTACATACAATTTGTGTAAGACCAAGTGTTCATTCATAACCAAGAGATAATTTTTTATAACTTTACTTTTTAAATTTTTAAAAGATTTTATTTTTTTAATTTTTTTAAGGCAAACAATGCCATTCTTTTTTTTTTTAAGATTTTATTTATTTGACAGACAGAGATCACAAGTAGGCAGAGAGGCAGGCAGAGAGAGGAGGAAGCAGGCTCCCTGCTGAGCAAAGAGCCTGATGTGGGGCTCGATCCCAGGACCCCGGGATCATGACCTGAGCCGAAGGCAGAGGCTTTAACCCACTGAGCCACCCAGGAGCCCCAAAAGATTTTATTTTTAAGTAACATCTACACTCAATGTGGGGCTCAAACTCACAACCCCAAGATCAAGAGTTGTATGCTGTACTGAACTGATTGAGCCAGCCAGGCACCCCATAGCATAGAGATTCTTAGTCATTTTGGGGGGGAAATGTAGTAATAGTTAGCAAACTTTGGGGGAACCTGGGTGGCTCACTTGGTTTAGCATCTGCTTTTGGCTCGGGTCATGATCCTGGGGTCCTGGGATCAACCCCCACACTGGCCTCCCTGCTCGGCAGGGATTCTGCTTCTCCCTCTGCCTCTCCCCCTGCTCATGTTCTCTCTCTCAAATAAATAAATAAAGTCTTACAAAAAAAAAGAAAAAAGGAAGTTAGCAAACTTCCCCACAGGCAAATGCACATTTAGCCCAAATTTTGTATGTATTCTCAGGTCTCTGGGTTCATGATATAATTTCACACAATAGATTATTATATACTGGGCTTTTTCACTTAGTGATATAGCTTGCCTGTTGTCTTATATTCATATATAAAAAGCTTCCTCATGTGATGCCTGGGTGGCTCAGTCAGTTAAACATCTGACTTCGGCTCAGGTCATGGGGGAAGTCATGATCTCAGGGTCCTGGGATTGGGCTCTGTGCTCAGTGGGGAGTCTCTTTCTCCCTCTCCCTCTGCCTTCCCCATGCTTGTGTGTGTGTATGCATACTCTCTCTCCAAAATAAAATTCTAAAAAAGAATAAAAGCTTCCTCATTTTTTAAGGTTGCATTATATTCCATTGGATGTATATACCATAATTAAATTAACCATATAATACTCTGATGAGCATATAGATGGTGTCATGTAGTGATTAAAGGAGTCTAGAGCCATATGGCCTGGGTTTGAACTCCAGCTCCATCCCTTACTAGTTCTGTGACCTCAGGCAAATTATTTAGCCTCTCCAAACCCCATTTTCTTCATCTGTAAAATGGGAAGAATACCTATGTATCAGGTTATTAATTTTTACTTATGAGTGAGCAGTACTCTATAGACATGTTATTAGTGTTCTGAGCAGCATATTTAGTTCCATCTCATTAATATGTTGTATAGTTGCTGACAGAACAGAGGCCTGCCAGACTGCTGAAATTCCCATTCTTAAATTTCACTTCATTTTATTGTGGTAATCTATCTATAAGAACTTACTTAAAATAATTTAACTTCTCCAAAACTCTATGAAGGTTAACTTCTCCAAACATCTATAACATGGGAATAGTAACTACCCAAATGTACCTACCCATGATACTTGCCCATAAGTTTATACCTACCCATCAGTAAAATGGGAATAATACCTACCTCCTAAGGTTATGAGGATCAAATAAGTTAATATATGTAAAGCTTTTAGTATACTAATTGGTCCAAAGGTAGGTGCTAATTTCTTCTTGCCATTACTCTGAATAAACTTCTACATGTTTGAGTACATACAAAAAATAAATTTCTAGAAGCAAAATATTTGTACCAAAGGGTTTGTGTATTTCTCACTTATAATGGTTGTAGATATGCGTTCAAATATGACCTTAATTGCTGCAATGGATAAAATTCAGGATGTAAATTCTACTATAAACTTGTTACTTCAAGCTAATTGAATTGAATAGATATTATGATGATCATTGATAGACAGGTATCTTGCCATAGTGAAATCTGAGAAACATTTGCAGCATTTCTGCCATTTCAGTTCATATCACAATAGGAGGCTGCCCTTTAGGAAGATCCTGATTTATCCTTACCCTTTAATTATGTAGTTGTTGCTACTACTACTAGTTAACTTTTTACCATTGCTTTATCTTTATTGCTCTGATATTCTTATATAGGTAGTAAGTTTATAGATCTTGATACTTATAAATGGATAATTTATAACAAAATATAAACAAACATCTAGGACAAAAAGATGGAAATGGAGGCACCTGGGTGGCTCAGTTGTTAAGTGTCTGCCTTCAGCTCAGGTCATCCCAGGGTCCTGGGGTCAAGCCCTGTGTCTGCCTCACTGCTCGGGGCAAGCCTGCTTCTCCCTCTGCCTGCTGCTTCCCCTGCTGTGCTCTCTCTCTGTCAGATAAATAAATAAAATCTTTTAAAAAAAAGAGATGAAACTATTTCTTAACATTCCTTTAAAATAGAAAGCTGAATCTGCTGAATCTACCGGAGAACAGAAGGGAAATAATACTAATGATAAACTATAGCCTAAACTTGCCATACTGGACAAAATAAGAATGCCCTTTGATTCTGTAGAATTGGTACAATAATAGGCAATTAGTTATATTTATGGAGGGGAAAACCAGCTTTATTATTTCAACAATATATATGAGTGGCTCATTATTTCAGGTTACGTAAGTGTAGATAGAAATGATGGTTAAATGTATTATTAAAGACATTATTAGAAGTTGAAAGTGCTGGGGTACTTGGGTGGCTCAGTTGGTTGAGCAACCAATTCTCGGTTTCTGCTCAGGTCATGATGAGTGGTCATGGGATCAAGCTCAGCTAAGAGTCTGCTCATCCCTCTCAATGAACAAGAATGTCCATTTCACCATTGTTTCTAACAGCAAGAACTGAAACTAAACTAAATGTTCAACAAGGGAATGGACAAATTGTGATATCTTTATATAGGGGGACACCATACCTGAGTTAAAATGAATGATCAGGGACACCTGGCTGGCTCAGTTGGGAGAGCATGAGGCTCTTGATCTCAGGGTTGTGAGGTCCAGTCCCAAGTTGGGATAAAGTTTACTCAAAATTTTTTTTCAAAAATATGTGTTATAAATTTTTTTTTTTCACAAGGAGGCAGAGAGGCAGGCAGAGAGAGAGAGGAGGAAGCAGGTTCCCTGCTGAGCAGAGAGCCCGATGCGGGGCTCGATCCCAGGACACTGGGATCATGACCTGAGCCAAAGGCAGCGGCTTTAACCCACTGAGCCACCCAGGCGCCCCTCAAAAATATGTGTTATAAAAAAATATATGTGTTAAGGGGCTCACTTGGTTAAGTGTCGACCCTTGGTCTCATCTCAGGTCTTGATCTCAGTGTTGTGAGTTCAAGCCCTGTGGCTCTGCACTAGGCATGGATCCTTCTTTAAAAAAAAGTGTTAAGAGGGGTGCCTGGCTGACTCAGTCAGAAGATCACAGGACTCCTGATCTTGGGATTATAGGTTCGAACCCCAGGTTGGGTGTAGAGATTACTAAATAATACTAAAAAAATTTTGTAAAACTAATTAAAAATTAAAATAAAATAAATGGACTAAACTATATCAAATAAATAAATAAATAATCTTTTCAAAAATATAAAAACAAAAAAATTTAAAATATGTTGAGTGAAGGGTGCCTGGCTGGCTCAGTTGTTAGAGTATGGGATTCTTGATCTCAGGGTTCTGAGTTCAAGCTCTGCATAGAGCTTACTTAAACATAAATAAATAAATAAAATAAAGTTGGGTGGAAAAAACAATTTATATGCTCATCAGAGTATTATACGGTTAATTTATATAATATTTATAACAATTTATATGCCATCTACATGACACTTGAAAAATATAATAAATTATGCTATATGTTTTTAATTAACACAACCCTTTATATTAATATTATAAAGACAGGTTTGGGTGTTGGAAAATGCCAAATTTAGATATTAGGATTAATTTGGAGAGGTGGGAGGGGGGAGGGCTAATGGAATGAGATACACATTTAATTTCATTGAAAAAAAATAAAGCAAATATGGGGCATGTGGGTGGCTCAGTGAGTTAAGCATTCAACTCTTGGTTTCTGCTCAGGTCATGATCTCACTGTTGAGAAATCAAGCCCTATGTCTGCCTCCACACTCAGTGCACAGTCTGTTTCAGATTCTCTCTCTCTCCCTCCTCCTCTCCCCTCCCCCATCTCCTACTTGGGCATACATATGCTCACTCTATCTAAAATAAATGAATAAATAAAAAAATCTTAAAAAATAAAGGAAAAATAAAGCAAATATGGATAAAGAACTTAATAGAGCAAAGTGGTTGATAAAACTGTGTTATTATCGGGGCGCCTGGGTGGGCTCAGGGGGTTAAGCCTCTGCCTTCAGCTCAGGTCATGATCTCAGGGTCCTGGAATCGAGCCCCATATCGGGCTCTCTGCTCAGAGGGGAGCCTGCTTCCTCCTCTCCCTCCGTCTCTCTCTGCCTGCCTCTCTGCCTACTTGTGATCTCTGTCAAATAAATAAATAAAGTCTTGAAAAGAAACAAACAAACAAAAAAACTGTTATTATCTACATTGAAACAGTTTACAAAATTCTAAAAAACAAGGAAATTTGGCAGTTTATCTGTAACATGAAGATATTGCTTTACCAATGTTTTTTAAAACACTGATGGGGCACCTGGGTGGCTCAGTTGGTCAGGCATCTGCCTTTGGCTCAGGTCATGATCCCAGGGTCCTGGGATGGAGCCCCACATCTGGCTCCTTTGACCTAAATGCAGACAAATTCCACATGCCAAAATGCTAAGCAGTGAAGTTTCCTACAATCATGAGTCACATTTACATACTTGCTCATTAGGTGCATATTTGCTAATATGAACAATAGCTATCATTTATTGAGTGTTTATAATATGCTAATTATCATGCTATGATTTTTTTTAGTATTTTTAAATTTTTCATAAATTTTTTATTTCTTATTAACATATATTGTATTATTAGCCCCAGGGGTACAGGTCTGTGAACCTATGATGTTTTACATGTGTATTTTTTAAAGATTATATTTATTTATTTATTTATTTATTTGGGGTGGGGAGAGGGGGGAGTGGGGTGGTAGAGAAGGAGCAGAGGGAGAGGGACAAGCTGACTCTGACTTGAACACGGAGCCTGACCAGGGGCTTGATCCTACAGCCCTGAGATCATGACCTGAGCTGAAATCATGACTCAGATGCATACCTACTGAGTCACCCAGGCACCCCGAAGGTTTTTTTTACATGTACTATCTCACTTAATTCTCACAACTCTTCTCACTTATTTTCCCCATTTTGCAGGTTAGGAAAATGACACAAATTAAATGATTTGCCCCAACTGACACAGATGGTATGTGCTTGAGCATCTGATTTTTACAACATTAACACAAAGAAGCTTAATAAAATGTATTTGCTGTGAAATATCATTTTGGAGTAGACTGGAATTTCTAATGAGTTCTTAGAAATTATTTTCCTTTGGACTATTACAAGAACAAATTGTCTGAAAAGTGCCCATCACCCTTACATGAATGGTTTTCAGTTGGAATTGTCCAAAAAAGATTTGGTGAGGAATGGGTGGTGGCGAGGCACATGCCTGGCTTGGTTGGTAGAGCTTACAACTCTTGATCTCAGGGTTTGAGCCCCACATTGCATGTGGAAATTACTTACAAAATTAAAGTAATAATATTAATAAAAAGAGATGGGTGGTAGAAATGAGGCAGCGACTGTTGCTCTCTGAAGGCTATCTTGATGAGAGATGGTGAGAGACAAGGATTCCAGCTTGTCCTTTCCTCCTGGGACTCATGCTGTAGTTCTCACCTGTGGGCCCTGCTGAGCCATAGTGACCCCAGTTCTACCAGCAGAGGCAGAGTCGACAGTCTTGGCCTGCTTATCCCACAGTTATGGATGCTTTTGTTCTTGTTTTTTTAATAAAGATTTTATTTATTTATTTGACAGAGAGAGATCGCAAGTAGGCAGAGAGGCAGGCAGAGAGAGGAGGAAGCAGGCTCCCTGCCAAGCAGAGAGCCTGATGCGGAACTCTATCCTAGGACGCTGAGATCATGACCTGAGTCGAAGGCAGAGGCTTAACCCACTGAGCCACCCAGGCGCCCCGATGCTTGTGTTCTTATAATGAATCCGTTAGTTCATAATGCTCATAGTGGTTCTGTTCCCCTAATTGATTCCTAATAGAGAGAGGCTTTATTCATGTAGTTTAAGCATTAACAAGAATTTTTGTTGTTTTAAAATTGTAATAGTAAGACATCTTCATCGTAGAAAGTATGCCAAATGTAGATAAGCAAAAAAAAAAAAAAAACAACTAACTGTAACCCTCCAACAAAAGTTAACTGTGAACCCATTATTCATCCATTGTTTCCCAGCCTTTTTTTTTTTTTTAAGATTTTATTTATTTATTTGACAGACAGAGATCACAATTAGGCAGAGAGGCAGACAGAGAGAGAGAGAGAGAGAGAGAGAGGAAGAAGCAGGCTCCCTGCTAAGCAGAGAGCCTGATGCGGGGCTCGATCCGAGGACTCTGGGATCATGACCTGAGCCGAAGGCAGAGGCTTAACCCACTGAGCCACCCAGGCACCCCTTCCCAGCCTTTTTTAACAGAGTAGAACCATATAGTTCATATTGTTTCATACATTTTAAAAAACTTACATGCATTACTTTAACATATTTCCAGGTTATAAAATACTATACAACATCTATTTTCAGGATGTTTCTTTGCATGGACACATTATAATTTACTCAATAATTTCTTTACTACTAGACATTCAGATGGTTGCTGGTTTTTTACTATTTAAGCAAAGCTTTGATAAACATTTTTATAATTAAGTTTTATCTTGCTATTTGTAGATAAATTACTAGACAGAATTTCTAGGCCAAAGCATATATAAAAATTAAAGACTTAAATACATATTACAAAGTTTCTCTCCAGAAAAGCTGAATCAATTTTTTAAATAAAGATTTTATTTATTTATTCATTCATTCATTTATCTAAGAGAGAGAGAGCGCGCACACACAAGTAGGGGGAGGGGCAGAGGGAGAGGGAGAGGGAGAAGGAGACTCATAGCCAAGCAGGGAAGCCTGATGGGAGGCTCAATCCCAGGACCCTGGGATCATGATCTGAGTGGAAGTCAGAGGCTTAAATGACTGAGCCCAAAGCTGAAATAATTTTATATTCTCACCAATAAAGTATTACTCTGTGACCCCTCTCTACCTCAGCCCAAGCTAGAAATTATTATAAAACATTTTCTTTCAGGTGTGCCTGGGTGGCTCAGTCATTATGCATTTGCTTTGGGCTCAGGTTATGATCCCAGAGTCCTGGGATCCCGTCTTGCATAGGGCTCCCGGCTCAGGGTGAAGCCTCCTTTTCCCTCTCCCACTCCCCTTGCTTGTGTTCCCTCTCTTGCTGTGTCTCCCTCTGTCAAATAAATTAATTAATTTTAAAAAAAAATTTTTTTCCTTCAGAGCGGCAGGGTGGCTCAGTTGGTTAAGCGTATGTCTTTGGGTCAGGTCATGATCCCGGGGTCCTGGGATCAAGTCCCACATTAGTCCTGCACCAGGCGCTTTGCTCAGCAGGGAGCCTGCTTCTCCCTCTCCTCCCGGCTCTTGCTCTCTGTCACTATCTCTGTTTCTCTCAAATAAATAAATAAAATCCTCAAAAAGAAAATTTCTTTCATGGCATCTAAGGAGGTTGCATTTTTTTACTTAAAAAAATATTTCCAATTTATACCAGCATATTTTTGTCCTGTTTGGGTTTTTGTACTTTGCATTTATTTTTACAAGTAGAGTAGTATTTGTAATGTTAGAATGGTTTCCTTAGTTTGCAGGATTTTTTTTCCCCAATTTTATTTATGGTAGTTAGATATGCAGAGTTAAAAAAATTTTTTTTGTTTCATTTCTTAAGTAATCTCTCCACCCAGCTTGGGGCTCAAACCCATGATCCCAAGATCAAGAGTTGCATGTTCCACCAACTGAGCCAGCCAGGTACCTCGGATATACAGAATTTTTAAAATTTAGTCCAATGTATCAGTTTATGGATTCTATTTCTCATGTTATGTCTAGAGTAAAGGCCTTCCACCACCTAAGATTATATTACTTTCTGTTATATTTTTAGTACCTTTACAGTTTAATTCTGCATTTTTGGTAAATGATACGAAAATGAGAACATTTTTCCCCTAGAATGACTAAGCACTTTTCCCTTCAGCCATCTTATAATAAAGTCTTACATACATATTCTGTTTCAAGATTTTCTGCTTCATAGCTTCGTTTTTTCTATTCCTATATACATGTTACTGCTATATTTTATTTTTCATCTTAGTATTTATTATGTCCTGGACAATACAGGCAAATCTGTAGTGGGAAAACTTGCCTATAACAGTTTAATATGACCAAGAAGCACCCTTGGAGTGTCTGGCTGACTCAGTGGGTAGAGCCATGTGACTCTTGATCTCTGGGTTGTGGGTTCGAGCCTCACCTTGGGTGTAGAGATTACTTAAAAATATATTTTTTTAAAGATTTTATTTATTTATTTGACAGAGAGAGCCTGCTTCTCCCTCTCTCTCTCTGCCTGCCTCTCTGCCTACTTGTGATCTCTCTCTGTCAAATAAATAAATAAAATCTTTAAAAAAATAAAATAAAAAATAAAAAATCTTTAAAAAAATAAATAAAAAGAAGCTCCCTTTACATAAATTCTACCTTTATGTGGATCTTTATCTGAATTTTTTATTATAATTATCCTAGTGCCCTGCTTCCTATTTAACTTGCCTTGGCTCCTTATACTACAGAGAAGAAAAAGAAACCTCTAGGAGTGTTTTCTTGTTGAGTTCATGGACTAAGATTCCCTGTCTCCTTTGCTTCAGTTCATCCACCCAAACCCACACAACAAACACGAATCAGTGATAGCATTTCAGAAGTATTTTTAGACATTAATTCTAATAAAAGCAGTAGCTTAAAGGACTTTATATTAAGCTTCTAACAGAATCCGAGGAAATAAAAAAGGAGAAGCAGATTCATATCTGTGAAAGCTCAAAAAACTTAAGTTATGCTCACATCAAGAAATAATTCTTAATATAGGTGTCAGTCAAGGAAAAGAATATACAGAGAAGAGGGGGGAAAGTATAGAGTAAGAGCATAGAGAATAAAAGTAAAATTAAGACAAATGGTGCAAGAATGGGGGCATCTGGGTGGCTCAGTCGTTGGGCATCTGCCTTCGGCTTGGGTTATGATCTCTGCGTCCTGGGATGGAGCCCCGCCTAGGGCTCTCTGCTTGGTGGGAAGCCTGCTTCTCCCTCTCCCACTCCCCCTGCTTGTGTTTCCTCTCTCGCTGTGTTTCTCTCTGTCAAATGAATAAATAAAATCTAAAAAAAAAAAAAAAAGGTGCAAGGATGAAGAGAGAGTGAAAGCGAGGGAAAAGGATGACCATAAGCAACTTCTAGGGTGAATGTTAATTTGCCGTGAAGTTTGATTCACAAATGTGCTCTGCTGTTCACTTGGGTTGTGGTAAATTATTCAACAACTGTCAGAAATGGTCCTCAGGGCACCTGGGTGGCTCAGTCGGTTTGGCATCCGACTTCAGTTCAGATCATGATCTTGAGGTCCTGGGATGGAACCCTGCCTTGGGCTCTTCCTGCTCAGTGGAGAGTCTGCTTTTCCCTCTCCCTCTGCCCCTCTGCCACTACTCATACTCTCTCTCTCTCTCTGTCTCTCAAATAAATAAATAAAATCTTTAAAAAAAAATAATGGGGAGCGCCTGGGTGGCTCAGTGGGTTAAGCCTCTGCCTTCAGCTCAGGTCATGATCTCAGGGTCCTGGGATCGAGTCCCACATCGGGCTTCCTGCTCAATGGGGAGCCTGCTTCCCCCTCTCTCTCTGCCTGCCTCTCTACCTACTTGTGATCTCTGTCTGTCAAATAAATAAAGAATAATCTTTAAAAAAAAAATAATGGTCCTGAACATACTCATCAGTAATTAGATATACTTACGAAGTCTTCAGTTGTATTACACACACTGAAAGATCCGTTATTTTTATCTTGTAGTAGCTGGTACCCAACATCTAACAAGGTCAGGAGAAATAAAACTGAAGTATTGCTCCCTGAATCACAGCTGAAATTTGACATGTTTCAGTGTGTCTTGGACACCAACAAAAGAGAATAATTTCTAGAAGTATCTCACATAATAACCAACTCTTTTTTTAAAACAATTTTTTAAAGATTTTATTTATTTATTTGATAGACAGAGATTATAGGTAGTCAGAGAGGCAGGCAGAGAGAGGAGGAAGCAGGTTCCCCGCTGAGCAGAGAGCCTGATGTTAGGTTCGATCCCAGGACCCTGAGACCATGAACTGAGCCCAAGGCAGAGGCTTTAACCCACTGAGCCACCCAGGTGCCCCCCCCCCCCTTTTTAAAGATTATTTATTTGAGGGTTGTCTGGGTGGCTCAGTGGGTTAAACCTCTGCCTTGGGCTCAGGTCACGATCTCAGCGTCCTGGGATCGAGCCCTGCATCCGGCTCTCTGCTCAGCGGGGAACCTGCTTCCCCCTCTCTCTCTGCCTGCTTCTCTGTCTACTTGTGATCGCTCTCTTTCTCTCCCTCTCTGTAAAAAAAAAAAGATTATTTATTTGACAGAGGGAGAGAAATCACAATCAGGGAGAGTGGCAGAGGGAGAGGGAGAAGCAGGATCCCAGCTGAGCAGGGAGCCCAACACAGGGCTTTGACCCTAGGATCATGACCAGAGTTGAAGGTAGCTGCTTAACTGACTGAGCCACCCAGGTGTCCCAACTCTTTATTTTCATAAGTTTATTTATTTAAATGATCTCTACACCTAATGTGGGGCTTGAACTCACCACCCCAAGATCAAAAGTCATATGCTCAGAGCATGTGGGGGGCTTGGTTGGTTAAGCATCCAACTCTTGACTCTTGACTCAGGGTCTGCACTGGGCATGGAGCCTGCTTGGGATTTTCTTTTTCCCTCTTTCTCTGTCCCTCCCCACTCATGCTCTCTCTCTTAAGAAAAAAAAAAAAAAGAAAAGAAAAGAAAAGAAAGAAATATATCATGCTTTCACAGAATGTTTTTGTTTTTTGTCTTGTAGGTATTATATACTTAGTATATTACCTTAGAGTAAAATTATGTAAGGGAAGAGTGAAGAGCTTCTTCCAGTGCCATTGCAAATGGATGATTGTAAGTAGTAAGTTGCTAGGGTTTTTAGACTTGACTGGATATATCTTTTTTTGTTGTTTTTTTAAAGATTTATTTATTTATTTATTTATTTATTTATTTATTTATTTGACAGAGAGAGAGAGAGATCAAAGTAGGCAGAGCAGCAGGCAGAGAGAGATGGGGAAATGGGCTCCCTGCCTAGCAGAGAGCCCCACATGGGGCTCCATTCCAGGACCCTGAGATCATGACCTGAACCAAAGGCAGGGGCTTAACCCGCTGAGCCACCCACGGGCCCCTTGACTGGATATATCTAAAAAACATTAAGTCAGTTTTTTTTTAAATTTTTAAGATTTTATTTATTTATTTGACAGAGAGAGAGATCACATGTAGGCAGAGAGGCAGGCAGAGAGAGAGGGGGAAGCAAGCTTCCTGCTGAGCAGAGAGCCCGATGTGGGGCTCGATCCCAGGACCCTGAGATCATGACCTGAGCCGAAGGCAGAGGCTTAACCCACTGAGCCACCCAGGCACTCGAACATTAAATGGTTTTATTTAAAATTTTAATATTTATGTCAGAAATCACATCTTCTGCAGTTCTTTAAGGTTATGATGAAAAATGTTAGATGCCAAGGTAAAGTATGCAAGGGATATAAACTTTTTAAAAATTCCTCTGAAGTATGCAGACAAAAGGGTTCAGAAACTCCAGATCTGAATGAATTTACATTTCTTACAACTCTTAGAGTTCTATGAATACAGTCCTAAGAGGCCATTCAGAAACACCATAAATTGTGGAGGAGAAAAAAAAAACAACACACTTAAAGACTTACTTTAATGAGTAGCCCTAACTTGGGAAAAAACAACCCCCCATCCAATCTTCTCACAAACCTCTACTTAACCACTTTCATGCCAAGATAAAACCTTTGTATCTCTTTTAATGGTTGCTTTAAAATTATTATTTTAAAAAATATGCACTCAATACAAAACTGCTTACAAAAATGATTTTGTGGCAGGGAGATGAGAAGATTTTTTCACCTGTTTTGTAAAGATATGTGGTTGACTTACAGAAAAGTACTATGTGAAAGACAAGAAAAGAAAGGTAGCAAAGGTGAAGGCTAGAGATATCCAAATTCGCAGCCCTCATGCACACACGGAGTTTATTTGCTCTCTCCTTGAATGTTTTAGTAGGAACTAAGGTAAGTGGGGGACTTACTCATTCTTATTTTGTTTTGCCATTTGTTAGGTGTTAACCATGCAAAACCTGGGAAGCTATTGGAGCTACACAGAGCAGACACTGCATCTCTGCTAACCTTCGTATGAATTAGAATAAGACACCCTTTCCTCAACACATTTCCACATGCTGGAAAATTGTCGTAATTGTTAAAAGACACTTTATTGCTGTCCTGTTATAGTAAACATATACATCTGTGACGTCCATGGCGTAGGTGGCATTCTGTTCAGTTGCTCACTACACAGTGACAACTGGACATTAAAGCCTCTGGGAAGACTGACATCACTACAACATTCATGAATACCAAAACCCAAGTTCTACCATACCTTCATCCCCACCCAGAATCAGTATCACAATTCTTCAGTTAATTGGTTCATCGGCTCTCCAGAACTTCTGTTTTAAAACTACAGCCCTCTCAGTCTCTCATAATCCTGCCTTCTTCTTGTCTCTTTTCATTTCAGGGAAAAAACCCAAAGTCATCTGCTGGGAACGCCCTCAACTCCTGCTCATCAGATTTACACACATAGGTACCAATCTTTTCCTTCTTCCCCATTATCAAAAGTCAATCCTTGCACCTGTGTAATGTTGCCACGTCCCTCATCTTCTGAGAATTTACAGCAAGCACCGTGACTTCTCTGTTCTAGTACCATCACTTTCTGTCTCAACTCCTCAAGACCTTATTATTGTCTTCTGGAAAATAGGGAGAACAATAGAACATACTATACATGGCGGTTGGGAGATTTAAATGAGTGCTCAGTGCTTGTTGCACAGTCTGTACAATAAGTTACCTATTATTTTTATGTTTCTGCTAGCATTTACACACATTAGTCTTCTTCCTCATTAGTTACCCCACCTTCTCTCTAGAGTCCAGTCTTAAAATAGTTTTCTATTTTAATAGTTTCTTATCTTCAGTCTCCTGCAATGAGGTTTCAGTGTCCATAATTCTTTCCCTTGACCTCCCATGGGCTAAATCTAATGAATATTTTGTAGAGCTCATTTTAGTTGACTTTTCAGCATTCAACAATTGTCATCTTCATCATTTTTGAGTACTTCTTCTTCAGTATAAATGGTATCAAAATCCCTCCCCCAGTATATTCTTTTTTTTTTTTTTTAAGATTTTATTTATTTATTTGACAGAGAGAGCACAAGTAGGCAGAGCAGCAGGCAGAGGGAGATGGAGAAGCAGGCTCCCTACTGAGCAGGGAACCCAATGTGGGGCTCGATCCCAGGACCCTGGGATCATGACCTGAGCTGCTTCACTGACTGAGCCACCCAGGCACCCCCCCCCCCCCGCCGTATATTCTTTAAATTCTTTGGGGGCATTGTCTCTTCCTCTACTCAATTTTTATTTTTAATTTTTTAAAAGTTTATTTTTTGGGGGAGCTCCTGGGTAGCTCAGTCAGTTAAGCATCTGCCTTCAGTTCAGGTCATGATCCCAAGGTTCTGGGATGAAGCCCCCTGTCAGCCTCCCTGCTCAGTGGGAAGCCTGCTTCTTCCTCTTCCGTTCTTCCGGCTTGTGTTCCTTCTCTTGCTGTCTCTCTGTCAAATAAATAAAATCTTTAAACAAACAAACAAAAAACCCAAAATAGTACTTGTCATTATTGATCCCCTCTCCCTCTGGTCCTCCTTTAAGTGATCCCTAACTTGGTGAATGGCACCATCTTTTACTCAGTTGGACAAATCTCTTATCTGGAGACAGCCCTGATAATATTTTCTCTTTTTCCCAAACCCATCAATCAAGTCTTGTTCTTTTCCCCTCCAAAATGTTCTTAGAATGGACTCCCTTTTCTCCATTTCTTTCCTATTACCCTAGTCCAAGTTATCATCTTTCTGTATTATTAACTCCCAGTTGTTCCTATCTCTAATCCATTCTCTACACATCAGTCTGAATATTTTCTTTTAGTCTGAATATTTAAAAAAAAAACAAACCTGATTGTGTTGCTTATATACTTAAAAGCTTTCTATTGTTTTTTAGGATCTAGATGAAAATCTTAACAAAGTTTGCAGTGCTCTGCTATGTCTGGCATGGCCTTCTCTCCCAACTATGTTCTAGTCATACTGGCTTTATTCCTGTTTCTAGAAACAGGCAAGGAATTTTGTCTCAAGGGTTTTCCTATGCTGTTCTCTTTATCTGCATGCCACTTCTATTACTTTTCTATAGCTGCTGAAACCAATTACCACAAATATAGTGGGTTAAAACTAAATTTGTTTTAACAAACATCATTCTATAGTCTGTAAGTGAGTAGTCCAACATGGGTCTCATTGAGCTTTATCAAGGTGTCGACAGGACTGACTGGGATTCTTTCTGGAGGCTGAAGTGGAGAATCTGTTTCCTTGTCTTTTCCAGCTTCTGGAGGCCACCCACATTTGTTGGCTCATGGCCTGGCCCACTTCCTTCATCTTCAAAGCCAGGAATGTTGCATCTTTCCAACCGTTCTTGTGTAGTTCAGCTCCCTTTGCACAAAGCTGGGAATAGTTCTCTCATTTTAAAGCCCCATGTAATAAATTGAGCCCACATGAATAGAAAATAATCTCCCTGTCTCAAGGTCCGTATCTGGAAAGTCCCTTTTGCCATGTAGGGTACCATATTCACAAATTCTGGGGATTAAGATATAGACATCTTTGAGGTTTAGGGGCATTATTCTAACTACCACACTATTTTTTATGACTGCATTGGGCTACAAATACTCTAATAGTGGCTTTAGGGTTTTGTGTTTGTTAGATAACCAAACATATTACGTAGCAACAAGTAGGCAGTTGCTAGCGCTGATTCAGCTGATCAACAATGCCACCAGTGACTCAGGCCTTTTCTTTTTCCATTTTGCCATCTTCCATGCCTTGGCTTTTGCTTTTTGCCTACAGGTTTATTGTTTCAGGATGGTTGCTGCTTTTCCAGATTATCATAATTATTTTTGAGCCAAACAGAAGAGGGAAAAGGGGTGTACCAGATGCTGTCACGATGCTCTGCCCAAAGCCTCTAGTTCTTATCACTTCAGTGTACAGTGGCCAGACTTCCAACTGCGAGTTCCTACATTTTTATGCCCTAGGGTTTTCTTCAGCTGCCTGAGCCAGGAGAAGCCTACTTTGCTGCCCCACGACCTCTCCTCTAGCAACAGTCAGTGACTAAGGAGAGTAGATGTACATACCTAGCTTTCCTTGTCTCTTGGGTAAGATGAGTTTGTTTTTTGGGTAGGATGATTTTAAGGCACATGTTTTCAATTGGTTTGTAGAATTTACCGGGGGGATTAGGCTCTAGTTATTCTTAGGATTAAAGGGATAATGCATCTTTTATTGGATACTTACTCTTCCATTTCCTATCTCACTTCTCCACTATCCTATCAATGTTTCTTGGGGTCACATCAAAATAAAACTATTTCCACTTGTGTCCTTGTCTCAGGACCTCTTTGTAGGGAACTGAAATCAAGATGGGCCATCATCACCTTTCCTCCTTCTGTCTTTAAAGCAGACAGTTGGTGCTGTAGTGGCTAGCTTTCAACTAGGAGGTGACAAGCCAATATTTAGACGGTGAAATGAAAGGAATAAGAACTTGGGTCCGTATCTTTTGAGCCACTGTACCAACCCTGGACTGGACTGTCTACTGATTGTTTGTTACAAGAGAAAAATAAGTTCTGTTGTTTAGGCCATTTAAAAAAAAATTTATTTATTGATTTGACACAGAGATAGAGAGAGAGCACAAGTAAGCAGAGTGGCAGGCAGAGGGAAAGAGAGAAGCAGGCCCTCTGCTGAGCAGGGAGCCCGATGAGGGTCTTGATCCCAGGACCCTGGAACCAAGACCCAAGCCGAAGGAAGTCGCTTAACCAACTGTTTTGCCATTCTTAATTCAAAAATTGTTTACTTGCAGTCCAATGTGTCCCCAATACAAATAAACAGAAATAAAGTAATTCTAGAGATTAGTAAGAACTATGAAAGAAATGGATAGAGTACTATAATATTCTATTTTTTTTAAGGTTTTATTTATTTTGATGGGGAGAGAGAGAGCGTGTGTGAGCACACAAGTAGGGGGAGCAGGAGGCAGAGGGAGAGGGAGAAGCAGGCTCCCGCTGAACAGGGAGCCCAATGCAAGGCTTGATCCCAGGACCCTGGGATCATGACCTGAGCTGAAGGCAGATACTTAACTATCTGAGCCACTCAGGCATCTCCCCAAGTAGAGTTTATTCTAAATGCAATAGGAAGAGGGTGTCTGGCTGGCTTAGTAGTAAGAGCATGGGACTCTTGATCTCAGGGTCGTGAGTTCAAGCCCCACATTGAGTGTAGAGATACCTTAAATAAATATGTAAATGCGACAGGAAATATTCAAGGGTTTTAGGCAGAAAAGTGATATAATCCAATTTATTTCTAAAAATAAACACCTTAGCAAGTTAAGAACCAAACAGTAGTTTGCTGAGCTTATATACATAATTGGGCTGGGTACTGTGGAAAGAATAAAACAGCATACTTTCCTTCTAATAAGGGCCTTAAGTTCCACAAAACAATGCCAAGTATGGGTGTAAGGGCCAAGAGTAAATTCTGCAATAATTCTGGCTTCTGATAGTAACTATTAAGCTTTAAGTCCAAACTTGAGAAAAAACCCTATATTCAATAACAACAACCAGAATGCTAAGAAGAGCAAATAATTTCACTAGCAATATTAGTTTTCCATAGTCGTTTACTTGAGGCTGGTTTTCAGGTAAACAACTAGGAATATATGACATGTATTACAAATTCAAGAATTAGAAATTTCATAGATTATATAATTTTACTCAAAGCATGATTTTACCACTAGATGGTGACATGTATACAAAATATTGAAAATAATCTTTTAGCTATTGAAGGTGTATAGTGATTATTGATTACTGGTTCAGAAATTCTTATTTATAAGAATCTAGGGATATTTTAGCAGAGATTCTGCTTCATCACACTATTTACTTATTAAAGAGAGAACACACCTGTGCGACGAGGGGCAGAGGGAGAGAATCTCAAGCAGTCTCCCTGCTGAGCATGGAGCCTGACCTTGGGCTCTATCCCACAACTCTGAGATCACGACCTGACTGGAAATCAAGAGACCACATTCAGCTTACTGAGCCACCCAGGTGCTGCCCTCCTTTTTTTTTTTTTTAAGATTTTATTTGGGGGAAGGGGAGAGCACAGAGGGAGAGCGAGTGGGAACAGACTCCCCACCAAGCAGAGAGTCTGAAGGGCGGCTTGATCCCAGGACGCTGAGATCATAACCTGAGCTGAAGGCAGATGCTTAACCAACTGAGCCACCCAGGAACCCGCCCCCCCCTTAAAAAAATTTTTGAGAGATAGCAAGAGAGAACATGAGCTGGGGAGCCAGGAAAGGGAAAAGCAGGCTCCCTACCTGAGCCTAACACGGGGCTTGATCCTAGGACCCTGGGATCATGACCTGAGCCAAAGACAGATGCTTAACAACTGAGCCACCCAGGTGCCCCATCTATGGTTGTTTTTAATAGAGCTGAATAGTTGTAATAGAAAGCTGGAGTGCCTATAAAGCCTATAATACTTACTTTCTGGCCCTTTATAGTAAATTTGTTGAGTTCTGAAGTGCTGACTGAAAAGCAATGATCATTTATGACAATAATACTCTAGATTCTCAAAGCATTTTATTTTATTCTTTTAAAAGATTTGAAAGAGCGAGTGAGCACAAATGGCAGGGGCAGAGAGAATCTCACAGACTCCATACTAAGCGCAGAGCCTGGTAAAGGGCTCCATCTCACAACCCAGTGATCATGAGCCCAGCTGAAACCAAGTCAGATGCCAAATGACTATGCCACCCAGGCTCTCCTCAAAGAATACTAAATCAAGTAACATCTAACGTAACTTTGTAAAGGGGGGAAAAAAAAACAACACAACTAGGAAGCAATTATTTATTTATTTTTTAAAAAGACTTATTTATTTATTTATTTATTTATTAAAAAAGATTTTATTTATTTGACAGAGATCACAAGTAGGCAGAGAGCCTGATGCAGGGCTCGATCCCAGGACCCTGCGACCATGACCTGAGCTGAAGGCAGAGGCTTCAACCCACTGAGCCACCCAGGCGCCCCAAGACTTATTTTTTAAAATTTGCCAGAGAGAGAGTACACACAAGCAGACAGAGAGGCAGGCAGAGGCAGCGAGAGAAGCAGGCTCCCTGCCGAGCAAGGAGCCCGATGCGGGACTCGATCCCAAGACCCTGGGATCATAACCTGAGCCGAAGGCAGCTGCTTAACCAACTGAGCCACCCAGGCGTCCCTAGGAAGCAATTATTAAAAAAAAATTTTTTTTGAAGATCAGACTGTGTCTTCAATACATCCTAGAAGTACTCTCCACATGTACAGTAATAGCTGTTGTCCTCACTTTCTGTATCAGGAATGTGTTTGGCCACAAGTAATGGAAACCTAAGAGTGGCTTAAAGAAAATGGGACAGACATAACTAGGGGGGCATGGGGAACTGCTGCTCTAGGATGTATTAGAGAACCACATCTTAATTTTCTGCACTATCAACTTTATAGTTCGCTTTTATCCTATTTGTGGTTTCATTGTAAAAAACCGAAACAAAAACTAGACAACAGATGCTGTATTACTTTGTAAATTAAGACTATGTTTCAGGCAGAAAGAAGGGATAAGGGTGATGACTACTGAATTTGTCCCTTTTTTATTAGTAATGGGTAATTCTTTCCAAAAGATCCACTCTGCAGATTTCTGCTCACATTTCACTGGCAATGACTCAAACACAGGTTCAGCCCTACCATGACTGTTTTAAACCAGTAACAAATATTGCTTAGGGCTTTCCTTCCGGAGTTCCAAGTCTCTAAATGCCACCTGTAAAATAAAACAAAAATTGGGTTTGGAAAGCGTCCCTGTTGGTAAGAGGTAAGAGGGGTGGGTGGGAACGGATGCTGGATGGTCAAGGATTAAAGTCAAGTCTGCAGAAACCCAAGTTTTATAGTAAATATGGGAAAGGAAGATAATGGCAGAATTCACTCTACAGCTCCGAAGGATTACCTGCTCATAAGGAGCACTGGAGAACAGGTGGGCAGAAACTTTTATACCATCAAGTTGGAGCAGCAGAAAGGCAAAGAACACCGGCAATGGGGTCCTAGCATGGGAAGATGCTGGGACGGACCTCGATAAAACCTATATAAGAATTACTACAGGGTCTGAATAGCTGCCCCGGTTATAGTTCTAAGAGTACGTACACTCCCTTTTGGACTATTCAGTCACGTCTCTATAAAACGTACTGGATATAGGAATCAGTGAGGGTATGAGGAAATATTTTCCTAATGCTAACTAGTTGTTAACCAACTACAGCTGGGCGTCCCCTTTCCTTCACCTGTTCTTTGTTTTGTCCCTATCTTAATACCCTGGCGATCTGCTCTTCGCTGAGAAGAATAGCAATTTCAGGTGAAAAGCCGTAGACGGGCAATTGGTGCAGGGCCCTCTCGCGTAAATGGGAGGAGATGCCATGTGAACGCTCTTCACTCCGCCATTTCTAGTCACATCAAGGTGTCTTACTGCTGGAGGACGGATGAGTCTTACAGAGTCAAGGGTAGCGATCAACACGGATGCAGGTTACGCCGCCCGTGGGCTGTTCCATTCTCACAAAGCCCCGCGGGGAGAGGGCCGTGTGCCCCAACTTGGGTTGCAGCGTCACTCCGGCCCGGCTCCCCTGTGCACCATGCCTCCCTCATCCCCAAAACCCGAGAGAGGGGAGGGAGAAATCGCCGCCAATCCCTCTTCGGGGCCCCGGACGAAAAACGGCGAAGCGCAAGGGCGGGGAACAGGGCGGCGCGAGTGACCCGGCACTCGCTAGGCCTCGCAGCCCGCCGAGTGGGCCGCCGTGGGCGACGCCGCGCAACCGCGAGCCGCTCGGTGTCTCCGCCATCTTCTACTCACCCGGACTCCCCCCGCAGCCGCGCTTGCTTCGTGTTTCCCTTCCGGCCGCTGACAGAGATCCGGGCTGGGCGGGGTGGGCGAGCGCGCGGAGGGGGTGGACCGAGGGCGGGGAGGCCGGACGGAAGAGGAAAGGGAGGGCGGCGAGCCGGCCGCGGCGGGGTGTGGAGCGTGCGGCGTGTGTGCGGAGGGAGGGCGGGAGGCGAAGAGAGGGCGGGAGGCGGAGGAATGAGAGCGCGAGGCGTTTCTCGTCGGCCTCTTCGCTCGGGCGGAAAGAGCCGAGCGCAGCCCGAACGCTCTATTAAAATGGCGGCGGCGTCAGCGGTGGCCGCGGCGTCTGGTCGGTGAAGTGACTCTGCTGCTTCTCTCCCCACCCGCCCCCTCCCTCCCTCTCCCCTCCCCCCGTCCTTCCCCCCCTTCCCCGCCGCCGGCGCCTCCGCGCCCCTCCGGCCTGCGCACCTCCCCTCGCCCCCCTCCTCTCCCCCGCCCGCTCCGGGGACCGCCGGCCCCCTCCCCCATACTCCTGCTCTCCGCCCCGTCCCCGCCGCCGCCCGCCCTCGTCGCCTCCCCGCCCCGCCGTCCGGCCGGCCCCCTCCTCCGCCTCTCTCCCCTCCCCCCCGCCGGTCGGGATCAGTCAGTGCGATCCGAAGCGGGGGAGGGGGGGGGCGGCGGCCGAACGATGTGCGAGAACTGCGCAGACCTGGTGGAGGTGTTAAATGAAAGTAAGTAGCCGCGGCGGCGGCCTGTGGGGGTGCACGGTTTGGGGACCCCGCGCAGCTCCCCGGGCTGCCGCGGCCTGCGGAAGGCGACGGCCGAGCCGGGCGGCGTGCGGGCCTAGCGCCCCGGGAAGGTGCGCGGTGGCGCGTCCGCCGAGGCGCCTCGGGCCCAGCCCGGCCCGGTTACCTGGGCGCCCGAGAGGGGGGCCGTTCCGGAGCTCCGGCCAGGCCGGGCCCGGGCGGTCTTGCCTCTCGGAAAGTTTCCTCATTACAGGTGTCAATTAACGAAGGCACTAATGAGCCTTCGCCTTCTTCGTCCTGCCGGGAAGGTGAAGGGAGGTGGGGTCCGAGGACGAAGCTCTCCTCCGCAGTCCGAACCCTTCGGCCCTCCCGCCGCCCTCTTTGATTTTCAGCGTGCTGCTGAGGAGGCCTCTTTTACCTGCTAATTTTCATTAAACTCCCTAGGAGGAGGTTGCTGGTTTTCCCCTCCCTTGGGGGTGTGTGGGTGTATTAAGCCTTTCTGCCAGTCCTGAAATAGCTGAAAATGAACTGTGATAGTCATGATTGGAACCTTCATACCTATTTTTTTTAAGTTAATGATGTTTTTTCTTAGCGTACCATTCGTCGTTTTAATGGTAAATTTTATTAAGGAAAGCACTGTACTACAGATACCATCCCGGGATAGTCATGGCCTGTCTCCTGGAAGGAAAGGCCTTATTCCGTATACTTTTGATTATTAACGACCGTACACTGATACACATATATACACACACACACATATATGTATATATATATTTAAGGCAGATTCTTTTATTTCCGACTCTTGGCAGATAGTATTTGATCCTAGAGAAACAAGCTGTGTTGCAAGTTCACTACTTCTGGGCCCAAAGGCCTAGTTGGTTGAGGTGTATTAGATAAAAGGTTAATTTACAAAAACTTGATTGTTGAGAAAATGATCATTTACAAACCGCTTATGTGGGTTTTGGATTTGTGTTCTGATATTTCCAAAAACTTCCAAACTACCTCTTTTCTAATATGATTAAGACAATGGCTTTGTAAAATGCATTTTCTTGTTTGCGTTTGAATTTTGATTATTTATGTGTTTGAATTTTACTTCAGTAACGCAAGGCAATAATAAAAGTGGAACGGTTCTAGTTTACTTTGAACTGTGTGTTTACTTTCTGACAGGTGGAAGCAGGTTTTGCACATATTTAGACTGGACTTTCCCATATTTGTGTTATTAAAAATTTTCCTAGAATTTTAAGGTTATTTGTATTTATTTTGAGATACTTTTACTTTTGGTGCAGGTGGTTTATGATACGGTGATGATGTAGGTGAAGCCCTTCGTACTTACTTTAGTAAACTGTTTTATATCTCAGATATAAATTGTGTGATTATGGTTTTATTATGAAAAGCATATCTTTGCTTTCAATATAAGAAAAACTGGTTTTAATAATATTTTGAAGTTTTAAGTTATTTTGAACTCAGGAAAATTACCTTTAGTATCTAAAGAAAATAAAGTTTATTATTTCTTGAAAAGAGACATGAAAGTTTTTATTGAATTATTTGGGAAACCCCTAGAACTTTGTTTAGAAGCAGTCAAAAATGCAGTGCATTTATGGAAACTTAGAAACGTAGAGAATCTTGAAGTAGAATTTAGCTTTTATTACCTTTAATTGTATACAGTTAGTGGAACCAGGTTCACAAAATGTGGCCATGCAGACCCTCTAAGAAATTTGTCTTAAAGAACAAATAAGAAGGATTTCCTATTTGTTTATAAGCCAGTGGGCTCTAAAAATACTTAGGACAGTTTCTTAATATTTCCTTTAAAGCTCAGTTTAAAAATTTGCTTCCTAAACACTAACCTCATAATGATGCTTCCTTTTTTGTTTTTTTAATTCAGCAATTTTATTGGTAGGTTATATCAGACTATTATAAGTTGGTTCCCCCCCATTTGTAAAATTGTTTTCTCTCTCCTTTTTTTTTCCCTGCAGTTCTTGTATCCCAAACGTAAGAGTTTAAGTCTCTAGAGAACAGGATCTTACTTTATCTCATTATAGTAACGTTTATCCTTACTGGGTGGAATCCTGATGGCTGGAACTCGATAAAACCTGTTGAATTGAAGTAGGTTATGGATCTTTTAAAAAATCTTGCTCACAATAACTCTTAGGTCTGTACTTTATTCCCCCAGAGGTTGCGCAAAGATGAGCATCCACTCATCCTTGATTAGAAATTCAGAGTTCAAGTTCCCAAATAATGTGCTCAGAACTCATCTCTCAGTATAACTCCCCATGAGATTTTAACCAAAAAAGGGGAAAAAATACCAAAAACCGATTTCTTATCAAATTTACCAACACTGGTGAAACTTAAAAGAAGTCTGGACACACTGGTGTAATGTAAAAATTTTGTGCTTTAAATGAAAGGGTAGACCTAATGCCGATAGTACTACTTTATATCTGATATGCGCAGAGGGTTTGATAATGGTAGGGACTTCAAATATTTATTTAAAAATCTGGCAGACCATAATTTAGTTAAAATAAAAGTTGGTAACAAAAGATTATAAATAGCTTGTGTTTGTCATCAGTTTTTGGTGAGAGAATTAATATTACCATTTATACCTCTAGTCCTGCTGAGAATTTGAAGCTGTGAACTCTTCCCATGGAAACATACAGGTATAAAAGCAACTTATGCCTGCAGTTTAAGGACCCAACTGCAGCCTGTCCAAGGAACTAGGCTAAGAACCCCATAATAAGGACCCCCACATCCCCTTTTTAAATAGTCTTGACAGGTACCTTAAAACTTATATTTCTAAATAATGTTTGGCTTTAGTGTTAGAATAACCAGTCTCAACAATACTAACATTTAAGTTTCTCTTTTCCCTTCAGTGCTTTATTTTTAATAAGGACATTTTGAAAGCTTGAAATGTATTGAGTTAATTTGTTTACTGTCAGTTTGTGGGTTTGCATTCAGTTTAGGAAATTTTAAGTTTATATTCCTGTTTATTCTGTTGAATTTGTATATTTGCAGCTTTTCTAGCTATTTTTGTGAACTAGCTTACTAAGTCCATTTCTGGGTGTTGATGAGAAGAGGTTGGAGGTGTAGTTACGCTTTGGGCCATCACTGTAGCTATCTCAGTAGTAAATTGAGGTCATTATTTGCCTTGGTAAAGTCAGTTTCTCTGAGAGAATGAAAATGATTTTAAATATAGATTTTGTTCTATGGGTGTGTTTAGTAAATTACAGTTTGTCAAATGTAGCATTTAAATTAGACAATTTGTTTGTCCCTCCTCATTATCTTTGAAGATGGGCAGGGACAAGTATTGGTACCTAAATTTTAGAGCTAAAGAAATTAAATCTCAGAGAGGCTAAGTGGTTTGCCAGATAAAGGTCACCTGTCACTTGCTTAGTTAGTAATCCTGTCTAAGCTTGAACTCAGGATACTATAACAGTATTTGCAGAATAATTCTGTTTGCATTATTTTTCAAAGCAGAATACTTTATTGAGCAGTTTGTGTTGAGTACTTTATCAGCTCTTTGAGGTAGGTACTCTGTCACCCTTTTCAGATAAGAGAACCAAGATTTAGGGTTTATATAACTTGCTTAGAGTCACATGACTATATTTGGTGGAATCAGAATCTGAACAGGACTT
This sequence comes from Martes martes, assembly GCF_963455335.1. Classification (NCBI taxonomy): domain Eukaryota; kingdom Metazoa; phylum Chordata; class Mammalia; order Carnivora; family Mustelidae; genus Martes; species Martes martes. Next base: position 79,455,290 of record NC_137896.1, on the reverse strand, counting down.
AATCTCAGGTCAGGCTAAAAAGGCCATGCTCTTACAAGTTATGCTATGCTGTGTAAACTTTATGATGATCTGTTTGAATGGAAGACATTATTGTGAGTATACTGTTTGATTGACAGAATAAAATATTAGTATATTTTTATGTATTTTCACAATTTCAGGCATAAGGCCATTGTAATTGTAGTAGGAATTTAAAAGTGGTGGTCCTTAAGTAGCTGAATGGAATCTAAATATAGTTAGCAAAGAGTCCTTTAATAAACCATGCATTTCTAGAGGTTTTTTTTATAAGTATAAAGGCACTAATTAATTAAATCGTTAGTAACAGTATTTTTTGGTTGACCTATAATTCTAAAATTTGAAGTGATTCCTAAAATTGGAAATACGATTTTACAACACAAAGCGCCAAATTATGAATTATTTATTTGGTGATCTAGTTAAGTATCACTTAACCAAATATTTGAAGTAGTATACATAATTTCAGTTTGTATATTTTTATGGTATAACTTAGTGACTAGTGCTTTATGGCATTGTCAGTGATAACTGTCAATGAACTTCAGCACTGTATTCATGAAACATGGTAACATTTCTTATATGTTTAATGATAGTATCTATATATCTGATGTAAAAGTATTCCTAATGTGTAGATAGTGTGTATTAATAATTTTTATATTTTCAGAGAGAGAAACTTTCCAGTAGTGTCTTGACCAAGGTGTGACATACCCTTGTATGGGGTGTGGAGCCGCCTTTCTCTTTATTTTTTTCTTATTTATAAAGGTTGCATATGCTCATAGAGATACTAAGAATTATAAATCTAATCATCCAGTGATGATTCCTGTTGATGCTTTGAAATATTTGTGGTACACAATTATATTTCTAAGAATGAGATATATGTAGTTTAATATCTAACTTCACCTAATGTTTAATGTTACTAGTTTGACCTAATGTTTTGTTTGCTCATTTTCCTTACTAACCTTTCTTGAAAATGTACTTTTTATTTCTATAGTATTTCATTTTATACAAAATTTAATATTTTCCTATTGTGTTTGTTTTCAGTTCTTATGTTATAAATAATGCTACACATGAGCATCCTTTATATAAATCCTTTAATTACATTACTGTTTTTTTAGATAGATTTCTAGAAGTTATTACTATGTCAGAAATATAAACATACTTTTGTTTGTGTTGTCTACTTGCTGTTCAGAAAGGATATACTGCACAATGTGGGCACTTTACTTGTACTGAATATTATCCTTGAAAAGGTGTTATTTTGGCAAAAACTGTAATAGCCAGTTAATAGTAAGTTTAAACACTTTTTTTTAAAGATTTTATTTATTTGACAGAGAGACACAGTGAGAGCGGGAATACAAGCACGGGGAGTGGGAGAGGGAGAAACAGGCTTCCTGCTTAGTGGGGAGCCCGATGTGTGGGACTCAATCCCAGGACTCTGGGATCATGACCTGAGCATAAGGCAGATGGTTAATGACTGAGCCACCCAGGCGCCCCTAAAACACTCATATTTTTATTGGCTATTTGCATTTTTTAATACATTGCCTGTGTTCTTTTTCAGCTTTTCAGGTTTTAATGTTTTGGGTAATTACCTTACAAGAGTTGCTCATTTATTAACTGACCGTTGGTCATATTCACTGCATACATTTTTTTCCCGCCCCCTTCCCCCTTTTTAAAAAATTTTTTTAAAGATTTTATTTATTTATTTGACAGACAGAGATCACACGTAGGCAGAGAGGAAGGCAGAGAGAGGAAGGGAAGCAGATCCCCCTGCCAAGCAGAGAGCCCTACACGGGCTCTATCCCAGGACTCTGGGATCATGACCTGAGCCTAAGGCAGAGTAAATTTAACCCCACTGAGCCATCCAGGAGTCCCCCATCCCTTTTTAAAAAATGTGATCTCTGTACACCCATTGTGGGGCTCAAATTCACAACTCTAAGATCAAGAGTTGGATGCTGTGCTGACCAAGCTAGCTAGGTGCCCCTTTCCTGTTTTTTTTTTTCTTTTTTCATTTGGGTGTTTTTAATTATAGGTCTTTAAAAAATGTTTCATATTGTACAGCTTCTTCTGCAGAGTTGGCTGTCTAAAACACAGTATATGATTATCATATTATCTGCTTAAACTGTCATAATCTTCATTACTTGAAGAATAAAATTCTAACTTCTTAATATGACATATATCATAGCACAATTTGACCCAAACTCCTTTTCCTAGCTTCAGATCTCACATTTTTGGTGAGGCCTTCTTAAATCTTTCCCAGCCTCTCTTAAAATAACTAATATCCTTTAGTTTAGGATATTTATGTACACTTTAGCCCTCCTTTTTCTTTTTTCTTTTTTCTTTTTTTAAATTAACATTAGTCTTCCTTGCTGTGTGAAGAACTCCTTAAACTCAGGGGCCATGTTTTCTTCTTTTCCCAGCCCCTAATATAGTGCCTTATAGAGAATAGGTAAACATTTTAGTTAAGGAAAGATTTTTGTAAAAGAAGGATGTGATTGCCTAGTTAAATCAGTATTCTTGGGCTTATAGTAAATAATGACCTATATTTTTTAAAGTAAACTCTGCACCCAGTGTGGGGCTTGAACTAAAAATTCTGTGAGCTTTGTGTCTATGACATGAACTTTGACTAAATTACTTTTATTTAGGACTTTATATACCAGGAAAACAATTGGACTTTTTGCTCCTTATTGTGATTAACACCTGTTAATGATATTTTTTCCCCTCAAATTCCATAGGAGTTAAAAAATTCTCCAAATATGTTATGTGACAATTCATGTGGTGTAAACCTGGCTTCTTCTTGCACTTCCCTTACTGTAGTTGTTGAAGATTGGTTTCTCTTCCTGCTCTAGCTGTAACCTCTTCTAGAAAACTTAGGTTGCTTTTATCTCCTGGAAGAACCTACTTCTCTAGCTATTGCTGATTGGATTCCAGATAGACTCCTGACCTGATGGATTGGTGGGGCTGCTTTTGATCAGTCAGATTTCTCCTGTCAGAATGTTTGAACGGAAGGGTCAGGTATCTCTGAGCTGCTGAAGGAGAGTGGGTGCTTTAGGAAGCTGATGGGAGGGAGCAGAAACATTGAGGAAGTAAAGGCGGCTCTTTGCAGAAGAGAATTGGGACAGATTTGTGGAAACTGTTGACATGAAAGCTCCGTAAAGATATGGGAGATATTACCATGGTGGTTTTCTAGCACTGAATTTTGAGCTCCTTTGGTGCTGTCTCCCATGTACATACCATTTGAGTTAATGTTCAAGCAGAAGAGTTCTGATTCAAGTAATGTGCCTTGACGAGCTTTCTTGTATTGGAGCATATACCTTGTGATTCATGAATAAGATAATAAAAAGCAGTAGATATGATATAATCATCAGCTACAGCATACTTCAGCCAGAAACTGAGTACTTCATTATAATCTGGCTTAAATTCTTGGAACATGTTGGGCAGGTGTCATCTGTAGTGTTGGTGGCAGGAGAAAGCTTAACTCCTTTCATTAATTATTTCTCTACCAGGATGTTTAGTCTTTTTCAAAAGAATGCAAGTAACTTTGTTGTTTCTGGAAAAGAAACCTGCTTTCCCCTCCCTCTCCCCCAGAAAAATTAAATAATGTAGAAAATTAAAAAAAAAGGAATATATGAAATTGCTTATCAAAGAAATTATCCTTGTTTTAATAAAATATCTCGTAAGTTGTTTTTGCTTTCCTTATATATAGCTTTCCCTATACACACTTTTTTTTTCTTTTTTTAAGATTTTGAGAGGGAGAGTGAGACAGAGTGCACATGCATGAGCGGCATGGGGAGGAGGGCAGAGAGAGAAGGAGAAGCAGATTTTGCTGCTAAACAGGGAGCCTGAGGGGCTTAATCCCAGTACCCTGGGATCATGACCTTAGCCGAAGGCAGCTGGTTAACTGAATGAGCCACCCAGGTGCCCCAAAAGCTAATTACATGTTATTCTGTATTTCTATATCATTTTTTAAAAAAGGTTTTATTTATTTGAGAGAGAGATCACAAGTAGGCAGAGAGGCAGGCAGAGAGAGGAGGAAGCAGGCTCCCTGCCGAGCAGAGAGTCTGACGCGGGCTCGAACCCAGGACCCTGGGATCATGACCTGAGCCGAAGGCAGAGGCTTTAACCCAATGAGCCACCCAGGCACCCCTCTATATCATTTTTATGTAGGCAAAACGATGTAGGCATCTTTTTATGTTAATCTGCACTTACATTGCAATTTACAGTGGCTTCAGTGTAGTATTCCATTGTTTGGTCCTTCTGTAACTTAATCAGTCCTCTGTTGATGGGCATTTGGATTTTTGTAATTCTTTGTGTTATTGTCTGAATATTACCTGAACATGGTCTGTGAAGTCAGATTACTGAGTAGCTCATACAGCATGTCTGGAAGGGAAGTTGACAGTTGTGCTAAAACTTAACAATAGAGCATCAGTATATAGGCTTTATAGTCTTAAAGTGTTTGACTCCTAGGTCTGTGGGACTATTCTAGCAATGTGCATTAGCAATTTAACAATGTGCTGGTTCTGAACCACCATAAGACAAAATAGGAAAATAGGTATTTTTTATACTGGGTAATTTTGCTGCCAGACTCATGAACCATATTCTGATTACTGAAAGGCTCAGTACCCAATGATGAATGTAGAAGTATAAGAATATAAGCTCAGAATAAATTTAGACTTAAGAAAACGCTAAGACAGGTAGGAATTTTGAAGTTGTGTTCAAAACTTCAAAACAAAATAAGTAAAAAATTTCATTAAGGGGATAGTGGGCCCACCTTGTAGAGTGGCATAATGGTGGTCAGCAGAAAGTTCTATTCTAATGGTACCTTGTTTCTATTTTCCCTTTTAACAGGAGTCCCCAAACCTGTAGGATAAATCATATTAAGAGAGAATCTAATCTCTAGATTTGTGAGGAATAATGAGAGTTTTGTTAGTGGTGTTAAGAGTTAAAATCTCGAGGTCTGAGCATATTGCATCCAGTGAAGGTGATAGAGCCATGGTTGTGTGTGATTGTGAAGCTTTAGCTAAGTTTCCTGGGGAGCAGAAATTGCCAAGTATTGTCTTAGGTTATTTTCCCCCCCCTTATTTTGGGAAATAGAAGAGAAACTTTTTACTACTATACAGTCACTTAGTAGAGAGTGAAATGATGATAAAAAAAGTTGGCATGGCACTAAGTAACTTAAACAAATGTAGTTTTTTTTCTTTGCTTTAGAAACCAGTATGATAAAACATGGAAATACTACTATAGGTATGACCTTTTTGATTACATCAGTGTGATCGAATCTGATGTCCTGGTGGAGAAGATGAAATGTATTTTTGTTGTCGTTCTAGAGGGACTTGACTGGTGGCAAGCCACAGGGTCTTGTTGTTAATTCTTTCCTCTTCAGGATTTTCAGTAATGATCTCTGGTTTAAAAACTGTTCCTTGGAATGGAATTGTCCCTATTTGAAGGGAGTGAAGGGGACTTCAGAACCTCTTCCCTTTTTTTAAAAATGAAAAGCTCATTTTGACCTGTTTTGTAGATTGGAGTTCTATGTCAGGTTTCTTTTGGGGAGACCAGGGTGAGCTGCTTGTGCCTGGATGGCTCAGATGGTTAAGCATCTGCCGTGGGCTCAGGTCATGATCTTCTGATCCTGGGATCAAGTCCTGCGTTGGGTTCCCTGGTCAGCGGGGGGTCTGCTTCTCCCTCTCCCTCAGCCTTTTCCTCGTTTGTTCTTTCTCTTTCTCAAGTGAATAAATAAAATCTTTAAAAAAAAAAGCTTGAAAACCATTAATGATATTACATGCTCAAAAGGCAACACAGCCTGAAACTCTTCAAGTATTACATGTAATGTGTGCATATTATGGGAGGTGGTATTTCAGTGCTTGTGCAGTTAGAATACTGTGTTGAATTGTATATAACACACTGATAATTACTTCTGAAGATATTTGAACATTGTGTAATTTCACATATGTTCATTGAACTTCAGAAAACTCATGAGAAATGGAATTATTTAGCCAAGGCTATATAGCTATTAAGTAACCAAGTTAGGATTAGAATTTAGTTCGTATTTCTACTCAGTGTACCTTTCACCAGTAAGCTTGCTTGCAATTTTTTTTTTTTTTTTTTTTTTTTTTTTTTGAGAAGCTTCACCATGGGAGTTGGAAAATTCATGAAAAACTGACGAAGGAACAATGGAGAGGTTAATTCTGGTTTAAGTGGATTAGGCAAGGTTTCAAGGAAGGTGGAAGATTGAATTGGGCCTTTAACTGCTTGGAATAGTTGGGAATGAGGGGAGTGGAATGGTTTACCACAATTTGTGATGTAGCCACTGCTAACCTCATTTCCTTGCTTTGCTTCTCTCACAGATGTTATTTGCTGCAATGATGAGCCTTTATGTATGCCTGGAATTTATCACCTTACTGTGCCTTCAAGTCTCAACCTAAATGTTACTTTCTCAAGGAGGCCTTTCTTAAACATCCATTCTAAAGTATTTCTGGTTCTTTTTTTGTTTTTTTTAATTTAAGTGTATGCACACCCAGTATGGGGCTAAAACTCATGACCCCACGATCAAGAGTTGCACGCTTCTCTGACTGAGCCAGCCACGTACCCCTGAAGTAGTTCTGATTCTTATCCTTCGTAGCACTTACCACAGTTTAGAGTTAGGTATTTACTTTTTGTTTACTTGTTTTACGTCTTTTCATTTTATAAGACTATAAATTCTGTGGTTGCAGTCATCTGTCATATTAACTAAGTTTCATAGTGTATGTACTAGTAATACTAGGATCAGTACTTACTTGTTAAATGTGTGAAAAAATCTTAAGATCACTGTAGGTGGGTAATGGAACAGAAGACAAGGGTAGGCTAGATATGGTGGTTTTTCCTGCTTTCTGAATCTACTTGGATATTTTATATACTGTCAATCCTTTTGTGACGTTCTGCTTACCACCTCCACTCATAAAAGGGTACTCCACTGATAAAGAAAAAAACCCCAATTTTGTCAAGGGGTGGGGGTGTGTGTGTGTGTGTTTTAATTTCTGAATATCCCTTGATATTTACACCCATGTGTTAAAAATGGGAGATGGGGAATTACTTTTTGAACCAGGTAGGACTCTTTTGCAAGGACCAGAAAGAAAAGAACAGCTCCTTTGGTGGCAAAGGGATTTTACCCCCTAAGTTATAACTAAGCAGTTGAGGTGTTGTTGTTTTTTTTTTTTTTAAGATTTTATTTATTTATTTATTTTAAAAGATTTTATTTATTTATTTGACAGAGAGAGAAAGATCACAAGTAGGCAGAGAGGCAGGCAGAGAGGGTGGGGCAAGCAGGCCCCCCACTGAGCAGAGAGCCCGATGTGGGGCTCGATCCCAGGACCCTGGGATCATGACCCAGCCGAAGGCAGAGGCTTCAACCCACTGAGCCACCCAGGCGCCCCAAGATTTTATTTATTAATTTGACAGAGAGATCACAAGCAGGGAGAGAGGCAGGCAGAGAGAGAGGGGGAAGCAGGCTCCCTGCCGAGCAGAGAGCCCGATGCGGGGCTCAATCCCAGGACCCTGTGACCATGACCTGAGCCGAAGGCAGAGGCTTAACCCACTGAGCCACCCAGGCGCCCCACTAAGTAGTTGAGGTTTGTGCTGACTTTGGGTGTGGTCTACTCTTAATCCGTGAATTCAGAACGTTATCAAGACTTCATTCCTTTTTGGCTTGTTCTCTGTACTTCCTTGGTTTGACCTCAGTTTGGCCCTTCTCATGGTAGCAGAAATAGCTACCTCACCATCTTTATACCACACAGTTTGTAAATCATGTTTGTCCTACACAGAGGAAAAGAGAGAATCTCTTTGAAACCTGTATAAAGAACAGGGAAGTTTTTTCCAAAACCTTCATGGCAAATGGCATTTCATATATCATTGGCTTACATGTCATGGGACTTAATCCTGAAGTAGAGCTCAGAGTGAGTGGACTTCGGTTGCCTTAAACTAATCATAACCCAGTTCCCGAAGCTGATCCCACCTAAACCTCAGAGCTAAGAAAAAAATATTTCCCACAAAGAAATTTGGCATGTTGTGACCATGAAGAAGGTGAGATTGTTTCTGGGCAGCAAACACATGGATATCTAGTACATTATGTTATAGTGAAAACTTAATACTTTCTTGTGGTTTTATAACTTGAAATCAGGGATTGGTTCTCATCCACATTGACCTGTCTGCAATTTCTGAAAGTGATGACAGGTACATAGGTAACCAGTGTATAGAGTTAGTCTGGTGAATTTTCATGTTTTCTGGACATTTGTACGTGGATGTGGTATGGGACATTCCTTATTACTTTGGCCTGGAAAGCTTTGTTGATCCTGGTGTCTGTGCACATCTAAAGTTCTCATGTTCATGGCAAACTTCTGGATCTCTTTGAGTGCCCAGCGGTTAGACTTGTTGAAGCCCATGCCATGGATGCACTTGTGAATGTTGATGGTGTGTTCTAGACAGTCACTATCTTGTTGATGGCAGAATGGCCCTCCTCTCTGCTCTTTTTGGGAGCCTTTCTGGTAGGCCCAAATTAGAAAGTTGAAAACCATTTTTTTTTTTTTTGGAAAACTATTTTTTTTAAAAGATTATATTTCTTTACCTGACAGAGATGACAGGCAGAGAGGCAGGCAGAGAGAGAGGGGGGAAGCAGGCTCGCTGCTGAGCAGAGAGCCTGATGCGGGGCTCGATCCCAGGACCCTGGGATCATGACCTGAGCCGAAGGCAGAGGCTTTAACCCACTGAGCCACCCAGGAGCCCCTTGAAAACTATTTCTTAATGTTCTATTTACCGAATAAATCATTTTGTGTGTCTTACCTTCACTTTTTTTTTTATCTTCACTCTTTATTTAAATATTCAATATATAAAAAATACGTTAACGTTTAACATGTGTAAAGCATTTTTGCTGGACACTGTGGTAGATACAGAAATACATTTAGATGTATGTCTCCTCTTAAGGAAGGTTGGAGTCCAGTAAAGATGAGGCAGTAGAATGGTAGTTGAGAGATTGATGTTTGGAATCTGATAGACCTGAATTAAAATGCTATTCCTGTCATTTATTAGATCTCAGGCTTTTGTTAAGTTCCTTAACCTCTTAATTCCTTCTTCCTTATTTGGAAATGAGATGATACTTAATCCTCACAAAATCTCTATCAAGTGTAATTAAGGTAGTAAGATAATACAATACATATAAACACTTAACAAAGTGCCAGTGTAAGATAAAGTGTGTGTGTGTGTGTGTGAGAGAGAGAGAGAGAGAGAGCGCGCGCCAGCGCGCACGGGAGGGAGGGAAGGAGGGAGAAGGAAAATGGTAAATTCCAAAAGAACAAAAATAGCTGAAGTGCAGCAGGAGGAGTTTAGGTAAGATTGGAGAAAGCTTCATGGAAATTTGATAAAATTTTAGTCGATCTCTGAGCAACTTTTTTCTAACTGATTAGATTTGGAAAAATGGTCATTTCAGTAAAGTTTCATAGAATAGTAAACATTGTATGACTTTCTTGAAACTTCACAAAGAATTGTCTCTGGTTTATTTTCTTGTATTCCTCAAGGACCTTACTCTTAAGCTCTTTTCCTCCAGTGTCTTAACATTCTCCTGAAGCTTCTGAAATCTGGCTTCTGCTTTTGCCTAAAAACTGTATTGTTACAGGTCACCAGTAGCCTCCTGTTTTTCCATAATATCTATAGAAATTTCTATAATTTTCTCATTGGCCAGTGCTTTCCCTGTTTCACTTACTTGGTGCTTACAGTTGTGATATATATGATCCTCGTAGGAAGTTTTAAAAAAGATGCTGACACACATCAATAAAACATAATTACTTTGTTAAAATTCTGGTATATAGATCATTCCAGCTAATTTTCTATGAATATATAAAAATGAGTTCATATGTGCTGTTTGCTTTTTTTAAATGGGCATTTTCTCATATCCTTATGTCTACAAACGAAATTTAATGGCATCCTACTTGTAGTCTTTGAATATAACACATACTTACTGTTTTCCTCTTAATCCCCCTCCCCACAGAACCAAAAACCAACGAAAATGTCCTTGAGTATAGAAATCTGGATCATGTTCTAGGTCTAAAGGTAAAAAATATTAAGGCTTCTGATTGCTAAAAACCTAGAAAGGTTGTACTAATATATACTCCATCAGTGGTATTTGAGATTGTTTGCTTATTTGCATTAGATGTTCTATTTAAAAAAAATCCTACTTGTGATCTCTGTCTGTCAAATAAATAAATAAATAAATCTTTAAAAAAAGGGGGGGCACCTGGGTGGCTCAGTGGGTTGGGCCTCTGCCTTCGGCTCAGGTCATGATCCCAGGGTCGTGGGATCGAGCCCCACATCGGGCTCTCTGCTCGGTGGAGAGCCTGCTTCCCCCTCTCTCTCTGCCTGCCTCTCTGCCTACTTGTGATCTCTGTCTGTCAAATAAATAAATAAATAAATCTTAAAAAAAAAAAAAAATCCAGGGGCACCTTGGTGGCTCAGTCAGTGAGCATTGGCCTTCAGCTCAGGTCATGATCCCAGGGTCTTGGGATCAAGTCCCACATCAGGCTCCCTGCTCAGTGGAGAGCCTGCTTCTCTCTTTCCCTCAGCCTGCCATTCTGCTGTCTATTGCTCTATAAAACAAATAAATAGTTAAAAAAAAATTCCATATAGTAGGGGAAAAAAGGATACAGTTGCTGTCTCAAACTGTTTGGTTTCTGCTAGACTTTGGATATTGAGGATTATTGTGTTATTTGTATGGACATAATTGGTTCCTGAATTACAATAGTGAATGGTCTGTTATTTAGAAAGGATTTTCTCACTCTGAGATCAGATATTCAATTAAATTTTTTCTAGCTTTAATGAATTTATTAAATTTTTATTGTCTAGAACTTATTTTGGTCTAAGTTACGAAGTGGGATCTAACATTAGCTTTTCCAGACTGTTACTCATTGGTCTTCGCATCTTTTTCCCAGTGATTCGAAATGCCACCTTTGTTTATTTATTTATTTTTAAAGGTTTATTTGTTTTAGAGAGAGCATGGGTGAATGGGATGGGGGGCGTGGAGGGGGCAAAGGGAGAGAGAATCTCCAGCAGATTCCCCCACTGAGCGTGGTGCTTGTTGCAGGGATAGATCTCATGACCCTGAGATCATGACCTGAATGGAAATTAAGGGTTGGCTGTTTAACTTACTGAGCCACCCAGGCACCCCAACTGTACATATTTATTCAGTGTATTCACAGAATTATGCAACCATCATCACAGTCAATTTTAGAATACTTTCATTACCTCAAAAAGAATCTCCATACCCTTCAACTGTCATTCAAAATCCTCCATCCTCCCACCCTTAAGCAACAGTCTGTTTTCTCTATGTATTTGCCTATTTTGAACATTTCATAGAAATGGAATTATACTGTCTTTTGTGACCGATTTCTTTCACTTAGCACATTCTTTTAAAAAAAGATTTTATTTATTTATTTGACAGAGATCACAAGTAGGCAGAGAGGGGAAAGCAGGCTCCCTGCCGAGCAGAGAGCCCGATGTGGGGCTTGATCCCAGAACTCCAGGATCATGACCCTAGCTGAAGGCAGAGGCTTTAAACCACTGAGTCACCCAGGTGCCCATCACTTAGCACATTTTTAAGATTCATCCATGCTGGAGCATGAATCAGCACTTCATTCTTTTTATGGCTGAATACTATTTCCTTGTATGGTTATAACATATTTTGTTTTGCCATTCATCAGTTGATCAATATTTAGGTTCTTTTTGATATTGTGAATAATGCTTCTGTGAACGTTTGCGTAAAAAGTTTTTCTGTTGGGGGAGCCTGGGTGGCTTAGTGGGTTAAAGCCTCTGCCTTCAGCTCAGGTCATGATCCCGGGGTCCTGGGATCGAGCCCCGAATCGGGCTCCCTGCTCAGCACGTTTAAAGCCTCTGCCTTCAGCTCGGGTCATGATCCTGGAGTTCTGGGATCCAGCCCCACATCGGGCTCTCTGCTTGGCAGGGAGCCTGCTTCCCCCTCTCTCTGCCTGTCTCTGTGCCTGCTTGTGATCTCTGTCTGTCAAATAAATAAATAAAATCTTAAAAAAAAAAAGTTTTTCTGTTGACTGATGTTTTCATTTCTCTCAGGTCTGTATCAGGGAGTGGTATCATTAGGTCAGCTAATCACTGCATTTAACTTTATAAAAAACTGCCAGATTGTTGTCCATTTTATATTGCTGCACCATTTTATATTCCCCTCAGCAGTGTAAAGGTTCTAGTTTCTCCACATCCTCACCAGTACTGGTTTGTTTGTTTTCAAATCAATATTTGTTCCTTTGGTGATTTTTTTTTTTTTTTTTTTTTTAATGGATGGGAATACAGAGGCAAACACTTGGTTATTCTGAGTATTCTAGCCTTCCTACTGGGTTAAAGTGCTATCTCATTGTTTTATTTCTTTTGGGGAAATGACCCTTCAGATCCTTTGCTTACTTTTTAATTGTTAATTGTCTTTTTATTATTTGTATGAGCTTTTTATATATTCTAGACAGAAGTCCCTTATTAGATAGAATTTGCGAATATTTTCACCCATATTGTGAATTATCTTCAGTTTTTCAACAGTGTCTTTTGAAGCACCTTTTTTTTTTTTGTTGTTAAGATTTATTTATTTGAGAGAGAGGGCAGGCAGGGGGAAGGGCAGAGGAAGAGGGAGAAAAGAATCTTGGGCAGACTCCCCACTGAGTGTGGAGCCTGACATTGGGTGACCCTGAGGTCAGGACCTGAGCTGAAATCAAGAGTCAGTTGCTCAACTAACTGTGCCACCCAGGCGCCCATGAAGCACAAAAGCCCCCCCTCCCCCATGGATTTTATTTATTTCACAGAGAGCACAAGCAGGGGGAGTAGGAGTGGAGAGGAAGAAGCAGGCTCCCTGTTGAGCAGGGAGCCTGACGTGGGACTTGATCCCAGGACCCTGAGATCATGACCTGAGCGGAAGGCAGACGTTAGCCAGACTGAGCCACCAGATGTCCTTGTACAAAAATGTTTAATAATGATGTTCAATTTATTTATCTCTTCTGTTGCTTGTACTTTGGTGTCCTGTTGATTGCCAGAGTCCATTGCTAAATCCAAAATCACAAGGCCTTACCCTGTTTTCTTCTAAGAGTTTTATAGTTTTGGTTCTTACCATTTAGGCCTTTGAGTCAAATTTTTTGTACATAGTGTGAGGTAAGGTTCAGCCTCATTCTTTTGCATGAAGCTGTCCAGTTTTCGTAACAGCCGTGGTAGAAAAGATATTCTCTACTGACTGGTCTTGGCACCTTTGCTGAAAATCATGGACCACAGATACATGGATTTATTTCTCCATGTAATTAACTCTCAAATCTGTTTTACTTGCTTTTCTTTTCTTTTTAAAAGATTTTATTTATTTATTTGACAGAGATCACAAGTAGGCAGAGAGGCCAGCAGAGAGAGAGGGGGGAAAAGGCTCACCGCTGAGCAGGGAGCCCGATGAGGGGCTCGATTTCAGGACCCTGGGATCATGACCTGAGCCGAAGGTAGAGGCTTAACCCACTGAGCCACCGCGGAGTCTCTACTTGCTTCTTTTCAGTCACGATGTCTTTTATTTCATATACCCTTTTATTAAAACTTTACTTTCATTTGGCTCCATTAGTGGTTCTCAAGAGCATGATCTCTGGTTCTTTGAGGGTCTCAGGGAGGGCTTAAAGGAGGGGTCTGAGAGGTAAGACATTACTTGCCTTTTGGTTGATACTTTTCACTGATAGCCACATTGCAGGAAATAAGGCTGTGGTGATGTAGAAACAGTTGGAGTTAGGAGCTGATGGCCAAGAAAGAATTCTTGAGATGTCTTTGGTGCAAAAAGGTGGTTTTATTAAAGCATGAAGACAGGACGCATGGGCAGAAAGAGCTGTACTTGGGTCACGAGGAGTGACTGATTATATGCTTTCAAGTTCTGAGGGGGTTAGGGATAGTGTTAAGTCTCTAAGGAATTTTGGAATCAAGGTTTCCAGGACCTTGAGGGGGCTAGCTATTGTTAGGAACAGGTCACTTTATTTTTTATTTATTTTTAAAAAAGATTTTACTTATTTGACAGAGACAGTGAGCGGAAGAGAACACAAGCATGGGGAGTGAGAGAGGGAGAAGCAGGCTTCCTGCGGAGCAGAGAGCCGAATGTGGGGCTCAGTCCCAGGACCCTGGGATCATGACCTGAACCAAAGGCAGACGCTTAATGACTGAGCGACCCAGGTGCCCCAGGAAAAGGTCATTTATTACTGTTTAATGAAACCTAAGTCATGAGACCCTGTAGGTATATCTTGGTGGGTGCTTGGGGGATGATTGTCGACCTGTTTTTTATGGGGTAGAAAGAAAGGAAGTTTCCAAAGGAATTTTTGTATGTTAAGACTTACAGGATTGGGGGTGGGGGAGAGGGTGAGGTATTGGGATAATGTTAAGCTAAGGTTGCCTTTTGCCCCTAGCAAAGTGTTAACATGGAAGCAGCTGAGTTCCTAGAGGAAAGGAATGTGACTCTGCCTGTTTCAAGGAGTTGTCAATGGGTTATAAGTAGTAAGGAAATTTAATTTTTCTTTTGCCTTTGCTTCCCACATTAGTAGTACTTAAGTAGGTAATCTTCACTGCCAAGCACTTGCTGTCTGACAAGTGACGTCCTTGATGAAGCAATGATAATTTTATTATATCTCAACACTTGTGTACATGTCTTCATATATGCCGCGATGAAATGAGAAGTACATATAAAGCTTTTTTCCTACATACTGCAGTGTAAGATGGTTGTCTTAAGGAAGTGCGATCATATGATTGAGTTTTAAGCTGAACAAGCTGCTTTTCTCATGAAACAAAACAATTTTTATTTGCAAGAATGACTCAAAGGTTATCCAGATTTGGGTATTTGGCAGACATTTTCTGGAATGAATGAAGCAAGCATGTCATTTCAAAAGACTGTTAGTTGCCAGAGATAAAATTAAGCTTTCAAGAAAAAATTAGAATTTTGGAAAAATTGTACCTGTCGCTGTGAGTTTGACAGCTGCCTAGTAGAGTTTTGATGAGATTGAGGAGAATATTAATGATATAATTTTTGATATTCTGTAATAAGTCAACATTGGAAAGATCTGTATAACTGAATGATCCAGTATTTTCCATAACACCATTGCATGATGTTACAAACACATTTATGGGCTAAAGTTCTATTCAGGGAGTGAGATAGATTGATTGATGGATTTTAATGTAACAGAGTACTGATAATGGTTTTAGATTTCGTATTGCAACTTAATCGTTAAGAAATTAACAGTCATTGAGTTTTGGTGTATTATCAAAGAAGACTATCCAAAATTATCTGATAAAGCTATTTAAATACTTCTATTTCCATATTCCTATATTTTAAGGATGGACCTCATACACTTCAGTAAAAAGAGTGTGTGGCAACAGAGAGAAGGCAGAAGCAGTTAATGAGAATCCAGTTGTTTTCTATTAAGCCAAACCCTAAAGAGATTTTTAAAATTTAGAAACTTGTGACTCAAGCCACTGATTTTTTTTAACAGAAAACAGGCAATGAATTTGTTAATTTAAAAAAAATTTTTTTTAAGATTTTATTTATTTGACAGAGACAGAGGGAACACAAACGGGAAGAGTGGGAGAGGGAGAAGCAGGCTTCTCAGCGTGGGGCTTGATCCCAGGACACCTGAGCTGAAGGCAGTCACCCAGTGACTGAGCCACCCAGGTGCCCTGAGTTTATTGTTTGTAAACTAACACAATAAATATGGAAAGAAATTATAAACATAAGCTCTTTGAAGTCTTCAGTTTCTGAACATGTAAAGGAATGCTAAAAACAAAAAGTTGGAGAACTGCTGGGGTGCCTGTTAAAATTTTCTTCCTTACTCTGGTTTCTATTATTCTAATCCTTTAAGTGTGGACATTACCCAAGGTTTAGTCTTTTGCTGTGTATTTTATAAAGAAGTTGAAGTAAGGATTCAGTATACTACCATGATTGTATCATCTTTTAGACAACTTTGAGTGTATTTCTAACCCTGAGCAATTTTCAGAGCATTAGTCTAATATTCTTAATTTCATGCTAGACATCTTTTTTTAAAAAGATTGTATTTATTTATTTGACAGATCACAAGCAGGCAGAGAGAGAGGGGGAAGCAGGCTCCCTGCTGAGCAGAGAGCCCGATGCGGGGCTTGATCCCAGGACCCTGAGATCAAGACCTGAGCCGAAGGCAGAGGCTTAACCCACTAAGCCTCCTAGGCACCCCATGCTAGACATTTCTATTTAAGTATCTTCTTATCTCAGATTTCAACAGAAGTGAAACTGAATCCTTCATCGTGTTCTATTTATCATGTTTGCTTCTTTCCCAGAACCTTTCTTAATTATATGAATATCTCACACTACAATCTGTTTCAGTATTTCTAGTACTTTCCAGACTTTAGTGCCTCTGGAAATTTAATGTACATATGAATCACCTGAAGATTTTCTTTAAAATTCAGATTCCAACTCTTAACGGTCTGGAATTTTGCCTGAAATTCTTCATTCTAACAAACTTAGAGATGATGCTGATGCTGTTGGTCCTTGGAACCCCTTTGAGTAGCAAGGCCATAGAATACTTTTAATTTCATTTATTCCACTCCTCTATTTTTTATACTGCTGTTGTAGTGTGTTTTAATTACTTAGATTTTGAAAATTAAGACCTTATTTAATTTATAAAGTTAATATTCAGATTTATACTTACTGCTGCTCTGCATTCTTTATTTCATCTTTGGGCTTTTGTCTGGGATCATTTTTCCTTTAGCATTTCTTTTGGTTTGGTTCTGTTTTTGATGATTTTTGCCAGTATTTTCTTGTCATCTAAAATGAAGAGGAATGGGGCGCCTGGGTGGCTCAGTTATTAAGTGTCTGCCTTCAGCTTAGGTCATGATCCCAGGGTTCTGGGATCGAGTTCCGCATCGGGCTCCCTGCTCAGCGGGAGGCCTGTTTCTCCCTCTCTCACTCCCCTTGCTTGTGTTCCCTCTCTTGCTCTGCCTCTGTCAAATAAATAAAATCTTAAAAAAATAAAATGAAGACAAATGCTTGCATTTTCATACAAGCACACACTGAAATGGAATATTAAATTACAGATTGGTAGTTACCATTGCTTCTTTCATTAAGTCATTCACCCCCCCCCCCACCCCCCTGATTTAAATTGTTCCTTTTTCGAAGTCAGCCCTCAGTTTTGCTTCTTTGAAGGTGGGTTGTTTTTTTTTTTTCCATTTGATTTTTAAGATTTTCTTTTTGTCTTTGGTCTTAGGATTTCAGCAATTTTACTCTAATATGTCTGTATCTGTTTTTGTATTTGCTTGGGATTCATTCTTTATTCTGGTTTGAGTTTTTAAAAAATTAGTATTGGAAGCCATTTTCTCTTCAGATATAGCTCCTGCCTCATGCTTTCATTACCTTTTGGGATTCTATTTATATAAATGGCTATGCTTTTTCATCTTCCTTGTTTCTCTCGATCTCTTCAGAAGCCTGCTTCTCCCTCTCCCCTGCTAGTATTCACTCTCTTGCTGTCTGTCAAGTAAATAAATAAAATCTTAAAAAAAAAACAAAAACAAAACTGCATACAATCTAATATTAAAGCCATCTATTGAGGTCTTAATTTTAGTTACTATATATTTTAGTTCTAAAGCTTTTGATTTCTTTTTTAATAGTTTTCAGAATTTGCTGAAATTCCTTATCACCTGATACCTTGAATATTTCTCTTGAAAAGTTCAGTTCTTATGACTCTACTGTCTGATTTTCTGTCTTATTCTTTCCCACTCTTCTTTTTTTCTTAAGATTTTATTAATTTTTGAGAGAGACAGAAAGGGAGAACAGGGGAGAGAGGCAGAGGGAGAAGCAGACTCCCTGCTGAGCAGGGACCCTGATGTGGGACTTGATCCCAGGACACTGGGATCATGCCCTGACTGAAAGGCAGATGCTTAATTAGCTGAGCCACCCAGGCACCCTTCTTCTGTTTTTGACTATGTGGTTTTTGTTCTTGTTTTTTGGTATGCTTGGCAATTTTTTCTACTTTCCTATAGAAACTTAAACTATGTACAATCACCTGTAGGAGTGGGGAAGGAAGGTGACAATGATTTTATGAAACCATTGCCCAGTCAACACTTAAGCAACTCATGGACAATTTTGTTTTCTTTGTACGCCAGCCCATTTCCTTTTCTACCCATTGGGTGACTTTTTGAAGCAAATCCGGGTATTACATATTACTTGTATGTATTTCAATACAGTTCTCTAAAAGACAAATATTTAAAAAATAAATAACCACAATATCATTGTCAAAGTTAAAAAATTAAGAATTCTTTCTTTTTTTTCCTCTTAAAGTAAATTCTGCCCCCAACATGAGGCTCAGACTCATGACCCTGATATCAAGAGTTGCATGCTCTACCAACTGAGCTAGTCAGGCTGCCCAAGAATACTTTTTTTTTTTTTTTTAAAGATTTTATTAATGGGGGCGCCTGGTTGGCTCAGTGGGTTAAGTCTCTGCCTTTGGCTCAGGTTGTGATGTCAGGGTCCTGGGATCGAGCCCTGCATTGGGCTCTCTGCTCAGCGGGGAGCCTGCTTCCCTCTCTCTCTGCCTGCTTGTGATCTCTCTCTCTATCAAATGGGTAAATCTTTAAAAAAAAAAGATTTTATTTATGTATTTGATAAGAGACATAGGGAGAAAGTGAACACAACGGGGAGTGAGAGAGGAAGAAGCAGGCCTCCCGCTGAGCAGGGAGCCCAATGAGCTGAAGGCAGATGCTTAACTGACTGAGCTACCCAGCCACCCACCTCCCCCCCCCCAAGAATACTTTTTTTTAATACCAAACACTTTATTTATTTATTTATTTTAAAAGATCTTATTTATTTGACAGACGGAGATCACAAGTAGGCAGAGAGAGAGGGGGAAACAGGCTCCCTGCGGAGCAGAGAGCTCGATATGGGGCTCCATCCCAGGACCTTGGGATCATGACCTGAGCTGAAGGTAGAGGCTTTAACCCACTGAACCACCCAGGCGCCACCAAGAATACTTTTTTTAAAAAAATATTTTATTTATTTATTCATTTATTTGACAGACAGAGATCACAATCAGGCAGAGAGGCAGGCGGGGGAAGGGAAGCAGGCTCCCTGCTGAGCAGAGAGCCTGATGTGGGGCTCAATCCCAGGACCCTGGGATCATGACCTGAGCCGAAGGCAGAGGCTTTAACCCACTGAACCACTCAGGCGCCCCCGAGAATACTTTCTTAATATGAAACCTTTAGTAGTCAAATTTCCCTCATACTCTAAAGTTTAAAAAAAATTTTTTTTTTAAAGATTTCCTTTATTTGACAGGGAGAGAGATCACAAGAAGGCAGAGAGGCTGGCAGAGAGTGGGGGGGAAGCAGGCTCCACGCTGAGCGGAGAGCCCAATGTGGGGCTTGATCCCAGGACCCTGAGATCATGACCTGAACAGAAGGCAGAGGCTTAACCTTTACCCACTGAGCCACCCAGGTGCCCCTAAAGTTTAAAAATTCTTATTTAATATTACCTTTTAAATTTGAATTAGAGGAGATCTGGTGTGGCACAGTTGGTTAAGCATCTGACGTGGTTTTGGCTCAGGTTGTGATCTCATGGTTGTGAGATTGAGCCCTGAGTTGGTCTCTGCTCAATGTGGAGTCTGCTTGAGATTCTTTCTTCCTCTGCCCCTCCCACTGGTGCTCTCTCTCTAAAATAAATAAATCTTTTTTTAAAAAAAATATTTATTTGACAGAGAGAGAGAGAGAGAGAGACAGCTGTAGAGGGAACCACAAGCTGGGGAGAGGGTGAAGAAGGCTCCCTGCAGAGCAGGGAGCCCGATGTGGGACTTGATCCCAGGACCTTGTGATCATGACCTGAGCCAAAAGCAGATGCCCAACCACTGAGCCACGCAGGTGCCCCTAAAATAAGTACATCTTAAAAACAAAAAAAATAAAATTAGAATTCAGATGAGGTCTGTAGTAGTTGGTGATTTTTATTTTATTTGATTTAAAGATTTTATTTATTTATTTGACAGACAGAGATCACAAGTAGGCAGAAAGGCAGGCACAGTGAGAGAGGGGGAAGCAGGCTCCCTGCTGAGCAGAGAGCCTGATGCGGGGCTTGATCCCAGGATCCTGGGATCATGACCCAAGCTGAAGGCAGAGGCTTTAACTCACGAGCCACCCAGGCGCCCCCCAGTGATTTTTTTTTTTTTTTAAAGAACTTTTGACTTTTCTTTATGGATGGGTTTTCCTTTTTCTTTTCTTTTCGTTTTTTTTAAAGATTTTATTTATTTATTTGACAGAGCAAGAGAGCACAAGCAGGCAGAGCAGCAGAGGAAGAGGGAGAAGCAGGTTCCCCACTCAACCTGGAGCCCCATGATGGGCTCGATCCCAGGACCCTGGGATCAGGACCTGGAGCCAAAGGCAGTTGCTTATCCAACTGAGCCTTCCAGGTGCCCCAGATATACTTTATTGATATATAATTTTTATACATTATTATATCAGTTTTAAATATATGGTTTTATTCATTTTGATAAATGTAAGCACCACCACAATTGAATATTTCTACCATCCTTGTCACTGCTGATGTGCTTTTCTCTCTCCAACTTTATTGAGGTATAATTGATCTATAACATTGTATAAGTTTAAAGTGTATGATGTGATAATATGCATATATTGCAAAATGTAACATAAGGTTAGTTAAAATATCCATCACCTCACATAATTATTTATTTTTTTGCTCTAGTGGCGAGAATATTTGAGATTTACTCTTAGTAATAACTTGCATACACACACACATATGTAGAAAGTATATAATGCAATATTGTTTGTTTTTTTAGTAATCTCTGTACTTAATGTGGGGCTGGAACTTAAGACCCGGAGATCAAGAGTTGCATGCTCTTCTGAGCCAGCTGGGTGCCCCATTCTTAATCATGGTCCTCATTCTGCCACCATGCTGTACAATAGATTACAAGAACTTATTGATCTTTTATTTAGAAGTTTGGACCCTTTGATGGTCATCTTGCCATTTATCCCTCCCTCTGGCCCTTGGCAACCACTAGTCTACCCTCTTTCTGAGTTCTGCTTGTTTAGATTCCACGTAATAAGTGAGATCAGACAGTATTTCTTTTTTTGTCTTACTTATTTCACTTAGCATAATGCCTTCAGGGTCCATCCTTGGTGTGCCAAGTGGCAGGATTTTCTTCTTTTGTATGACTGAATAATCCATTATATTTATACCACATCTTCCTTGTTCGTTCATCAGTGGATGCTTAGGTTGCTTCCATTTCTTGGCTGTTGTGAATACTGCATTGAATATAAGGGTGCACATATCTCTCTGAGAAAATGATTAAATTTCCTTCGAATTATAAGTGGGACTGCCGGATCATATGTGGTAGTCCTATTTTTGCATTTTTTGAGGAACTTCTTACTGTTTCACTTCATGGCCGGACCAGTTTACATTTCCGTCCGCACAACAAGGATTCCCTTTTCTCCACATCCTAACCAGCTATCCTCATGGCTGTTTAACAGATGTAAGGTGATAGCTTATTTTAGTTTTGATTTGCATTTCCCTGATTAGTGATGTTGAGCATCTTTCACTTACCTGTTGGCAATATGTAGGTGTTTGGAAGAATGTTTGTTGAGATCCTTTACCCATTTTTCTTAAAGTGGGTTATTTAATTTGTTATTGAGTTGTATGAGTTCCTTATATATTTTGGATATTAATCCCATAGAAAGATGATTTGCGGATATTTTCTCCCATTCTTTAGGTTGTTATTTTTGCTGTGCAGATGTGCTTAGTTTGATGTAGTCCTACATGTCTATTTTTACTTCCGTTGCTTTTGCTTTTGGTGTCATATCAAAAAAAATCATTGCCAAGACCAATGTCAAGGAGCTTTTTTCCTAATTTCTTAATTTTAGGTCTTAGTCACATCTTTAATCCATTTGGAGTTAATTTGTGTGTGTGTAAGATAGAGGTCCAGTTTTATTCTTTTGCCTGTGAATATCTAGTTTTCCCAGCATGATGTATTGAGTATTCTTGGCTCTCTTGTCAAATATTAGTTGACTGTATATACATGGCTTGTTTCTGGCCTTTCCACTCTGTTCTTTTGGACTGTGTGTCTATTTTTATGCCAGCACCATACTGTTGTGATTATTACAGCTTTGTAATATGGTGAGCTTTTTAAAAAGAATTATTTTCTTAAAGATTTTATTTATTTGTCAGAGATTGAGAGAGGGAGCACAAGTAGGGAAGTGGTAGACAGAGGGAGAAGCAGGCTCCCCTCTTAGTGAGGAGCCGGATGCAGAACTTGATTCCAGGACCCTGGGATCATGACCACAACTGAAGGCAGATGCTTAACTGATTGAGCCACCTAGGCATCCCTGTAATATAGTTTGAAATCAGGAAGTGTGATGCTTCCAGCTTTGTTCTGAGGATCGTGGTTTTATTTGAATTTCATAATTTTTATTTCTGTAAAAAAATCTTTTAGAGTGTTGGGGGATTGCATTGAATCTACACATGGCTTTAGGTAGTATGGACATTATAACAGTATTCTTCTGATTCGTGAACACAATTCATTTCTGTCTTCAGTTTCCTTCATCACTGTCTTATTGTTTTCAGTGTACAGATCTTTCACTTTGTTAGTTAAATTTATTCCTACAAATTTTATTGTTGTTGATGCTATTGTAAGTGGGATGTTTTCTCTATTTCTTCATTTTTTTAAAAATAGATTTTATTTGGCCGGGGTGGTGGTGGTGGTGGTGGTGGGGCACAAGCAGGGGGAGTGCCAGGCGGAGTTAGAGGCTGAGAGAGAAGCAGGCTTCCTGCTGAGCAGGGAATGTCAGACTGGATCCCAGGACCCTGGGGTCATGACCTGAGCCAAAGGCAGATGCTGAACTGAACCACCCAGTGCCCCCATTTATATCTTTTTATATCCTGTATCTGTTAGCAAATTGTAGCCATTGTTATTTTATTTATTTATTTTTTTAAGATTTTATTTATTTATTTGCCAGAGAGAGTGAGCACAGGCAGACAGAGAGGCAGGCAGAGGCAGAGGGAGAAGCAGGTTCCCTGCTGAGCAAGGAGCCCGATGTGGGACTCGATCCCAGGACCCTGGGATCATGACCTGAGCCGAAGGCAGCCGCTTAACCAACTGAGCCACCCAGGCGTCCCGAGCCATTGTTATTTTAATAATTTTGTCGTTTAAGGCTTTTGCTAGAGTTAAGTGATTGACATCTAATATTATAGTATTAGATTATTTCAAATTTGACCATACTCTTATTTTTATAAGTGTGTTTTATATATATTTTAAGACTTTGTTTATTTGGGAGAGTGTGTGTGTGGGGGGTAAGAACAGAGGGAGAGAGACAAGCAGACTGCAATAAGTGAGGTTCGATCCCATGACCCTGAGATCATGAGCCTTGCCAAAAGTGCTTTGACTGACTGAGCCAGCCAGGTGCCCCAAGTGTGTTTTGTATTTTCATGTACTAAATAGTATTTCATTTCATTTCATTTTGAAGAATTCCTGTTAGCTTTGTATTCAAGGCAGGTATACTGGTGGTGAGCTCTCTCAAATTTTTTTTCTGGGAAAGTCTTTATTTCTCCATTTCTGAGGAACATTTTTGCTGGGTAAAGTATTCTTGGTTGGCAGTTTCTTTCTTTCTTTCTTTCTTTCTTTGGCAGTTTTTTTCTTTCAGCATTTATTTAATGGATCATCCCATTCTCTCTGGGCTTATGTGAGGAATTTTTTTCTCTATTTTTATTCTTTTAAAGATTTTATTTCTTTATTAGTACAGGCAGGCAGAGGGAGAGGGAGAAGTAGGCTCCCTGCTGAGCAGGGAGCCGGAAGCTGGCTAGATCCCAGGACCCTGGAATCATGACCTGAGCTGAAGGCAGATGGTAAACCAGCTGAGACACCCCAGCACCCTAATTTTTTCTCTTCCAGAGTTAGTTTTATTATAATACGTATTGGAGATCTTTCTGAGTTAAAATTTTTTGCAGCTATGAACTTCATGAACTTGAGTGTCCAAATCTCTAATCACATTTGGGAAGTTGTCTGCTGCTACTTCTCTTTTAAATAAAATGCTGCCCTCCTTTCCCTTTCTTCTGGGACTCCTCCAAAAATACATGCATATTTCTTTTAATTGTATCCTGTAGCTCCCTAGGCTTTCTTCAGTCTTTTTACTTTTGAATGTGTAATTTTTAAAATCAACCTGTTCTCTACAGATTGTTCCTTCTGCTTGATCATGTCTTCTGTTTTTGCATTTTATTGCATTTTTATTTCATTCATTGTGTTCTTCACATTGTGTTCTTCACATTGAAGAACAATGTGTTCTTCATTTTGTGTACTTCAGCTCCACAACTTCTCTTTGGTTCTTTTTGGTTCTTTTTTAAAAATTTGTCTCTTTTTTAGAACTTCTCACTTTTTGTCTGTGTATTTTTTTTTTTTAAAGATTTTATTTATTTATTTGACAGAGATCACAAGTAGGAAGAGAGGCAGGCAGAGAGAGAGGAGGAAGCAGGCTCCCCACGGAGCAGAGAGCCCGATGCGGGGCTCGATCCCAGGACCCTGGGATCATGACCTGAGCCGAAGGCAGAGGCTTTAACCCACCGAGCCACCCAGGTGCCCCTGTGTATTGCTTTTCTGATTTTGTTGAATTGTCTTTCTGTGTTTTCTTGTGGGTCACCAAGCTTCCTTAAAACAACTGTTTTGAATACTTCTTTTAAAAAGATTTTATTTATTTGACAGACAGAGATCACAAGTAGGCAGAGAGGCAGGCAGAGAGAGAGGAAGGGAAGCAGGCTCCCTGTCGAGCAGACAGCCTGATTCGGGGCTCGATCCCAGGACCCTGGGATCATGACCTGAGCTGAAGGCAGAGGCTTTAATTCACTGAGCCATCCAGGTGCCCTGGAAATTAGAATTTTTGTATTATGTTTGTATACCTTTTTTTTTTTTTTTTAAAGATTTTATTTATTTGACAGACAGAGATCACAAGTAGGCAGAGAGGCAGGCAGAGAGTGGAGGAAGCAGGCTCCCTGGTCAGCAGGGAGCCCATGGGGCTTGATCCCAGGACCCTGGGATCATGACCTGAGCTGAAGGCAGAGGCTTTAACCCACTGAGCCACCCAGGTACGCCTGTATGCCTTTTCTTGATCCTGCAAAGCTAAGACGAGTTTGACATTCTCTTGTTTGCTTTCTGTAGGGCAGTGCTGAATTGTCAAGTTTGTGTGCTTTCTCCCAGTTCTGAAGAGTCAGGATAGCTTTTTGTACTTGTTCACTAGCTATCTATAGATGCTTGCTCTCTCTCTGCCCTTGTTGGGGGTGAACACAGGGAGCTAGCCACAGAGTGAGAGCATGTGTGGGTTAGGTGTGCAGAGAGTTGGGGCCGACCATTTACCAGCTGGCAGCATCCTCAACACAAGGCAGCTTGTGGGTGGGCTTCCGAATGAAGTCCGCGTTGCAGTTAGTAGGTTCCACATCCCATTTTATATCTTCTGAGACCCATGATGTTCTTTCAGCCACTCCCTGCCGTCATGTAGTGCCTCAGTAGTCTGGGTGGGGTAAGACTGAAACGGGTCTCTTTGGCAGTGTCCCGCACAACTGGGGAAGCTTGGTGCTCACTTATATGCTCTGATTTTCTCCCAAGGGAGACATCACAGATTAAGAAAATCTCTCCTGGCTCTCCTGGGACTATGGGGAATGGGTGTGGCAGGTGAAGTGAAACTTTACCCCTTTCAATGGGTTTTTTTGTTTGTTTGTTTGGTTTTGCTCTAGTGGTGTGTTGGAACTTCTCCACTGGACTCCCAGACTTCTGCAAAGGCACTGTGTCTACAGTGTTCTTTGGGAGGTAGATGGTAGAAAATTCCCATTTTAATGACCTCACTCTTGGCTGACGTGCTTTATGCCATCCAGACTTAGATTTGTCTTTTGTATGGGTATATCATAATGGAAATAAACTTTATGTACTAATTGTATCAGGCATTTTTTCCACTTAACATATGGTTATAAGCTAATCCTTATTAATATATCAGTAGTGTGTTGGTTTTTAATGCTGAATAGAATTCCTTGTGGAGATACACATGCATGCACATGCACTAACTCTCATATGTATATATATAAATCGATCTACTTTCTGGACACTTAATTTTTTTCTAGTTTAAGGCTCTTTGAATAATTTGTTGTTTTGTTCATTATATTTTTTGTGTTTTCTGTTTGTTTGGTGACCTGCTAGTACCAATCCTTATAGATTCTAGCTGTTTTGCAGTTTGTAGTTATTCATGTTTCTTTAATTTTTTTTAGTTTGTAATTCTTTTCTTTCTGTTTTCATTTTTAAGGATATATTCTTAAGAGTCATTCTTCAGTCAGGATAGCTTGGTGGTCTTGCTTGAGTTGTTTTTTTGGGACTGATTTAATCTTTAAGTTCCTGTCTTCCTTTTTTCACTTGCTATTTGTTGAAGAAACTGCTGATTCCATGGATCATTCAGACAGAGATTTTTCAGTCTGAATGTTGCTTATTGTATCCTTGTGTAACGTTTTTTAGTCTCTTCTATATCTATAATTTGATTATTAGATTTAGAGGCTTGATCAGATTCAGATTAGGTTTCTTGGCAGTAGTGTTTAATAGGATGTGTTGTATTATTCCATCAGAGCACATAAGGTCATGTCGTGTGTTTTGTAATGCCAGCAACCATTGTTATTTGTAGCGATGACTTCTTTAAAATGTTAACATTTGGTTTGTGACAAATTAGTCTTTTTTTTAGAATCATAAAATTATGTAATTAAAAATAATGTTTTTCCCTTTATTCACTTAACTTTAGGGAGATTATTTCATACCAGTTTATGGTATGAGGTATTGAGGTGCCTGGGTGGCTCAGTCGGTTAAGCATCTGCCTTTGGCTGAGGTCATGATCCCTGGGATTGAGCTCCAGAGCCCCATACCTGGCTCCCTGCTCAGCAGGGAGCCTGCTTCTTTCTTTCCCTCTGCCTGCTGCTTGCACTGCTTGTGCTCTCTCTGTCAAATAATTAAATAAAATCTAAAAAAAAATAACAAACCCATCCTTTTTTTAAAACTTTCTTTTTCTGATGCATAGTTTTCCGTTGTCATGATGGGTTGATGTTGTCCTGTTTTGACAGACATTTAGATTTTTTCCAATCTTATGTTAATATGAACAGTGCCATGTTGAAAACCTATGAAAGTTATTTTGGGGGAGGGAAAATGTGTAAGAAAAAGATGATTTAGGTACTCCTGGGTGGCTCAGTCAGTTAAGCATCTGTGTGTGACTCAAGTCATGAATCCAGGGTTCTGGGATTGAGTCTCAGGTCAGGCTCCTTGCTCAGTGGGGAGCCTCTTTCTTGCTCTCCCTGTTTATGTTCTTTCTGTCAAATACATAACATCTTTTTAAAAAAAAAGTGAGGGGCGCCTGGGTGGCTCAGTTTGTTGATTGTCGGCCTTTGGCTTGGGTCATGATCCCGGCGTCCTGGGATGGAGTCCCACATTGGGCTCCCTGCTTAGCAGGGAGTGGGCTTCTCCTACCTACTGCTTCCTCAGTTTGTGTGCTTGTTCTCTTTGGTCTCTCTTTCAAATAAGCAAATAAAATTGAAAAAAAAAAATGACTATTCAGAGGTTCAATGCATTTTTAATTTTGATAAATATTGCCAATTTTTTTTTCCACTAATGTATAGAAAGTATCCATTTTCTCCTGAGTTTCAACTCTAGGTATTACTTAAACTTTGCAGACCTGATAAGAGAAAAATAGCATTTCAGTTGTATGTTTGAACCATGTGTTTATCATTTTTCTTTTTTGGCCCATTCTTCTCATTTCTTTTCCACTAATCTTTTGTTTGAGCTTAGAGAGATTACCCTACAGAGGCTTCCTAGTTTGTATTTTCTTTGAAGTTTGCTTTTTTTTTTGTCCTTAGTTTAAATGTTTTATATGATCTAATGGATCAGTTCAGAACACTTTAAGAATGCCAGTCTTTATTTCTGCCATCTTCCATGTTGTCTCATACTTCAGTTGAGTTGAAAGGGTCCTAAACTAATAAGTATTTAAAATTTTTTCCATCTCCTTATATATTTACATTTATCCATGTTTATTTCCTTCATTACCATTTTTTTCCTTTTTGTTTCTGTTACTCCTTTGTCTTTTCTTTTTGAGGTACCTTTTATTTTCTGTCTTGCATTACATTTGCATTCTGTCTTACTCTTACATTCAGGCATGGCCTGCCAGTGGTAAGCATACATATTTGTCCAAAGTTTTATTTCACCATTCCTCTTGAGGTAGGTTTACCTGGGTATAAAATTCTAGATTTGCCATCATTTTAACATTTTGCAGGTTTTTTTTTTTTTTTTAAGATTTTATTTATTTATTTGTCAGAGAGAGTGAACACAGGCAGACAGAGTGGCAGGCAGAGGCAGAGGGAGAAGCAGGCTCCCCGCTGAGCAAGGATCCCAGAACGCCGGGATCATGACCCAAGCTGAAGGCAACTGCTTAACCAACTGAGCCACCCAGGCATCCCACATTTTGCAGGTTTTATACTGTTCTTCTGATTAGAAGCCTGCCTCTCACTCTTGATTATTGCTACTCCAGATAACATCATTTTTTCTTTGGAGCTTTATTTAATATGACAAATTTCAAATACATACAGAAGTATAATATGTAAGAATAAAAGATGTGAATACTTAAAAGTTGTTTGACAGTAGTTCAAATTTGTAACTGTACCAATCCTCCTATAGTTGTTTGTACTTATTTTAGCCATTTCACCCACCTGGGTTGGCCTCAGTGGCTAACCTGGGTGCTGGCGAGGATTCTGGATAGGACTTTACGAAGCTAAGCCCTATCTAGAATCCTCGCCAGCTTTGTAAAGTCCTGTTCTTTTGAGACTTTGCTGAGAATACCTTTCTTACAGGCTTCTAAGAGCCCAGGAACTGGAATTCTCTGGATCTGAGGTACATGAGGTTTAGAAATACATGAGGTTTTCCTCAGCAACTTTGGTCTGGTCAGTGGTCATGCATTTTTTTCCTTAGGCGAATTGTGAGATTGTATTTGAGAAGATCAATTCCTTTGCCTGTGTAAGATCTTACTCATAGCTACCAGTGGTTTCTCACTAGACTTTTGCATTATACCTCCCATCCTCTAATGTGTCCTTTTGGAATTGTGCTTGTCATACTATCCATTTCTCCTCCTCCTCTCCCTCCTCTTTTTTTTTTTTTTTTTTTTTTTAAAGTAGTTTCCATATCCAGGGTAGAGCACAATGAGGGCCTTAAACTCATGGCCCTGAGATCAAGACCTGAGCTGAGATCACCAGTCAGATGCTCAACTAACTGAGTCACCCAGGCGACCCCATACTATCGATTTCTGATATTGAAGTTTTTAATGAGCATTTCTTTTCTATTTTTAAGATTTTTTTTTTTTTTGTCTGTTTTGTCAGAGAGAGGGAGAGAATGCACAGGGGGGAGCAGCAAGCAGAGGGAGAGGCAGGCTCCTCACTTAGCAAGGAGCCCAGTGAGGGACTTGATCCCAGGACTCTGGGATCATGATCTGGAGCCAAAGGCAGATACTTAACTGACTGAGGAACCCAGGCATCCCAAGCATTTCTTTTTTTAACCTAAGTGGTGAGAACCATTTTCTTTTCATCCAGTACCTAGTCTTCTACCCTCTGCATTGTGTCAGGTGGGTACTTTGAGTTACTTTCTGGCACCCTTGGATATTGACCAGCATTGATGTTTCCATTTCTACTTTGGTCTCTCCTGTTGGGCTGTATTTGGTGTTCTGTAGGTCTGTGTGGGCAGTTCCCCCACCTTGCTTGCTCTCTTTCCTGTCCCAGTGGTTGACTGTTTAGGGTTGGATTACAGTTCCTTCTCTATAGGGAATGGTGGGAAGATTTCTGGATGATGCCTGCCTGGCTACCTGCTTTTATGGTACTGTGGACTTTACCATTATTTGTAGAGATTAGTGGCTTCTTTTAAACTACAGTCTGAGTTTCCCCGTCTTTTTTGTTTAATTAATAAAATTCTTTTTAGTTGTAAAAAATTTACCACCCATTCATTTATTTTTTTTTTTATTTTTTAGATTTTATTTATTTGACAGAGACACAGCAAAAGAGAGAGAGGGAACACAAGCAGGGGGAGTGGGAGAGGGAGAAGCAGGCTTCTTGCTGAGCAGGGAACCTGATACAGGGCTTGATCCCAGGATCCTGGGATCATGACCTGAGCTGAAGGCAGATGCTTAACGACTGAGCCACCCAGGCACCACAATGTTACGATTTTGTGTCCTGCTACTTTATGGAATTCATTTATTCTAGCAGTTTTTTTGGTGGACCCTTTAGAGTTTCCTACATGTAAGATTATGTAATCTGTGAACAGTGGTAATTTTCCTTCTTCCTTTCCAATTCCTTTTTGGTTCTTTTTGCTCTGGCTAGAATTTCCAATACTATAGTTGAACAGAAGTTGGGAAAATTGTCTACTTTGTCTTGCTTTTCATTTTAGTGGAGCAGATTGCAGTCTTTAATCATTGAGTATGATATTAGCTCTCTGGAGAGCTCTAGTTTGACCCTAATAAAATAATCTTCCATCCCATTACTGGTTATGAGGTAGATACAATGAAATAAATTGGAAAGCTTGTGTTGGTGAGCTGTTAGGCTGCTAGGTAGGCCTTAGGTGGGAATAGGTGTCTGATTACACATAGGCTTTTTCCAGAATGTGTTCATTTGTGTTTTGTGTTTGGGAAATAGGATTGTTGCAGCCACTCAGATACCTGTGTTTTCAAGCTGGGGAAGGAGAACTGGCATTGTGTACTATGGTTTCTTCTTCCCTGTCTAGGTAGTTCACCCTTCAGGGTTGCATTATTGTTCCTTTTAGGTTTCTTTCTTTTTTTTAATGGCTTAAGTGCATTTTCTTCATTTTTCTCTTAGAATCTTTCTACAAAAGAGCAAAGTTAAACACCAGGTTTCTGGCAGGAGGATGAGAATCCTTTCTGAGAGCCCCCACCCCTTCCCTTGTTTTCCTGCTGTACCTTTGTTACAGTTCATGGGTTGGAGGATTTGGTGCAGAAATCTACAACCAAGAGTTTGTTTTCAGTGGTTTCCTTAACTCTTCCCCCAGTATATCTTATTCTGTCATGGATTTGTTGTCAGGATCTTCTACCTGATGGTGTGTTTGGCTTGCAGGGTCTCAGGTGCTGTTACCTTGTTAACCTTTTGTTTGACATGTACTTCTTTTATAAATGTACTTCCTCTTGCCTATCTTTTTCCCAGATGTAACCATTCTCTTGGTGTAGATGTGTGTCGTTACAGTATATGTATTTATACTATGATGGTACATGAGTTCTTAATAATACAGTTTGTGTGTGTGTGTGTGTGTGTGAAACATTAACAAATGGTATCAAACTGTATCCTTTTGCAACTTTTTCACTGATGTTTTGGAATTTGAATATTAGACTTTTTTTTTTTTTAAGATTTTATTTATTTATTTGACAGAGATCACAAGTAGGCAGAGAGGCAAGCAGAGAGAAAGGAGGAAGCAGGCTCCCTGCCGAGCAGAGAGCCCAATGCGGGACTCGATCCCGGGACCCTGAGATCATGACCTGAGCTGAAGGCAGAGGCTTAACCCACTGAGCCACCCAGGCACCCCGAATATTAGACATTTTGATACACAGGTTCAGGTTTTTAAAAATCTTTTAAAGATTTTATTTATTAGAGAGCATGAGCAGGGGAAGGGTCAGAGGGAGAGAGAGAATCTTTAAGTAGACTCCCCACTAAGGATTAAGCCCTGACATGGGCTCGATCCCAGGTCCCTAAGATCATGACCTGAGGAGAAGTCAGATGCTTAACTGACTGAGCCGTCCAGGTCCCCCACTTACTTATTTATTTATTATTTATTTATTTACAATATTATGTATAATATTATATTAAATAATATTGTTATATTTAAATATTATTATATTTATGTATTATATATAATAAATATATATTGAATAATAGTAAATAATATTTTTAATTTATTTTTTAAGAAGATGGTATTTATTTATTTATTATTTATTTGACAGAGAGAGAACACAAGTAGGCAGAACGGCAGACAGAGAGAGGAAGGAGCAGGCTCTCTGCTGAGCAGGAAGCTGAATGCAGGGCTCGATCCCAGGACCCTGGGATCATGGCCTGAGCCAAAGGCAGACACTTAATGACTGAGCCACTCAAGTGCCCCTCCTTATTTATTTTTAAAAAGATTTTATTTCTAAATAATCTCTACATACAACATAGGGCTTGAACTCACAACCCTGACATCAAGGTCATGATTTCTACCAGCTGAGCCAGACACTCTCAGTTTCAGTTTATTAAGTTAATTACCCCTTTAGTTTCTGATAGGCAGTACTTTTCATTCATTTCAGTTTGGGTTCTCCTCCTCCTCCTCCTTCTCTAAAACTAGTCTTTTTAATTAAAAAGAGTCCCTTTCTTCCAGTTTAAATTTTGACTTATATTTTTTGCAAACTGCCCAGGAATACGGGATACATATGGTTAAGACTTAAACTTTAATTGCCAATCCTGAAATAGGTATCGTATGAATGCTTATAAGAAATAAGCTCTGGGGTGCCTGGCTGGCTCAGTCGGTACAGTATGTGAGCCTTGATCTTGGGGTTGTGAGTTTTAGCTCCACATTGAGTGTAGAGATGTCTTTAAAACATCAAATAAAACTAAGGAAAAAAAGAAGTTCTGGATAATGGACCTTATTCCTTTTTTTGTTTAAATTTTTAATTTTAGTTTTTAAAATATTTTTTATTTTTAACTTCTTAATTTTATTTTAGGGAGAGTGTGCTCCAGAGAGGGTGTGTGTGTCAGGGGAGGGGCAGAGGTGGAGGGAGAGTGAATCTCAAGCAGATTCCCTGCTGAACGTGGAGCCTGACTTGGGCCTTGATCCCATGACCCTGATAACATGACCCGAGCAGAAATCAAGAGTCAGTTGCTTAACTGACTGAGCCACCTGGGCACCCCAAGATTTTTTATTTTATTTACTTATTTAAATTCAGTTGAATTTTTAAAGAAGATTTTTATTTATTTATTTGACAGAGACAGATAGCGAGAGAGGGAACACAAGCAGGGGGAGTGGGAGAGGGAGAAGCAGGCTTCCCACTGAGCAGGGAGCCCCATATGGGGCTCAGTTTAGGACCCTGGGATCATGACCTGAGCCGAAGGCAGACACTTAATGACTGAGCCTCCCAGGTGCTCCTAAATTCAGTTAATTAACATAGTGTATTATTGGTTTCACAGGTAAAGTTTAGTGATTCATCAGTTGTGTATAATACCCAGCGCTCATTACATCATGTGCTCCCCTTAATGTCCATCACCCAGTCACCCCATTTCCCCCACTCCCCTGCCCTGTAGCAGCCCTTAGTTTGTATCCTGTAGTTAAGGGTCTCTTATGGTTTGTCCCCCTGTCTGGTTTTGTCTTACTTTATTTTTCCCTCCCTTCCCCTATGATCATCTGTGTGGTTTTTTTTTCCCTTAAATTCCACATCTAAGCAAAATCATATAATTGTCTTTCTCTGACTTATTTTGCTTAGCATAATACCCTCTAGTTCCATCTATGACATTACAAATGGTAAGGTTTTTTTGGTTTTTTTTTTTGATGACTGAGGAATATTTCATTTTTTCTTTTTTTTTTTTTTTGATTTTATTTATCAGATAGAGATCACAAGTAGGCAGGGAGGCAGGCAGAGAGAGAGAGGAAGGGAAGCAGGCTCCCTGCTGAGCAGAGAGCCCGATGCGGGGCTTGATCCCAGGACCCTGAGATCATGACCTGAGCTGAAGGCAGAGGCTTTAACCCACTGAGCCACCCAGGTGCCCCTATTTCATTTTTTCTTTATCCATTCACCTGTCGATTGACACCTGGGGTTCTTTCCATAGTTTGGCTATGGTGGACATTGCTGCTGTAAACATTGGGGTGCAGGTGTACTTTCTGATCACTATGTTTGTATCCTTTAGGTAAATACTTAGTAGTGCAATTGCTAGATTATAGGGTAGCTCTATTAACTTTTTCAAGATTTTTATTTTTAAGTAATTTGTATACTCAATATGGGGCTCCAACTCACAATGCAAGATCAAGAGTCACATGCTCCACCTGCTGAGCAGATTGAGCGTCAAACTCTTGATTTCGGCTTGGGTTATGATCTCAGGGTCATGAGATGGAGCCCTGTCCGGCTCTGTGCTCAGTGCGGAGTCTGCTTCTCTCTCCCTCTTCCTGTTCTCCTCCCCTGTTCATATGTATGTGCATGTTCTCTCTCTCTCTAAAATAGATAAAATTTTTTTCAAAAAAGTCTAAAAAAATAGAATGGAGCTGGCAAACTGTGACCCAGTGTACCAGATCATTCAGCTGCTTGTTTTTAACATGGCTGTGGTTGTTTGTTTACACTTTGTGTGTGGTTCCTTTCAAGGTACCATGGCACAGCTATCCAGGTGTGGAAAGAGACTCTATGGCCTTCTAAGCCTAAAGTATTTACTTTCTGTCCCATTAACGAAAAATTTGCCGACCAGATCTTGTATAGTTGAACATTTTACATTAGAAGACTCATTTGGACCACCTGTAGTTTCTGGAAACTTTCTTCCTTTCTGAATTTAACTTTAGATTCCTTTCCTAGTAGTATATACTGTATATGAAATGCCAGTATGTCAGTCAAGCTCCAGTCAGGGAGTTGAAAGGGAATTTATTAATGGAAGTACTTACACAAATGTTGGAGGTAAAAAACAAGTGGAACCTGGACAATACCCAGAGATGATGATGATGACAGCTATGATAACTGAGGAACAGCCAGTCTCCCCAAAGGCTAGGGGAATAAAGGAAAAAGGGTTGTCAGAATCTAAGAATCACTTTCAATCACTTGGAGTGGGCCCTGTGAAGAAGCTGGGACTTAAAGGAAGGAATGCTGTCTGGCTACTGCTGGTACCTCTGAGAGGAATACCATGATATTGGTTTTTGGATGCTGCCACTTGGAATCTGCAGTTGCTGAGTGATGCTTTCATATACAGAAAGTGAACACGTCTTTGGTCTCCTCCTGCCTTCTAGTCTTCTAGTGCTGTGTAGACAGTGGAGGAGCATCTTAAGAAGCCAGATGGAAATGAAAAATGTAGTTTGCAGAGTTCCAGCCCCAGCATCACAAAGCTTAGAACAGAAGGGGGGATTTGAAGTAGAGAGACAGCACTAGAATAACTGGGAGGAAAGTGTCTTTTCTCTCGCTCCCCCAATACATCTGTTAAAAAATCTGAAATATTTGCATTTAGTCTAGACTTCTTTTTTTTAAAGTATTGGCTTTAATATTGGTTTAGTCTTACTTATTCCTAATATTAAAAAGTGTTTTTTCTACTTTATTTCAGTATCAGATATAGAAGGTGGTGATGGACTGCAGCTCAGAAAGGAACATACTCTCAAAATATTTGCTTATATCAATTCCTGGACACAGAGGTATGCATCTTTAAGTACTTTAAAGACTAACTTTTTGAGTTGTACTTTAAATTGACATGGTTTGTCATGAAATTTCCCTTTTAGAATGTTGGGTTGTATACCTATAGTCAATAAATGACAGTTCATCAGTATTTGTTAAACCTTCCTTTCTTAATCATGAGGCCACTCATGGTTTTGTTTTTTAAAACAATAAAAGTTTCTTTAACTCTTATTATTTAGAAATAGGGGAGTGAATGAAATTCTAAAAATTATTTTGAGAGATTGAAGAATTTTTAATGGTATAACTAGAGACGTTTAACAAACTTAATCCATTAAAAAAATTAGTTTTGTGGTAATGGACACTTTGACCCTTCTGGAAGCCATTTGTTATTCCATTTGCATAATATATAGGTATAGTAGACCAGTTTTTAAGAAATACATATATTGTGGGGTGCCTGGGCATCTCTGTTAAGTGTCTGCCTTGGGCTCAGGTCATGATCCCAGGGTCCTTGGATCAAGCCCGCATCCTGCTCCTTGCTCAGCAGGAAGCCTGCTTCTCCCTCTCCTACTCCCCCTGCTTGTGGTCCCTCTCTTGCTGTGTCTCTCTCTGTCAAATAAATAAAATCTTAAAAAAAAAAAAAGAAATACATATGTTGAGAATATAAAGAATAAAACTTGAGGAAACATGGTAATTAATATAATCAGAATTTGTAAGTTCCGGTTCCCTTAACATGATTTTAGCTGGGCCTAGCTAAATATTCTCTTTTGCTTGTGTGCCTATCTCGTTTATTAGTCTTCTAAAATTTTTATGGGTAAAGAATGTTTGAAGCTTTGTGTGCAATGATTAGTGAACATGTTAAGTGCAGCTAAAATAAATCAATATCCTGAGGCCCACGGTCTAGCTGATCATAGAGTTTATCTTCAAATCTCATTTGTTCTACAGTAATATCCCTTTTCCTTATGTTTTCTCCTCCTTTGTTGATAAAGTTGATACACATATTCTACAAAATATTGTAGATTTTTTACATGCTATCATTATCGGCATCTCTTTTCTGAGTCTCAGCCAGCTGAATTACTTTTAGCTAAGTTTAGAAATGAGAGCGGTTCCTCTGTTCCTTTCATTATGGGTAGAGTAGGTGATTGGATATTTCATAATACTAATGTTAATGATTTAAAATTAGCATCAGGGATGCCTCGGTGGCTCAGTCACTTGAGCATTTGCCTTCAGCTCAGGTCGCAATCCCAGGACCCTGGGATTGAGTCCCACTTTGGGCTCCCTGCTCAGGGGGGAGCCTGCTTCTCCCTCTGCCTGTACTCGCTTGCTGGCTGGCTCTCACAAATAAAATCTTAAAAAAAAAAATTAAAATAAAATTAACATCAGTATCCAAAGGATTTGCTGAGAAATGTTGCATTTGAATCATAATTTTGGATTTATTTACTGTAACTGTAGCTAGGTAGCAACATGTTGTGCCACTAAATAAAATGAAATCCAGGGAAATGATGCAATTTTTTTAATGTCTCACCCCCTAGTTATTGGTTGGTGCTGGGTAGGGGTTCCATGTTCCCATTCCTAGTCCACTTTTATCATTGATACATACTCTTAATCCTTGTATCAGGAATTTTTAACCTGAATGGGAGTGAAGTTACAAAGTAAATACTGATATGTACCATTTTAGGCCTAATTTGTAGGTTTCATCAGAATGCCAAAGAATGTTTGCCCCCAAAATAGGAGATCCTCTTAATTTTATCTATTGTTGCTATAGAGTATAGTGGTTCAGTATGGCTGTCGAGCCAGAGTGATGTGGCAGATTATCACCTCTTAGATAATTATGACAGACTGGTTAGCTTCTAAGTTCTTACTTCATTTGTGAAATGAGGATAATAATAACGTTACTACTATTTTAGATTGTGAAGAGACCAAGTGCTTACTTAGCACAGTACCTGACAGAAGACCTTAATAAACACCTGTTTTAATTAAAATTGTTAAAATTTATTTTGTAAATAATATACATGTTGAAGGTTATGTAAGCTAAAGTGTGAAAAGCTGAACTAAAACATAATTTGTAACCTTTATCATTTTATTCACATGTCAATAAGTATGAGCAATTTTTAGCTGGTAGTAAAAAAGCACCCAAAAGTAGAATGTTACACTCTTCATTGTTCATGCTGAAGATGAGACAAGTGACAATAAAATATCCAGGTGGATCACAGTTTTGTGATAAAAAACATTTTGTCTAAGGGTACCTGGGTTGCTCAGTTGGTTAAGCATCTGCCTTTAGCTGGGGTCCTAATCCCAGCATCCTGGGATTGAGCCCTGCATCAGGCTCCCTGCATCTTGGGAGCCTGCTTGTCCCTCTCCGTCTGCCTGCCACTCCCCTGATTGTGTGTGCGCGCTTTTTCTCTGTCCCTGTCAAATAAACAAAAATCTTTAAAATATATATATATATATATTTTTTTTTTCTTTGTTTATTCTCCCCTCCTCTCATGTCTTCAACCTCCCTCAGTTTGTTTCTTGGGCATCAGAAAATACTGTTGCCTAGATTAAGGATGGTAGTTTTTGTAGGTGATAACCAGCAACTAATAAGGCATGGTTAATCTTCAAAAGAGATTGTTAACTTAGGGCCCATGACTATGGAGGTCCATAAATATGTCTTAGCACACTGATGAACCCATGACATTTCATACAAAATGTTCTTAAAGGTTTTCTAGGAGAAAAATGTTAATAGTTTTCATTAGCTTATTAGTGGTTAAGAATCCTTATTCTAATATATTGACTAAAAGATAGTTTAAATAATATATTGACTAAATAATATATTGACTAAAAGATACTAAAAGCATATTCACTTAAAATAGTATATTGATAATTTTTATAAACAACTGTATTAATACTTTATATTATTTTCCTCCTATTTAAGTATGTACTCACTGTAAAATTCTTTGAGAAAATAGAGAATCGAAGTTTATTTATTTATTTTAAAAAAAGATTTTATTTATTTATATGACAGAAGACAGCAAGAGAGGGAACACAAACAGAGTGAGAGAGCCCCAGGCTTGATCCCAGGACCCAAGACTCTGGGATCATGACCTGAGCCAAAGGCAGCTGCCTAACAACTGGGCCACCCAGGCACCCCGAGAATCAAAGTGAAAAAAGAAAAAAAAAAAAAGGCCGCGGCGCCTGGGTGGCTCAGTGGGTTAAAGCCTCTGCCTTCAGCTCAGGTCGTGATCCCAGGGTCATGGGATCGAGCCCTGCATCAGGCTCTCTGCTCAGTGGGGAGCCTGCTTCCCCCCTCCCCCTCTGCCTGCATCTCTGCCTACTTGTGATCTCTCTCTCTCTCTCTGTCAAATAAATAAAATCTTTAAAAAAAAAAAAAAGAAAAAAAAAAGGCATGCTACTACCCAGAGTAACAACTGATGATTTTTTTTTGTATAGCCTTGGCATGAGGTTGTGAATCATACAGTTTAAAATTTTGCGAAAATGTGAGTTTCCTACATCTGTGTTAATCTGATTTTTTATATACAGTCAAGTATAATTAATCTCTTTATGTCATCAAATTTTTTTTTTTGGTCATCAAATATTTTTAATTGCTGTATAACAGTCATACAGCTGCTGTTCTGTCTGTAAGCTCAGGAACATTATTATATGCTTGTTTTAAAGGTTATCGTTTTATTAAAATTGCAATTGGGGCTGGAATGGGAGGAAAACTAATTCAAAGTGGGGAGAGAAGATTAAGAGAATAAAACTGAAGAATACAAGTTAATAAAAGAGCATATAAAGGTCTGAAAATAATATGGATGATAAAAGCATTGAATAACTTTGTTTGTTTGTTTGTTTTGGACTTGTTAAATTTTACCACAAAACAGGCTTAGGTTTCTGTCTTGTAAATTCCTCTTTTCTTACCAGGTGTTTTAAGGCCTTTGGTTGTCTTCTGCCATTCTGCGTTTTAGTTTTATTTCATGATTTGTCTTCTAAAAGAGAATTCTTTTGGATCCCTGCCTGAGCCGTAGGCAGACACTTAATGACTGAGCCACCCGGGCGCCCCAAACTTATATTTTTTTAAGTTAACTGTACATCCGATGTGGGGCTTGAACTCATGATCCCAAGGTTAAAAGAGTAATATACTTTGTTAACTGAGACAGCCAGGTGCCTCAGTAAACTTTATTTTTATGAACAGTTTTAGTTGCTGTTGCTTTTGAATAGATTATGTTCTATACTCTTTAAGGCTCTGGCTTTTATTCTGGCATTAAGAAATTTGGGGATATTGATAAATTCAGTGAGGTATTGATATTGACCACTATTTAAAGTAGTGCTTTTCATGAATCAGTTCATAAATAAAAACTTTTGCTAAGGTTAGATACCATGGATTAACAGCTCTTTCAAGTGTTACACAGTACCAGGCCAGGAAGAAGTTAGATCCATTGGAATATGTGTTGTTTGATGGAATTACAGAATCAAAGTTAAAAAATAATTTAGACATGTAGATTCTTCATGAATGTACAGTTAAAATTTTTTAATAAATTGGAGCTATGTATTTTATGCTAGGCATTTAGAAATTTTATATTTTTTTTCCAAATTTTATTTCATTCTAGTACGGTTAATGTACAGTGTTTATTTCAGGTGTACAAAATAGTGACTCAACATTGCTGTATATTAGTACTCATTAAGATGAGTACACTCTTTTTTTTTTTTTTTAAGATTTTATTTATTTATTTGACAGAGAGAGATCACAAATAGGCAGAGAGGCAGGTGGGGGGGTGGGGAGCAGGCTCCCTGCTGAGCAGAGAGCCCGATGTAGGGCTCTATCCCATGACGCTGGGATCATGACCTGAGCCGAATGCAGAGGCCTTAACCCACTGAGCCACCCAGGCGCCCCAAGATGAGTACACTCTTAATCCCCTTCACCTGTTTCACCCATCCCTCCACCCACATCCTCTGTGGTAACCATCAGTTCTTTACAGTTAAGAATCTGTTTTTGAGTTTCCTTTTTTGTTTTTCTCTTTGTTTGTTCATTGTTTCTTCCACATATGAGTACGATCATATGGTATTAGTCTTTCTCTTACTGACTTATTTCACTTAGGATTATGCTCTCTGGATCCATCCATGTCTTTGCAAATGGCAAGACTTCTTTCTTTCTTTTTTTTTTTTTATTCTTTATTTAAATTCAGTTAACATACACTGCATTATGAGTTACCAGGGTAGAATTTAGTGATTCATTGGTTGTATATAACACCCAGTGCTCATTATATCCAGTGTCCTCCTTAATGCCTATCACTGAATTACCCCTTACCCTGACCGGCCTCCCCTCCAGCAATCCTCACTGTGTTTCCTAGGATTCAGCATCTCTTACGGTTTGTCTCCCCTCTCTATTTTCATCTTTATTTTTCCTTCTCTTCCCGTATGTTTATCTGCTTTGTTACTTAAATTCCACAAATGAATGAAATCATATTGTATTTGTCTTTTTCTGACAGATCTGTTTCCCTTAGCATAGTACCCTCTGGCTCCATCCTGATTCTTTTTCTTATGGTTGAGTAATATCCTGTTGTGTGTATATGTGGTACATCATCTTCATCCATTCAAGTATCAATACACTCGGGCTGCTTCCGTACCTTGGCTGTTGTAATGCTGCAGTAAACATAGGAGTGCATATATCCTTTCAGATTAGTGCTTTTGTATTTTTAGAGTATATACCCAGTAATGTGATTACTGTATCATGGGGTAGTTCTATTTTTAATTTGTGCAGGAACTTCTGTAACGTTTTCCACATTGGCTGCGCCAGTTTCTGTTCCCACCAACAGAGCAAGAGGGTTTCTTTTTCTCCACATCCTCGCCAACAGTTGTTTCTTGTGTTTTTGATTTTGGCCATTCTGACAGGTGTGAAGTGATATCTCATTGTGGTTTTGATTTGCCTTTTGTTGATAGTGATGTTGAGCATTTTCTCATGTGTCTGTTGGTCATCTGTGTGTCGTCTTTGGAGAAATGTCTGTTCATATCTTCAGGCCATTTTTAATTGGATTATTTTTTTGTGTATGTGCTTTGAATTGTATTAAGTTCTTTATATAGTTTGGATACTGACCCTTTATCATATATGTCATTTGCAAGCATCTTCTCCCATTCGGTAGGTGGCCTTTTTTAATTTTGTTGGTTGTTTCCTTTGCTGTGCAGAGACTTTATTTTGATGTAGTCCCGATAGTTAATTTTTGCTTTGGTTTCCTTTGCCTCAGAAGATACATCTAGAAAAATGTTGCTATGGCTGATGTCAGAGAAATTACTACCTGTGTGCTTTTCTAGGATTTTTATGGTTTTCAGGTCTTACATTTAGGTCCTTAATTCACTTTGAGTTTAATTTTCTGTGGTGTAGGAAAGTAGTCCAGTTTAATTGTTTTGCATGCAGCTGTCCATTTTTCAAGATGCTTTGGCTATTCGAGGTCTTCTGTGATTCCATACAAATTTTAGGATTGTTTGTTCTAGATTTGTGAAAAATACTGTTGGTATTTGCATAGGGTTTGCTTTAAATCTGTAGATTGCTCTGGGTAGTATGGACATTTTAACAATATTTGTTCTTCAAACCCATGAGTGTGGAATGTCTTTCTGTGTCTTTGCATTGTCTTGAATTTCTTTGATCAGTGTTTTATAGTTTTCAGAGTATAGTTTTTTCATTTCCTTGGTTAAGTGTATTCCTAGGATTTTTATAGTTTCAGGTCTCACATTTAGGTCTTTAATCTGTTTTGAGTTTAATTTTGTGTATGGTGTGAGAAGGTGGTCCAGTATCATTTTTTTTGCATACTGCTGTCCATTTTCCAATACCGTTTGTGGAAGAGACTGTCTTTTTCCCATTGTATCTTCATTACTTCTTTGTGGAAGATTAATTAGCCATGTAATTGTGGGTTTATTTCTGGGCTTTCTGTTCTGTTCCATTGATTTATGTTTGTTTTTGTGCTAATACTTTACTGTTTCGATTACTGCTGCTTTGTAAGTAATACAACTTGAAGTCTAGAATTGTGATACCTGCAGATATATTTTTCTTTTTCAAGATTGCTTTGTGTAGTTGGGGTCTTCTGGGGTTCCATACAAATTTTAGGATTGTTCTGTGAAAAATGGTGTTGGCATATGGATAGGGATTGTATTACATCTATAGATTGCTTTGGGGGTAGTGTGAATTATTTTAACAACACTTATTCTTTGGACCCATGAGCATGGAATGTCTTTACATTTCTTTGTGTTGTCTTGAATTTCTTTCATCAATGTTTTATAGTTTTCAGGGTATAGGTCTTTCACCTTTTTGGCTAAGTGTATTCCTAGGTATTTTATTATTTTTGGTGTAATTGTTAATGA
Source organism: Martes martes (assembly GCF_963455335.1). Classification (NCBI taxonomy): domain Eukaryota; kingdom Metazoa; phylum Chordata; class Mammalia; order Carnivora; family Mustelidae; genus Martes; species Martes martes. Next base: position 79,412,540 of record NC_137896.1, on the reverse strand, counting down.
GATTCTTCTTAATTTCTCTTTCTGCTGCTTCATTATTAGTGTATAGAAATGCAGTAGATTTCTATACATTGATTTTGTATCTTATGATTTTACAGACTTCATTCTTCAGTTCTAGTTTTTTGGTGGAGTCTTTAGGGTACTGTATATACAGTATGTCATCTGCAAATAGTGAAAATTTTATTTCCTCATTACCAATTTGAACTCCCCCACCCCCACCCCACTTTTTCTTGTCTGACTGCTGTGGCTAGGACTTCTACTATTATATTGAATGAAAGTAGTGAGGATGGGCATCCTTATCTTGTTCCTGACTTTAGGGGGAAAGCTCTCAGTTTTTCACCATTGAGTATGATGTTAGCTGTGGGTTTTTCATATTAAGGCCTTCATTATGATGAGGTATGTGCTCTCTAAACCTACTAGAATATTCTTAAATGTAAGCATTCTTTGTTCAAGCAGCATATAACTCTACTTGGTAAGAAGGTCTTATCAGGCTACTAGAAGGTATAGGAAAAAATAGGATAAGCTTAGATAGTGGAAGGGTATGTCTGAGATTAGTTTATAAATAGACATAATGTGTACAGAGTTTAAAAAAATAAACAGAAAAAGGCCTGTAATAAAGTTCATTGCCCCATCTCCTCAATTCCGCTTTTGCTTTCAGATGTTGGCTTTGATATTAACCTCTGTATTATGAAGTAGTGTTGTTATACTGCTGTTACTTCATGCATCAATTTTAAGTAAACTCTATAAACTTTCTTTTCTGATATATAAGGATTACTTTCTTAAAACTTCCTTTTCTCTCAGGGCTCTTCTAAAAATAACAGTTCTGGTCAGTGGTGAGCCAGAAAAGGTTCTATGGCTCATTTTATATTTTACAAGAAATAAATTCTTGTTTATCTTTCGTTATCTTTTTTCTTTCCTAGAGTTTACTGGCTGGTTTTTAATAATTTTTGAGTTGTGGATCACTAATACTTTTCAGACTCTTCAACCCTTCTTAGTACTAGTTTTTACATTTTTTATGCATCATTATGTGATCTCATTTCCTTCCCTTTCCCCTCTCCTGAATTTCCTTGGGCCTTTATCTTCCTGTTCCATTTGTTGGTTTCTTATTAGGGCTACTAAATAGCTATCTTCTTTTCAGATCACCCTTGAAATTTCTTTTGCTTTTCTGTTTTGGATCTCAGGGTTCCTGGATTCCATGTTGACCTCTTTATTGGTTTACTATTTTTGCTTTGTCAGAATGACATCTTTTGTGCCAAAGGGTGTATAGGAGACCAGTGTTTTTTTTTTTTTTTTTAAGATCTTTCAGGACTAAAAGTTTCTCTTCTGCCCTTAATCTTATTGAAGACTTCTGGATGCAGAATTCTAGGTAGAGAATGATTTTCTTCCAGAAATTTAAAAGTCTTGCTTCCTTGTGTTTTACCTCCTGATACAGCTTTGAAGATTTTAAATTTGTTTATTTATTTAAGTTTATTTATTTTTTAAGAAAGGTTTTATTTATTTATTTGACAGAGATCACAAGTAGGCAGAGAGGCAGGCAGAGAGAGAAAGGGAAGCAGGCTCCCTGCTGAGCAGAGAGCCCCATGCGGGGCTCAATCCTAGAACCCTGGGATCATGACGTGAGCTGAAGGCAGAGGCTTTAACCCACTGAGCCACCCAGACGCCCCAGATTTATTTATCTTTTATTATAGAGAGAGAGCATGAGCTCCCTCAGAGGGAAGGAGAGAGAATCTGAAGCAGACTCCCTGCTGAGTATAGAGCCATTGTGGGGCTCAATCTTATGACTCTGAGATCATGTCCTGAGCTAAAATCAAGAGTCAGGCACTTAACCTACTGTACCACCCAGGCGCCCCTTATTTTTATTTATTTATTTATTTTTGAAAGTAAGCTTTACGTCCCACTGTGGTTCTTGAACTTAGGACCCTGAGATCAGAACTTGCATGTTCTGCAGACTGAGTGAGCCATCCATCCGCTCCCCTTCCCCCAGTATTGCTTTGGAGAAGTATTACCTGTTTTTATTCCTGAGCTTTTCTTTGTCATTCTTCCCACTGTCCATGAAAGCTTTTAGGATGTTTATTCTCCCCTTCAGCTTCAGTAATTTCATGATAGATGATGTTTTGGTGGAATTTTCAGATACGAAATTTTTGATATACTTTTCTTTTTCTCCCCATTGTTTTTTTTTTTTTTTTAATCTATTCTACTTTCTAGGACATTTTTTCCACTTTTGACCTTCTGTTGAATCTTACAAATTAATATACTTTTTTTTTTAAAGTTTTATTTATTTAAGTAATCTCTGTACTCCATGTGGAGCTTGAACTCCCCACCCTGAGATCAGGAGTTGTATGTTCTTCCGACTGTCAAATTGCTATACTTCTAGTTGTTGTTGTTTTTTTTTAAGATTTTATGTATTTATTCGACACAGAGTACAATATAGGGAGTAGCAGGCAGAAGGAGAGGGAGAAGCAGGCTCCCCACAGAGCAAGGGGAGCCCGATGTGGGACTTGATCCCAGGACCCCGGGATTATGACCTGAGCTGAAGGCAAGTCGTTTAACTGATTGAGCCACCCCGGTGCCCTCTAGTTGGTTTTTAACTTGTGACTCATGTATATGCAAAAGGTATGTAATGTATATTTGTACACATTGAAGGACTCTTATTTTGTAGTTTGAATGCATTTTTTAAAATGGTATTCTGTTCTTGTTTCAGTAATCTAGAATCTTTTTTGACTCTAAGGATATAAATTGATTAAAACCTCTTTTCTTTCTGCATTTTATTTATTTTCTCTGAATTTCCTTTTACCATTTGTTTTGATCTGCCTTTGGCAATGCAGCTTTCCTTGCAAGTCTTACTGGTTATCCTTTCATGGTTAAGAGATGGACACTGAAAGATGGATTGGAAGTTCTGTGTGGGTAGGAGTATCTGAGGTATTGGTCTACACTGTAGGATGTGATGATAAAGTGGTGAACTAGCTTCATTTCCATGGGTAAATGGGCTTTTCTCATAAATACTCATATTCTCTAAGAAAAATAAGTCTTTGGGCTTGAGTTATCTTAGTCTGGTTGATAGGCAGGGAAGGTTAGTTGAGGAGGTTCATTCAGTCATAGTATCACTTAGTTTTCTTTTCTGTTTCTTATATTATCCCTGACTTCTTTAACATCTGGTGTTCCTGGGTTTATCTTGTTCATTTTATGTACAAAAAACTTCTTGTTTCCCTGGGTCAAGTAGGAATAGTATTGTGGCTGTCTGAGTTGGGAATCTACAGGTTTTAACCATACCTTTCATTTAGTCCTATTTTCTGCCTATGCTTCATCTCTGCCTTTAGATGAATCTGATGCTCTTTATTGCTGAGCCTTTTCAGTGTTCTGTAGGGTGGATATTTTTGTTGATAAATCCTTCCGTGGCCCTTCCAAATTTATTTCATTTGCTCTAAGTCATGTACTATTCCTCCCTTTTCTGTTGTCTAAAATGTGTTGCTACTTATTATCTGTTCTTCCATTCTCTCTTTCCTTACGGAGTTAAGGATCTTTTTTTCTTTTAGTGTATTTGTAGTGGATTTTTAAATAGACCAGAAATAAACCTAAGTGTAAAATCAAGCTGGACTTAACTGAAAGTGATGTTTATTTATTTAAAAACACTTTCTCCTCCTGCATTGTGGGTAGGGATATAGAGAGAAATGCTGTATTGAGAGTTCAAATACCTAGACTTTTCAGAATGGAGTGTCATACAATAAAGTGTGTAACTTACATAATTATTTAAAAATGTGTGTATTTGTGTATCTTCACTTAGACTCTCAGCTCTCCTTGAATTTGTATATTTTGGATCTGTAAGGACCTAGATTCAGTTCTGTGTTAATTTCTGAATATATAACTTTTGTCTTTTTTTTTTTTTTAAGATTTTATTTATTTGACACACAGAGAGCACAAGCATGGGGAATGGCAGGCAGAGAGAGGGGAAGACTCCCCATGGAGTAAGGAGCGTGATGTGGGATTCGATCCTAGGACCCTGGGATCATGACCTGAGCAGAAGGCAGATGTTATCTTAGTCTTGAACCACTGAACCACCCCTATAATTTTGGTCTTTTTAAAATTAGTTTCCTAGTCAGTTAAATGCTGCCATTGCCTGCCAATGAATTTTTTTTCCTGCCAGTGAATTTTTAAAGTAAATTTGACTGGCTCTTTGACTTTCTTAATCCAAATCTGACTTCACGGTGTTTTTTGGAAGGAACTAAGATTTTTTTTTCACTAAAGAAAGATACTCAAGGGGCTTCTGGGTGGCTCAGTCAGTTAAGTGGCAAACTTTGGCTCAGATCATGATCCTGGGGTCCTGGAATCAAGGCGTGCATCAGGCTCCCTGCTCAATGGGCAGTCTGCTTTTCACTCTCCACCACTTGTGCTGTCCCTTGCTCTATCTCCCTCTCTCCCAAATAAATAAATCTTTAAAAAAAGATACTCAAGGGATGCCTGGGTGGCTCAGTTGGTTAAGCGTCACTTTCGGCTCAGGTCATGATCCCAGAATCCTGAGATCGAGTCCCACTTCGGGCTCCTTGCTCAGCAGGGAGCCTGCTTCTTGCTCTTCCTGTTATGCCTGCAGCTCTCTGTGCTCCTGCTCTCTCTGACAAATAAATAAATAAATAATCTTTTTTTTTTTTTTTTAAAGGCAAATCTTAAAAAAAAAAAATAAAAAGATACTCAGATGTTTAGTCCTTCACTTTGAGCTTGGTTTTTCTTGAACCTAAAGAGAAACTGTTCATAAGAAAAACTTGAGGAGTAATAGGTTAGTGTTTCTTCTTGTAGAAATTCTGGTAATACAGAACTTTAAAAGTGGAAGAGTTCTTAGAGGTAAAATTCCTTTCATTTTTGTCACTGAGAAGACAGGCCTGTATTATTTATCTATTTCTGTGTAACCTATTACTCGAAAAGTAGTATCTTAAAACAGCAATAAACATTATCCTCAGAGTTTTTATGGATAGGAATTTGGTAGTGGTTTTGCTGGTTGGTTCTGGCCTGGATTCTTCAGGAGGTTGCAGTCAGGTGCCTGGGTGGCTCAGTCAGTTGGGCATCTGCCTTTGGCTCAGGTCATGATCCTGGGGACCTGGGATGGAGCCCTGCATGGGGCTCTCTGCTCGGTGGGGGGCCTGCTTCTCCTTCTCCCTCTGCCTGCTGCTCCCCCTGCTTGTGCTCTCTCTGTCAAATAAATAAAATCTTTAAAAAAAAAGGGGGGGGGTTGTGTCAAGTTGTTGGCCAGGTTGCAGTCATCCCAAGCCTTATGTGAGGTTTGGAGGGCCTGCTTCCAAGTTGGCTCACTTAACTTGGCTGGCAAGTTGGTGTTTGTTGTTTATGGGACCAGTGCTCAGTTTTTTCACCTGTGGATTACAGCGTGGGCTCCTTGAGTATTTTACAACATGATAACTGGCTTCCCTCAGAGCAAGTGATACAGAAGGGAGCAAGGCTGAGGGGCAGTGTCTCTTATGACCTAGTTTCAGATGTCACAGTCATTTCTGCCACATTCCATTCATTAGATGTTAGTCATTAAGTCTGTTCCACATTCAAGGGGAGGAAAATTGGGCTTCCCTTTCTAAAGGGAAGAGTATTCAAGAATTTGTGGCTGTACTTCAAATCTACCACACTTGGAGTAATGAAATTACGTCTACATGGTCATATGGGGAGTTGGTGCTCCGTTTGAACTACAATATAGATGATTTGATTTGATAATATAACTCAGTACAAATTGTAAGTAAAAGTTTACTCTCGTCCATCATTGGCTACAGTTACTCTTTTTTTTTTCCTTAAAGATTTTATTTGAGAGAGTGTGATCATGAATGCAAGAGAGCACAAGTCGGGGGGAGAGGTGAAAGTGTTGAGGGGAAGGGAGAACCAGGCTCCACTCTGATCAGGGAGCCCACCATGGGGCTTGATACCAGTCCCCTGAGATCGTGGCCTGAGCTGAAGGCAGACATTCAACCTACTGAACCACCCAGGTACTCCTGTATGTAGTTAATCTTAACAATCTGGTACTTGAGTATCCTTTATTTGATTTACCCGGCTCTTTTAATTATTCAGTATTGCCAGGCATTATGCTAACTGAACATATCTAAGAGAACTAGATTTGTTTGTAATAATTACTGACTCTTACTGTATTTTTATATGTATATATATGTACATACATACATGCATACACACGTATGCATACCCTAAAGGGTGTTGAGTGTGTGTGTGATTTCTGAATGCCCTTAATCAGCCATAGTGTATAGGGATGTCCTTCCGAAGTTAGCCTTCAAGGAAATTATTATTATTATTGTTAAGATTTATTTATTTACTTTAGAGAGAGAGGATGAATGAGTGGGGAGAGGGGCAGAAGGAGAGAGAATCCTGAAGTATACACTCTGCTGAGCATGGAGCCAGTTGCAGGGCTTAATCCCAGAACCCTGAGACCATGACCTGAGCTGAAATCAAGAGCCAGCCACTCAACCAGCAGAGCCACCCAGGCGCCCTTTCTCAAGCAGATTATTAATGTTAAAATACAGCTTTTTTATTAGTTAACTACAAATCCCTTTGTGTAAAATAAATTAGCTTTACTAATAAGGTTTTTATTTTAGCCAGTTTCCTCATATTTGATAATCATATATTGTATTTAGTACTCAGTATTTAGAGAGGCAAAGATACATGCTACAGTGCTTGTTTTTAAATAGTACTTTGTGTAGAAGGGCTGATAAATATACATATAAAATTGAACACTGCAATTGTCATCCTAATATGATGACCTTTTACTACCCAAAGTACCAATTTTTGGTGGGATGCTATCTTTATAAATTACTGTTGTGCTACCCTGTCAGGAGGAAGTAAAAACTGGGGCGGGGGAGTACTTTAGTATTTGCTTATTTTTATTTTTTATATTAAAATACGTAATGGTTGTCTCTCTAGAAAGCATTAATTTATTGAAAAATTTTCTTTCTCTTACAGGCAATGTCTATGCTGCTTCAAGGAATATAAGCATTTGGAGATTTTTAACCAAGTAGTGTGTGCACTTATTAATTTAGTGATTGCCCAAGTTCAAGTACTCCGGGACCAGCTTTGTAAACATTGTACTACTATTAACATAGATTCCACGTGGCAAGATGAGACTAATCAAGTGGAAGAACCACTGAATATAGAAAGAGAGTGTAAAGAAGGAAGTACAGAAAGACAAAAATCAATAGAAAAAAAATCAAACTCTACAAGAATTTGTAATCTGACTGAAGAGGAATCTTCAAAGAGTTGTGATCCTTTTAGCTTATGGAGTACAGATGAGAAGGAAAAACTCTTACTATGTGTGGCAAAAATTTTTCAAATTCAGTTTCCTTTATATACTGCTTACAAGCATAATACTCATCCTACTATAGAGGTACGTAAACATAGATACTGTGAATGTAACACCAAGTTACCATTATGTTGACAGTTTCTCACTTAAGAATATATGCAGAGTAGTTGTTGATGGAAAACTTAAAAAAAACACGATGGTTAGGAAAAGTATTCCAGTTCTCTCTAAACCATTTCTGCAGCAACTTGGGTTGAACATTTGCTTAATACAGTCCTGTTAGGGAAAGATTTACACATTGAACTCATAAAAGTTAAACTGTCAGTGATCTAAACATTGTGCCAATATACATCTCTGTTCTACTTACTATGACACTTTCAGAAATAGTAACTTAGGAAGAAGATGATTGTGGAATTTTGAATTTCATTCTCAGAAACATTGGTAACAGAATTTGGAATTCCTTTCATTAAGAAAACTTAACAAATATTCCTTAATTAATAGTTTTAAATGATAGTATTGTCTTTTATGAATGAAGATGCGTGATTCATTCCCTTAGTGATATTTTTACAACTTTTCCAGGCGTTTAGAAACCCACCTTAGGTTTATTTAGATAATGGCATTGCTTTGTACACATCGTGGCAATCGAGACAGTTATAGGATAATGTATTATGTAAGTGGCATATATATGAAACAACAGAGATTTCTTATTTCTTATGATTCTCTGAGTTGTCCGGGCAATTCTTCTGTTGGTTTTACGTGGCCTCATTTAGGCAGTTGTATTTACTTTTAAAGTTGGAAGACTTTGAAGGTCCAGTGTGGTGTCACATGTCTGACACTTGGTGCTGGGTGTTGTCTAAGGCTCTTGGATTTTCTCCATATGGCCTCTCATTCTCCACTAGAGTTGATTGGCTTCTTTACATAGTAGTCTTAGCATTGATCCAGGAAGATGAATGTGTAAGCTGTAAGGCCTCTTGAGGTCTAGCCTCTGAAACAAAGACACAGTATAAATTCTCCCACATTCTCTTGGTTGAAATAATTAACAAGGGCAGCCTAGATTCAAAGGGGTATGAAGTACACTTCATCTCTGGAGGGTAGGAGAGGCAGCATTTCATTTAAACTTTAACATATCTACCACATGCTTTTAAAAAAAAGTCTGCCTATTTTCTCTGGCTTATTTGTTCTATAACCTTCATACTGACTTCTTTAAACTTCTTTCTTCATCTTAGAAAAAAAACAGAAAAAAAATCCAAAACAGTCCTTTACTGAAAATGCTTTCACATTGAATTGAGACTACTTAAAAACATAGCCCAGGAGTTAAGTATTTTCCTTACTGGAATTCTACATAAGAATATTTTAAATCAGATTGTGTTCTGCCTTCTAGAATTCTTAGTCTGTGATTTTTTTCCTTATAGAATCTTCTAATGACTCTTACATAGATTGAGTAAACATCCTAAAAAAAAATGTCAGCTCAGAATCCTTTTTCAACAAATGGGATCTGTTTGTACAAACCGGTGAAATTGAATCTCAATGCCACGTGAATAGTGTTTTTAATGCCTTAAATTGGTAATTGAAATATGCAAAAAATAGATCAGTTAGGGACCCAGATATGTGAAATTCATGCAAAGTTTCTTCATAAAGTTAAGTTTTTCCAGTTAAAAATCTCCTAACAGTAGAACCATGGCTATACCAAATCTGCTGTTTTCTTCCTAAAATCAGTTTGTCCACCAGTTTGCCATTTTTTAAAACCATTAGAAAAAAAATAATCTCCAAATGTAAGCATAGTCACACTGCCCTACTTTCTCTTTTGAAATAAAGTGCCTCATTATTACTGTTCTTGCAGATCATTCCATGTGACTAGTTGGTTGAAAGCAATAGTTGCATGAGGTCTTTGAGGTAAAATTCTAATAAAAAACAACCTTAGATAAAATGTAACATAGTGTTACACAGAATTCTCTCCTTAATACAGAATTTGTGTGTTTCTGTAATACTCTGTTCATAATACAGCCCTTTCCTGGCTTTCTAGTTAAGTTAGTAATGATTTGTTACAAATACTTCAAAAATTTGTAGTTTCTATCCTAGTGGCCATGTGGTTAAATGGTAACGGTCCTGTTTTTGATTTTAATTTGATTTTGACTTTTCTAAAGAGGCACAAACTGGCTAAGACTATTTATTTAAAAAAAAAAAAAGATTTTTATTTTAGGGGCTCCTGGGTGGCTCACTTGTTAAGTGGCTGCCTTTGGCTCAAGTCATGATCCCAGGGTCCTGGGATCGAGCCCCACATCGGGCTCTCTGCTCAGGGGAAGCCTGCTTCTCCCTCTCCCTCTCGCACTCCCTCTGCTTGTTTTCCTTCTCTCACTGTGTCTCTCTGTGTCAAATAATTAAATAAAATCTTTCAAAAAATTATTTGTGAGAGGGAGCACAAGCAGGGGGAGTGGCAGGCAGAGGAAGAAGCAGGCTCCCCACTAAGCAAGGAGCCCCATGTGGGGCTTGATCCCAGGAATCTGGGATCATCATGCCTTAGCTGAAGGCAGACACTTAACTGACTGAGCCACCCAGGCATCCCTGGCTAAGACTCTTCAGAAGATGATTCAGTACTCATGTGATAGTATTTAGATAGCTGTGACTTTAGGATTTAGTCAGCCATCTTAGTTTATATAAGAGGGAACTGTCTTTTTTAAATCTTTTTTAAGGTGTATTTTCTTCAGTAATCTCTATATCCAATATGGGACTTGAACTAATGACCCCATGGTTAAGAGTTGTATACTCTTCTGACTGAGCAAGCCAGGTGCCCCAAAAAGGAACTGGCTTAGACAGGAAAAGTTCTGGTCAGGTTTGCATAGCATATTGCTGAAGGAGTTGTAGAATTCAGTTCATTCTGTTATACTGCTTCTCAATCACTTAATTGCTGTAGCTATTATATCCATTGCTAGGAGAAGATAGGAACTCAGAGCCTCTGAGTTCCCACCCCTTCCTGTCTGTATCCTTCTTTCTTTTCTATCAAAGTTGATAGTATTTTAAAAGATGTAATTAAAAATAAGTATTAATTCAGGTTGAATCTTTTTTGGAGGGCAGGGAGCTGTTGCATTTTTTTTTTTTTTGCATTCTTTTCTTAGTCCTGAATCAGTGTGTAATTCTATGATGTGTTGCCCTAGTATTTTAAGTTTTCATTCTAAGTAAAGTAAAATGAGTATAATAATTAAAGAAGAGAAACCACTGCATTTGTTAAGTGTGTGTGTAATATGGTTGGGAAGAGTAAATACGTACGTTATGTTCCAAATTTCTGAATCTAGTTTGGTTTTCTCTTTCCACTTTCCACTGACTGTTTTTATTTATCCTTTATTAAATTAAAAATATATTAAATTCACCCTTTTAATGTATACAGTTTAGTAAGTTACAGTATATTCCCACAATTGTGCAACCTATCACTACTGTCTAATTCTTATACGGATGACTTTTTTTTTTTTTTTTAAAGATTTTATTTATTTGACAGAGAGATCACAAGTAGGCCGAGAGGCGGGGGGGGGGGGGAGGTGGCGGGGGGGGGGGAAGCAGGCTCCCCGCTGAGCAGAGAGCCCGATATGGGGCTCCATCCCAGAACCCTGAGATTATGACCTGAGGTGAAGGCAAAGGCCTAAACTACTGAGCTACCCAGGTGCCCCCGGATGACTTCTTTTTTTTTTAAACGATTTTATTTATTTATTTGACAGACAGAGATCACAAGTAGGCAGAGAGGCAGGGAAAGGGAAAAGCAGGCTCCCCGCTGAGCAGAGAGCCCGATGCCGGGGCTTGATCCCAGGACCCTGGAATCATGACCTGAGCTGAAGGCAGAGGCTTTAACCCACTGGCCACCCAGACGCCCCTGGGATGACTTCTTTTTAAGCAAAAATTGTATTCCTGATCCACTGGCTTTCAGTTTTTCATAATTTGATCATGGGGCAGCATTTGTTAAATTAGATGTAGAATTACTTTCTGGATACTCATTTATTTTCTCTTTTAAAGTAATAGGCAGATTTCTTTTTACTTCTGGAAATAGAATGGCATTATCTTAATTTAGTAAATGTAAGATTTTCTTAAAAAGACAAAAACTGAGCAGATAGGTTTCTTAAGGCCTGTGTAGGGTTCATCTAAAATTAGAACTTTTGAAACAAAAATGATGTTGATTAAGTTTTTAGGGAGGTATCCTAGTGTTGTTCCTACTGTTGTTACGTATAGATCTGTGTTAACTCTTTGTGTACTACTGAAAATGAGATTGTAGTGACACCTTAGGATAATGTTTTCTTGTACCCAGAGTAGAAATAAAAAATGGTAAAACAGTCTTTTTGTGTAGTCAGAATAGTTTTAACCAAGTCCATGAGCAACATTTTGCACATCAGAATAGAATTTTGTTAGGGTACTTTCTAGCTGTGTCCATGATGGGCACTAGAAATTTTGACTGGATTCTAAAATTACAGCGTGGTTTACCTGGTATGTGAATCTGTATTCAGTACCATTGGTGTTCTTACATTCTGGACTTGTTGAAGACAAAAGGTTTGAGAATAATTTAAAGCTTTAATTGTGGTCCTGCCAGTGGAACTCAGGAATAGATTTAGGTTTAGTACATTTGATTTAACACGTGTTTTGACCTGTTATTAGGACAGTTTTTTGGTTATTTGGAAATGTGAATGTTTTATATGATGCTCTCAATCATTTGTTTTCAAACTTTATTTCTGCAATAGGACTTAAATAAAGCATTTAACAGCAGTGAATGACAGATTTCTTTGGGAAAACTTTTTTCAGGTGAAAGTATCCAGCTTTCTGATTATAAGAGTAACAGTTTCAGTGTGACTAAAAATTACAAAATATACAAATATAGACCTTGAACCTGTCTTCTTTCTCCATCTCATAAAAAAAACCAGGAAATTAGTTCAGATTATTTCTGGACACATAAAAAGTAATGAAAATCAGATCGTGTTCATAAATCCTGATTTTTAAAAATGTAAAAATTCTTTTTCTGTGCCTGTATATGTGGGCCCACCTTAGCTTTTTAAAGGAATAACTTACCATAAAAATCAGTTGCTTAAAGTATATAATTTAATTATTTTTAGTCAATGTACAGAGTTACATAACCATTATCACATTCCACTTATAGAACTATTCAGTCATCTCAAAAAGATCCTTCATGACATTTCACCTTATTTTTGAAAGCTGTGTAAGATACTGGATGGTTATGCTGTAATTTAATTATGCATCCAATAAATGGGTATTTGTTTCTAACTTTGAGATATTATAATTTCAGGGAGCATCATTAAACATTTTCCAGCACTACCTTTATTAGTTGGGATAAATAACCAGAAGATGGGTCAAAGGGTCAAACCAGAATTCCTGGGTCAAAGGGAATGTGCGTTTTAAATGTTGATAGATACTGCCACGTTGTCCTCAAACAGGGTCGTTATCAGTTTCTGTTCTTACCAGCAATGGATGAATATGCTTTCAAGTAGTTTAAATCATATGTATACAAAGCACATTGGGTACTTGGGAGTCTACCTCTGGGGAATTCCAGAGCATGGTTTTAGAACCACTTAATTAAGTTATAATATATTTTTGTAACAGTTATCCCAGTTATTTATAGAAACATTATTGTTTAAAAAGGCAAAATAATATATAGTACATGGCTTAGAAAGATTTCTGTAGAGAGGCTTAAAATATGTTTTAGAACTGAACCTTACTAGTTTCAGTTAGGCATAATGTTATTCATGATTAGAAACATTTGCAAAACTTATTTCAGGTTTTATAAACTCAGTCTTTAGAATATTGTATTTTTTTTATTATAGTTGACACAGAAAATTGTTTTTTTTTTAAGAGATTATTGTTTTGTAGGGTAACCTAACTGTTTGTTTATTTATTTTTTTGTAAATCAGGATATATCAACCCAAGAAAGCAACATACTAGGGGCATTCTGTGATATGAATGTAAGTATTTATGTTTTTCTTATTCTCAGGTTTATGGAAAATTTGCTTTTTTGTTCATATAGGTCTTTGAGTTTATTTTTATGTCTCATTGGTATCTTTTCCATGTTGTTAATGAAAATTATTCCTGATGAGTTTTAAACAATATTTTTTTTCCTTAGGATGTAGAAGTACCGTTGCATTTGCTTCGTTATGTATGTTTGTTTTGTGGGAAAAATGGCCTTTCTCTCATGAAGGATTGCTTTGAATATGGAACTCCTGAAACATTGCCATTTCTTATAGCACATGCATTTATTACAGTTGTATCTAATGTAAGTATTATTTGGAATTGGTTTTAATCTTGGGAATAATGTCTAGGATTTTAATAACATGAATTTTATGTCCAAAAAAGATAGGTTTTGAGTCATTTGGTGCATGTACAATAATTTTTTTCTGTATTATATTTTGAAAAAATTGAGTATATAAGTCTTTTTAAAAAGGTCTTGTAATAAAAATGGAATTTGTATACTTTTTTTTGAATTTGTATAAGTTAATGAATTTAACTTAAATAAGTAAATTTAACCATTTACTACTTCTCTTTAAAATATATGATAGGTAGCTGTTCACAGAAGTCTTACTTTGATTTTAATTTTCCTTGTCTGGGATTTTAATTTTCCTTGTCTGGGAAATTTTTGGCTTTTTAGATTTTTAGTTACTTAAAAAGATGGTTAGCTTAGGGTACTACTATAGTGTGCCTGACTTTCCTCTGTAAGACCTCATAACATTTTTCTGCATTTGTAAAGAAGAGTAATGATTTTATATGTTGTGAATGTCCATTACTGTGAAGCATAATAGATACGGAAGCAGAGATACTTTTTTTTTTTCCCCCTTGGGCTTCTCAGAGATTGAGATTTTTACGAAATGATGGTTTGTGGCAACCTGTGCTTTCCAACAGCATTTGTTCCCATTGTGTCTGTGTCGTTTTGGTAATTCTTGAACATTTCCAACTTTTTCATTATTCTTATATCTGTTATGGTGATCAGTGATTACAACTCATTGAAAGCTCATGCAATGGTTAGCATTTTTTAACAATAAAGAATTTTAATTCAGATTTGTACATTATTTTTAGACCTGCTACTTCACACTTAATAGACTACAGTATGGTATAAACACAACTTTTATGTGCACTAGGAAACCAAAAAATTAATTTGACTTGCTGTATTGTGATACTAGTTTTATTGTGGTGGTCAGAACTGAACCTGCAGTATCTCCAAGGTATGATTGTAATGAAATTGAGCACTGTTTCATAGGCATATTCACCATTTGGTTATTTTATGAGAAGTACCTATTCAGGTCTCTTACCTGTTACAAAAAATCACATTGTCATCTTTTCCTTACAGATGGGTACAGATTTCTTACATGTTTTATATACAGATCTTTTGTCTGACACACACATATTGCTAGTATCTGCTTTCACACTGTGGTTTGCTTTTCATTCTTCTTCTGTTAAGAGCTATTATTACTCCTTAATCTTAAAGATTTGTCATTTATCAGAGAAGTTTTTTGTTAAGGTTATGTTTTCATTTGTGGATGAAGTCTTTCTTATCCTAAGATCATTAAGTTATTTTCCTGTGTTCTTGAAGTTTTATTGTTTCACATTTTGATTACAGTTCAGTTGGTACTGATTTTTGTGTATGGTGTAAGTGATGGATCAAGATTGATTTTCCTTTTTTTTAAGATTTATTAATTTATTTTAGAGAGAGCATGAGCAGGAGGGGTAGAAGGAGAGGGACAAAGTATCTTAAGCAGACTCTCTGCTGAGCATGGAGCCTGATGTGGGGCCCAATCTCAAGACCCTGAGGTCACGACCTGAGTCAAAGCCAAGAATGCCACCTAGGAGCCCCTAATTTTCTTTTTCTTAGAAACAAGCATTGGTTCTAACACTTTAGCAAAGACAGTCCTTCCTTCGTTTCCCAGTACCATTTTTGTTATAAATTAGAGGTCTTTGTATGTCCATGGGTCTGGAATCTCTAGTATATTACATTGTCTCTTTGCCTAATGATTAGCTATTTGTACATCGTAATTTTTGGAGCTTTATAGCAAGACTTGCTGTCTGGTAAAGTAAGTTCTACCTTTCTGTCATTCTTCTACTTTTTTTAAAGATATAATTGACATATAATGTTATATTGAGGTATAGAATGTAACAAATCAGTATTAGTATATATTGTGAAATGTTTGTCACAATAAATCTAACATTCATCTCCATTCATAGTTAACAAAATTCTTTTTTCTTGTCATGAGAACTTCTAAGGATTATTCTTAGCAACTTTCAAATATGCAATACAGTATTGCTAATTATAGGCAAGATGCTGTCTGTACATTACCTCATCATACCCTGTCATTTTTATTTTTATTTTTTTCAAGATTTTATTTTTTTATTTGACAGAGATCACAAGAAGGGAGAGAGACAAGCAGAGAGAGAGTGGGGGAAGCAGGCTCCCCGCCGAGCAGGGAGCCTGATGCCGGGCTCTATCCCAGGACTCTGGAATCATGACCTGAGCCAAAGGCAGAGGCTTTAACCCACTGAGCCACTCAGGCACCCCTACCCTGTCTGTCTGTCTTTCTGTCTTTCTTTCTTATTTATTTATTTATTTATGAATGATTTTATTTATTTATTTATGATTTTATTTATTTATTTGATAGAGATCACAAGTAAGCAGAGAGGCAAGCAGAGAGGGGGAAGCAGGCTCCCCACTGAGCAGAGAGCCCGATTCGGGGCTCGATTCCAGGACCCTGGGATCATGACCTGAGCCGAAGGCAGAGGCTTTAACCCACTGAGCCACCCAGGCGCCCCCACCCTGTCATTTTTATTTTCTTTTTTTTTTAAAGATTTTATTTATTTATTTGACAGAGATCACAAGTAGGTGGGGGGGGGTGGTGACAGGCTCCCTGCTGAGCAGAGAGCCCCATATGGGGCTCGATCCCAGGACCCTGGGATCATGACCTGAGCTGAAGGCAGAGGCTTTAACCCACTGAGCCACCCAGGCGCTCCATCTCCCTGTCCTTTTTAAAGAGTGTTTTTTCTCCTCATGGATCTTTCTATTTAGAATCAACACCTGATTTCTACATATAAACCTTTTGGGTTACCATGATTCTGTAGATCTGTTTGGGGAGAATGGTCATCTCTGCCGTATTGAGTCTCCTTATCTGTAACTATGGTAAATGTGTTTTTATTTACAGGTCCTTTAATTTCTCTCCTATTTTTCTGTTTCTGTGTAGGTGTTTATGTCTTTTGTTTCTTAACAATTTTTATCTTTATTTATTTTTTTTCTTTGAAGTAGTAGGCTCCATGCCCAGTGTGGGGCTCAGACTCATGACCCTGAGATCACAAGTCTGATGTTCTACAGACTGAGCCAGCTAGGCACCCCCAATTATAATTTTTTTTTATCATTTTATTTTATTTCATCATGACAAATTCCCATTCTCTATATCCTTCATCTCTTCACTCTCATCCCTTCTGATAAACATAAGTTCTCTATAGTTGAGAGTCTTTGGTTTTGTCTCTTTTTTCCTTCCTTTTGCTCATTTGTTTTGTTTCTTAAATTCCACAGATGAGTGAGATCATGTGGTATTTGTCTTTCTCTGACTTATTTAGTTCAGTATTATACTCTGTAGCTCTATCGGTGTCATTGAAAATGGCAAAATTTCATTCTTTTTTATGGCTAAGTAATATTTCATTCTGTATGTGCCACATCTTTATCCATCATTTGTCAGTGGGCACTTTGGCTGCTTCCATAGTTTGGCTATTGTAAAGTAATGCTGCAGTAAACATAGGGGTGCAGGGTTGCCGGGGGGGAGGAGGAGGGTGGCGAGGTTATGGACATTGGGGGAGGTATGTGCTATGGTGAGTGCTGTGAAGTATGTAAACCTGGTGATTCACAGACCTGTACCCCTGGGGCTAATAATACATTATATGTTAATAAAAAAATTTTTAAAAAATAAACATAGGGGTGTGTATATTCTTCTGAATTACTGTTTTCATTTTTTGGGTAAATTGCCAGTTGTGTGATTACTAAGGTAGTTTCTAGTGTGATCCTAGGGTAGTTCTATTTTAATCTGTTGAGGAACCTCCGTACTTTCTTCCACAGTAGCTGCACCAGTTTGCATTCCTACCAGCAGTTGCATCCTCACCAGCAATTGTTGTTTCTTATGTTTTTGATTTTGGCCATTTTGACAGGTGTGAGTGATATCCCATTATAGTCTTGATTTGTTTTCCTGATGATGAGTGATGTTGAGCTTCTTTTCATGTATATTGGCCATCTGTATGTCTTCTTTGGAGAAATGTCTGTTCATATCTTCTGCCCATTTTTAATTGGATTTTTTTTTGTGTATGTGTGTTGAACTGTATAAGTTCTTTATATATTTTGGATATTAACCCTTTATCAGATATTTCACTTGCAAGCGTCTTCTTCCATTTGGTAGGTTGCCTTTTTTAGTTTTGTTGGTTGTTTCCTTTGCTGTGCAGAGACTTTATTTTTATGTAGTCCCAATAGTTCATTTTTGCTTTGGTTTCCTTTGCCTTAGGAAATATATGTAGAAAAATGTTGCTATGGCTGATGTCAGAGAAATTACTGCCTGTGCGCTTTTCTAGGATTTTTATGGTTTTCAGGTCTTACATTTAGGTTTTTAATCCACTTTGAGTTTATTTTTGTATGTGGTGTAAGAAAGTGGTCCAGTTTCATTCTTTTGCATGTAGTTGTCCAGTTTCCCCAATACCATTTGTTGAAGAGTCTGTCTTTCCCCCCATTGTATCTTCTTTTCTTCTTTGTGGAAGATAATTGACAGTATAATTCTGGGCTTTCTGTTCTATTCCATTGACTGACTTACCTGTTTTTATGTCTGTGCCATACTGTTGTTTTGTTTTTTTTTAAAGATTTTATTTATTTATTTTAGAATACACGAGCAAGGGAGGGGCAAAGGGAGAGGGAGGTGGAGAATTCCAGGCAGACTGTGCTGAGCGCAGAGCCTGATGTAGGCCCAGTCTCACTCCTGAGATCATGACCCATGTGGAAACCAAGCAGATGCTCAATGAACTGAGCCACCTAGTGCCCCCAGTATCATTTTGATTACTACTGGTTTGTAATACAGCTTGAAGTTGTATTACCTGCAGTTGTTTTACTTCCAGATTTGTTTTTCTTTTTCAAGATTGCTTTGGCTGTATGAGGTCTTCTGTGGTTCCATACAAATTTTAGGATTGTTTGTTCTAGTTCTGTGAAAAATGCTGTTGATGTTTGCATAGGGATTGTGTTAAATCTGTAGATTGCTCTGGGTAGTATGGACATTTTAACAATACTTGTTCTTCAAACCCATGAGCGTGGCATGTCTTTCTGTTTCTTTGCATTGTTTTGAATTTCTTTCATGAGTGTTTTATAGTTTTCAGAGTATAGGTTTTTCATCTTCTTCGTCAAGTGTGTTCTCAGGTATTTAATTATTTTTGGTGCAATTGTACATGGGGTTGTTTTCTTGATTTCAATTTCTGCTGATTCATTATTAGTGTATAGAAATGCAGTGGATTTCTGTATGTTGATTTTATGTCTTTTGAATTTACTGGATTCATTATCAGTTCTAGTCTTTTGGTGGAGCCTTTAGGGTACTGTATACATGGCATCATGTCATCTGCAAATAGTGAAAATTTCATTTCCTCCTTACCAATTTCTATACCCTATTTTTTTTTTTTCCTTTTTCTTGTCTGACTGCTGTGGCTAGGACTTTTTACAAAAGGAGTAAAAGTGGTAGGAGTTAACTTCCTTGTCTTGTTCCTGACCTTAGGGGAAAAGCTCTCAAGTTTTTCACCACTCAGTCTGATGTTGGCTGTGGGTTTTTCATATAAGGCCTTTATTATGTAGACCTTCTTTTTGGTGAGGGTTTTTGCCATGAATGGATGTTGTACTTTGTCACATGCTTTTTCTGCACTTACTGAGATGATAACGTGGTTTTTTTCCTTTGTCTTATGGATGTGATGAGTCATGCTGATTGACGAATATTGAGCCATCTTGCATCCTGGGAATAAATGCCACTTGATTGGTGTTGTATGATTTTTTTAAAAAAATATTTTGTTGGTTTGGTTTGCTTATAATATTGTTGGGGATATTTGCATCCATATTTATAAGAACTGTTGGCCTCTAGTTCTTTTTTTGTGGTGTCTTTATCTTTTTTTTTTTTTTTTTAAGATTTTATTTATTTGTTTGACAGACAGAGATCACAAGTAGGCAGAGAGGCAGGCAGAGAGAGAGGAAGGGAAGCAGGCTCCCTGCCAAGCAGAGAGCCCAGTGCGGGGCTCGATCCCAGGACCCTGGGATCATGACCTGAGCCGAAGGCAGAGGCTTTAACCCACTGAGCCACCCAGGCACCCCTTTTATCAGGTTTTTATCTCAAGGTGATACTGGTCTCCTAGAATGAATTTGGAAGTTTTCCTTCCTCTTCTGTTTTGTGGAATAGTTTAAGAAGAATAGGTATTAATTCTTTAAATGGTTGGTAGAAATATCTGTGAAGCCATCTCATCATGGAATTGTGTTTTTTTACAGATTCAATTGCATTGTTGGTAATTAGTCTATTCAAATTTTCTATTTATTTCTGCTTTAGTTTTGGTAGGTTATGTTTCTAGGAATTTACGCATTTGTTCTCAGTTGTTCAGTTTGTTGGCATATAGGTTTTCATAATCTGTTAAAATTGTATTTCATTGGTGTTGGTTGTTATTTCTTCTCATGATAGTAATTTTGTTTCTTTAGGTCCTCTCTCTTTTTTTAGGAGTCATTGTAGAGGTTTATCACTTTTGTTTACCTTCTAAAAGAACCAGCTTCTGGTTTCCTCTGTTCTGTTGTTTCTTTTTAGCTTGCATATCACTTATTTCTGCTCTGATATTTTTTATTTCTTTTCCTGGGTTTGGGTTTTGTTTTTTCTTTATCTAGCTCCTTTAGGTATAAAGTTACGTTGTTTGAGATTGTTCGGACTTCTTGAGGTAGGTGTATATTGCTCTACACTTTCCTCTTTAGGATTTTTAATAAAAAATTTTATTTTTTAAAAACTATTATTATTTTTTTAAAGATCTTAATTTTTTCAGAGAGAGTGAGAAAGGGAGTATGAGCTGGGGGAGGAGCAGAGGGAGAGAGAGAAGCAGATTCCCTGCTGGGCAGGGAGCCCAATGTGGGGCTTGATCCCAGGACCCTTGGATAATGACCCGAGCTGAAGGCAGATGCTTAGCTGACTGAGCCACCCAGGTGCCCTGTTAGCTTTTATTTTTAAGTAATCACTATATTCAAAATGGGATTTGAACCCATACCCTGAAATTAATAGTTGTATGCTCCACTGACTGAACCAGCCAGGTGCCCCTATACGCTCCTCTCTTAGAACCACTTTTGCTGTATCCTAAAGATTTTGGACTATTGTGTTTTCATTTTCATTTGTTTCTGTGTAATTTTTTATTTTTTCTCTGATTTTTTTTCATTGATTGTTTTAAAGATTTCATTTATTTATTGACAAAGAGAGAGAGTGAGTGAGCGCACACAAGCAGGGGAAGTGGGAGAGGGAGAACAGGCTTCCTTTGGAGCAGGGAGCCCAACACGGGGCTTGATCCCAGGATCCCGGAATCATGACATGAGCCAAAGGCAGACACTTAACCCACTGAGCCACCCAGGCACTCCCATTCATTACTTAGTAGCATGTTATTTAACCTTCATGTATTTGTGTCCTTTACAGAGTTTTTTCTGTGGTTGATTTCTAGTTTCATAGCAATGTGGTTAGAAAAGATGCATAGTATGACTTCGATTGTTTTTAATTTTTTGAGATTTGGTTTTTGGCCTACTGTGTGTTTTAGAGAATGTTCATGTGCACTGGAAAAGAATGTGCATTCTGTTTTAGGATAGAATGTTCTGAAAATGTCTGTTAAATCCATGTCCAGTGTGTCATTCAAAGGCACTGTATGATTGTTGATTTTCTGTTTGGATGTAAGTGGAGTGTTAAAGTCTTCTACTACTATTAAATTACTACGGATGGTTGTTCTTTCATGGTTTGTTGGCCTTAGTGATATAGCTGGATTCCTTTCACTTTATTGTTTGCATATTACTGGTTTTCGATTTGTGGTTGCCCTTGGGTTTGTATATAACACCTTCTGCATATAGCAGTCTGTATCAAGTTGGTGGTCACATAAGTTTTTTTTTTTTTTTTTTTTTAAGATTTATTTTAGTGAGATAGAGCACTGAGCATGAGTGGGGAAGGGGCATAGGGAGAGAATCCTCAAGCAGACTCCCCACTGAGTGATGGGCTTGATCCCACAACCCATGAGATCACAACCTGAGTTGACACCAAGAGTCAGACAGCCAACTGAATGAGCCATCCAGGTGCCCCTTAAGTTTATGTTAATGGTTGTATTTTTTTAAATTTTACTTTCCATTATAGTTAACATATAATGTTACTAATTTCTGCTTAAGTTTAAATCTCTTCTTTACCCTTCTCTCAACGTTTTAGGTATATGGTGTCATATTTTTGAGGTATATAACATCGTCCTTGGACAAGTCCGTATGTTTTGCTATGCTTACCATAAGTGTAGCTACCGTCTAACACTATGCTACAACCCCAGTATAATATGATTGACTATTTTCCCTATGCTGTATCTTTTATCCTTGTGACTTACTCATTCCATAAATGAAAGCCTGTATTTACGACTCCTCTTACCCTATTTTGTCCATCACCCCATTTCCCTCCCCTTTGGCAACCACCCGTACTCTGTATTTATGGGTCTGTTTGGCTTTTCATTAGCTTTGATATTTATTGTTTTATTATTAGTATTATTAGTTTTGATATTCATTGTTTTGATTTTTTTTTTTAAAGATTTTATTTTTTTATTTGACAGAGAGAGAGATCACAAGTAGGCAGAAAGAGGCAGGCAGAGAGAGAGAGGAGGAAGCAGGCTCCCTACTGAGCAGAAAGCCCAATGCGGGGCTCGATCTCAGGACCCTGAGATCGTGACTTGAGCCGAAGGCAGAGGCTTAACCCACTGAGCCACCCAGGCGCCCCTGTTTTGATATGTAGATTCCATGTGTAAGTGAAATCATGAGGTATTTTTCTTCCTCTGTCTTATGTCACTTAGGATAATACGCTGTAGGTCGATTCATGTTACTGCTTTTGGGAAGATACCATTCTTTCTTATGGCTGAGTAATATTTTATTGTGTATGCATGCATATATATGTAGAATTAATTTTTCGAGGAACCTTCATACTGTTTTCCACAGTGGCTGCACAGATTAAAGTCCCACCATCATTTTTCCCACCCTCACCAACACTTAATTGATCTTTTTTTTTTTTTAAGATTTTATTTATTTATTTGACAGAGAGAGAGAGGTCACAAGTAGGCAGAGAGGCAGGCAGAGAGAGGGGGGGAAGCAGGCTCCCTGCTGAGCAGAGAGCCCGATGCGGGGCTCGATCCCAGGACCCTAAAATCATGACCTGAGCTGAAGGCAAAGGCTTAACCCACTGAGTCACCCAGGTGCCCCTTAATTGATCTTTTTGATTCTCACCATTCTGACAAGTATAAGGTGATGATAACTCATTGTGATTTTGATTTGCATTTCCCTGATGATTAATGATGTTGAGCATCATTAGTAATGTCTGTTTGGGCCCTCTGCCCACTTTTAATCAGATTGTTTTTTGTGTTGTATAAGTTCTTTATAAATTTTGGATATTAACAAATATCAGGTATGCCATTTGCAAATATCTTCTTCTATTTAGTAGGTTGCCTTTTAGTTTTGTTGGTTTTCTTTGCTATGTAAAAGCTTCTTATTTTAGTGTAATCAGAATAGTTTTTTTTGTTTTTTGTTTTTGTTTTTTTTTTTTTTTTTGCCTAAGGAAACATATCTAGAAAAATATTGCTGAGGTTGATGTTCAAGGCATTACTGCCTATGTTTTTTTGAGATGTTTTAGATCTCATATTTAGTTCTTTAATCCATTATGAATTTGTTTTTGTGTATGGTGTGAGAAAGTTGTCATTCTTCTGCATGTGGCTGTCCAGTTGTCACAACACTGTTTATTGATGAGACTTGTTTTTTCCTCATGGTATGTTCTTGCTGCTTTTATTGTGGATTAATTGACCATATATTCACGGTTTCAATTCTGGATTCTCTATTGTCTTCCATTGATCTATGTGTTTGTTTTTGTGCCAGTATTACACTGTTTTGATTACTAGAGCTTTGTAATAGAACTTTAAGTTTGGAATTGTGATGCCTCCTGCTTTCCTTTTTTTTTTTTTTTTTTTTAAGATTTTTCTGGCTATTTGGGGTGTTTTGTGGTTCCATACAAATTTTAGAATTATTTCTTCTGGTTCTGTGAAAAATGCTGCTGGTATTTGGATAGGGATTGAATTGGATTTGTAGATTGCTTATGACCATTTTGTTGGTATTAATTCCGTCTTCCAATCCATGAATGTGGAATCTTTTTTTATTTGTGTCATTTTCAGTTTCTTTCATCAGTGTTTCATCGTTTTCAGAGTATAGGTCTTTCACCTCCTTGGTTACGTTTATTCCTAGGTATTTATTATTTTTGGTGCAATTATAAATGGCTTTTTAATAAAGTTTATTTTTCTGCTGCTTTGTTAAGTGATACTGGTTTTAATGCTTCATTTTAAAAGATTTTATTTATCCATTTGACAGAGAGAGATCACAAGTAGGCAGAGAGGCAGGCATAGGGGGAGGGGAAAGCAGGCATAGGGGGAGGGGAAAGCTCTCTGCTTAGCAGAGAGCCTGATGGGGGGCTTGATTCCAGGACTCTGAGATCATGACCTGAGCCAAAGGTAGAGGCTTAACCCACTGAGCCACCCAGGCGCCCAGTGCTTCATTTTTACTGTAACGACTTAGTTTTTTTGGTACTGTCTAGGACCTTCTGATCAATATGAATTAAAGACGTTCTTGTTTTATTCCTAATCTTAGAAGGAGAAGTTTTAACATTAAACCATTAGTATAGTGTTTGCTATAAAACTTACATAGGTATTTTTGATTAGAGTGGAGCCATACATTTTTTATTTCCAAATTTGTTTCTGTGTCCTTGCCTTCGGTAAGACTTAGTATTATAACTTGTTATTTGATAATTTGCTTAGGATCTTTGTTCCTACCTGATACTTAAGCCATTATTTGAGACTAAAACTGTAAAGTAAGCATATTTTGAAAAAATTATAATTCTTAGGTTGGCGTACTTACATTAAGAGTTTAATTCAGTAAATTGTTGATACTGTAATCTATAAAATATATTTCCTTTAGCTGGATATTGAAATGACTAGAAATCACAGGTAACTTGGTATTTTTTAGGAAGAAGAAAGATTTTTTTATTAAAAACTAAGGTGATTTATTAAAAAGCTAATTTAGCGCTATGGTACTTGTGTTGCTTTCATATGAAGAGGTATAGAGTATCCTGTGGTAAGATGATATTACCAGGATAGGTAGGTAGTACTCCCTTTTGAGCAAGAAGGTAACATTCGTTAGATTGATACTATGTATATTTCAAAATGTATATAGGTTACTCACCTGATTTTGTGTGTAATCCTGTTTTTTAGTTTATTCTTTTTAAAATATGTAAACATGTATATAGTTTTAAAACCAACAAAATATTTAGTGTTCTTGTTCGTAGTTACAGTGATTTGTATTATGTGTATTTCACATAATCATTATACATTAATGTCATATTTGTTTCTTTATAGATTAGAATATGGCTACATATCCCTGCTGTCATGCAGCACATTATCCCTTTTAGGACCTATGTTATTAGGTAAGTTTATAAAATCTTTTCCTCTTGATTAACAGTGTAATACATTTAAATAGTTCTTAACATAGTGTAGAATTATGTTGTTAGAAAGTCCCTTGTACTGTACTCATATCCTCTAGAGAAAATTTTAATTGGCAGTTTGGTGTATAATATTTTTTATGCTCATGTAGGCTCATATTTAATGTTTACTTTTAAGCAATTTATGTTGCACCTTTTTTTCTTAAAGATTTTTTTTTTTTTAAGTAATACTTACACCCAAACATTTTTTGCTTAAGGAAACATATCTAAAAAATTGCTGAGGTTGATGTTCAAGGGATTACTGCCTATGTTTTTTTGAGATGTTTTAGATCTCACATTTAATTCTTTAATCCATTATGAATTCGTTTTTGTGTATGGTGTGAGAAAGTGGCCCATTGTCATTCTTCTGCATGTGGCTGTCCAGTTGTTACAACACTGTTTATTGATGAGACTCAAAACCACTACCTAGATCGAGAGTTGTATGTTCCAGCAACTGAACCAGCCAGGTTCTCCTGGACCTTTTTTTTTTTCTTTTACATGAATGTATAAAGAGGTTCACAGTGTTTACATGGCAGTCCACCTTATGCAGTCAACAAAGATATACAAGGATATTATGTTCTAGGCATTGGGGATATAGCAGAGAAGAAAAGATTTCTCTTTTTGTGCAGACTCTGTACAGGAATATAGGATGTAAGCTTTGAAGTTGGAAAGAATATGACATTAAAGAAAGTAGAAGCAGACTGTTGTGGAATATAACGTGTAGGGAGGAATAATTATGAAATGAGGTTGGATAAGCAAGGGCAGGTTATTTTGGACCTTAAAGCCATTATGGAGTTTGGATTTAATTTTAGCAAAGGGAATCTATTCAGTGGTTTTCAGCAGGTGAGTCATGATGATTTTTAGCAGATGACTTCGGCTTTTAAATGTATCATAAATTGTAGGATTGTCGGAGTAGAAGCTGGGAGACCAGTTGAAAGGTTAGCGTAGTAGTCCTAGAAAGGAATGATGGTATGATGGTTACTGGTGCAAGGATTGCTTATGGTGATTTTGAAAATTGAATTGATGTAAGTGAAAATAAAGTGAATAGGATTGGTGATTCTGGGATTTAAAGGGGTGGGCATCACTTAAGCACCCCACCTTAATTTCTCTTTTGTGCTGTATCATTAACGGAGATGTGAAAGACTGGGAGAACTTTGAGACTTAATTTCGAGATGCCTGTGGAACATTTAAGTGGCACTGGTGAATTGGGAGTATAAGCATATAATTAAGAACAGTACCATTAATTGAGTTATCAGAATAAGAACAGCAATTATTAAACACTTCATGGAAGTGAATGAGAGGTTATCTGGGTAGAGAATCTAGAAAGTGAATAGAAGTGTGTTGAGGATGGAACCTTTGTATCAGTTTGCTTTTGCTGAGTAAGAAAACCATCCCCAAATCTTAGTGACTTAAAATAACAGCCATTTATTATTTCTCACAGTTCTTGGGCTGCCTAGTTCTTTTGTTTTGGGCTGACGTGGCTGGAACTACATGCTCTAAAGATAGCACCTCACTCATGTATCCTCTGGTTGACAGGTTGAGTGTTACTGGAAGTGGAGGCGAGTTCCTGTTCATCTTACAGTTGTCTAGTTGTTAGCTGGGGTATCAGACATGTCTCCCTCATCCAGCAGCCTAACCTGGGTTCCTTTTCTTGGTGATCGAAGAGTTCCCATCAAGAAAGAACAAGCTCAGAGGCATTTTAAACTTCTGTTTCTGTCACATCTTTTATTGTTCCATTGGTTAAATCAGCTTTCGTGGTAAAGCTCAGAATCAGGGAGTAGAGAAATAGACGACACCTCTTGATGGGAAGAGTGGCGAAGTTGTATTGCAAATACCTATGTAAAGTGATAGGAGTAGTTCAGGGCCATTTTGCAATCCATTACAAACCTCAAGGATGTTGAAAGGTTGGATAGAGGAGGAGGAACTAACCAAATAGAACAGGCAGGACCTGAGGAAAACCAGTGGTTTGTGATATCTGGAAGCCAAATAAAAATTTTTTAAAAAAATGTACACATTTAAAGAGGTTTGCTTGTGTGGGGGGTAGATGTACTGTTATATATGAAAGCAGCAGGAGCTGTGTACATGACACATATGAGAATAAAAAGCTTCAGTGGAGGTGCAGAGTCCAGTGTTAAATGGCTTTTGGCAGTTTCTGCTTCAAGTTGGACTCAGCAAAGGACATAGTGCCTCAGGTCACAATATTTGAAGCATCACTTAGGAATAATTTAAATTGGGAATGTTAATCCTAGGATGTCAGGTTCTACTTTACTAAACATTTTGGAGGTATGGAGCAAATGAATGTTACTGAATTATTGAAGAGTTTTTAGGAGTATTTTGCAAGTTTTTATATATGTTTTATTTCTGAATCGTTTAAGGTATTTATGCAAGCTCTCTGATCAGGAGTTAAGACAGAGTGCGGCTCGAAACATGGCTGACTTAATGTGGAGCACAGTGAAAGAACCATTGGATACAACATTATGCTTTGATAAAGAAAGCCTAGATCTTGCATTTAAGTACTTCATGTCGCCGACTTTGACTATGAGATTGGCTGGACTAAGTCAGATAACGGTAGGCTATATTTATTTATTTTGAGTCATTTTTTAATTTGCCTTTCACCCTGTCATCATCATCATCATCATCATCATAATACCTGCTATTTATGGAGCACTTATGT
Organism: Martes martes; assembly: GCF_963455335.1. Classification (NCBI taxonomy): domain Eukaryota; kingdom Metazoa; phylum Chordata; class Mammalia; order Carnivora; family Mustelidae; genus Martes; species Martes martes. Next base: position 79,384,795 of record NC_137896.1, on the reverse strand, counting down.
GAGGCATTTTGCCAAGTATTTCACATGTTTTACTTTGTATGGTCCTGATAATTTCAGTATTTTCCTTATTTTGTTTTTTTAAGATTTTTAAAAAATAATTTATTTTGAGAGAGAAAGACAGAAAGAGCACAAGTTAGGGGAGGGGCATAGGGAGAAGCAGGCTCCCCACTGAGCAGGAAGCCTGATACCAGGCTAGATCCCAGCACCCTGGGATCATTACCTGAGCTGAAGGCAGACACTTAACCGACCGAAACACCCAAAAGCTCTGCAAATAATGTTTTACATAGAAACATGTATAGTAATACATATCTCATCTTGGAGATGAGATGGGGAGGAAGATGTGGTATCCATAAATCTATATTCTTGCATAATAGCAATTTGCTAGAGCTAAGAAGTTAGCTGAATCCTTTAGAATGGATGTACTTTTTCTGGTATACCAGGGTCTCCATGAACTCTACTCCTTTGTAGTGTAGTTATTCTTGGAGTAACTAGATTTTAGCCAGGTATTGGACTTTGTAAATGTAGAAAATAGATGTTGACATTTTTCTGAAGTAAATCATAAATGAATTTATTGAAGAAGCCTTTCCTTAAATTTTATTTCTGTAGTGTGACATACCACTTGCTTGCATTAGGTTTTTGTGTTTTTCCCTTATTTAGCTTTGTTTTCTTGTTTTTTTCATATGTACTTAGTGGAATAAAGCATGAGGTATTACTGGTAGGATGAGATTATTTTATTTTAATATGATAAAAGAAATAACCAGGCTAATTGGTGAGTGTGTATGTGACTCTTTCTGTCTTATGTTTTATAATTTTGATCTGGTTATTGATTTTATATATATCAAACCATGTTTCTCAACAGTTGGTAACATACCAGAAAAAATTTGTAAAAATACCTTTAATTTTTTTTCTCTAATTATAGAATCAACTTCACACTTTCAATGATGTATGCAATAATGAATCCTTGGTATCAGATACAGAAACGTAAGTAGGAATTTTAATTTATACATAAGTATATCATTTTATTGTGCAGCTGCTTATATGGTAAATAATAATTGTGACTATTAGGTTTGAAGTATTTACTAGAAATTCTTTGCCTTGTGGCTTCATTTGTATAGTTTTGAATAAGCTGTCAGAACAGTATGTTGAAACATTTGTTTTTTAAAAGGTATACCAACACATAGTATTAGTGTCACAAAATGCAGAAGGGTACTATTTATAAGGGAAAATTTAGTAGTAAAGAATATGGTATTGATAGTTTTCAGAAAGCGCACTTGATGCCAATAATGTGAAGACCTTATTCAACACATTTTTGGGGGACAAACCAAGTTAGTGATGTTCATGTTTAGAAATAAGTAGTTGTTATAGCTTAGGGCTTTTCAGTATCTTGGAAATATTTATTTATTCCAGTATTCCATTTAGGTGTTTGTCCAGTGTAGAAATCCATTTTTAAATCTCATTTGGGTAGAAATATCTTATGCTTGAACAGAGTTGTATAGTTTTAAGGTGTTAGAAAATTCATAATTATATGAAAGAGTCGTGTTTTTGCTTTATTCTACCTTTTGTGCATTGATTTTAATTCTGTCCTGTGGAATTAATCTCAGCTGAACCCAACCCTTTGTGAAGGTGAAAGCCAAAGATGATACTCTTTACTCTTTTGCATCTCCAGGCTAATGAGTTCTTATTCTTCCAATATATGTTACAGTGTTTAGATATATTACCACATCATTCTTTCATCTCTGGCAACATTCTTTATTCACGATCCCCTTAAAATATGTTGCCTAGAGTTGGTCATAGCTTTATAAATTCTGGGTCATATTGGAGTACTATTTCCAGTAGTCAGGACATTACAGAGACTATATCCAGTATGTAAAAACTACAGCTCTGGATTTCCCTTTTAATCCTTTAGTGCTGCCTCCTCCGTAAGACTGCCTAAGAGAATGTTAAATTTGCCAGTACAGTAATCACCCCCCACCTCTGCCAAACAAAACAAAACAAAACAATCCTGGAATATCACTACAGTAACTTTACATGTCCAGGCTAGCTAGATCTTTATGTTGGTGAAACAGTTCATAGAGAGTAAGAAGGCATTCCATTGGGGGGAGAAAAAAAGGCATGGGGTGTCTGCGTGGCTCAGGTCAGTGATCTCAGGGTCCTGGGATTAGGTCCCACATGCTCAGCAGGGAGTCCGCTTCTCCCTCTGTCCCCTGCACCCCCCCTCCTCTTGTGTGCATGTTCTCTCTCTTTCTCTCACTCTCAAAGATAAATAAAATCTTTTTTTAAAAGTATAAGGAATATGCTTTCTAAAGACATGATAAAGGAAAGCGGGAGGAGAGTCCAAATTTTGAGAAACAGTGGATAGAGGTAGTTTAAATTGGGAAGAGGAGCGTTCTTACAAGGTGAGAAAATTATTGTTGCGGCCTATGAATTGTCTCTCTCCTTTTTAGCAGTTTTATTAAGGTATAAGTACTGTACCTATCATAAAGTTTATCTGTTTTTATAGTGAATTTTAGGAAATTGACAGGGTTATATGAAAATCATCACAATCCAGTATGTATGTATGTATGTATGTATTTACTTATTTATTTGTTAGAGAGCGCTCACAAGCAGGGAGAATGGAAGGCAGAGGGAGAAGCAGGCTCTTCCCTGAGCAAGGAGCCTGATGGTGGGACTTGATCCCAGGACCCTAGGATCATGACTCGGGCTGAAGGCAGACATTTAACCTACTGAGCCACCCAGGAGTCCTGCGCAATCCAATTTTAGAACATATCCATCCCTTCAGGAAGATCCCCTTTGCCAGTTTGTAGTCAGTTCCTAGTCTTACTCCCACTAATACACTTTTTCTCTCTAGATTTACCCATTATGGACATTTCATATGGATGGAATTACAATAATTATCTTTTTCATTTAGTTTCTTTCAGTTATTCTTTCGTTATACTGTTTTTCTTGAGGCTCATTTATGCTGTGGAGTGAAGTAGTACTTCATTCCTTATTGCAAAATAGTATTACATTATGTAGGTACAACATTTTGTTTTTCCATTTACCAGTTGTCTATTTTGATTATTTCCACTCTGGTTCATATGAATAACGCTCTTTTGTTTTATTATTTTAAGGATTTATTTATTTTAGAGAGAGCTTGTGGCCCCATGTAGCAGGGGAAGGGACAAAGGGAGAGGGAGAGAATCTCAGGCAGACTTCTCAGTGAGCATAGAGCCTGAAGTGAGGCTTGATCTTTTGACCCTAAGATCATGACCTAAACCGAAATCAAGAGTTGGACACTTAACTGATGAGCACCTGAGAGTCCCCTGAATAATGGTCCTTTAAACATTTCCATACCTTTTTATGGAAATATGTTTTCATTTCTCTTGGTAAATAGGAGTGCAATGGCTGGTTTTTATGCTCATTTTGTGTCTCACTTAAAAAAAAAATCATCAATGTTTTCCAGCATAGCTGCATCGTTTTACATTCCTACTAGTAATATATGAGGGATCTAGTTTCTCCCCATTCTCAGCAGCACTCGTTATTATCTGTGTTTTTGATTATAGCTATGCTAGTGGGTATAAAGTAGTATTTCATTATGGCTTTAATTTGTATTTCCCTAATTAATGATGTTGAACTTCTTTTTATATGGTTATGTGCTGTTCTATTTTGTGTTTTTGTTTTTTTTTTTTAAGTGAATTGCTTATGCACTTTTTTGCCCAGTTTTTAGTTAATTGTCTTTTTTATGGACTAGTATAAGATCTGTACTACAGAATGTTCATAGGTGCTTAAGAAGACCGTTTAGCTTTCCTCCCATCTTTCTGTGCTGCCACAGTGATGCACATGAATGTCCTGGCAGTTGCTCACAGCAGTATTAACAATGCCGAAAAGAGATGCAAATGCCAGGTTCTAATTAGGCCATGCTCCAAAGTCATCTTCTGGTTTCTAACTGTGATGATGAAGCAGGTTTACATTGGAAATTTTGAAATCACTGATAAGTACAGAGCTGGGAAAGTTGTTTTGAACCTCACAGGCAGGTTGAACAAATGTGGAGTAATCAGCTCCAGATTTGATATACAAGTCAGAGATCTAGAAAAATGGCAGAATAATCTGCTCCTTCCCACCAGTTTGGTTTCATTGTACTGACAACCTCAGCTGGCATCGTGGACCATGAAGAAGCAAGGTGAAAACACTGAGGAGGGAAAACCCTGGGGTTCTTTTTCTACAGATGTAATACATGTGTCAAAAAACATGCCTCTGTTGACTCTTGGGCTTCCAAAAAAAAAGGTGTTTTTTTTGTTTTGTTTTGTTTTGCTATTATTTTATAGATTGTTGTGTATAGATGTAATGAGTTTTTAGTATTGTTTGCCCTCTATACTCTTGTTTCTCTGTCTAGTTCTGTTATTAAGAGTAGGTTATTGAAGTCTCCAATTCCATTTAATCCTCCTCATTTTGTGGATTCTGTATTTGTGAATTTGCCTGTTTGCCGCAATTTATTTCTAACCCCCAAATCAATACTTGTGTTGCTTTCACGGTCATTTGTAGACATGCTCAGAACAGTAAAAAATTTGAGTCTTTGAACATGCACATTCCCAACTGAAGTCAGACAAGGTAATGCTCTACCTTCTTGTTTTAGTGCTGGTACAGTGGTGACCAGAAGATGGTAGCAGGCAGTGCATTGTAGTGCAGGAAGCTCCAGTTCTGAGGCCATTTGAGTAGAAAGTGAATCCCAAGTCTAGGTTAGTGGGACAGCCTCAACCACGTCACCTAAACACTTCTGAACCTCAGTTCGTAAGATGGAGAAAAAGGAAGATAAGTTGTTTTTTAGGACTTAAGGTGAAAGTGTTTAGTATTAGCTAATTTAGTGCAGCAACTTTATTTTTTATGTCCTGTTTTTAAAAGATTTTATTTATTTGACAGAAAAAGAGAGCATGCACACAAGCAAGGGAGAGGGAGAAACAGACTCCCATGGAGCAGGGAGTCCGATGTGGGGCTTGATCCCAGGACTCTGGGATCATGACCTGAGCGTAAGGCAGAAGCTTAACTGACTGAGCCACCCAGGCGCCCCGTGCAGCAACTTTATAGAATTGTCACGAGCAACAAAATTGACTGTATTGTCTTTATTTCTCTTCAGTTGTATGTATGTATATGTGCATAATGGAATACAGTTGAAAAGAATGAAATCTTCCATTCATGACAACATGGATGGACCTTGAGGACGTTACAGTGAGATAAGTCACACAGAGAAAGATACATTTTGTAGGAACCTTATATGTGGGCATGAAAAACAACAAATCCAAACTTGTAGTGATTGTCAGAGATGGGGGTGGGGAGTGAGTGAAATGGTGAAAGGGCTCAAAAGGTGTAAATTTCTAGTTAAAAAATAAATTGGGGTCGTAATGTATAGCATGTCAGCTGTAGTTAGTAATAACTGTAAATGCATATTTGGAAGTTGCTAAGAGATTAGATCTTAAAGGTTCTTTTCTCACAAGAAAAAGAAATTTGTAACTGCAAAGTAGTGGATGTTAACTAGAGTTAGTGTGGTGATCATTTCATAATATATACAGATATTGATCATTGTTGTATGCCTGAACTAATAAAATGTTATATGTCATGGTCTCTGATGGCATTTTTACATAAGGGGAAATAGCCTCCCTTGCATTACCCTTAATGAAATGGGAGCTTCAAGATAAATTTTAGTTCTGTACCTAGATCATGTATGTTTTGCATTTAATCAAACCTGCAGTCTTCCAGTCAAAGGCAAATGGCAAGTCACATTCTTGTACTGAATCATGGTCCTAAAGAGAATCTACTTTAGGATGCAGTTGATGTTAATGATACGTTCTTTTTACGCATTAAAGGAGCAGGTGAGAATAATTTGAAAAGGAATTCAAGAGTTCAGTATTGGCTAATTTAGTGTAGTGGCTTTATATAGTATAACTGCCACAGCGAGTAGCAAGAATTGGCTGTATTTGTCTTTTTCTCCCTTCAGTTCTGTTACTTTTTGTTTTCATGTATTTTGGGACTTTTTTTTCCCCTTAGGTCCATATGTCCCACTTTTTCTCTTTGAAACATTTTTTGGCTTAAGTTTATTTTGTCTGATGTTAGTATAGCCACTGCAACTTTATTGTTTAATGGTATATCTTTTTCCATTCTTATTTTTTCAAAACCCCATTCTCTTACTTTCAACCTGCTTGTGTTTTGGATCTAAAGCCTGCCACTTATTTATTTATTTATTTATTTATTTATTTTTAAAGCTTGTCATTTAGAGGCAGCATTTAAAAACCAAATCCTATAATCTCTTTCTCTCTCTTTTTTTTTTTTTTAAGTAGGCTCCACTCACAGTGTGGGGCTTGAACTTAGAACCCTGAGATCAAGAGGTCTGTGCTTTACTCTCTGAACCAGCTAGGCACCTTCATATCTGCCTTTTGATTGGAGTATTTAATCCATTTATTCTTTATGTCATTCTGTATTTGGATTTACATCTGCCATTTTGCTGTTGGTTTTCTGTATGCCACCTTTTTTGTTTTTCTGTTTCTCCTTTACTGCTTTTATCCTAGTATACCATTTTAATTCCATTGATTTTTTTTAATACTTGAAAAATTATTTTCTTGGTGACTACATTATAGGTTATAGTATGCATCTTAGTTGCTTAGTCTTTAGATCAGTAATGGAATTTTAGTAAAATATTGAAATATTGTTCTAGTATAGTTCTGTTCCATTGTTTCTGATGAGAGGCCAGCTGTTAAATGTACTGTGGTTCCCTTGTACACACATTTCATTTTCTCTTTCTGATCTCAAGATTTTGCTCTTCATCTTTGCCTTTTAACAATTTAATGCTGAGCTGTGCATCTCCTTGTGTGTATCTACCTTAGTTGGAGTTTGTTGTGATTTCTGGATATGTAGATGACTTTTTTTTTTTTTAATCAAAATGGGACATTTTGGCCATAATTTCTATAGGGTGGTTTTTTGTTTGTTTGTTCTGCCTACTCCTGGGAGTCCACTTACATGTATGTATCCAGAGCCCTGAATAGTTGTGATTGATAATGTTGTTTAGTTCTATACTTGGCTATGTTATAGTCACAGTTCTGAATTAATAGAAAAGTCCAGGGTCTCCTTATAATATCCTTGGAGATACTGAAAGAATGAGGTTGTTTTTTTTTTTTTTTTAAAGATTTTATTTATTTATTTGACAGACAAAGATCACAAGTAGACAGAGAGGCAGGCAGAGAGAGAGAGGGGGAAGCAGGCTCTCTGCTGAGCAGAGAGCCCGATGCGGGGCTCGATCCCAGGACCCTGAGATCATGACCTGAGCCGAAGGCAGAGGCTTAACCCACTGAGCCACCCAGGCGCCCCGAGGTTTATTTTTTATAATTAGTTGTTGAAGTGTCTTTCTGTATGTTATGCAGGTCAGAGAGTTGACTCATGGATCATAGCTTTTGTAGGGCTATCCAGGAATAGGTAAAATATATCATTAGTATTTTTATTTTTTTAAGATTTATTTATTTCAAACGAGAGGAAGAGCGGAGGGAGAAGGACAAGGAAAGGGAGAGAGGGGATAGGGCACAGAGCCTGAGACAGGGCTTGATCCCATGACCCTGAGATCATGACCTGAGCCAAAATCAAGAGTCAGATGCTTAACTGTCTGAGCCACCTAGGTGCCCCATTTTTTTGAAGATTTTATTTATTTTTATTTTATTTATTTTTTTAAAGCCTTTTTTAAAAAAGAGGTTTGTTTTATTCATCAGAGAGAGCAAGTGAGCGAGCACAAGCAGGGGGAACAGCAGGCAGAGGGAGAAGCAGGCTCCCTGCCGAGCAAGGAGCTCGATATGGTACTTGATCCCAGGACTGTGAGACCATGACCTGAGCTGAAGGCAGATGCCTAGCCAACTGAGCCACCTAAGCATCCCTTTATTTATTTTAGAGATAACACATATGTGGGGGGCATCAATAGTTTTATTTTAATCTTTTACCTTTTGAGGCACATGTATCTAATTCATAGCTTTTTCCCCTCTTTAGACTTAAATGGCTTTAAAAAATTTTTTTACTTATTTGTCAGAGAGGGAGAGAGTGCACAAGCAGGGGGAGCAGCAGGCAGAGGGAGAAACAGGCTCCCTGTTGAGCAAGGAGCCTAATGCGGGACTTGATCCCAGTACTCTGGGATCATGACTTGAGCTGAAGTAGATGCTTAACCTCCTGAGTCACTCAGGTGTCCCTTAAATGGCTTTTTAAATTCTTGTAACAAAGATAAATTATTTTATCTTTTCAGTTTTTCTGTGTATAATTCATGTAGATGGGAAGATATGGGAGCTCTCATGGCAAGTCCTATTTTGTCTATTTTCTTCCATACAGAATATACCTATCCCTACTTTTTTCATTAAATAGCCATTTAAAAATGTTTTTAAAGAAATAGGCAATCTGAAGAAGCCTATATCTATTAAAGAAATTGAATTAAGAATTACTGGCTTTGCTCAGGTGCTTTGATTTTGGCTCAGTTCATGATCTCAGGGTTGTGAAACCAAGCCCTGTATAGGGCTCTGTGCCTGTTTAAAATTCTCTCTCCTGCCCCAAACCCTTAAAAAGAATTACTGACTTTGCAAAACAGGAAGCACCAGGCCCACTTGTGTTTACTAGTGAATTCTACCTAATGTTTAAAAGAAGAAATTTAAGGAAGAAGTTACCCTAATACCAAAACCAGACAAAGACATGTAAGAAAACTATAGCCCAGTATGTCTCATGAACACAGATGCAGAAATCTTCATAAACTATAAGCAAATCAAATAGAACAGTGTATAAAAAGAACTGTATACCACAACCAAGTGATTTTTATCTCAGGTATGCAAGGCCGGTTGAATTCATGTAATCTATCACATCAACAGGTTAAGGAAGAAAAAGCACATCATCATGTGAATAGATAAAGAAAAAGCATTTGGCAAACTTGAACACTTAAGATAAAAACTCAGTAAATTAGGAATAGAGGGTAACTTCCTCAGCTTGATAAAGAACCTACAGATTAATAGAACCTCAAAGGTTTTCTGATCAGGAACAAGGAAAAATGTGTTCCCTCTCTTCATGTCTTTCAACATTGTACTGGAATTCTACCTAATGCAGTAAGGCAAAGGAAGGAAATAAAAGTTACACAGATTGGGAAGGAAGAAATTGGTCTTTGACTGGGGATGACATGATTATCTATGTAGAAAATCTGAAAGAATTCACAGACTCATGGTACCTAGTGATAAAGGACAGCAAGGTTACAGGATACACAGTTAGTGAAAACTCATTTGCTTTTCTATATATCAGCACAGAACACATGAAAATTGAAATTTATTATTTAAAAAATAATTTATTATTTTAAAAAAATAATAGCATGAGCAGAGAGGGGCAGAGGGACAATCAGACTCCCCACTGAGTGGGGAGCTCAGTGCGGGGCTTTATCCCAGGATCCTGAAATCATGAGCTGAAGTCAGATGCTTAACTGAGCCGCCCAGGCACCCCTGAAATTTGAAATTTAAAATACAATACCACTTATGTTAACAACACAAAAGTGAAATACTTGGGTATAGATCTTCATATTTTGTTAAATTTCTATGAGTAAAAATATATACTCTGATGAAAGATACCAAGGAACTAAATAAATGAAGAGATACTCCATGTTTATGGATAGAACATGCAAAAATATAAAGATAACATTCTTCCCAAGTTCGATCTTTAAATTCATTGAAATCTCAGAATACCAGCAAGTTATTTTCTGGATATCAAGAAAATAACTCTAACATTTATATGGATAGATGGAGGACACATAATAACCAAGACAGTATTGAAAGGAAAAGAATAAAGTTGGAGGACTGATGCTGTCCATCTTTAAGACATACTATAACATTGCAGTAATCAAGACAATGTGGTATTGGTGACATAGGTTAATGGAACAGAATAGAGAGCTCAGAAACAGACCATATAAGTATAGTTAGTTGATCCTTGTCAGAAAAGCTAAGGCAATACCATGAAGCAAAGATAGTCTTTTCAACAAATGGCATTGAAACAATTGGACAACCAAATGCAAAAGAATCTAGACCTCATACACTTCATAAAGATTAATTCGAAATATATCCTACACATAAACATAAAATGCCAAACTATATAACTCCTAGCAGATAGGAGAAAACCTAGGATGTCCTTGTGTATGGCAGTGACCTTTTGGACACAATACCGTAATCCATGAAAGAAAGAATTGATAAGCCTGGAGTTCATTTAAGTTAAAAACTTGTGCTCTGTGAAAGATAGTGTCAAGAGAATGAGAAGATAGCCACAGGAAGAGGGGAAAATATTTCAAAAGACATGTCTGATGAAGGAGTGTTACCCAAAATTTATAGAGAATCATGAAATTCAACAGTAAGTACATGAACAATCTGAATAAAAAGTATGCTAAAGATTTTCTCAGCCGTCTTGCCAATAGAAGAGACACAGATGGCAAACACATGAAAAGATGCCCTATATCTTTCATTAGGGAAATGCATATTAAAACATCACTGAAATTCCACTGCACATCTATTAGAACAGTCAAAATTAGGAATACTGATAACACCAAATGCTGACAAGGATGTGGAGCACAAGAACTCTCATTTGTTGCTAGTTACACTTTGGAAGGCTGTTTGGCAGTTTTTTACAAAACTCAACATACTCTTACCATAGGTCTCACAGTTGTGCTCACTGATATTTACCCACAGAAGTTGAAATCTTACATCTCCACAAAAGCCTGCACATGGAGAAATCTTATGTCGAGTGAAAGAAGCCAGATTTAAAAAATTATGGGAGCGCCTGGTGGCTGGGTGGGTTAAAGCCTCTGCCTTCGGCTCAGGTCATGATCCCAGAGTCCTGGGCTGGAGCCCCGCATAGGGCTCTCTGCTCAGCGGGGAGCCTGCTTCCTCCTCTCTCTGCCTGCCTCTCTGCCTGCTTGTGATCTCTGTCTGTCAAATAAATAAAATCTTAAAAAAAAAAATCTTAAAAATATTATGTAGTGTATCTTTCTTGACACATGAAATTCTAGAAAATGAAAACTATAATAAAGCAGATCACTGAGGAGTATGGTTGTGGAGATTGGAAAAGGGATGGATGACAGAGGGTCTTAAAGATACTTTTTGGGTTAATGTGTGTGTTTGTTATCTTGATGGTAGTGATGAATTCATAGATGTATACCAAAGCTTAAATTCATCAGACTGTGTACTTTGTGTCCAGTATATTGTAGGTCATATATATATCAAAGGTGTAAAAGACAATTAACTGATAAATTCATACTACCTTATTGGTAAAACTAATAAAATAGGTTAACTTCTATGCCAATGAGTTATTAATTCTAAAAGAGAATTGGTAGCTCTTAAAAAATGAAGGGTAATCTAAAACTGTTGTAAGATGTTTACTTTTTTAAAGGAAGAATGAAATGTTGGTAAATGTAACTAAGGTGTTCTGCATCATCGGTGTATCTGTTTAGGGATCACTTAATCACCTTAATCACTTTATTAGTATCAGACAGGGACTTTCAGTTTGGCTTTGAGAGAATTTTCTTCTTTTAACCCTTTCGGCAACCTATTTTTCTGGTGTTATCTTACTGTAGAGGGGATATTGGGAAACCTTCCCTGAATGATGAAGTGCCTACTGTGGAAATTAAAAAGTGGGAAGGCGTAGTCTTCCTCACTAGAGTGAGAAAATATGTTGCTTTTTGTTAACACTTGGTATTTTCACCTGTGTACTCCTTCTCCTTCCAGATTTGTCTTTGCTTGTTTGTAAATTCAGGCAATATTACCATTTCTTTTAGTTTTTTTTTTTTTTTTTAAGATATTTTTATTTTAGAGAGCACAAGCAGGAAGGACGGAGGCAGAGGGAGAGGGAGACAGAATCTCAGGCAGATTCTATGTGAAGCGTGGAGCCCAACCCAGGGTTCAGTCTCATGACCCTGAGGTCATGACCCCAGCCAAAGCCAGGAGTCAGATACCAAGCCACTGCGTAGGCTACGCAGGCACCACTCTTTTAATTATTCTTTGTGGTACTCTAACCAGTTAATTGTCTGTGGTCACTTCTTTATAATTTGTTTGCGGTCACATTTAAGTTTGGGGTCACATTTAAGGAGAACCTGGCCGGCTCAGACAGTAGAGCATGTAGCATGTGATTCTTGATCTCAGAGTCATGAGTTCAAGCTCCACATTAGGCATGGAGCCTACTTAATAAATAAATAAACTCACCTTCAGAAAACATTAAGGCTTTCAACTGAATCTGCCTTTTTGGGTTGGGAAAAAATGATATTAATAATTTTTTAATGTGTTAACTAATTTTATTATTTGATTTTAGGTCCATTGCAAAAGAACTTGCAGACTGGCTTATAAGCAACAATGTGGTAGAGCATATATTTGGACCAAATTTACATATTGAGGTTTGTGGACAATTACATGACCTCTCTGCCCTATTAAGAGAACAATACTTTAGAAAATTAGCTATAATAAGTTTTTCTTTTCCAGATCATCAAACAGTGCCAGGTGATTTTGAACTTCTTGGCAGCAGAAGGGAGATTGAGTACTCAGCATATTGATTGCATTTGGGCTGCAGCACAGGTAATATTAACAGCTCACATTTATTAAGTTCTTCCTTATGATTTGTTCTAAATGTTTAATTCCCTTATGAGGTAAGTTCTCTTATCCTAAATTTATAACTAAAGAAACTGAGACAGAGAGAAAGTTGGGCATGGAATCTCTGAAGTCTGGCTTGAGAGTCTATGTCTTACTATATTACTGGTAGAATTGAAAGAAATGAAAGTCAGTCAATTGGACATTCTACATGAAACCATCTTGGTTTATTAAGAGACTTTTACCTGTTTTTTGTTGATATAGTAAATCTTTCTATCCTGGATATTGTATTGGTATTTTTCTTTCCTGTTACACTGTTTTCTTTAGTTTTTTGAATAAGCATATATCTACATGGTTCAAAATCCAGAAAATAAATATAGAAGTGTATGTTACGTATTTTCCCCCCTCCTGTCCCTGTTTCCCAAGAATACCATTCTTCTAAGGTGCATCATAGATTTTCTACATAAATAGCTAACTGTAAGCTTTTTTGTCTTGTCTTCCTCTTTTCTTTTTCTTTTGGTCCTCTTTATTACAAATGTTGCATACTAAGTGGACTTGTTTTTTTTTTTTTTTTCCACTTCATTTATCGTCAAGATTACTGCATATCAATATCTGAAACACCGATTTTTTAAAGAGGGCATAGTGTTTCAGTACATCCATGTATGATAATTAACCAATTCCTATTCATAAGCATTATTTTTTCCCCAATCTTTTCTGTTATAAATCTTTTCTGTGCTAAAGTAAGTTCTAACATGTTCATTTCATCCATGTGCAAAAGATTTATCTTTTAAGGAGAATTGTTAGGTTAAAGTGTCTGTTTGGTTTAATTGGGGTACCTAATGGTGTGATAATGCCTGTTTTCCCTCATCTTCCTTAGTACGTTGTGTCCTTACACTTCTTGGTATTTGCTAAACTGATGGTTGAAATGTGTATTTTAAATTTGCATTCTGCTTATGTGAATCACATTGCAAATCTTGTATTTAAGAGCCATTTTTGTTTCCTTTACTGGATATTCTTTGTCATTTATCAAAGATTTTACTTGTTCTTTTTTGTAGGAGACTTTTATATATCAATGAAATTGGACTTGTGTCTGTTAAGAGTTAGGACTGTTTTCTACTTTGATGTTGTCCTTTGGTTAAGGTGGTTTTTGGTGTTCGGTTTCAAGTTTGTGGTTTCAAACTTGTGGTTGAGTTATTTTTATGTCCTGTGGATTTTGTCTTATGGTGTGCAATATCTCTTCCACTCCAAAGGGTTGTTTGTTTGTTTGTTTTTAAGGTTTTTATTTATTTGACAGAGGGAGAGAACAAGTAGCAGAGTGGCAGGCAGAGGCAGAGGGAGGGAGAAGCAGGCTCTCCACTAAGCAGGGAGCCTGACGTGGAGCTTGATCCCACATGACCTGAGCAGAAAGTAGCTGCTTAACTGACTGAGCCACCCAGACGCCCCTTTTCCACTCCAAAGTTATAAAAAAGTTCTCCTTTAGTTCCTTTCTGTTTCAAATTTTATATTTTAGGTTTTGTGTTTTTTTTTTTTTAAGATTTTATTTGAGAGAGTGAGAGAGAGAGTGTGAGCAGGGGTGAGGATGGTGAAGATGGGCAGAGGGTGAGGGAACGGTATCCTCCTCTCTGAGCAGAGAGCCCGACATGGGGTTCCATTCTAGGACTCTGGGATCATGCATGACCTGAGCCAAAGGCAGATGCTTAACTGACTGAGCCACCCAGGTGCCCCTGTATTTTAGTCTTTGAGCCATTTGGAATTACTCTTGGTTCAAGGTGTCATTTATCTAACTTTTCACCCCATTTTTTGTTTATGTAGTTGTCCCCATTCTACTTGTTCAGTAATTCTTTTTTTCCTTATTGAATTGAGATACCAGTTTATTTTGACTAGGTCAGTTTCTGGAGTCTGTAGACTATCATAATCTGTATACCAGGGATTGGTAAACTTTTGGCTTGGTAAACAAGGCTTTTGGGCCGACCACTTCATTTTGTAAATATTTTTTGCCACATAACCTTGTACTTTCTTTGGCGTATTGCTTGTGGCTACTTCCATAGTATAGTGGCAGAGTATAGTACTTATCTATATAATACTTACCACTATAAATCCTGAAATAATTTACTGTCTGGTCCTTCAAGAAAACATTTGCTGATCGTGGGTTTAACTTATGTCTTTACTTTTTTTTTTTTTTTTTTTTGAGTATTCCTATCTGACAGGGCTGGCTCTTTTTTAAAATATATTTTTACATATTTTTAAAAATATATTTTTAAAGAATTTGTCTGGAAATGCCTGGGTGTCTCAGTCAGTCAAGCATCTGCCTTCAGCTCAGGTCATGATCCCAGAGTCCAGGGATTGAGTTCTGCATTGAGCTCCCACTCAGCAGGGAGCTGCTTCTCCCTCTGCTCTGCCTGCAGCTCTTCTAGTGCTCTCTTGCTCTCTTTGACAAATAAAATCTTTTAAACAATTTTTTCTTCAGTTTTTTTATATAAATTTAATCATTGACTTATTCTTTAAAAATATTGTAATTTTAATTGTCATAATGATGAATTTGAAGAATCTTTCTATCCAAAGCTTAACACGTTTTGTATCTTTCAAAATTTTAAAGTTCCTTGTATATATGTTTTACTTTATATTAAGCTTATTCTTAGGAATTTAAGTTATATTTATTATTGCTATAATAATAGCCATTTCTCCCATTATACTTACTCTCTTCATTATATTTCTCTTCCTTCCATTATGGTTGGTTACTTCATATATTCATAAACTTTTTATACGAACAGTTTCAAATTTTTGATAATGATTTTGTGTCTTGGGGCGCCTGAGTGGCTCAGCTGGTTAGGCATCTTCCTTCCGCTCAGGTCATGATCCCAGGGTCCTGGGATAGAGCCCCACATCAGGTTCCCTGCTCAGAGGGGAGTCTGCTTCTATACCTCTCTTTCTCCCCAGCGTTCCCCTTGCTCTTGTGCTCTCTCACTCTCTCTGTCAAATAAGTAAATAAAATCTTAAAAAAAAAAGATTGTGTGTCTCGAGACCTTATGTCTTAGATTGGTTGTGGTAATTTTTCAATACCTTTTTTTACTTTCCATATTTAATATTATATATTTATATATCACTGTCATTTCAGTAAGTTAAAGAAGCACTTTGCGTTTCAGAACAAAGGGAAATTTTTTAAAAAAAGTTTACGCATTTTAGTAGATTTAAAGTTTTTATTTTGTTCAGAACAAGACTAGGAGAATGGGAGAATAATGATAAATGTATCATTACAGAATAAATAGCTAGAAATAGTAGAGAATTCTTTATTGAAACTTTATCAAATTGATAACTCATAGTATGGCCTGTTAAAGGTTTTAGCATTTTGCCCTAAAAAGAATTTGAAGCAACTTAGTAAGGGAATAATTAAAAATTGTGGCATAATCTGTGAGACAGTTTGCAAAAACTTAAACTATCTATACAAGATTAACTATATAAAATAAGTATATTTTAAGGGTTAATTTAATTGGGTCTTTCTGTGGTTTGTTACTTACCACTTCTGAATCTACTACAAATTTAGAATGATCAGGAATTTTTACATTTTGAGTTTGTTTTTTTAAATTTGAGCACCAGGGGGTAGGGAAGGAAAAAATGAAACAAGATGGGATTGGGAGGGAGACAAACCATAAGAGACTCTTAATCTCACAAAACAAACTGAGGGGTAGGGGGGCAGGGAGATGGTGGCTGGGTGATGGACATTGAGGAGGGTATGTGCTATGGTGAGTGCTGTGAAATGGGTAAGCCTGATGATGCACAGACCTGTACCCCTGGGGCAAATAATACATTATATGTTAACAAAAAAAATTTGAGCACTAAATAAAATTAATTTCAAAGCATCTGGGGTTGATTAGTTTCTTACAGTCTTACCTTAGTCTTTTTTCCTCCCATGTGGAGTAAGTTTTTGAGGTCAGTTCACTCATCTGAGATACATACATCCATATACACAATATACACACACACACATTTCCTCATGGTAATTGGATTGTCTGCTGCTCTTTTCATTGTATCAGAATTCTTGTATTGGAATCCAAGGAGATGACAAATGGGTTTGAAATTGATAGAAAAATTATTTGTAAATATTTGAAAAGTGCTTATCTTTGTAATTAAATATAAGTTCAAATAATGTAATAGCATTTTCATTTATTGGATAATTCCCATTATGTTTAGTAATGTATTATATTGACCAGAGTGTGCTGTAACATTTGGGAAGAAATACAGCAGTTCTATTTCTGGTGATTTATTTTGTAAATACATGAACATAAAGATGTTCACTACAGCATTGACCATACTACCAGAAAAGGAATGTCACTGTAGGACTACTTTAATAATTTTGGGAAATTCATTTAATAGTATCTTTTGTAGCCATGAGAAGGACCAAAGGTGCTGTATTATGTTCATGTGGAACAATATGTAAGAAATAGTTTTACTAAGCACTGCATAGGTAATAGATCTTTTATTGAGAGAAAATCCTAAGTATGCGGTGTATTCTTGCAGTGTGTATTTAAACAGTTATAAAAAGAGGATGCACATGTATGTCTATAACATATATACATGCAGTTTGTGCTTATGAATGCCTGGAGCTCTTTTGAAAAATACACGAGAAATTTTAATAGATTTATTTGTGGGTATATGATCTGGGATAGATGGAAGACTTCCTTTTCATTGTCTGTGTTTATGTAAACTTCGAAACTTTTACATTTATTAGTTTTTCAGTAAATACAGAGACTAGTATATAAAGTTAAAGTAAACATTTCGACATTTAAATGACTTTCCACCATTTAAATTTACCTATTCCGGTTTGATTTGGTTACCTTTATATTTGCCTCTACACACCCTTTCACTGTAAAATGTTTTAGTCATAGGACATCAAAAAATCCCTTCAGAATCCTTGCACTCTACTGGATTTATATTGTTAAATGCTTCAGATTTGAAGGATGCTTGTGTAAATGCATGTAAATTACTGATACAATAATTTTTTTTAAGATTTTATTTATTTATTTGACAGATCACAAGTAGGCAAAGAGACCGGCAGAGAGACAGGCAGAGAGAGCGGGGGAAGCAGGCTCCCTACTGTGAGCAGAGACCCCGATGCGGGTCTCAATCCCAGGACCCTGAGATCATGAGCTGAGCTGAAAGCAGAGGCTTAACCCACGGAGCCACCCAGGCACCCCTGATATAATAATTTTATCTTAATATGGAGCTAAGTTATTTGGGGTCGATCTTTGTATCAATGACAAAAGTCAGATTCTCTAGGATTTAGTAGGATTTGAATGTCATCTGATTCAGATGTGCTTTATACATGTAATTGTCAGATTCTTAAAAGGATTAGTGTTGACTAATTTTAGAAGCACTGACCTATACTCTAATGCTTATTAGCTTCTGCATGTGTACTTGTATACACATTTAGATTACTGCTTTATGAGACATTACATACTACTAGTATGTGAAGTTATGACTGCTTGAGTTAGAATCTGGGCATTGTAATATCCTTCTCTCTTACATCTTAGCGATTTGAATTCTTTGCTTCCTGCCTTAAGAGTTCTTAACATGAGCTGTGCTCTTTTTATGTGTTGTTGGGTGTCTTCATGTATGCCTTTGTGATCCATTCATATTTAGAAAGATGACAAGGTAAGTGGCCTGGGTATTGTTGGCTGTTGTGAAATATTTTTTTATTAGAGGTCTCTCAAGTGGCACTCCTGTTTGGAAACATTTTCTAGGGTAGTAATGGTAAAACAACTTGTACTTTTCTCATTAAAGTCACTACTAGGCTTTCTGCCTGTGCGACTTCTAAAAGAGAGTGAAAAGGGATACCAGTATCTGTGGTTAAAAGCTATGGTTTTATGTATTTTTTACCCAAGGGAGAGCCCTGGCGGCTGGGTAGAATAAATAAGTTGGCTGTTCCTATTTTTCTGACTGATGGCTGACAAATACAATTATTAAGAGTATTCAGGGAAATCCTGTGTTTTTATTTCCATATCTCCTGCTGTCCATCAGATCTAGGTCTCTGAATCTGGTATCTTCCCCAGTTACAGTGGGAAGGTTGACTTATCTCCTCTGCAGCTCACTCACAAATTACTCTGAGCTACATCCTTCTCCACCTGTACATTTTAAAATGCATTCCTTTCATTTTAGTCTTTCAGAAGTTTGTTGAAATCTAGTATCGATTACTAATTTTCATTTTCTTTGTGGGTTTGTTTCTTTTCATTCTAAAATACAGTGATTGATTCTCTTCTATAGAAGATGAGGGAATTCTCATTATTTATCTTTCCTCATTTTCTGCTTCCCTGTTTTTACTGTATTTGTATTTTATCAAAGTATATGTTTTAAATTCTACACTAGAACTGTAATTTCTACAGTTGTTTAGTGCTAATTTTGTATTTAGGTATATGACTCACCACCAGTCCTTTTTCCTCATTTCTGTTTCTCTCATTCCAGAATTAATGAATATTTATTCATGTGGATTTCATTGAGTAGCCTTTGTTTTCCTAAAGAGAAATTTGTGAATGTTCTATTATGGGTTACTATATACTTGAGATATTTGTTTTCTTTGTACTTGAAGTGTTTGAATGATAGGTACTAAAGCCATTCTTATTTCCCCTCAAAACTTTGTAGTAGACATGATTAGTAGTTTGAATTTTGGGATGATGCCTTTTAACACTTAAATTTACTTTTTCTCTTATTTTCTTCATTAATTCTTTTATTGTGATACAAATATATGTTAACATAAAATTTACCATTTTAACCATTAGTAACTGTACAGTTCAATGCCATAAATACATTTAGTGTAGTGTAACTGTCTCCAAAGTCTGTATGGAAAACTTTGACACTATGTGCAACAAAAACTCTATACTCATTAAACAATAACTGTTAATTTTTCCCTCCTGCAAGCTCTTGGTTTCCTCTATTCTACATTCTGTCTATATGAATATGCCTCTTCTGAGTACCTCAGTTAAGTAGAATCATAAAATATTTGTCTGACTTGTTATACACAGTGCTTTTGAAGGTTATCCCTGTTACCACCTATATAAAAATTTTCTTTTTATGGCCAAATAGTCCATGGCTTATATATACCATATTTAATGTATTCATTCCTTTCTTTCTTATTTTCTTTATTTCCTTCCTTCCCTCCCTTCCTTCCTCCCTTCCTTCCTTCCTTCCTTCCTTCCTTCCTTCCTATTTATTTGAGAGAGAAAGAGTGTGGGGAGGGACAGAGGGAGAGAATCTCAAAGCAGCTCAGTCCTACAACCCATTCACTCATGACCAGAGCTGAAACCAAGAGTCAGATGCTCAGCTGATCAAGCCACCTAGGCACTGTTAAGGGCCTACTTAGCCAGAGTGACTCCATCTTGGTTAAACAGCCATTTTGTTGTTTGTGTAGTAAAACTTAAACTGACCCTGGTCCCCCCACCCCCATCCCCCGCCCCAGGAACTTCCTTAGAAGCAAGTCTGGGAAACCAGTAAAATATGGTTGACCAGTCCCTGATAACAGAGCCCAAATACAAGGACGAGTCAGGTCAGGTGGAGATAATAGAGCCCAAATGCAAGGACAAGTTAGGCCAGGTGGAGACATCCACTCAGTAAAGCACACATATTATCTCCCTAACCACCAAAGAATGTAAACCCCGCCTTTTGGGTGCCAATTCTGACCAGAGTGATAGGCTAATTCGAACAGCTACTATAGGGTAAATTGTAATTCAATTGGCCACCTGCATTTGACCTAACATGACTATGCAACTTTCTCTGTGTGTTAAAATCTCATTGGCCACCTGTATATGGCCAGGCTCGACCACATGGCCTTTGCTCTATAAAAGCTAGTCTGTGAGGCTGGGAGTGGGCAGTCTCTCCATAAGAGACCGCCCCAACCGGTTGGTCTGATTCTCGATGCTGGCCCGAAATAAAGCTTTGCTTGACCTTCGCTTTGTATCAGTCTCCCTCCTTTGATAACAGACCCCAACAGGCACCCCTAGTGTTTTTGTTTTTGTGTTTGCTTTTGTTTTTTACCCCTAGTGTTTTCATTTCTACATTCTAATTACTCTTGTTTTCTTGCAGGCTTCTCAGATTTCTTTTTGAAGATTGTTTTGGCTTTTAGAACTCCTTGCAATTCCCTATGAATTTGAGGATTGGCTTTTCCATTTTCCATTTTCCAGAAAGGCCCTTAGAATTTTGAAGGGATTGTGTTGAATCTATAGATCTCTTTGGGGTAGTATTAACATATTAACCATGTTAAGTCTTCCTATCCATGAACATGGATGTCGTCCCATTTATTGAAACCTTAATTTCCTTGAGCAGTGTTTTGTAGTTTTCAGTATACAAGTATTTCACATCCTTTTTTTTTTTTAAGATTTTATTTTAAGATTTTATTTATTTATTTGAGAGAGAGAGAATATGAGTGGGGGTAGGAACAAAGGGAGAGGGAAAGAAGCAGACTCCTTGCTGAGCATGGAGCCCAACATAGGGCTCAATCCTGAGGATCATGCCTTGAGTGGTAGTCAGATGCTTAACCAACTGAGCCACTCAGGCACACCTCACCTCTTGTTAGATTAATTTTTAAGTACAGTTAATCCTCGAATAACACAGGTTTGAATTCCCTAGGTCCACATACATATAGATTTTTTTTAGAAGTATAGTATAGTACTGTAAGTATATTTTCTCAACAATTTTCTTAACATTTCCTTTATTATAAGAGTACGGTATATATTATATGTAAATAAAAAATTTGTGTTAACTCTTTATGTTACAGGTATTCTGGTTTAGATTATTGATTTATATTCTTGATTAGACTTAACAGTCAGCAGTAGGCTGTGATAGTTATATTTTTGGAAGTCAGGGTTATATCCAGTTTTTGACTGCACAGGGGATCTGTGCTCCAAACGTCTGTGTTGTTCAAGGATCAGTTGTCTTTTATTCTTCATATGCTATTGTAAATGGAATTGCTATCTAAAATTCCTTGTCAGGTAATTAATTGTGGATATATAGAAACATACCTGAATTTTGTTGATCTATACTCTTACACTGTCTACTCGATTTTTAGCTCTACTAGCTTTTTATATATAGCTTTTTCTCTATATAGGATTGTGTCATTTTTGAACAGTTTTACATCTTTTCTAATTTGGATCCATTAAATGTTTTGTGAGGGGGTGGAGTCCAATAACTATGGCTAGAATTTCAGTATAGTGTTGAATAACAATGATAAATATGAGCATTCTTATCTTGTTCCTCATCCTCGGGGAAAATCGGTCGTTTATCATTGGTTATGCTGTTAGCTGTGGGGTTTTCATAAATATCCTTTATCATGTTAAGGAGTTTACCCTCTATTCTTAGTGTTCCAAGAGTTTCTATTACAAAAGGGTGTTGGATTTTGTCACATTGTTTTTCTGCATCAATTAAGATGCCCATGTGGCTTTTTCCCATTGATTAATATGTTTTAGAGTAATTCTCCTTTTGAACCACACTTGCATTCCTGGGTTAAGTCTTACTTGGTCATAGTGAATAATCCTTTTGGTATGGTCTTGGATTTGATTTGCTAATAGTTGCTGGAGGACTCTTTGTCATTTATAAATACTGCTTAGTAATTTTCTATTTTTTTTAAAAAAGATTTTATTTATTTATTTGACAGAGAGAGAGAGAGATCACAAGTAGGCAGAGAGGCAGGCAGAGAGAGAGAGAGAGGCAGAAGCAGGCTCCCTGCTGAGCAGAGAGCCTGATGCGGGGCTTGATCCCAGGACCCTGAGATCGCCACCTGGGCCGAAGGCAGAGGCTTAACCCACTGAGCCACCCAGGTGCCCCGTAATTTCCTATTCTTATGAAGACTTGGACCTCATAGAATGAATTAAGAAGTATTTACTTCTGTTCAGTTTTTTGCAGAGGATTTGAGAAGGATTGGTGTTAATTTTTTATTAAAAAAATTTGTTAGAATTCCCCAGGTAAGCCATGCATTTTAGTACTTTGTTGAAAGGTTTTTGATTACTGATTCAATCTCTTATTATAGGTCTGTTGACCTTTCCTTCTTGAGTCAGTATAGTTAGTTTGGAAGGAATTTGTCCCTATCTTCTAGGTTACCTGATTTTTTTGGTGTACTGTTGTTTGTAGCATTCTGTTAATTTTTTTTTTAATCTGTAAGTTTGGTAGTAATACTTGCATTTCTGATTTATGTCTTTGCACTCTTTTTTTCAAGCTGGCTAAATGATTATCTTTTAGAAGAACCAACTATTGGTTTTGTTAATTTTCTCAATTGTTTTCCTAATCTGTATTTTATGTGTCAGTGCTGTGATCTGTTCTTTGAGCTTTGAGTTGTTTTTTTTTTTTTTTTAAGATTTTATTTATTTATTTGACAGACTGATCACAAGTAGGCAGAGAGGCAGGCAGAGAGAGGAAGGGAAGCAGGCTCCCTGCTGAGCAGAGAGCCTGACATGGGGCTCGATCCCAGGACCCTGGGATCATGACCTGAGCCGAAGGCTTTAACCCACTGAGCCACCCAGGCACCCCGAGCTTTGAGTTATAAAGTGTGTTTATAATTGTTATATCTCCTTGTTGTATGGAACATTTTGTTAATAATTATATCACTCTTTGTTAATCTTTTTTTAAAAAGACTTAACTGTGAAAGGAAACCACATTAGTTTTACCCTCTGAACCATTTTTAAGTTCTAATAGTGACTAGAACCATATTGTTGTATAACAGATCTCTAAAGCTTTCTCATCTTCCAAAACTGTACTCCTTGGATAATAGAGGGGCACCTGGCTGGCAAAGCATGCGACTCTTGATCTTGGGGTTATGAGTTTGAGTGCCACGTAGGGCATAGAGTTTACTTAAAAATTAAACAAAAGAAAACAAAAAACCGCAAGTTATTGAACAACGACAACAACAGTTCCCCTGTGCCCCTTACTCACACCTGATGGCCACCATTCTACTTTTTGTATTGTTTTGACTATTCTATATATTTCATGTTCGTGGAATCCTGTAGTATTTGTTCTGCTCTGACTGGCTTATCTCACTCAGCATAATGTCCTCATGGTTCATCTATGTTGTAGCGTGTGACAGGATTTCCACTCTTGAAAGGTTGATTTATATTCTGTAGTATATATATGCCACAGACATTTGTCAATGGACATTTACTTTGCTTTCATCTTTGACTGTTGTGAATAATGGTCCAGTGAATATAGGTGTGCAAGTATCTCTTTGAAACTACACTTTTATTTACTTAATTTATTTCTGTATGTATGTAATCTCTGTACCTCCTGTGAGGCTCGAATTCACAACCAAGTTCAGGAGTTGCATTCTCTTTTGACTGAACCAGCCAGGCACCCCTGAAATCCTGCCTTTTTTTTTTTTTTTTTTAAGATTTTAATTATTTATTTGACAGAGATCACAAGTAGGCAGAGAGGCAAGCAGAGAGAGGGGGGAAGCAGGCTCCCTGCTGAGCAGAGAGCCCAATATGGGGCTTGATCCCAGGGCCCTGAGATCATGACCTGAGCTGGAGGCAGAGGCTTAACCCACTGAGCCACCTAGGTGCCCCTGAGATCCTGCTTTTAATTCTTTTGGTTATATACCCAGAAATGGGTTTATTAGGTAATGTGATAAGTCTCTCTTTTTCTAGTAACCTTTTAAAATTTTAAAGTCTACCTTACTTGATTTTATTATAGTGAGCCCAGCTCTCTTTTGCTTATTATTTGCACAGAATATCTTTTTAATCCTTTAACTTTTAGCTTGTTTGTTGTGTTTTGGATATATATTGAGTCTCTTGTAGAACACATAGAGTTGTATCATGTTTTTAAAATCCTTTCTACCAATCTCTGTCTTTGATTGCAGAGTTTAAGCCATTTATGTGTGTGTGTGTGTATATATATATATATGTTTATATATGTATTTTTTGTTAAAATTTTGTTTTCAGAGAGAGTGTGCATGCATGAATTGGGGGGGAGGGGCAGAGGGAGAGGGACAAGCAGATTCTGTGTTAAGCACATAGCTTGACGTGGGGCTTGATCTCATGACCCTGAGATCATGACCTGAGTCGACATCAAGAGTTGGATGCCTAACTGACTGAGCCACCCAGGTACTCCTAAAACATTTATATTTAAAGTAATTCCTCAAAGACTGATTTACTTCTGCCATTTTCCTGTTTCTTTTGTATATGTCTTACAGTGTTTTTGTCCGTTGTTTCTGTTGTGGCCTTTTATTTTTGTTTGTAGTTTGGATTTCCTTTCTCATTTCTTTTTTTTTTTTGTATATTCTATAGATAATTTGTGCTTAACATGGAAATTACATTTAACATCTCAAGACTCTTACTGTCTAATTTGAATTTGTCAACTTAAATAGTATGCAAAAATTATACTCCTATATAGCTCCTTCTCATTTTTGTTATTCATACAACAGATTTCAGCTTAATATATTGTGTGCCCAGTTATGTAGATTAATAATAATAATTCTTGGGGTGCCTGGTTGGCTCAGTTGTTAAGCATTCGCCTTCAGCTCAGGTCCTGATGGAATAGAGCCGAGCTCTCTGCTCAGTGGGAGGCCTGCTTCCCCTTCTCCCACTCCCCCTGCTTGTGTTCTCTCTCTTGCTATGTCTGTCTCTGTCAAATAAAAAAAAAAACTTTTAAAAAAATAATTCTTTTGCCTTTGTGAAATCATACAGCAAATAAAAGGTGGAGTTACAAATGAAAACGATACTAGCTTTTAATTGCCTGTGTATTTATTAGAGGTCTTTAGTCACTGTTTCGCTTCTTTTCATTCCATTCTGAAGGACTTCCTTTAGCATTTCTGGCAGGGCAGGTCTAGTTGTAGTGAATTCCTTTAGCTTATTTATCTGGGAATGTATTAATTCCTTCCTCATAAGGAGAGTTTTTCCTGTTACACAATTCTCAATGGAAAGTTTTTTTCTTTCAGCCTTTGAGTATATCATCGTACTTCCTCTGGTTTCCCAAGGTTTTTGTTTTTGTTTTGTTTTTAAAAGATTTTATTATTTATTTTTCACTGAGAGCACAAGCACAGAGAGCAGCAGGCTCCCCACTGAGCAAGGAGCCCAACGTGGGACTCGATCCCAGGATCCCAAGGTTTTTTATTAGAAATTGGCTGATAATCTTACTGAAGGTCCCTTGTGGGTTGCTTATCTCTGTTTTCAGGATTATTTTACTGTCTTTGGCCGTTAACGGTTTGATTATAATAAGGTTGGTCATAAGACTCCTTGAGTTTATCCTACTTGGATTTGTAGATTCATGTCTCCCAAAGTTGAAAGTTTTCAGCCATTTTTTCTTCATCTTTTCTTTGTATACCTTTCTCTTCTGGGATTCCTATGAGTGTGTTGGTAGGTTTGATGGTTCCCACAAGTCCCTTAGAATCCATCTGCTTTTCTTTGTTATTTCTTTCCTGTTCCTTAAACTCGGTAATTTCAGTTTCCATAATTTCAAGTTTGCTCTTTTCTTCTGCTTACTCAGATACGCTGCTGAACCTTACCTAGTGTATTTTCATTCCAGTTTTTTTTACTTCTCAGCTTCTGATTTCTTATAGCTTGTTTTTAGAATTTGTTTTTTGATGATTGGCTCATTTTGGTCAGGCACTGTTTTTCCTATGTTTGTCCTTTTCTTCCTTTAAGTCTTAGATCTTTTTTTTTTTAAGATTTTATTATTTATAAAATCTTTAAAAGATCACAAGTAGGCGGAGAGGCAGGCAGAGAGGAGGAAGCAGGCTCCCCGCTGAGCAGAGAGCCTGATGTCAGGCTCAATCCCAGGACTCTGGGATCATGACCTGAGCTGAAGGCAGAGGCTTTAACCCACTGAGCCACCCAGGCGGCCCCTAAGTCTTGGAGCATCTTTAAGATAACTGTTTTATGATTGTTGAGAGAGCCTGATAAATGGGCTTCCTTAGGTATATTTCCATTGATTTATTTTTCATTTCAGTGGGCCACACTTTACTGTTTCTTCTTATACCTTGTTTGTGTGTATGTTTTAATTGGGTTGAAATAATGGCAGCCTGACTCTGTGTCTTCTTATCAATCAAAGGTAGCAGTCTGCAGTTGGAATGGAGAAATTTTGGACACAAAATTTATTTAGGAGGACAAGATTATTAGGACAAGATTATTATTTTTTTCAAGTTGTAATTTAAAATCCAGTTAGTTAACATACAGTGTAATATTAGTTTCAGGTGTACAATTTAGTGATTTGACACTTCCATACAATACCTGGTGCTCATCACAAGCACTGTCCTTAATCCCCATCAACTATTTAACCCATCCCCCCAGTCTGCCACCCAGGCGCCCCTGAAGTGCTATAATTTTAAAATTTTTTAATCTTTATTTTCTGAATTTGCTTTCATGCTGTACAACTCTAAAAGAGCTTTATATTTTTATAGGATTATAGGATTACATAATTATCTCTCAAGGGTTTTGTCACTTAAAAACAGTAAGGTATTTGATTATGAAAATTGAATCTGTTATGGAAATTCTTTCTATTGATCGAAGTGATAGCAAGTCAGAAATTTATTCCATATTGTGTATTTGTTACATTCTAATTAGGAAGAGTTTAATAGTTACTTGTTTGCAAAAAGCAAAGGTATAAACTGTTAGTATAATCTGTGAAGTTAGTCAGTGCTATATTAAAACTAACATTCTTAGTTAAGACCTATAAAAGAATAAATTGTAATTGATAATTTACTTATCCTTTATCTCAAATGATGTAAGTAGTTTATAAAAAGTCACCAAACATGGAGGAATTTCTCCAAAGTTATTTTATTACTTTTATTTCATCTTCTGTTTCAAATTTCAGTTGTGCATATTTACCCTAATAGGGGATATAGCAGAAGAGATTTCATATGATTTATGCCTGAAAAATATAGAAGTCAGTGTTTTAGAATAGGAAAATGTACATTTTCTGTTATATGAGTTTTTATGTATAGGAGAGAAGTTGGATACCTCAGGTTTTTACTTTTGGAAGCCTCAATTTGGTAATTACTAAACTGTTCGTTGTGTATCTTGATTTCATGGTTTGTAGCTTCACGACTACAAAAGACATTTACATCTCGTTGTAATATTTAATAGTCACATCTTTGTAAATGTTATACTTTCCCTCATATTTGTTACTTTAATTAGTATAAGAAAGGAGACTGTTTCTAGGTTTATTACCATGTAGACCTTTATTTTAAGGGAGTTGCTCTTGCGTACCTTAGTAAAATGAACATGTTATACGGATACTTCATAACCATTAATATGAGAAATATAGTACAATTAAAATAATGCTTTGGTTTTCTCTTATAATTGGAATTTATTATATTTGTAACTGCTTATTTTTAATATACTATTTAACTTGTTTTTACTTTAATGATATGTATATAAATTTAATTGGAATCTTCTTTATACTTGGATTCCAGAAACTGTTTTTATTGTGGGCTTCCCTCTTGTGGTTGGAAAAGTAATCTTGTGGTTGGTTTGAATAAGATAAAGTTATGCTTTTTTTTTTAAGTTATGCTTAAGTGGAATTTTACTATCACATATTATGTACTGCCATTTATGACACTTGGTAATTAGCATTTTCCCAACATATTAAAAAATAAATTACTGTTTCAGCTACTTTCTTTTTAACTGTAGAACTTTTGGCATCAGGTTATTTATTTATGTAATGTAATTATTTTTGATTATTGTCTCTACTTTTATTTTCTAGTTGAAACATTGTAGTCGGTATATACATGACTTATTTCCTTCACTCATCAAGAATTTGGATCCAGTACCGCTTAGACATCTCCTTAATTTGGTCTCAGCTCTTGAGCCAAGTGTTCATACTGAGCAGGTAAGATGTTCAAACCATGATGTCAGGTTTTTTGGTTTTTTTTAAGTGAAATTTATTTGCCATTCAGGTAACTTAATTTGTAGGTTATTACTAGCATTTCATTTAGGCAAAAGGATATTAAATTTGTTATGAAATGTTAATTTCAACCTTTCTCTCTTTTTTTTTTAAGACATTGTACTTGGCATCGATGTTAATTAAAGCATTATGGAATAATGCACTAGCAGCTAAGGCTCAGCTGTCTAAACAGAGTTCTTTTGCATCTTTATTAAATACTAATCTTCCCATTGGAAATAAGAAAGGTTAGTAAACTGTAATGTATTTTTTAAAGTCGGTTTTTTAAACTTTATCATTCTAATTTGAAGTAGTTTCTGTTCAGTATTAACTTCAAAATAAATTTGAGATGGGAACTGTAGTGTTTGTGAAAGGGCTAATAAATTGGGGTTAGCTAATTTTCTGGTTTACCTTTCATGTAAAGAACAGTAATGAAGTTGCAGTAGTTATTAGAATTTTCTCTCATTAGTGTTTTTCCCTTGGGCTGGGGGGAGGCAACTATTTCATAACAGCTTTGGAGCTTTTGGTTAGAAAACAAACAACATGCTTTGTTTTAGAAATAATTTTGAGAGCAGAATATGATGGTGCAATATTTCTGTGTGTTTTCTAATTCAAAAGTTGTCTGTCACTTTAGGTGTCTTATGTGTGCTTTTGTATGTGTAACTTCATAGGGCTTTCTAAAACCTTACCAACTTTGCCCCATTTTTTGTCTCCTGGCATCATATACTAGGCTTTTCTTAGGATTTTCTAGTCAGACACCCACAACTATTACTGTAGGTGTTAGGGACGTCAGTTATTTCAGTTTTCTCTGCCTGTACCTTATTGATTATGCAGTAATAATAAGAGCAATTGATAATCCGTTCCAAAGAAGCTCAGTCACTTAGAAAAACCCTCCTCTTTTTTCATTTTCCTTCAGAGGAAGAAGAGCTCAGAAGAGCAGCTCCATCACCCTGTAAGTTGAGCCTTAGAAATGCATGGCAAGATGACATGTAGTTTAGATTTCATGATCATCTAGAGTTAATTTTACATATTTGTTTCAAAGCCATGAAATTTTTCTCGAGCAGATATAAACCCTTAACTGGTTTTCCATCTTACTTTCAATCGAGGTCATGTTTATCCTCTTTAGAAATAATTGGCGAATGTTAATGATTTCCAGATTATATTTTTGGCTATTTAGAGTAAAGCTTTTTTAAATAAAAGAATCAAAGGATTATGTCATTATGCTAAATATATGTTAATACAAATTAGGAGTTAAAACAAAAAAATCTATTTAATATAGGGTCACCTGCAGCTAGTCCTCAAAGCAGTGATAACAGTGATACCCATCAGAGTGGAGGCAGTGACATTGAAATGGATGAGCAACTTATTAATAGAACGAAACATGTGCAACAGCGACTTTCAGACACAGAGGTATGAAAACAGTTTTCCTCTACTTTAACAAGATTTTTGGATTTTGGGGTTTCTGCCATGTATATCCTTTGAACTGGGAATATAAACATGATTCATGTTCAGGCCTTTCCTGTAAATAGTTATTATTGAGATTATTTTAATTTTTGTGTATGTTTTTAATTCTTTTTATATTGTTTAAAGGAATATGTCAAGATTGTGGCAGCCTTTTAAAAAGTACAGTATGTTAATGTCAGTTACTTTTTTCTTGCTAGTTTAAAAATTTATTTAAATCTGCTTTTTTTCTCAATACAGGAATCCATGCAGGGAAGTTCTGATGAAACTGCCAACAGTGGTGAAGATGGAAGCAGTGGTCCTGGTAGCAGTAGTGGGCATAGTGATGGATCTAGCAATGAGGTGAATTCTAGCCATGCAAGCCAGTCAGCTGGGAGCCCTGGCAGTGAGGTACAGTCAGAAGACATTGCAGATATTGAAGCCCTTAAAGAAGAAGATGAAGACGATGATCATGGTCATAATCCTCCTAAAAGCAGTTGTGGTACAGATCTTCGGAACAGAAAGTTAGAAAGTCAAGCAGGCATTTGTTTAGGGGATTCCCAAGGCCCATCAGAAAGAAGTGGGACAAGCAATGGAACAGGAAAGGACCTGGTTTTTAACACTGAGTCAATGCCTTCAGTAGATAATCGTATACGAATGCTAGATGCCTGTTCACACTCTGAAGACCCAGAACATGATATTTCAGGGGAAATGAATGCTGCTCATATAGCACAAGCATCTCAGGAATCTTGTATTACACGCACTGGGGACTTTCTTGGGGAGACTATTGGGAATGAATTATTTAATTGTCGGCAGTTTATTGGTCCACAGCATCACCACCACCACCACCACCATCATCACCACCATGATGGGTAAGTTGCCTCAAAAAATAGATTATATTGGAGCGCTTGGCTGGCTCAGTTGGTAGAGCACGTGACTCTTGATCTCAGCACGTGACTCTTGATCTCAGCGTTGTGAGTTCAAGCCCCATGTTGGATGTAGAGATTACCTTAAAAATACGCCTCCCCAAAAAGATCTTATATTTCCTTTAGGGGAGCAGTTACTGCTTGTATTCATTCAATTGCAATATATTCTAGATTAGTGTTGATAGGAGTATAATGTAAATTCAGATGCATGCTACAAGCATGCAATTGTTAATTTGCTTCTCAGCACATTTTAAAAGCAAAATGGAATAGGTAACATTAATTTTCATTATAAATTTTATTTAAATCAGTAATTTCTAAAATCTCTCCACATGTAATCAGTATAAAAACAAAGGTATTTTTCTTTTGTAATAAGGCTTCAGTATTCTGTGTATGTTTTACATTTGCATCTCTGTTTAGACCAGCTACTTTTCAGTGTGTGCAGTGATCACATGTGGCTAGTGGCTATCATATTGGACAACACAGATTTAGATCTTTAGCTACATGTAAAATTCCTAAAAGCAGATAAAGCAGATAAAAGAGTGCTTGCAGAAGCTTCCATTAAAGTATGATAATAAAAAGGGAAATTTTACACACATCCTAATTTTAGGGTATTAGTAAGGACAAAGCCTCAGCATAAAGCTTTTTGATTGTATGTGAAATATACATGTAATTAAAAGTAAGTGATTCTGTTACTAGGTATTATAGATATTGGGCAGAGTACTTAATTTTTCTGTCATTTTTTTCATCTATAAAATAGGAACAACAGTACTTACCTTTTGGGCTTCAGTGTAAATGTTTTATGGGCTGATGTGATTGGCACGTAATGAGAGCTCAGTAAATGTTAGCTACTATTTATTACTGTCATTATAAGTAGTAATATTTGAACTGATGATGATAAAATATAAATATGTGGTTTATCAGGATGAGTTTTTTTAGACCTGATGATTTGCCAGGCTTTTCAGAAATCAGTATGCTTGTATGGAAGAACTACATATATGTGTGTATGTATGTGTGTTTGTGTGTATGTGTATATATATATGAAATAGAAAATAGACTAGCTATGTATATATTACTGCTTATTTTCTTTGCCATTATTTCTTATTACTAACCCATGTGAGTTAGATGCTGTCTCTCAGTCTTGTCAGTATTGACATTTTGGGTCAGATAATTCTGTGTTTTGAATTTACAACAGTTTGAATGAATTGTAGGATGTTTAGCATCATCTCTAGTCTCTCTCTCTCTCTAGATGCCAGTAGCATCTCCCAAGTTGTAATAACCAAAAATATCTCTAAAAACGTTTTCCAGTGTTCCCCCCTGGGGACCAGAATCACCTGTGATTGAGAACCAGTGGTTTATAGTCTGATATTATACATAAACAAAATTCAGAGTTCTTCTCAGGACAACTCATAAGGAAGACAAAGCAATTAGTTTGTAAAACTGAGGTGAAATATATTCATTTTGGCACATTGCAGTTAAGTTTTCATACCCACAGCAGTTCCCTACTTCACAAGACCTGGAATGATTTAATTTTTCCATTTTAACACTTTTCATATTCTCTGTGTATGGTACCACTTGTGAATCTCTAAATTAACCCTGACCTTTTCTCCTTTAATGTTATTTTTCATCTTTTTTGTTTGCCGTCCTTAAAGTGCCCGTCATGGTATGTTTCATAAGTGAGTGCTGAGGTGCCTGGGTGGCTCAGTGAGTTGAGCATCCAACTTTTGACTTGAGCTTGGGTTATGATTTCAGAGTTGTGAGGATCAAGCCTGGTGTTGGGCTTTGGGCTCAGTGGGGAGTCTGCCAGAGATTCTCTCTCCCCCCTGCTCTGCCCAACCTTCTGCTTGCGCACACGTGTTCTCCCTCAAAGAAATCGTGGCGGGTGTTGGGGGGGGAAGGCGAGGCTTAGTGCTTATGCACAAGCAGGGGGAGCAGTAGAGGGAGAGGGAAAAGCAGGCTCTCTGTTGAGCAGGGAGCCCAGTGTGGGCCTTGATCCCAGAACCCGGAATTCATGTCCTGAGCCGAAGGGAGATGCTTAACCGCTGAGCAAACCGGGTGCTCCAATAGGTGCTTATTGTTGTTGTTGTTGTTTTAAGATTTTATTTGTTTATTTGACAGACAGAGATCACAAGTAGGCAGAGAGGCAGGCAGAGAGAGAGAAGGGAGGAAGCAGGCTCCCTGCTGAACAGAGAGCCCGATGTGGGGCTTGATCCCAGGACCCCGGGATCACGACCTGAGTGGAAGGCAGAGGCTTTAATCCACTGAGCCACCCAGGCGCCCCGGTGCTTATTGTTTTAACAGGTGTTTGTATTGTATAAAATTCTCCTGGTTAATAACCACATTTAGATTGCAGCCTTAAATTGAAGTATTTTGCTGGTAGTAATCTCATTCAATCCTATAGCTGTATGAATAAATGTAAATAAATTTTAAGCTTTTACGTTGTGATTTGAGTTGATGAAGTAATTATGTAATGGTGAGTTTACTGATCTTCTCTAAAGTTTCTCTTTGAGTTTGCTTTAGTGAAATGTGTTGACAGGTCAGCCAGTATGTGGGTATACTGTATAATTAATATATAGTTCTTACAAGTGTGGGCTTTTAGTTTTCATAAAGCTCACAATATTCCATATAGTTAAAAAACAAATATAGATTTGTTCTTGACTGTGATGTAACTTGTGCCTGAATAGTTTGAGAATTTTTGTGATTCCCAAAATATGTTTAACTTGGTCCTCTCCTCTGTGTTATAGGCATATGGTTGATGATATGTTAAGTGCAGATGATGTCAGTTGCAGTAGCTCCCAGGTCAGTGCAAAATCAGAAAAAAATATGGCTGATTTTGATGGTGAAGAATCTGGGTGTGAAGAGGAACTAGTTCAGATTAATTCACATGCAGAGCTAACATCTCATCTCCAACAACATCTTCCCAATTTAGCATCTATTTACCATGAACATCTTAGTCAAGGTAAGATTCTGTAGTAAGTAAAATATATTACTTGCTTTAAAACAGAGGAACAATTTATATTCTTAAAAGAATTCAACATTTAGTGTTATGATACATAAATATTTTTGCCAGAGAACTTTCATATGGTTAGTTTTCATTCCTAGGGAATGAAATTATTATGAATACTTCATCATGAGTATAAAGGTTGCATTTCCATCAAGAGATACTTAGCTAGGAAAGGGAATATATAATAATATATGTAAAATTATAACCTTGTGATTTAGAAAATAAATGGCTGTATTAAGTGTATTTAGAAATTTTAAGAGCTAAATTGAGATTACATGAGGTCATGCATTGTATGAGTCCATTTATGTAAAATGTCTAGCATGGTCAAATTTGTGGAGAATAGAAAGTGGATTGGTCGTTTCATGTGGCTAGGGAGGGTTGGGGGAAAATAAGAGGAGAGGTAACTGCTAAAGGGCAAGGTGTTCCATCTGGAGTGATGGAGATGTTAAAAAAATGATCGTTCTAAGCATTTCACATCAATCTAAAAAAAGTAATAGGATATGACCGTACTTGGAAGAATGGAGATTAGAAGAGTTAATAATAGAAGGAGGAGGAGGAGAGGGAGACAAATTAAGAGGGAAATATAGTTTTAGAATTAGCAATTTAAAGGTCTAGCCTCCTGAAACTAACAGAACATTGTGTGTCAGTATACTTACAAAAAAAAAAGTGGTATATACATTAAAATAATTAAAATAAAGGTCCGACCTCATACTTTTTAAAGGTTTTTTTAAGGTACTATAAGCACTAGCTAGCTTAGGAAATGGGTTTTGGGGTGTCAGCACATTACACACTAAGTAAACCTGATGGGTTAGGTTTATGCAAAGAGCCATGATCAAATTTGGAGATACAACTTGTGGACTTTGGCAGCACCTTACTAATTTCAAATGGTACTTGTGCATAATATAGGTAAGGGCACCTTGCCTTTTTTTTTAATTGTTATTGTGGTTTTTTTGAGAAATGAATAGGTTAAGATTGAGGTCATTTGAATTTTATACTATATTTACTAAATTTTCACCATTCTGTTTTTATTTTTTCCTGTTATTTAGTATTATATGTATTTTTTAGTATATGAAGTTAGAAATTAAGCAGAATTATTACATAATAATATTGACACTCTCCAAGTCTATGTTGTATTGCTGTGTATTTAATACTGCAAAGAACTGTTTCAATAGAGTAAAACAATTCACTTTAAAAATGGGCGGGGGGTGGCTGGGGGTTTAGTCAGTTGAGTGTCTGACTTGGTTTCACTCAGGTCATGCTCTCAGGCTTGTGAGATCAAGCCCCATGTTGGGCTCTGTGGAATCTGCTTTAAGATTCTTTCCCCTGTCCCTCTCCCCACTCCTGCATGTGCTCACTCTCCTTTTTTCAAATAAATAAAATCTTTAAATAAAAATTGACAAATAGAATTTTGTATAGTTAAAAGAAGATACCAGAAAATGGTTAGCAAATACATAAAAATGATGCTTAGTATCTCTAGTTACCTGGGAAATGCAAATTAATGCCACAGTACAATACTACTACACACCTACTCAAATGTGTAAAATTAGAAACTAATCATATTAAATGATACTAAAGATGTAGAGCAACTAGAACTCTCCCTTGCTGTTGAGGAGTATGAAATAATATAGCCAATTTGGAGAACTATTTTACCAGTTTCTTGTAAAGTTGAACTTGTATCCCTCCATATGACCCAGCAATTCCTATTCTCAGTATTTACCTAAGAAATGAAAGCATATATAAACAAAAAGATTTGTACATTGAATGTTCATACCTGTTTCACTCATAAGAATCTCAACTGAGATTAACTGGTAGATTAGCAAATTATAGTATATTCACATAGTATAATACTACTCATAAGGAAAAAGGAAAGAAGTACTAATACATGCAGCTCAGTGGTGAATATAAAAAAAAATCTTTCTAAGCAAATGAAGTGAAAAAGGAGTAGTACATACTGTATATCACTTATATGTAGTTTTGGAATATTCAAAAGTAATTCATAATGGTTGAAATCTGTTTATAGATTTGGTTATG
Organism: Martes martes; assembly: GCF_963455335.1. Classification (NCBI taxonomy): domain Eukaryota; kingdom Metazoa; phylum Chordata; class Mammalia; order Carnivora; family Mustelidae; genus Martes; species Martes martes. The sequence continues at coordinate 79,348,964 of NC_137896.1, read as the reverse complement.
GGAAATGATTATAAAAGGTCACAAGGAAACTTTTTGGGGTGCTATAAATGTTCTGTGTCTTGCTTATGTGTTTATATTTTAATAAAATTAATTTAAAAATAAATACCAAAACAAAACCCCCAAAAGGTAAGCCAAGATCTGGGAGAAATATTTACAAATTATTTATGTAATAAAGGCCTTGAATTCAGAATATATAAGAACTTTTGCCACTCAGTATTAATTTAGCAAATAATGTATACAAATGACTGATAGCACCTGAAAAGATGGTAAACATCATTAGTCACTTGGGAGTTGCAAATTTAAAAACCTTAATGAGATTTTACTGTGCACCTATTATTGGAATGGCTAAAATTAAAAAGTGCAAACCATGCCCATGTGATGTGGGGATGTGGAGGAATAGTAACTGGTACTCTAATTGACTACTGGTGGGCATATAAAATGGCATAACCATTTTGGAAACCTGTCTGGTAATTTCTTCAAATGTTAAACACACATTTACCTTGTGAATCACCAACTTCAGATTACCAAAGAGAAAGGAAAGCGTGTATCCATCCAGAGACTTCTTATGCAGACATTTTTGGCAGCATTATTCATATTAGCCAGAGACTAGAAACTCCCAAGTCTGTTAACTGTTGAATATATTGAAATGAAGTATATCCACATAGTAGAATATTATTTTGTAATTAAAACACACTAGTGATACGTGCTTTGACATGGATGTACCTCAAAATTTTTGCTTAAGTGAACAAACTCAGACATAAGACTGTACATACATTGTATGATTCCATTTACATAAAATTTCTAGAAAATGCTAATTTATGGGGTTGGAAAAATGGATTTGGGCTGAGGAGTGGGATAGGAATTAATTGTAATTAGATACGAGAGAATGTTTTAGGGTGGTGAAATGTTTTAAACCTTATGGTGATGGTTGCACAATTTTTATTTTAATGAAATAAATGTATATGTACCATTCAGTAGGGAAATTTAATGGTTGTTTAAAAGACAAGCATTTTTGCTTAGGAAAGCTAATGAGAATTTATTTAGCCTGGTGCTTGGAGTCTAAATTATTATATTAGAATCTTTGATTGTTATGGGTAAACCATCTCCAGTAAATTTTTTAAAATATAGAGATATAAAATACTATATAGAGGGTAATTTAGAAGAATGTTCCTTGGCTATAGAATTATTTCAGGAAAATTATCTTTATGCTTCATTTGGGTTTCAAGCATTTATATACTGTCTCTTGACATGCAAAAAACAATTATACTTTTAGAAATAGTGAAGAGACCATGAGAGGAAAGCTCTTTCCTTAACTTTAGTTTAATCAGACTGAAATAACACTATGTCATTGACAAAGCAACTGTTGTGTTAATCTTGTATTGTTTTTATAGTTAGGATTTGTTGATGTTATGAATGCTGTAATTCACAATTTCTGCCTATTGTATTCCTCTAGAATGTGTTATATTTTGCCCTTTCAGGACCTGCAGTTCATAAACATCAATTCAACAGTAATGCTGTGACAGACATTAATTTGGATAACGTTTGCAAGAAAGGGAACACTTTGTTGTGGGATATAGTCCAAGATGATGATGCAGTGAGTTACCTAATAGAGCAAAAAGATGACAAAATTACAGCAAAATGCAATCAGGATAAACAGTAACTTTATATGTATACATTTTTTTGTAGGTTAATCTTTCTGAAGGATTAATAAATGAAGCAGAGAAACTTCTCTGTTCCTTAGTATGTTGGTTTACGGATAGACAGATTCGAATGAGATTCATCGAAGGTTGCCTTGAAAATTTAGGAAATAACAGGTAAATAAGAATTTAAAAATTTTTTTATGTAGTAGTCAGGTTTCGTTTTGTATATTCTTTACTGAGTAGGTGTTGGTGGATTCATAGCATGTGATGTACCATTACTAGCCTTTTTTTTTTTTTTTTTTAAATAAGTGTGGCTTTCCTATTAGGTTTGAAGATTTTTACCTCACAAGATTTTTTTTTAATCAGTCAGTCTTGCTTTTTCAGCACACGGTAGCTCTTGATTAGATACCCAATAGAAACAAAGTAATAATACTCTTCATTTTTTCTGGGAACATAGTGGTAGATGCTGTGTCTTCAAATTAGTTAAATGTTCTTAAACTGTATCATATATAAAAGAACCTAAATAAGATTAACTAAGTTAGGGGCACCTGGGTGGCTCAGTGGGTTAAAGCCTCTGCCTTCGGCTCAGGTCATGATCTCAGGGTCCTGGGATCGAGCCCCGCATTGGGCTCTCTGCTCAGCAGGGAGCCTGCTTCCTCCCTCTCTCTCTGCCTGCCTCTCTGCCTACTTGTGATCTCTGTCAAATAAATAAATAAAATCTTAAAAAAAAAAAAGATAAACTAAGTTAAACTTAAGCTGAAGTATAAATATTTTGATAATGGTATTGTTCTTCTAAGTGAATTGATCTTCGGTGTCTTGACTTCTGTAGTGCATAAAGAGGTTAGTGGCGGTTTCTAGTTTGATTTCCACCGTGTATTTATATACTTCTTACTGCGTCTGAGATGATTACCATAAATCTGTTGATTTTCAGGCCTCTTCCATTGGCTTTGGAAATACCATTCTCTGATATAGTGAATTCAGTTACTAATTGAATCTGTTGTATTCTTTTGTATTCATATAATATTTTCAGTTTACCTCTGCCTAAGACTGATATAAATGTTAAATTTTACTGAATATTTAAGTGTTTTAACCTATTTTTTTACTCAGTTTAAATTAGAAAAAGTATGTGTGATATTTTCTACTTTGGGTCTTTTATGGGCTATGTAATTTGAACAATCACAATAGAAAAATTGCTTCTTCATGCAGGTATAAGAAACCACTAATAGACCTCTGTTAGTGAATCAGTTGCAACATTTGGCATATATTCTTTAAAAGGAATGCTTTTAATGGCTAGATGATATTTCATCATTTATGTAGGTATTATAGTAGTTAATTTTAAAGTGTTATCTTTTAGAAGTCTTTGTGAAACACTGAAGCTTTTTTTTTTTTTTTTTTAAGATTTTATTTATTTATTTGAGGAGAGAGAGAGAGAACATGAGACGGGAGAAGGTCAGAGGGAGAAGCAGACTCCCCACGGAGCTGGGAGCCTGAGGGGGACTTGATCCCAGGACTCTGGGATTATGACCTGAGCTGAAGGCAGTATGCTTAAGCATCTGAGCCACCCAGGCACTCTAAAACACTGAAGTTTTTAAAAGTGATTGTATCAATTTATATTTGACATATGTGCATCTGTGTGTATACCCTGTGGCCCAGTAATTCCACTGCTAAGTATGTGCGTTTCAGAAATACATCCAGATGATTGCCAAAAGGCACATTCAAGAGTGTTCGTAGCAGCGCTATTGAAAATAACTAGAGTTTCCATATGGCTGTGCAAGTGCCGAAAAAGAGTAGAAAGGAAAATTGTGGATTGTTTGTTGAATGAAGTTACAGCAGTAACATTGAATGAATTATGGAATAGTGTGGATGAATCTCACAAACATAATGTTGAGTGAAAGAAGCCAGATATAAGAGAATATATCACTATTATTCCATTTATGTGAAGTTTACAAAGAGGAAAATGTATTTAGTAGTCAGGATAATTTTTACTGTTGGGTTATTAGTGACTGGAAAAAGGGACACAAGAACAGAAGTATGTTGGTAATAATTTATTTCTTAAGTGAGTGCTGGTTGTACAGGTATGTTCACCTCCTAATATTTTCAGTTGTTAGATTTATACATGTTTTTCTATGTATACTCCTGTAAAACTTTGTGAAAGATAAAATATCATGCAGCCTTTAAAGAGCTCCTTTTTAAAAAGATTATACAATGATAGTGGCATGTACTTGCAGGCCTGTCTGTTAAAAAGATTGCAAGCGATATGTGAGCTATAGTAAAATGGTTATTTCTGAAAGGATTGAATTATTTTTTCTTCTTTATGCTTTTCTATTCCTAGTTTTTTTGTAATGAACATATCTTTCTCTTAAAAGTAGGGAAACTAGGGGTGCCTGGGTGGCTCATTTGGTTAAGTGACTGCCTTCGGCTCGGATCATGATCCTGGAGTCTCAGGATCAAATCCCCCATCAGGCTCCCTGCTCAGCAGAGAGTCTGCTTTTATCTCTGATCCTCCCCCCTCTCATGTTCTCTCTCTCTCATTTTCTCTCAAATAAATAAAATCTTTTTTAGAAAAAAGTAGGGAAGCTTTAAAGAGACAAAAGGAAAAGTCGGTGTGTAAAATGGAAAATTGTCAATCTGGGTTTTTTTTATTAAGCTTTAATTTGTTTACTTCCAAATTACTTGAAGATGAAACATTTTTAGTTCAAGTCAGTTTCTGTATCCTACTATATTTAAAGTTTTATGGAGTATTAGTAAACATTGTGTTGGAGCTAATTTTACATTCAAACTTGACTCTTCATATGGTTGCTATATCATGCTAGTTTTGTAGTGAATGATAGTCATATATGATAATATGTAGAGCACAGTGGCATTTTTCAATATAGGAAATATGCAACACATCTGGTGTATACCAGCTGAACTTACCAAAGTTATGCACGTCAAAAAAAAGTTTTGTACATCATTAGTCTGGGGTTCCTGATAAACCAGTGAATCATCCCCCTGCCCCCGAGGCAATGTCAGCCAACATATTTTTGGTTGTCACTCGAATGAATAAGTTTGGAGATAAGATTACAGGCCAGGGATGCTTCTAAATATCCATCAGTGCAGAGGATGGCCCCTCCATAACAAAGGATTACTTGGCCCAAAATGTCAGTAGTGACCTCAGAGTTTTAGAAATCCCATCCAAAACACAAGAATCTTTTCTCAAATCTAGCCCCCTGAGTTTACCGTCAGAAAGGAATGTTGCACAAGGATGCTAATATTAATAGAAAAGCACTTCCTCATGTTGAAACTAATGGGCCACCTGCAACCTTAACTCATTTAGCATTTTCCTGACATTTGACAGAAGAACACAGAAGTCTACTTCCTGATGATGTCAGTTTTTTATGTACTTAGGGAGGTTTTAGCTTTTTATTTTCTCTCTAACTTAGAAGTTTTCTTTGCAGTACTTTCATTTGCCATGGTTTATAGATCTCTCAGCATTTTTTTTTTCCTTTTCTGTGGTCATATTCCAATTTATTTGATAAAATGAACTTAGCTTTTATGGAACAGTAATGTAGGCTTATTCTCAGGAAGCATGGTGATCTGAAAAAGAAAAAATTAAAGTCTTCTATAAATTGCCCATAATTCTCTCATTTAAATAGAACCATTGCAAACACTTTCTAAAAATGCCTTTCGTAGTCTCTGTGATACGCATCGTGTGTTTAGTGTATGTTTAGCCTCAGGCAGATTGTTTTATAGGGCACATAATGACATTTTGAGTGCAGGAAGTTAAAAGTTACAGAAACACATAGTAGACTGGTTTGCAGAATGTTTTTACAAAGTGAAAGCATGAGGCAGACAGTAGCTCCCACAATGAAGGGTCCACTACTTTTCAGCTTGATATGAGGTAAGATTGCTCTTCACTTGGTAGGGTGGATGTAGGGGTTGGGTTGTAATCAGCCTCTTTGGTATTTTGTTTACTAGAAGGCAGGTCCATATCCTGTGCTTCTTGTAAACATTTCGTATGTTTGAATTTTTTAAAGAAAAATGGAATTTTTCTGATAACCTAATGAACTTTTAAAGAAATGTTTTAGTTCTATAAAATATAATCATTCCCTGATAACTCAGTGTTTATATTATAAATTGTGAGAAAAAGCATTCCTTTTCCAGTAGGAGTAGCGGAAAGATGAGTCTCATTTCTACATTTGTATTCTTGGTTATTCTAGTACACGAACCACACCATTATCCATTCATTTCAACCAGTTTCCACTCATCACCTGGTTTCCTATTATGTATTGTCAAGCAGCATTACATTTTATAAAATGAAAACAGTTTATTGTGGAAAATTTAGAAAGTAAGTTTTTTTTTTTTTAAAGATTTTTATTTATTTATTTGACAGAGATTACAAGTAGGCAGAGAGGCAGGCAGAGAGAGAGGAAGGGAGGAAGGGAAGCAGGCCTCCTGCTGAGCAGAGAGCCTGATGTGGGGCTTGATTCCAGGACCCTGGGATCATGACCTGAGCTGAAGGCAGAGGCTTTAACCCACTGAGCCACCGAGGTGCCCCTAGAAAGTAAGTTTAAACAATCTAGACCTTTAACATCATTGACTGTAAGAGATAATAAGATTTTCAGAAAATAACAACTATTGCACACTGTAAGACTTGTCATAGTATCTTCTTAACATCAGGTATATCTCTTTCTAGTCTTTGTTTCTTTGTATTTTTTTTTTTTAAAGATTTTATTTTTTTTTGAGAGAGAACAAGGTGGCTGTGGGGGTGGGCGAGGGCAGAGGGAGAGGTACAAGCAGACTCCCTGCTGAGCAGGGAGCTTGACACAGGTTAGATCCCAGGACCCCGGGATCATGACCTGAGCTGAAGGCAGATGCTTAACGTACTGAACCAACCAGGTGTCCCTGTTTCTTTGTATTTTAAAAACATTGTTAAGGGGCGCCTGGGTGGCTCAGTGGGTTAAAGCCTCTGCTTTTGGCTCAGGTCATGATCCCAGGGTCCTGGGATCGAACCCCGCATCAGTCTCTCTGCTCAGCAGGGAGCCTGCTTCCTCCTCTCTCTCTGCCTGCCTCTCTGCCTACTTGTGATCTCGGTCTGTCAAATAAATAAATAAATAAAGTCTTAAAAAAAAAAAAAAACCACTGTTAAAATAATTTTGAAATTTGCTTTCGTGCTTTTAGATGTAATTTTTCTGTATTTTTTCTTTGTGATATACTGTATTGATTTTATGTTTGTAAAGCATTAGATCAAATTAATATATATTTATACATTCTGTTTTCTTATGTCTTAATTTTTAGGAAAAACTCCACTAATGTTTCTGAAATTTTGTCAAGAGATTTGATTTGATTTGATTTTTTACAGGGTGGGGGAGGCAGATGGAGAGGGCGAGAGAGAATCTTAAGCAGGCTTCATGCCCAAAGTGGGGTCCTATGCAGGGCTTGATCTCACAACCCTGATAACATGTCCTGAGCTAAAATTAAGAGTTGGTTGCTTAATCAACTGAGCCACCCAGGTGCCCCTTGACAGAGATTTTAGATAAAGAATCTACAGTTGATTCCCCCTGATACTCATGGTCCATTTTCCTAAGCATCAGCAATGTGTAACTTCTTGAAAAATACTAACCATTTTAATATTAAAAAATATACTTAAAAATTTAAATATTTTTAAAAGATTTACTTATTTTGGGGAGAGGGGGAGGGGCGGAGGGCAGAATCTCAAGCAGACTTCCTGCTGAGTGCAGAGCCCTAGATCTCATGACCTTGAGATCATGACCTGAGCCAAAGTCAAGAGTCAGACATTTTAATCGACTGAACCACCAAAGCGCCCCCAAATTTAAATGTTTTTAAATATTTAAAGAATATTAGCTCTTACTGTTTCTATGATTTAACTGTTACTCCTTAATCTGTACCAATGTGGCTTTGGTCTTCTAGCATTCTACTAACATGCTGTTTCTTTTGTCATCTGGTGGTATTTTTTTTCTGCCCTCATCCTTCGTGACTATATTTGCATTTTACACTGTTGTTCTTCCTCCTTTCTTGAAAATCTTGCCTTTAAGTTCTTTATTAGATGATTATTTAAGCTAATATGTATTCATTTTGCACCATATGCAGTGCTTTTTAATTAATATGATTGTCTTTGCTCTCATCAAGCACATTCTAGTGGTAGATGCATTAAGGGATTATTCATTAGGTGATGGTGAATGAAGAAAAATTGGGAAGGAATCAGGAATAAAGAGGTTCTGGGGCAGTGGAAGAGTGTTATTTAATATAGAATTGTCAGGGTCATCCTTGTTGACATTTGAGGAGACCTGAGTAAAGTATGGGAAGGAGTTCTGCATAGAGATGTTTAGATAAAGAGCATTTCAAGTAGAGGCAGTAACAAAGTTCTGAGGCAGGCGTGTGCTTGTATGTGTGTGTGGTGGGGAAAGTAAAGAGGAAAATAGGAAGGAAATTTTAGTTAGACCGATAAGAGGAATGGGGAGCACATAGGGCTTTGTAGTCCAACTTAATGTAAAGAGATAATGCATTTCTCCAACTTTGGATTTTATTCAGAAACAGGAAGTTTTCTTTTCTCTTTAATTTTTCCTACTTGGTATTTACAGTGCAGCTGTATGTTCTGATTTTCCTGGTACTCTTCTCAAAAATAAGAGGCATTTTGGGGGACTTACTTGTATACCTTATTTTACTCTTTCTAAAAATTTTTTCATGAAGCAATATAGGTTCCTTAAAAAAAAATTCACTACCTCGTTAAGAGTTTGTCTTCCTTCTTTCTAGTCTCATGCAGTCAACCTCCTTGCCTACCAAGACTTTTGGGATGTGTACGTCTCTCTCTTCCCTATACCACCCCCTCTCCCCACCCCCATGCTGGCCAAGATAGGTATACTCAGATCTACTTGAAGTTGCAGAGTGATTTCTTACTCCTTTTTTAGTCCTTCGTACTTGAAGTGTATGGTGTGCTTCCGTTATTAACGTGGCTTACACTGAAGTGATTTTCAATTTGGATGCAGCTCGTATTAAGTGAGAATAGGGGAGAAAGGGATAATTTGTATAGTTTGAAAAATGCTCTCTATATTATTGCTGCTCAGAATGTGGCTCACGAACCAGCAGTTTGAGTATCATTTGTGAGCTAGTTAGAAAAATTTCTTAACTCAGACATGGCAGGCAGAATTTACATTTTAACAAAATTTACCTAAGTGAATAAAGTGCACATTACACTTAGAGAAGTTCTGTTCTAGATAACATACTTAATAAGCTGCTTGTCCCTATTTTCCTTGATTAAATCCTCAGAAGCACCGACAACTTAGTTTTTTTTTCTATGAAAGTTCTTTATCTTTAAATATTCTTCATTTGTTTTTATACTTACATATTTATAGTGTATTTTACTTTAAAAATCTTGGATTGGGATTTTAAAACTTGGGTTTCTTGCCCCACTGTATAAAATAAATTTAAACTTTAAGGAAAAATTTTTCAGTGTTTATGTAAGAAATATATTTATACTGTGAAGTCGTTAAAGTCGTTTTGCACCTAAGATTTTTAAATAGCTGAATTTCTGTAAAATGCTAGAATTAGTAACTAAAATTATTTTATTCTATAAATACCTGTTTTTGCTGTTTCAGATCAGTAGTAATTTCACTTCGCCTTCTTCCAAAACTATTTGGTACTTTTCAGCAGTTTGGGAGCAGTTATGATACACATTGGATTACAATGTAAGTAAATAAAATAAACAGAAATGTTCATTTTAAAGACTTTTTAATAATCATAGTTATAGAACAGTTTTGAGTGACTTACTGGCTTTTATTTTGCACCGGGAATATTTGCGTTTTGTATGGTTTAGATGTTTTCTTAGATATTTTGGCATGCTCTTTGCCATTTAGCCCATGGAGATTTTATCAACATCAGTAGAAAAATCTGGCTTTTGTATTCTTTGTAGCTTAAGAAAAATACGGTAGCAAGTAATGCTCTAATTTTAGGGTGAAGATTTGTAGTATATCCACCGCAATAAAGGATTCCTGAAAAAGATAGCACACTAAAATAAACAGTCTAGGATGTCTTTAATTTTTTCCATTACTAGAAATTGGTTGTAGACATTACGTCATGTTAGGGATAATCACGATACGAACCTATTACTACTTTACATTTACAGAGAATTTAAGATTAATTTGTAAGAATGTGTTATTTGCTTCAATCAAATAGACTCTTGGAGGGATTTTAGAGACATTTAGATTTTAGGAAAAGTTAGACCTATTGAAGGATTCATTTTTGAAGTCAAATAAGATGGCTTTTTACCTAATACCTTCTCACATCTAAGATTAGCTGTTAAGAGCACTTGTTTACTTTCAAAATGAGTATCATTTAGAAAAATTCTTACAAGACTTCACAATAATTGTAAATGGGTAAAGTTAGCTCTCAGTTATAGCTCTTGCTGGTTTTTTGTTCCTTTAAAGGGGACCTATTTAACCTGAACCTCTATTTAAAAAAAAAAAATTATCCTAGTCTCTTGTTATTATGATGAGTCTAGTAACAATTTTATTTGTATGTATGAGGGAAAGTTGTTGAGATACTAAACAGGGATAGGGAAAAGTATTTAGTGTCCTTTAAGTATAAGTAGAATGTGAGTCCAGTTTCGTTTACTTTTCAGATAGTTTTTAAATGGTTGAATGGCAGAATTCTAAGGTATTAAGAGATTTACTTGTAGCTAATTTGGATGAATTGGAGACATACTGTAGCCATTTGAGGGGGTTTATATTAAGGAATAACAGTAGTGTCTTATACAAGTGGCTCCCTCTTTGTGGTCAGTTACTTATCAAGTACCTGAACCGAAGTATATTGAGTTGAGACCCTTTTAGCTTGATCCTTAAATTAAATGTAAATGAGCTCAGTTAATGGCAGTTCTCAGGGTTTCCTACCTGAGACTGCTATCCTGAATCTCAAGTAGATCAATTTAAAGGAACGCTGAGCTCCTGTGGTTAGTTGGCAGCAATAATGACAAAAACTTTGTGGATCTATTATGTGCAGTAGCACTCAAAATTTGGTACTAATTATCTCTGAAATTCTTATGGCCCATATTTTAAAATGAGAAATTGCTACTCCTTATCCTCTTAGTAGATATTCAGGTAACCAGCACACAGACTTTAAAAGGTCAGGTTACTTGCCCAGAGCCATGCTGCATTTATATTGGGACTGGTTTCGAACGTAAATCTTACTGGATGTTTTGTGCATTACTGGCACATTCATTAACGATTGTCAAAGTGAGAGTAACGTACTTTGAAAAGAGCAAGTGCTATAGCATGATGTAAATTACATCAGAAGTTTTGGAATTTCAGTACTCTTCTACATTTTAATAGATGTATTGGTAGTACCTATTATGTGGAATAGATGATATTAGTCATGAATGTTATAATCCCTGAGATCCCTGATTGTATGTTTGTAGGTTATTTTGGAGCCTGATACCTGATTTTTTCTTTTTTTAACAAATACTCCACAATAAAAAAGAAAAAATAATTTAGTATGTTCATATTGTATGTGTATTATATGCCAGGCACTCTGCTAATTGAACTAAGTAATGACCAAGGCACACAGTCCATCCTTATATGGACTGTATCATACTATTTTTAATATTAACTCGTATTAGTCATTTATAACTAGCTCTTGCCAGACATTTTATCCTCTTCACAGAGATAGAGTGTTTTGAGATTAAATAGTGATACTTTAAATTCAAAAAATTAAGACATATTGCTTTATATCTTTCACAATTCAAATAGAAATAGAAGTTGTAAATTTTTGGCAGTTAGAAGGTTTTGCATTTGAAAAATTTTTAGATCTGCATTTTTTTCTTTCCTAGAGTAGATTTATTTTCTTACTCTATGCCTTTAAAAGTATTTTTTCTTTCATTTGGACCAGGTGGGCAGAAAAAGAACTGAACATGATGAAGCTTTTCTTTGATAATTTGGTATATTATATTCAAGCTGTAAGAGAAGGAAGACAGAAACATGCACTGTAAGTACCTTAACTAGGTTAATTATGTTTAAGTGTTGATTGTCTTTCCTCCCAGGATTTCTACTCCTTTTCTTTCATATAGCAAATAAATGTGATGACAACTTTAGTCGTAAAAATTTTAAGAGAAAGAAATGCTCTTTTAAGTTGGAGAATTTTATAAAGTTATTTTTATAATTTTTAACCTTAAGGAAATGTAGGTTATGTAACTTTGGGGGGTTAGTTAACTTTCACTGTTGAATTCTGTTCAAAGTCATTGTTTTCAGGAATCAAAAGGTTTTTTTAAGTAATCATCAATACCCTGTTTTATTCTGTTAAGGCATTGATTCTGAAATTTTGAAATACTTCATCATTTAGTGACTTTAGATAAGAATTGGTAGAAATAGATCAGTGGTATAGCTGTGTTCAGTGCTTCTTGTAGGGAAGATTGCTGTCTAGAGGGAAATATGTAAAATTCTGGTTTCTGTTTTTTGGGACTGATGGGCCAGGTTGGGAAAAACCAGCTTACTGTGTATCAGCTAGCCTTAGTATTTATTGAGAAAATAATCCTGTAGACGACTTCTACATAGATGAATACTGAGCACACTAAGTGTTCAGAAAAGTGATAGACCTTTAAGGCATTCTTCCTTCCAAAAATGAATTATTTTTCTCCACAAATCAGTTTTATCTCCAGGTTTTACTATGTCCTTCAGAATCCCATCATCCTCTCAGTCACCTAAAACTTCGAGGCTTTGGGGCCTTTTTTTTTTTGTCATTTCCAAACATGAATGATGATAAAAATACCAATGTTTATTGATGCTTACCATATGCCAGATACCATTAAGTATTAACCTCAAGATGTACAACTCATTTGAGTTAGGCAGTTTCATTTTAAAAATGAGAATGTTTAAACTATGAGACGATAAATAACTTGCCCAAGGTCACACATTTTACAAATATTGGAGCAGTCTGTTTTCTCTAATATTCTTGAGTTCTACATTATACTGTCATCAGTCTCTAGTTATCTTAATGCTAAAATATGTTCCGTGTTTTTTCACAAATTGACATTCCCACAGATGCTGTTGCAGTCCTATTATCCAACCTCTGTATCACTCTTGACTCATTCTCTGCCATGCTCATTAATTTCTTATCCTTATTATATTAGGAGTTGTAATATAGTATTGGAGGAAAACACTTGGGCTTGTGAATCATGTAGACCTGGATTTAGATTATGAATGTATTGTTTTGACCTTATTTTGATTACAGTTACCTCCCTAATAAACTCTAATTATTTACATTGTGAGTTTTTGAAAGAATTAAATGAAATAATTTAGTAAGTTGCACCTGGCACATAGATTGTCTACAAACTATAGTTACCTGGCTAATAACAAACTATGGTACAAAACAGACAACAAAGTTGCCCTTTATCCCCATTTAGATCCTTTACTGTGTAAAAAGTAAATTCCATTTCTTCAGCCTAGTATTTTGGGCCCTCTAAGATCAAAGCTCAAGCAGCTTTTCCTGTTTTACTACTCAAATTTTTTTAGGACCTCCTATCTTATAAGTCTATCAAATTATTTCTGAATTATTACCTTAAATTTATTCTGTAGCTTTGTTTACATAGTTATCTCTACATAAGATGCATTTCTTTAAATCCTATTAAAATTCTAAGTGTTCTTTGTAGTAGTGTGTATCTTCCTTTTTAATTCTTCTTGAAGCAGAGGTTGAAGATAATCATGGTTTCCTGAACCTGAGCGTCTCCATTTATCTGTAAAAACCACAAAACTGGCAAGAAGCAGAAATAAAACCACAGGACCTACATCTTGAGCATTTTTAGGAGATGAAATTCAAGCTGCTTGTCCCTAGAAGTAAACACTAAGTTACAAAAGAGCTCTTACCACAGCTTCAAGCCAGGGGGTTAATGAGCAAGGATGGGAGGCTTAAGAAAGGAGCGTGGAAGACAAGACTTAAATGAATCATCCGCAGAAAGAATCTTCCGAGAAAGTCTGACATTAAATGCCAAAAAATAAACAGGTCTGAGTCTTGATTGTTCACAGCATTGGTTACAGGGAATTTGCTGACATTGTTAGTGGAATTAGAGGTGGAGCCTCATACAAGGGTTGTTTCTGTGGCGAAAAATAAATAGTGGAGTGGTGCTCTTTGGAGGTGAGTTTGAAACTCTCTTAGGGTATATAATATCCTTTCAGTCCTCCAGTCTTACCTTGTTGCCTGGCATCTTAAGGAGAATGAAACCTTAGAACAGAGAGATGTCTGTCCTCTTGATATAACTGCCTTGTTCCTTCAGGCTATAAAACAGAGTTGTGCATTTGCTACCCTTTGTTAAAGTATACTGACCTCTTGAGTTTGTGGCCCATTATTTTGCATTTGTTCCATGGGGATTTTAGTAGACAAAGTTCTCAGATTTTCACCTAGGACAAAAAGATTCTTGTGGTATGAGAGATAACACTTCATTTCCCAAATAGACATGTTACATATTTCTTGAATCCAGTGGCCTCTAGAGAAAATCCCACTGTGTCAACATAGAGGCTACAAACAGAATTTTTTTTTTTAAAGGTGTAATTTGCCACTAAAATTTCATGCCTGTAGGGAGATTATTTTTGTCTTACATTTCCTGTAATGTCAGAAGCCATGGACAAATCCATGAGAATTTGCCATTATTGATGTTATCTTTGTTTTGCATTTCAAGAAATTTCCTGGCTAGTGATTTCAGCAGCCAGTGAGACCCTGACAGAGCAGAGAGTCCTTTGAAGTGTGGAGCCAGTGGCTCTGCTGTGGAAACCGAAGAGGAGAGGACAAAGGGACTGAGTCCATGCCTTCTGGGGTTATGGGTCTGTTAGTCTGAGTTTCAAATGCAGGAAGTATGCAGGAAATAAAAGCGCTTTGTACAGGACAAGATTTCATTCTCCCCTTATGTCTGTGACCAAGTCCTCCAGGCTCAGAGAAGTATAGTAGCTTACTTAAAATCATAGAACTGATGGATGATAGAACTTGAATTTGAACCTGTACTCCAAGGCTTCTTCTACAGAATCGGTCCTTTTTATTAAAAGGGTAAGAAGCTGTTAAGAGCTGATTTTGAATTTTACCTGGATGGCATTTTAGTCTGTGAGTTGCTTACTGTACTCCCTCCTCTGTGCCCCCAGCCATCTTGCCACACATACTTTGACCTTCACAAAAGGTCCTGTGACAGTAATGAACTGAAAGTTCATCTTTTCTTTGCCAATATTAATACGAGACATTAAGGAGCAGCAAAGGTATATCCAGCATATTCAATTTTTATAAAACCTTAACTTTAAACTTGAACAGCAAATCTAGTATAATTTTTGAAACCAGCTAGTTTTTGGAAGCTTTTCAAATTTTATACTTAGTTGAAGATATAGGAAATTGAATTGAGGCTCTTTGACTCTCTGCAACCTGGGATATAGATCAGGGCTCAGACTGGCTGCTGCCTTTTGTTGGCAATGTAACTTGGGCAGTTCATCCACAACTAGCCTTTGATTTGTAACATGGAGCTAAGAACTCATGATTGATTAAGTTACATTGATTGGGTGTTCAGGTGCTTGTGGGAATTAGAATATTGTACTATCACAGACAAGTTCAGTATGCAGTTCACAGGGTTGTTAAAGGAATCCTAAAATGCAGACCTGATCATGAGTCCGCTCTCCACTCAACACCCTTTAGTGATCTCCTTTTTCATCCAGAATAATGCCAAATTCTTCTGTTTGACATTTCAGGCTGGCCACAGTCTGGACCCTATATAGCTCTTTCAGATGCATCTCCTACCCTTCCTCCCTGAGAGACCAACACTTGATTCTTAAAATGCTGTTCCTTTGGACCTGCTTACAGATTGAATTCCCAGAGAACTTTGTGAAATCACCTACTTAATAAGCCTCCAACTCTTACCATTGATTTTGTGCACATGGATTATCATTAATTAGATTTGAAGTAACATTAAAAAATGCCAGTTTTGTATTAGCTGTATTGTTTGTGAACTAGATGTATGGAATGACATTTCATTAGCATATCTTGTTTATGGAATATAGTATTATCACTGATAGGACAGTGATAATGAAACATGCATTTTTTGGATAGAAGTGCAGTTTATTTATTCTAACCTCTGTGCATATTGCATAAGTTCAAAATTACATGTTTCTTTTGTTCCACTGTTGAGTTCTTACGTACTTTCTCATCTAATTTAAAAGTATGTTTTCTGATTGTTTGCAGATTTTTAATAATTTATTAAGTAACATAAATCTCAACCATACCATTTGGCTTTATGACCTTTTTTTTGTATAACCAAAGTTATATACAGTTGGCCCTTGAACAACACGGGTTTTAACTGCATGGGTCCACTTACATGTGGACTTTTTTTGATAAATACAGTACAGTACTATAAGTGTATTTTCTTTTACAATTTTCACAGTAACATTTTCTTTTTTCTAGCATATTTTAATTGTAAAAATAGTCTATAATATGTATACAAAATACGTCATGATCAACTGTGTATGTTATCAGTTAGGCTTCTGGTCATTAGTAAGCTATCAGTACCTAAGTTTTTGGGGAGTCAGAAGTTCTACACAGATTCTCACCTGCACAGGGTTTGGGACCCCTAAACCCCATGTTGTTCGAGGATCAATTGTAATTAAAATATTTAATAATTATGATACTAAAGTAGAATTTTACTTTGGTATAATTTAAGATTAGGGCCATTAAATCTTTAAAAATAATTAAGAAGTAGGCTCTTTCAGTTAATTATTTTAATGACTTTTTAAATATAGGTACAGCCATAGTGCCGAAGTTCAAGTTCGACTTCAGTTCTTGACTTGTGTGTTTTCAACTCTGGGATCACCTGATCATTTCAGTAAGCTTTTTAATCAGTATTTTAATCAGTTTTTAGGTCTGTATTGACTCTTAGAAGAGTCCAGTTAAATGTGCTCATGCCTTTAGATTTCTGTAGTGACTATTTAATATTTAATTCATATTTTCAATGCTGAATGTCCTCAGTGTGTATGGCAGTATGAGCGTGACCCTGACATATTTCTGCTTCAATCTCTGAAAATGCCAGTTTCTCAGCGGATAAACAGCTCATTTCAAGAACAAGATATTTGGGGTAGAAGATACCATGTTTAGGGGTGACTGTATTTTTTATTTCTTTTAATTATAGAATTCGTCTATCACTTCATTTGGAAACAGCCACTGTCTACTTATTATTGTTAGGGCTAGTCTTAGTCTCAACCCAAAATTGCTTGGCTTCACAGGTGATACAGATATTTAGAGTCCCTGGTTTTTATTACATTAACATAAAATTCAGTTTCATTAATAATTAACCTTAAAAAAACTGGTCTGGTATATTCAGGGTGTGGACCATATCTAAACCCACACTCTAGGTGTATTTGAGAGGAGGAAGCTTGATTTCCTTTTGGCCAGAGCTGCTTTTCTCTTGCGGGACACATATTGTTATTTTTCACTCCACGCTTTTTCTGTGTGTCCTTGTCAACAAACTTTGTTTTAGGACATTCTCTTTCTTTAGCTATGTTTGATATAGTCAGAATTACAAGTGTCTTGCTAGCCTGAGAGGTGTCATCACGGCTCTCTTAAGTCCATGTCTGTGCTTGAGATACACCATTTACTCATTTGTCTATTTAATTTCTTCAAGTTAAGCTCTTTGTAACAAATGCCACTAAAGTGATACCAAAAGATTTAAAAACGAGACACTGGTTTTTGATAGGAAACTTCTGTTTCATATTATTAGGTCTTTTATCACCTCCATTATCACTGATAGTAGACAAGAAATAAATAAAATACATAAAACCAGTCTTACACATGAGAGAAGTCAACCTAAGACAGGTATTGTCAGCATAAATAATTCCACACGACTATGAAGTTTCATGTTTCTTTAATTAAGATTCTCATTGGAAACTGTTAACCACTCTTCCCAGTATTTGAATAATGAATAATTTTTCATTATTTTGAGTAATGAATATTTTTGAATATTCATATATCAATCAATAATGAATATTTTTGAATTCAAGTATTTTGAATAATGAATAATTTTGCTGTTCTCATTCCAGGGAGCACAGTATAGATTCTTATTGTATAGGCATATAATATCTACTGTCCAGAGAAAAATCAAACTGAGAACTTCACTTCTCCCACATCATAATTGTTCTTTTCTTCCTGGCACAGTTCCTGTTAGGTATAATATAGTTACTCCAAAGTTATATTAAATGTGGATTGGTGATTTAGTCATTTATGAATACACTTATTTTATCATATAGTTTACTATAATTAACCTGGATACTGTTTTTTTTTTCTTGTTTTGTTTTTACAGCTCTTAATTTTCTTCTCTCTTTTCTTAATTATTGAATGTATTTAAATTAGAATATGCTGTAAAGATTGTTTCTGGTTCATTCATTCGTTCTTTCTTTCTTTTTCTTAATATTGGCTCCCAGGGGTATAAATTCTTCAACTTGTATGGTTATGTGAGAAATTGATAGGGTACTTATTTTGTGATCTAATTCTGTAGACTGATATTGCTACTAGGTAAATATTTTCTGAGGTGTTTTTTTTCTATTCTGGATCTCTCCTACCTTTCCCAGGAAAGAGGTTTCTTATGATTGTATCATATTTTCCCATCCCTTTCTGATTCTGGGAAACAACCTACTCTTTGGAACCCTCTACTGATACACTTTAAAAAATTCCTATGATGCTTTTATTCTACCCTTTTTGGATTTTCTTCTTTTATCCATAATCAGATTTGTGATTGCCTGTATTGCCTTCCCTTAGTTCTGAACAGTTCTTTTTCCTTTTTTCTGCCAGACTTTGGAATCATTTAATACTTGGGTCAAAGTACTATACAGATTTCATCTCATTATATTGGCTCCCCAACTAATTGAATATCCTGATGTGTTGCTGTTTCCTCTTTTAGGCAGTCAATTACTTTTTGCTTTATTCATCATACAGATCCTTCCCCCTCGCAGTAGTTTCCAAAAATAGTGCTTATTGGCATTTATTGTTTTTCTTCAGTGGGCATAGAGTGATCTTTGAACATGATGTGCATGTACTCCATTAACCCTTAATTAAACCTTAGAACTGACTTCTCAAATTTTGGGATTACCCTACCCTATTAATCATTTTTATTGTAATCCAGTGTATGTCCTTATTTTAATGAGAGTGATTTTCCAGACCAAGTGGCTCTTGTAGGATACTATATAAGTTGTGTGTTTTTAGATGATTTATATATGGATTATGTATAAGTACATTTTGCATTTTGAAAGCATAAATTATGTGAAATCTCTTATAACACATTTTTATAAGATACCTCCTTTATATTTCTGCATATATTGGCACTTCTAGTACATTGAATTAAGACCAAAACATTGTATGTACCATGATTCAAAATTTGTAATTTTTATCTAGGGTTAAGTTTAGAGCAAGTCGACATTTTATGGCATTGTTTAGTAGAAGATGCTGAGTGTTATGATGATGCACTCCATTGGTTTTTAAATCAAGTTCGAAGTAAAGATCAACATGCTATGGGAATGGAAACCTACAAACATCTTTTCCTGGAGAAGGTAATTTTATTTCTTGACAGTTTTACCTTTCCTGTTGTTTTCCTGTATTTCCTTTTTATCTCTTGAAATAAAAACTCTATAATGTTAGTTTTTTCCTCTTTTGACATAGATTTGTAAAAGAGACAAATGTACTGTTTTTAGCAGTCTTTATATAATTTTGTCCTATAGGTTTTACTTTGATTTTTTTCCTCTGCAGTGTTTATATTGATATGAATATGAGTGAGAGTATGTTCTGTGACTCTTAGTTAGATGGCTGTGGTTTTAGCCAGTCCTATGGCAGAAATAAACCAATCTCCCGACTGGATTCCAAAAAGTCCTTTTTAGGAAGCACCATCATGTCTTGTTTTTAAAGATATTTTTCTATCCAGTTTTTGTTCTTTATCAGATGCCCCCGTTGGTTCAGGTAATAATTTTCCATTTGGATTTTGAAACTTGACAATATTAAAGCAATAGACTTTTTATTTTATACTTATTTTTGAGATTATGTACAGTCTTTGCAAACTAATATTATCTCTGTGGTAGAATTAAATATATATGAATGAATTTTGGTACATATATACTAAATCACTTAATAGATCTACTACAAAGCTACAGATAAACCCTCAAGGATCTTAATTTCAAGCCCTAACTTAGACACAAACTGTATATACAGCTACACATCTTTTAAATGTGTATGAGATTAGATACACAATAAATGATAAAACTTTTTATTTATATCCTCTGATTTATCTATGTATATATTGAAAATTGAAATAGATATTAGGTTTCAGTTATGACCTGAATAAAATTTTCATTAAATTCTTATCTATTTTTATTTTAAAATCATCACTAAAATATTGAGCTGATAACATTTTCTTCTGCAGTGGGTTACAAATTTACGTTGTTAAATTTGTTAATCTAAATTTGATAAAGTAAAATATATTAATTATCACACTAAACTAGTTAAAAAAATTTTTTTTTAAGATGCCCCAGCTAAAACCTGAAACGATTAGCATGACTGGCTTAAACCTGTTTCAGCATCTCTGTAACTTGGCTCGATTGGCGACCAGTGCCTATGATGGTGGTTCAAACTCTGAGGTATGGATTCAGACTTGGCATTTTATTAGGTCAGCTTATGGGGTTTTTCTTTTATTCTTCAAACTAGATTACTGAATTATTTAGTCTGCCAACCATTGAATTTATTAATTATGAAGACTGTTATTCTTAGGTTTTAAAAAGCATTGTCTTTTGATTTTAAAAGTTGTACAAAGCAAATTTGGGACTTTTTTTTTTCCTTTTTGGTTACCAAATGTAACCTTGGTTGTATGTAATGAAAACTTACTACACATTCTTTGATGCACAAGAGGCCACCTGAATGTTCTTAAAAGTACTGTAGAAGCTCCTAGCTAATAAAGTCAAGTAGTTTTGTCCACTAGGGTTGATTTATCTGAAATCTGACTGTTACGGCATTTGTGTGACCAAGCTTTAACTTGCTCTTGGACAGCACCAGAGTTCCTAGAATAGAATTTACCTTAAATCATCTCTGACCTTGAGCCATGTCCATTCATTAACTGAAGACTCAAAAATTGCTAGTGTTATTTCTGGCTTACTATTCCATTTGCCTCAATGGGTGGCTGCTGGGTTTTCTTTGAAGGCCTTATTTATTAGACTCACTCAGCACAGACTGTTATTTGAAAGTCTTCCTCATTGGACATTCCAGTTTATTAATGTTAGCTTTGATTTAGATAGTATCTTCTCACATTTTTCATTAATTTTCTTTAGAAGTTGGAGTTGTTTATAGAGAGAAAGATAGGGAAAACTGGTTTTAGCCTTTGTAGTAAAGAATAATTTTAATTGGATTTAGAATGCTTTCACAGTATCTTCCTATCTTTTTTCCTTGTTTAAATAGTGTTTTGTATTTTTTTAATATCGTGGTCTTTTTGATAAATTTCAGGGTAATTTCAGACAGATCTGTTTTACCTAAGAAGTATTCCTACTCTAATTTTGATGTAATATTGCATTTTAAGTCGATGATATGAACTCAAAGGCTTACCTATTAGAAGAATACCTTGCTTCAGCCTGCCCAACTTTTGAGAACTTTGACTCCACTTTTTCTGTAGTTTTCAGTGAACTCATTCTCTTTGTCATAGAATAGTTAACATCATAAATTTAAGTAACAACTTGGGTTAGCATATTTAAAATTTTTTCTGTGAATATCTGAAAGCAGAGTGTTTTTATCAGAGTAATTTGGATGAAAGCATTGAAGCTTTTTTCTGCTAATAATTATGTGTATGTTGTTTTTATTCACTTGTAGTGTGTTTTGGGGATTTGAGTTTTTCCCACTATGTAGTTACAGCTTTTGGTTAAACATTACACATATGCACATACACACACACAGCTGCTTTATAAATTTTTTTTAGAACCAGTACAGGTGTATTACAGTAGTTGAGGAAATTTTCAAGGCTTTTACCATTTTGTTATTTAATTTTAATAGGAATTGCCTTTTAAATGCTTTATAGGATATTAAAAGTCTTTGATGTTGTATGGCTTTGAAACTTGAAACTACTTCAGTCTTCTAATTGTTTATATTGTTGACAATAAGATTTATAGATGTCATATTTTCTTTCTTAGCTTTGTGGTATGGACCAATTTTGGGGCATTGCTTTAAGAGCACAATCTGGTGATGTCAGTCGAGCAGCTATCCAGTATATTAACTCCTATTATATTAATGGTGAGTGATTTAAAATATTGTCTGATAATTTCTTATGTGAGGATTTTTGTTTAGCTACAATTCATTTTTTTTTAAACATAGCCAAACAATAAAGATTGATATACTGTCTAAACATCTGATTTTCAGGTAAAACGGGTTTGGAGAAGGAGCAAGAATTTATTAGTAAGTGTATGGAGAGTCTCATGATAGCTTCTAGCAGTCTCGAACAGGAATCACACTCAAGTCTCACTGTTATAGAAAGAGGACTCCTTATGCTGAAGACGCATCTGGAAGCATTTAGGAGAAGGTAATTGTTTTATACTACATTATTACAATGAATTTCAGGCGTTGTTTTGTTTTTGGGTTTTTTTTTCCTCCCATTGCTGACATGTACAAAAGTATTCCTAAAGTAAAGGTTTTGTTGGGGCAGGTAGAAAGCTTAACTTATCACAAGTGAAGGGTTAGTAATAGAAGTACTTTTATTCATAATATGTATCATTTTGCCAAGAAGGCAACATAGGTTCCCAGTAAATATTGTGGAACTTTAAGAATTCTTAAAAAACTCTGAGAAGATATGCATGAGTAAGACTCTCTAGACAGAATTCCAACTCGAAGAAAGTATTACAACTGAAAGGCAGAACACGACCACCAAAAAAAAGTTTCACTAAAATCCTCACCAAGAACATCAGATAATCTCTCATAGTTGAATCAAGTTGAGTCATTTGTTTCATTTGCTGTTTTTTTTTCTTCCTGGACTAGGAGACAGTATTTTAATTTTGAATTTCCATTTACCATGGAAACATGATCAAAAAATTCTGTGTTAATGAATATCTGTATAATTAATTTAGACATACCCTGTGTAATACAGAAATAAAGCAAATTAACATTTATGAATATATCGACTGAAATGAAAGGTGAGTAGATAGTTTTAATTAAGAAATTCTATTTGTTAAAAATCATGACTAAATGTAAAGATACAACGAACTGTGTTGACAAAAATTGTTAAAATTAATCTTTCAACTTCAGAGCTTAGTTTGAGTCATATAATCGATATTTTTGAGATTTTATTTAAATTAACAGGAAATAATAATAAAAAGATGTTCTACACATTCCTTATAAATAACATGGCTTCATGATTTTAATATATTTAGGCAGTGCAAAATTCTTTATTTTGATTATGATTGCAACTTGTGGGAATTATACTTAAATAATACCTTGTGTTTTTAAAGAATGTGTAAGGGAACTCTAGAGTTTTTGGAACAGACATCACACTGCCTCATTACTTTACCACTCTAAAATGTTAAAAAAAAAAATGTGGTGATGTCTCATTCAAATTAATAAAAATAAATACTGCAAAAAATGAAAGTCATAATCTATCATCTCTTCCTCTTAGAGATAGTTACTGTTAATGAGATGATATAAATTTTTCCAAAATTTTCTTTTTTGCTTCAGAGTCTACAAACAACAAACCGGAAATGGCCTGTTGGTTTAAACCCTTAGTTCTCACACAGTGTTACTTGTGTTTTTAAAATATGTTTTTATTTTAAAAGTCTTTAAGAGTAAATTAAGTTTCCTATGTTCAATGGTACTGTTTATAAGTTGAATGAATTTCAGTTAAAAAATCCCTTCTCAGATGTACGATTTTTTTTTCTAACACATGGAAAATTATTGTGTAATATTCTTTGCTAGAAATCTTTTATACTTGTTCATGTTTTACTCTAAAAGTTAATGTTGGTGTTAAGTAACTTACATAAATATTTATTTTTTTGGAGGCAGGTAGAGAAACTAGAAAACAAAATTGAATATTCAGAACACTAGGGGCTAGTTTAAAATGTCAGTAATCTTCATGCACACCTTTATGTGGTATCACTGTACAATTTCAAGCTTAATGTGCTTAATTCTAATTTAAAATTGTCTAACATTTATAGAATGAAAATATAAAGTACTTATTGTGTTTGTGTGTTCCTTATATTAAGAGAGTAGATAAAACTGTCTCTTAAAAATTTTTTTAAAGAGGAAAGGTTATAATTTAAAGAGCGGTTCTCAGCCAGATTGATTTTGTTGGCCAAGGGGCATTAGGTAATTTGTGGAGACACTTTTGATTACCACAGCTTAAGGGAAAAGGTGGTACTATTAGTGACCAGGGATGCTCTGAACATCCTACTTTGCACAAGACTGTTTTGCCTGCATGCCCCTGCCCACAACTAAGAATTATCTGGTCTTAAAAGATTGGGATTACTCATTTGCTCAACTGTGAAAGCTGGACATTGGATTGCTTCTAGGATATCAAGTCCATTTATTTCCTTACTTTTCATCCTTCTAGAATTGCTGATTAGTTTTTGACATTGATAATTCTTTTCTTAATGAAATTCAGGTATCCTGGATCCTGTCTTCAAACAACTGAAAATCAGTTAGAAAACTGACAGTATTTAGTGAGTGACCTTGCTAGATGCCTTTCTCCCTTAAGATTGGTCTTTGTGGTTTATTTGATAATTTTAGCAGTCATGGAATCAGCTCTCAAATTCTGTTAGGCATATATGTACTAGGATACGTTTCTGTCTCTGAAAAATGTTCCTAATAACCTTTTTTTCTCCTGTGAATGTAGGAATGAGAACTTATATTTCACTTCCTGGATTAGTTTGTTTCTTTGAATTCTCCTGCTTCACTATTTCCCGCTCTCCCCCTTTAAAAAAAAAAGTTCTTTTTTTTTTTTAATGTTCTTAATGGGAAATTTTTTCCTCAGTAATTTTTCTTGTAAACTATTTTTTAAGGATCTCTTAGCTGTATTTATGCATTTAAGTTATTGCAGTATGATGAATCTAAGCTTAATGCTGTAGAGTAAATTGGAATGTGCTAGAAACTTTTGTGGGCTTTTTCATTTTGTAAAATGTTAAAAAACTTCTGTAAAATTAAGGTGGTTTAAAATGATATTCTTCCTGTGTGTGGTTTTTCTGTTTTAGGTTTGCGTACCATCTCAGACAGTGGCAAATTGAAGGCACTGGTATTAGTAGTCATTTGAAAGCACTGAGTGACAAACAGTCCCTGCCGCTGAGGGTAGTATGCCAACCAGCTGGACTTCCTGACAAGGTAGTTATATAATTTTAGTTTTTAAATTGATAACATTTCCCAGTTCAAATATCTGTTCTTGTTATATTTTTAAATTGGTTGCATCTCATATTTCAGATGACTATTGAAATGTATCCTAGTGACCAGGTAGCAGATCTTAGGGCTGAAGTAACTCATTGGTATGAAAATTTACAGAAAGAACAAATAAATCAACAAGCTCAGCTTCAGGAGTTTGGTCAAAGCAGTCGAAAGGGAGAGTTTCCTGGTAAGTCCAACATTTTAAATTTTCATAATTACTAGATTCTATTATATATCAACTTAGAACCTTTGCTTCTTTTAAGAGTATCAGGAATATTCATGGCTCCCCTCCTTTTGGTAGGGTGCCATTGATTCACAGAGAAGAGTTAAGAGTTCCTACAGATGTTATTTGCAAATTTTTTTTCTCATTTTTCTCAAAAAAATTTTACTTTTAAGGTTATTTGATAAGCAGTTTGGGAATTACAAGTTTTATTTTCCATGTACTACTTAAGTACCCAGTTTTACCCAATAAAATCTTTTGGTCATTTTGGTATATTTTCTTTTTTTCCCCAGAGCATATGAAAATAATACACCCTTAAATCCTACCTGTGGGGGGCGCCTGGGTGGCTCAGTGGGTTAAAGCCTCTGCCTTTGGCTCAGATCATGATCCCAGGGTCCTGGGATAGAGCCCCACATCGGGCTCTCTGCTCAGCGGGAAACCTGCTTCCTCCCCTCTCTCTCTCTGCGTGCCTCTCCACCTACTTGAGATCTCTGCCTGTCAAATAAATAAATAAAATCTTAAAAAAAAAAAAATCCTACCTGTGGTATCTCCCCTTCCCTTCAAAAGAGTATCATATTAAGAAATTTTTCATACAGGTCCAAAAAGTATATTTGATACCTCCATTACTGTAACCACTAGAGCATTTTTAGTGTCTTTCTATAGCACATAAAGTGTGAGTTAATCAGAGGAACAATCCTGAAAGCTGTTAAAATTTCAGGCCTTTAACTTTTAAGTAAAATGTAACAGGCTGTATGTATATTTAGAAAAAAAAATCTTAAAGTTTAAAAGCTTCTTTTTAGGATTTTTAATTTGCCTATGTGCAGTGATAATTCTTCGGCATCTTCTGAAGTATCAGATCTTAAATATTTTTTCTTGAATAATTAATATTCTTGGTAAAATAGAATAGATGTTGAAAAGTTTCCCTACCCCATCTCTAAACCACCCGTTTCCCTTTTCCTGATATATATGTTGTTGTTGGTTTCTTACATATCCATCAAGAGATACCAAGATGTAATGTAAGAATTATTCATGTACGTAAAACATAAATGGTAGCATTCCATTTATAGTGTGTATAGGAAGTTGCTTTATTCTTTTTAAATAAACATATTCTGGGGGCGCCTGGGTGGCTCAGTGGGTTAAAGCCTCTGCCTTCAGCTTGGGTCATGGTCTCAGGGTCCTGGGATCGAGCCCCGCATTGGGCTCTCTGCTCAGCGGGGAGCCTGCTTCCCCTTCTCTCTCTGCCTGCCTCTCTGCCTACTTGTGATCTCTCTCTGTCAAAATAAATTTAAAAAAAAATTTTTTTAATATACATATTCTGTAACTTGGTACCATGATGTGTTTTACTTATCCTCTATTAATGGGCATTTGTTTGCTATTTACGAGCAGTGCACAGAGAATATCCCTACACATTTATCATCTAATACGTGTTGGCTAAATACCTAGTTATGGAATTTTCTGGTCAAAAGGTATCTTTTGTTGAAATATATTATACATAGAGAAGAGAATATGAAGTGAGTAATAATAAAATGAAAACTGTCCATGTACATACCATCCTAATTAAGAACTAGAACATTTTTAGAAGATACTTGTGTATTCCTCTTTAATATCCTCTTTTCCACTTCCCTCTAACACTATCTTGATTTTTTAGTTTATCGTTTTTGTGTGTGTGGTTTGTGTGTATGTGCGTGTTCTTTATACCTTTACCTTGGGTATATATATTCCTAAAATATGTTATTTAGTTGCTATGTGAAACAGATAAGCCTAAATTTGATAGATTAAGGAAAGGGGGAGAACAGTCTTCTTATTCCTAATGCGCTGAAATTTTGTAATACCTGCTCTGAGTATTTGGCCTGTTTTCAACAATTGTGATGGGTACCTTACTATATAGGTTGGCACCTCTTAGTTTGGCAACTTGTATCTTTAAGTTTGAGGATATTTTCTTGAATTAGTTTATTGATTTCTTGTGTGCTGTTTAATAATTTCTTTCATTACCTACATGTTTTATCTCTTGGACGGTTCCAAATTTACTTATTTTTCTCATGTTTCATTTCTTTGGCTTTAAACTTCCTAAGAGATGTTTTCACTTTTATTTTGTTTTTTTTCTTTTGAGTTTTCGCTGTCATGCTTTTAGTATCTGACATCTCTTTGTTCTCTGAGTGCTCCTATTTTCATGGTTTAAATATCTTTGAGGCCATTGGTATTTTTTAAAAATTGTTGAATCTTTTAAAATTCAGACTCATGGTTCCTGCATTTTAAGTAGAATGTTGAGCAAATTATATGATTATTCTTTATTAGTTTCATCTCATCTTTTCTCTCTTCTACCATGTATTTACCATTTTGGCATTCTTCATTGCCATGTATAGATCAAAATTTCCATTTGTTTTCTCTCTTTTTTTCTCTTTCTAAGGAACTTCTTTTAAGAATGTTTGTATTTCACGTCTTTCAGTGATATATTTTCTCAAGCTTTTGTTGGAGAAAAGAGTTCATCTTACCTTCTATTTTGAAGGATATTTTCCCTGGACATAGAATTGTAGGTCAAGGATTGTTTTCTTTTCAGGACTTAGTAAATAGTTAAACCCATTGTTACTTGGTTTACAGAGTTTATGATTAAAAGTGTTTGTTTTTTTTCTTTCATCCTTTGTATATACACTCTGCTTTTTTTTTTTTTTCTTTTAAAGATTTTATTTATTTTAGCGAGGGCTAGAAGGCACATACATGTGGAGGGGGAGGAAGAAGAGGAGGGAAAGAATCCCAAGTAGACTCAGTGTCGAGCTTGAGCTTGGAGCTGACTCAGGGCTTCACTGCAGGATTCTGAGATCACAACCTGATCGAAAATCAAGAGCCTGACACTCCTCCAACTGAGCCACACAGGTGAACCCGCCCCCTTTTTAGGGGGTTGTTGAGGAGAGATTCTTAAGTAGGCTCCATGCCCAGCGGGGAGCCAGGTGGTGGGCTCAGTCTCAGAACCCTGAGATAATGACTTGACCTGAAATCAAGTGTTGGACACTTAACTGACTGTGCCACCTAGGTGCCCCTGCAGTGTCTTTTCAACTGTGGTTGATTTTAAAGAAATTTTTTGTTTGGGTTTTAAATTTTTTTTTTTTTAAGATTTTATTTATTTATTTGACACAGAGAGATCACAAGTAGGCAGAGCAGCAGGCAGAGACAGAGGGGAAGCAGGCTCCCTGCTGAGCAGAGAGCCCAATGTGGGGCTCGATCCCAGGACCCTGAGATCATGACCTGAGCCGAAGGCAGAGGCTTTAACCCACTGAGCCACCCAGGCGCCCCTGGGTTTTAAATTTTTTTAAAGTAAGCTCTACTGCCAATGTGGGGCTTGAATTCTCTACCATCTGGGCCAGTCAGGTGCCCCAAGAATTTTTGTTGTTGTTGTTGTTGTTGCATTGGTCTTCAGCAGTTTGATTTTAATGTGCCTTGTTGTGTTTTGTGTATATGCACTTTGGGTAAGTTCAGCTTCTTGGGTCTTTGTGTTTATATTTTTCACATTAGGTAAATGTTAGCAATTATATTTTTTTCAAATATTTTTTCTTTTTCCTTTCCCTTTGACCTAATTTCTAGGCCCCTACATTAGTGTATCCTAGACTTTTTGTTAATGTCTCACAGATCATGGAGCTGCTTTTATTTTCCTTTTCTCCTTTCCCTCTCTTTTTCCCTTTGTTCCCCCCCTTCTCCCCCTCATCCCTTTGTCAGGTGTTGGTTTTCTTCCTGTGTTCAACCAGGATAAATACAGATTGTAAGCCTGTGTCTGGATTGAGATTTATCTTTTGGGGGGTCTTACTAGTTGCCACAAATTCATTTGCTTTTCAGCTTGCAAACTTGGTTGGTATTGTCTTTTTGCTTTTTTTCCCAGTCTAAAATTAGTGAAATGTTGAAAATTTATTGGAATTTGAGAGGGTAAAATGTAGATGTGTTAATACACCATTGTAACCTAAGAGTTTTTCCAGATTTCTTGTTACTTTTTCTTGTTTCGAAACATTTACTACATTAAGATTTGAAATATTTAAAAGTTAGTAACTCTTTCTAGAACTCTTAAGGAATAAGCAGTTCGGTTTTTTTTTCTTTGTTTTCTTTTCCTTTTCTTGGGCAGGAAAGCAAGGTTTATTTTGAGCAATAGCAAAGTGATAGTACAAAGCTCCCAGGACGGAGGGGACCTGAGAGAGTTACCCTGATATGATAAAAAAGATACTTTCAAAAGTGGCAAAAGATAGAAAGCTGTTCAGTTAATTGTAAAAGCCAACTCAACCATTATAATAAAAAGTTCATGTGTAATACAATATATAGGCCTATCTGACATCAAGTAGAATCCAAAAGCCTAAATAAAGTACTAGCCATCTTAGTCCTCTTTTGGAACAAAGTTATACATGGTTAGAGTATCTGATGTCCTTGGAACAAAGCCAAGTGTAAATTATCTTAGCACTTCATCATAGCTAAGGATGTTTTATTTCAATATTTTGAAAAAGATGAGCAGTCATGGATTGTATTATTATCTCGATAAGGTGGTAAAGACATTTTAATAAAAGTCCGCCGAAGTATTGTAAGTTTAACGTAGAGTTTCTGTTGAAATATATAAATGAACACTTAACTACATATATCTACTTAGTATGTCTCTATACAAATATTGTAGAGATACTGTGTTAATTTATTTATATATTCTATCTAAAATCATAATGGATGGGACACCTAGGTGGCTCAGTTGGTTAAGCCGCTGCTTTCGGCTCAGGTCATGATCCCAGCGTCCTGGGATCGAATCCCACATCGGGCTCCTTACTCAGCGGGAGCCTGCTTCTCCATCTGCCTCTGCCTGCCCCTCTGTCTGCTTGTGCTCACTCTGACAAATAAATAAATAAAATCTTTTAAAATCATAATGGAATTTTCATTTTAAATTTGATGAAATTATTCTGAATCATGAACTGTGTGGATAAACTAAGCAATATCAGAAGTGCTGAGAGGAAACCCAAAAGGGTAATAGAGAAATGAATTTCAATACTAGCTTTAAAAATATTTAAAAATTATGGGGCGCCTGGGTGGCCAGTGGGTTAAGCATCTGCCCTTGGCTCAGGTCATGATCCCAGCTCCCTGGGATCAAGCCCCTCAGCAGGGAGCCTGATTCTTCCTCACCCTGCTGCTCGTGCTCTCTCTCAAATAAAAAAATAAAATCTTATAAAATATTCTAAAATTACAGTAACATAGTTTTGATGAAGAATTGTATCATTATGGAAAAGTGGTGGCCTTATTTCATTCATTTCTAAGGAGCTATGTAGTGTCTCCAGTGGAATTTTTCCAGATGAACTTAATAAAATTCAACAATCTTAAGGTTTAAATTATTCACTAGGTATTTCATCATTTTGCTTAATTTTCTACTCTTATTAAGCATTTCCTGTTTAAAAAAATTTTCATGGATGAAACAATAAATTTGAATGCCTGCTATGTTCTAGTGCTGGAACCACATCTCTGAATGTAATAAAATGTCTGCCTTTATACAACTGGGTTTTATTTTTTGCTTTTTTGTTTTTTTTTGAGGTAAGACCAATAAATATGTAATGTTAGATGCTCGTAAGTGCTTTAAAGAAAGATAAAGCAGAATAAGGGATTAATTTAGTAAAATGAGGCTCTTTAGATTGAGTGGTTAGGAGGAAGACTCACATAATGTAATCATATATTTGTGTCAGCACAAAAGTTAGCTTTTATAAAAATGTTCAGTTAATGTTTTCTCCTATTTTTAAGGAGGACTTATGGGACCTGTTAGGATGATTTCATCTGGACATGAGTTAACAACGGATTATGATGAAAAAGCACTTCATGAGCTTGGTTTTAAAGATATGCAGGTACATACAAATATGGTTTGAGTTTAAATGATCTATTGACTATTATATTCAGCAGTTGAATCCTTCAAAAGCAGTTATTATTGCTTTAAGTGTATGTGAAGTTTGTGAAGTTATTTTATACTTCTGAGATTTAGTAAACCAAAACTTGATATGTCTAATTATGTGTTGTTGTTTTCCCCCTTTGCTATTGTTTTTGTAGATGGTATTTGTATCTTTGGGTGCACCAAGGAGAGAACGGAAAGGGGAAGGTGTTCAGCTGCCAGCATCTTGCCTACCACCACCTCAGAAGGACAACATTCCAATGCTTTTGCTTTTACAAGAGCCTCATTTAACTACTCTTTTTGATTTATTAGAAATGCTTGCATCATTTAAACCACCCTCAGGAAAAGTGGCAGTGGAAGATAGTGAGGTGACTTTATCATTTCATTTTTAATAGTGTTTTATTTGTCTTTCAAGTAGAAAATAATTTTCTCAGTAATGTCTTTTAAGATTTTATTAGAGAGAGCATGTGTGCATGTGCAAGGGGAGGGCCGGAGAGAGAGGGAGAGAATCTCAAGCAGACTCCCCACTGAGCGTGGAGCCCATCAGAGGGCTCAGTCTCACGACCCTGAGATCTTGACCCAAGTGGAATCAAGAGTCGGACACTTAACTGACTGAGCCACCCAGGTGCCTCATTCTCAGTAATCTCTTAAGAACAATAAAATCCAGGAACCCATTTATTCATTCATTAGGTATTTAAGTGCCTATTGTGATCTGGTTACACTCTTTTAAGTATTGTTTTGTAAGGATCAAAGTAGGCACAGTTTCAGCCTTCAGGCCAGTGGGGAAGACAAATAATTGATATGCCTGGCAGATAGTTTCAGGGAAACTAACAGCTAAATTTTAGATAGAGATAGCTGCTAAGACTAACATTATTAGGGAGTAGTGATAAGAAACTCATTTATGTATATTATTTGGTCAGGGAAGTTTTCTCTGAGGGAAACCATACGTGATCTGAGCTAGAAAGATGAAAAGGAGCCAGCAAAATAAGGAGAATTGAGGGATCATCTGCACACATTCCTGAAGCCCTTCATATAAGGAATCAGTCAGGTCTAGGAGTTGTTGGAGAGCTAATAATGAGTGGTTGTTGGAGAGCTAATAATGAGTGGAATGTGGAGGGTAGTGGGAGAGGAACAAGATTGGAAAGGTGAGTAGAACCAGACTGGCTATGGCAGCTCGCTTCCATTTTACTCATAGTAAGGTGAACAGCAGTAAACTGTTCTAAGCAGAGGGAGGAGCATATGTTCTGATTCTGGTTTTCAAGGTAATAGATTTATTTGGCGAGAATAGAAAAAGCAGTGAGGATCCTAATGCACTAATCCAAGGAAGACTTCATGGTGCCCTGGAATAACATGATGGGAATGGACAAATAAAGTTGATTTAATTGGATTGCATTAAGAGTGGGATAGACTCATGTTCAGGAACAAGAAAACTGGAGATTGTGTCCAGGATTGTCTTGAGCAACTGGGTAGATTCCGTTTGAGATGAAGAATGGATGTTTGTGGGACATTAAGTGGAGATGTCAAGGAAAGGAAGTAGTTGGATAAATGAGTTTGGAGCTCAGAGCATGGGCTTGGTCTGGAGAAATAAGATATGGGTAATCACTGTAAAGATAGTATTTGAACTCTAGAGAGTATATGAGATCATCTAAAGGATTCAGTATTAGTCCGCTCACTGTTTTTTAAATGCCTTTAAATAGACTTACCCTAAGATGATGTTCATTGATGTGTTTCATGCCATGAATTATTTTGAAATTGAGTGACATTCAGTGCTACTGTTTTTTCTACTATTCTGCTTTCTACTATTCTTTAATCAGTTGCTACTATTCTTTCTTTCTCAAGAATGTTAAAT
The DNA here is from genome assembly GCF_963455335.1 of Martes martes. Lineage (NCBI taxonomy): Eukaryota > Metazoa > Chordata > Mammalia > Carnivora > Mustelidae > Martes > Martes martes. Next base: position 79,315,995 of record NC_137896.1, on the reverse strand, counting down.
GACTCTTTTCCATGTTTCCAAAATGTGTTTGATCATGGTTGCATGGTAGTTGCTGTTGAGTCCTCTGTTCCCCATAGCCTTTTCTCTTGTGGTGGCACATTTTAAAATTCTTTAAAAATGTGGAGCATGTGGGTGGCTCAGTTAGTTAAGCATCTGTCTTCAGCTTGGGTCATGATCCCAGAGGACTGGGATCGAGCCCCACATCAGGCTCCCTGCTCAGCAGAGTCTGCTTCTCCCTCTCTCTCTGCTGTTCCCCTTGTTTGTGCAATCTCTCTCTCTGTCAAATAAATAAATCTTCAAAAAATTTTAAAAATTCCTTAAAAAAATCCTTCTTTTGTTCAAGTAGCATAATCAGTAACAGATGGCCTCGAACCTTGATTTTTTACCTTTTGCCACAAATACTTAATGACTTCTTACTTCATGTCAGCACCATTTGGGCAGTTTAAAAGCAAGAAAGATAATTAGAAAAATTCTTCACTTTTCTGGGAGGTGGCTGTGCAGTGTGTTACGAGAACTTAGGGTGGGGGAACAAAAATTTGGGGAAGGTTTTGCAAAAGGGGAGTCTTTTAATTGGGTCTAGCTGGGGGAGCGAAGAGAAGCATTACAGATTCACAGAAAAGTGAATGTATGTTTGAAACACTGGGAGCATGAGTATAGTGTAATTTTTAAAAAAAGACCAAAAAGGGGATTGGAACCTGTACCACAAAGGGCCATATGAGATTTTTCTTCTTTGTAAAATGGATTGCCATCATCATGGAAGGTTTAAAGGAACAAAATGAAAGCTGTTATGGGCTATTGGAAAAAAAGTTTAGGTGTTACTGTGGTGGACATATTAGAGAAAGACTGGAGGTAGGAGGCCCAATTAATAGGCCATTGTAATAGTCCACCTGAGGCCTGAACTGGAGGGGAAGCATTCATTTTATAGTAGATACTTGCTGGGCTTTGTGGCAAGTATGCCATTGTCAATGTGGGGTGTCTTTGTTGTCAAGACTGATTTGGTCTTGCGGAAGGTTATAAAAAATAAAAGGGTGGGGTTTTTAACCATAACATAGCATATAGTCATTTACACCTGGGTTTTTTTTCCCCCCTCATTTTTTTTTGCACAGAATACATCCTCCTCCTCCTCCTCCTCCTCCTCCTCCTCCTTCTTCTTCTTTTTTTTCTTTTTTTAAACTTGGTGTTTACAAAGGAATAGATTCTTTTTTACTGAAAAACTTTCAGTGCCATTTCCCCAGCTAAACCAAAAATGTTACTTTGGGTTGCTTTTCTTCATCAGGATGAGAAAAGCAAAGGATACTTTGAAACTCCAAGATTTGCTTGCTTTCAATGTATACTAGCTTTGTATCATTATACATAAAGAACTAAACTTTCTATAGGTATATAGAAGAATCTTTTGGCATTCCGTTATTATAGTGAAAAAAAAATCATTATGGCAGCAGCAGTAATAGACTTACACAAATTCATACTCTGGAAAATTCTAAAATAGTAAATTTTAGCTTTAGTTGTTTTACCTCTTGAGGTTATGCTTTAATTTTTTAAATAAAAGAAACCTACTTCTTACATACTTTCTGATACATTCTTCAGGTTGCTATTATCTCAGGATCTTAAAGAATTCAAATATAGGGGTACCTAGGTGGCTTAGTCACTAAGCCTCTGCCTTCAGCTCAGGTCATCATCCCATGGGATTGAGCCCCACATCGGGCTCCTGGCTCCAGGAGCCTGCTGCTCCCCTTGCTGTGCGCTCGCTTGCTCTCTCTGAGATAAATAAAATCTTAAAAATAGGGGCGCCTGGGTGGCTCAGTGGGTTAAAGCCTCTGCCTTCAGCTCAGGTCATGATCTCAGGGTCCTGGGATCAAGCCCCACGTCGGGCTCTCTGCTCGGCGGGGAGCCTGCTTCTGTGCCTCTCTCTCTGCCTGCCTCTCTGCCTACTTGTGATCTGTCTGTCAAATAAATAAATAAAATCTTAAAAAAAAATCTTAAAAATAGAATTCAGATTTAATAGATAATGGCAAAAAGTAGGTTCTTTAAAATTGTTTGCTTTCCTCTTAATTCTCTGCTTATCTGAGACTGGAAAATAAGGTATGGATTAGCAGTATAGAAAAGAAACAGCTGTACTCCTTTTCCCAGATGTAAGATCAAGGATTTAATTCACCATCACCAGGACTTTGTCCTAGTTAGAGTAGTGACCTGCAAAGAGGAAACAGTTGGTAATGTTCTTGAAATTTATTTGAATGGCTTTGTAAAACAGATGTTTTCACTTCCATTTGAAACATTTCCTAAATAAAGTGCCAAGATTTACAGGTTACTTTTTTTCCAAAAAGCGTTCAGTAACAAGAAGTTGAAAAACTACTACCTTGTCATGATGATCAATTTATTCAATAAATGTATTTGTTGTTTATAAATAAAAAATAAAATAATAAAAAACAAAGGTATAAATTATTTACCATGAAACAAAAGGTTTATTTCTCACTTTTAAAGTAAGACTGAAAAATATTATCAAATTTGATAAGGGTTTTATGCAAAAAAGTTCTGAGTGTAGGTTTTTTTTTTAAGGATCTGTCTTGATCAGCAGTTGTTCTTATTTGTGTAGAGCTTAAGATGTGAAGAACTTCATCTTCATGCAGAAAATCTCTCTAGGCGTGTATGGGAGCTACTGATGCTTCTTCCTACATGTCCTAACATGTTGATGGCATTCCAGAATATCTCAGATGAACAGGTAAACCCATAAAGTCTTTTCACTCTTCTAGAGGATGGTACCATTTTACATTTCTCCAGTGTATGAAGTTGCTTGTTGACCTATATCCTCAATAAAATTTTGCCCATTTAATGGGTAAAAAGCACACAGTTCATTTAACATTCATTTATTTGTTAGTGAGGTTGAATAATATAGGCTTAATACAAGGCTAAGGTTGTTCTCTAAAATTATCTTTAGAAAACATAATTTGTCTTTATATTAGTATTTTTTCATAGTATGTTCTGTATTCCCATATGGTCAGACCTCACGAGTGTGTTAGATGTCTTTGTAAAGATGTGTTAAAATTAGATTAATTTTTAAAAAGCTATATACTAAAGGGTTATTTTGTGGAGATACCAATAGAACACTTACAGGAGGAATGGAAAAACAGTGTCCTAATGTTGTACGTTAATGGTTTTTAATGATTTGGTTCTTGGCCACGTGATTTCAGAAGGTCCTATATCTCAGATGATTTAGATGTGAATAAGGTAGGCCTGGCAAATGGTGGTTGATGACTCAGAGTAGTTCTAATAATGTTGTTGTCAAAGATGTATATTGTGTGAATATCACATCATAAATTGAGATTAGAAAAGAATATGATTTATATATTTGTGACTTAAATGTGTAGGTGTGACTTTATTAAATATAGATTTTATTGCTGTATCTTTAAAAGTTAAAGCATTCAACTAGGCTACACAATGTTTTCATTGGAAAGATGTTGAATTGCCTCATCTGTTGTGAGGGTTAACAAGATAGATTTTTTTTTGTATGCTGCTGTTTGTATATTAATTTTAACAAAATTTAATGAGTAATTGGTGTTTTAAGCATACTGTGAGTACCATTTATACACTAGGTCTTCAAATGTTTGAAAATATTTCAGTGTATATATAATATTTGAGTTCTTACATAGCATCACTTTCTTTAAAAGTTTATTTTGGGAGGGAACCTTTAGTAAGTTGGTTTGAGAAAACCTGTGTTTTTCTTTTTTTAATTTAAGAGTAATGATGGACTTAATTGGAAAGAACTTCTCAAAATTAAAAGCGCTCACAAGCTATTATATGCCCTGGAAATTATTGAAGCACTAGGAAAACCTAACAGGAGGATAAGGAGAGAGTCAACGGTAATTGAATGTTCATTCTTACCGTGAAGTATTTGTATTTTGTCTGAAGCTGAATTCCAGAATGTGTTATTTTTCAATTCTAAAATAATTTTTTCCTCCTGCACCTGTTCTTATTTTTTTGCCATTCCCACAGGGAAGTTACAGTGATCTTTATCCAGATTCAGATGATTCAAGTGAGGATCAAGTGGAAAATAGTAAAAATTCCTGGAGTTGCAAGGTCTGATCATACGTGTTATGCAGTGTTTTGATAAAAATTCTAATTTTCCAAAACTAGGTATCATAATTATTAATTGGTTTTAAACTAATTTACTATTAAAATAAAGCTATTACTATTAAAATAAAGTTTAAAAATTGTGTATTACTCAAAATCACAGTTAAAGGTGAGATTATTTAATGCCTCGGTGCTGTTGTTTTTAGCACTTACTTTTTTCCTTTATTGGAATACTTTGTTAGGACATACTGGTGTCTGCAGTTAAATCGTCAATGGAATATAAAAATATCCTTATAGATATTTGCAAGAATCTTTTTAAAAATCTTCTTGAAAATAAGATGTGTTATTACTTTGCTTAGAAGTATTTTGGTTATTTAAATCAGAGTAATTTCCTAGATTAAAGATACGTAATCTTTTAGGTATACATGTACATAAACATACACACACGTATCCGGTTATTCAATCAAAAAACAGGTTTTTACGACATTTTGTAGCTGTCTCTCTTACCAGTACTCTCACAATTGCTTACAGTTTGTTGGTGCTGGAGGGCTTCAACAATTACTAGAAATTTTTAATTCTGGAATTCTGGAGCCTAAAGAGCAGGAATCCTGGACGGTGGTAAGTCAGAGTTCACTGTTTAAACCAGTTCATAGTTATTCTGTTTTTAAGCACTTCCGGTTTTCATTACAAGTATAACTTTTGCTACATGCTTCATTGTTATAAGGAAGATTATGGAGTGTAGTAAAATTGATTTTTTAAAATATAAGGAGTCTGATAAACTAATTATTCTTGAAGAGTTCTTCATGTCAATTCTGTTAAACTTTTAAGTGCCAAAATTCTTGACTCTGAACTGTGGTTTATTCGTAAACATTTTTCCTTTATCTTGATAAATTACATACGAATAATTATATAGTCTGAGTGTTTGGATGCTTTTAAAAAACTGGTTTATAAATGTTCAATTTTGAAAAACGCCCCTTTTCATTGCTTTGTTTTGTTTTGACTATTTCTTCCTTTATAATAGTGCTACTCAAATAGTGTTTCCAGATCATTTGTGATTGGTCTGAGATGAAATAGGTGCAAAAATTGGAAGTAAGCCTTCAGAAATTATAGCTGTTGAACATTGCTGCAGAATTTTTATAGCATTTCACAAAATTATTGGTCCTCAACAAAATGAAACTTTTTTTTAAAGGTATTTTTACCTTAGCACTATTAACTTGAAGAAGCACTACTCTGCAGTATCAGGAAAATAAAATTATGGAATATTAAAAAATTGATACTGCTATGCCAAACTGCACAGTCTGTTTTTGAACTAAATGGAATGAATGCTCCATTTCCTGACCTCCAACAAAACAGAATAGCATTATCAAACATACCATTCAAATATTAATTTTTTAGTACTTGTGTTTTAGAATTATCTTGGAACCTAGGAATCAGGTATTCTTGAATTAATATCAAGTTAATAAAAGAAGATACATTCAGAAAACCTATTACTGTGTACTAAGATGTTATTCTTACCACTGGTTTTAATACTTACTTTTATGTATTTTATTACGATATTTGCCTTTTTAGAATACTCTGTTCAGTTATTAATTATTGTAGTTCTGTGACTTACAGTGTCTGTTGTGTTTTATTGTTAGTCATGTCTTTATTGCCCCATTCATCTCTTATAATTTTTTTTAATTTAATTTTATTTTTTCAGTGTTCCAAGATTCATTGTTTAATGCACCACACCCAGTGCTCCATGCAATAAGTGCCCTCCTTAATACCCACCACCAGGCTCACCTAATCCCCCACTCCCTTCCCCAGTCTCTTAGAATTCTAGTGTGCCTTAGTTCTTTAGCAAACTGGGAGAACTTAACCAAAATTTTGAGTGAGTAGTTATGTGTCATTTATAGGAATTTTGTTTATAAACCGCTCTAAGATTAGTTTTGAATAAAGTTTATAGGGAATCCAGCATAAGCTAGAGGTTTTTTTTCTCAGTTTCCTTTGAAATTGTGGATACTTTTGTGAGGTATTACCAATGAAAAAAATTTGAACTATTGTATATGACACATTGTGCAATGCCTGAGATGCTAAGCATGCCTGAGATTGCTTTCTAGTCAACTGATAGCCACTATTTATAATGCATGTCTCCTAACATATTATAGAATACTTAAAAATCCAGAGTCATTCTTGTTAGACAATATAATTTTTTCTCTTTAAAATGAATTTATTTGAGGTATACTTTCAAATTAAAATTTTTTGAGATAGAATTCACATATAGTAAAATCCAACCTTTTAAAAAGCAGTGATTTTTTAGTACATTGACAACTATTACCACTAATGCCAGAACAAGTTTCATACCCTTAAAAAAAAAACCCCACACTTAATCGCAGTCACTCCTTTTTTCTTCCCTGAAACATTTTAGTCTCAGGCAGCCACTAATCTAATCTACTTACTATCTCTATGGATTTGCTTATTATGGGCATTTTATATAAATGGAACCATATAATATGTATATGGTACTTTGTGACTGACTGCTTTCACTTAGCATAATGTTAAGGTTCATTCTTGAAAGTAGTGTGTCATCTAAGGTCACAAATATTAATAAGTATGTTTTCTTTTAAGAATTTGCCAGTCTAAAAAATTTTTTACAGTGTTTGGGTCTTTGATCCATTTAAAAAAATTTTTACAGTGTTTAGGTCTTTGATCCATTTAAGTTAATTTTTGTGTGTGATAGGAAGTTGAGGTATAGTTTTCATACAGTAGTTAATGAACTCATTTTAAAAAGTAGTTAAGTTTTGAAAAATGTAGGTATTTGTGTAATCCACCAACAGAAACAAGATATAGAACATTTCTATTACCTCAGAAGTTCACCCTGCGTTCCCCCCCCCCACCAAGAGAGGGAGAGAGCAGGAAAGAATGAAGGGAAGGGGCAGAAGAAGGGAGGGAGAGAGAATCCTGAGCAGGTTCCACACCTGACACTAGGCTTGATCTCACAACCCTGAAATCATGACTTAAGCGAAAATCAGGAGTCAGACACTTAACTGACTGAGCCACCAAGGCACCCCTCCATCCTGTTTTTTTTGTTGTTATTTTACCATCAGTCTTCCCCATTCTCCCAACCATCCAGCCCTAAGCAACCACTGATGTGCCTTTCGTTGTTATAGATTACATTTGCATTAATAGAATTCCTTATAAATGGAATAAAATGGTATGTGTTCTTTGTATCTGGTGTCTTTTACGCAACATGTATTTTGAGGCTAATGAGTACTATATGTATTGGTTGGTTGTGAGTTTTTATTGCTGTGTAGTATATCCCTTTATAGGTATACTACTCCTTACTTAATCCACTCAACTTATTGATGGACATTCTGAGTTTCTGATTTTGGGCTATTCAGAGTAAAGTTAACAAGCATTCATATTGAAGTCTTTTCGTGTACATATGTTTTTGTTTCTCTTGGGTAAATACCAAGAAATGAATTTGCTGAATAATATGGTAAATGTAAAATTAACTTTGTAAGAAACGGCTGAAGCGTTTTCCTGTACCATACAGTGTATAAGCGTTCCAGTTGCTTCATATCCTTAGCAACAGTTGGTGTGGTCAGTCTTTTTAATTTGAGCCTTTCAACTAGGTATGTAGTATCACCTCATGGTGCTTTTGCTTTGCATAGCCTCTGGTGACCAGCAATGTTGAATATCTTTACATGTGCTTTTCATGACTATGCTGGTTTTTGTTGTGTTTTTTTTTTTTAATCATTATGAAAAGCATTTAACATTTACTGTCTTAACCATTTTTAAGTGTGTAGTTCACTGGTATTATATACTTTCCCCTTGTAGTGGAATTGTCCCTACCATCCATCCCCATTACTATTTTCATTTTTTAAAAAGATTTATTTATTTATTTATTTGAGAGAGAGCACACACGGAGGGAGCGTGAGAGGGAGAAGCAGACTCCCCTGTGAGCAGAGAGCCCAATGTGGGGCTCAGTCCCAAGACCCTGAGATCATGAGCTGAGCCAAAGGCAGATGCTTAACTGATTGAGTCACCCAGGTGCCCCTGTTTTCATCCTGTAAAATTAAAACTATACCTGTTAAACAGTGTCTCTCTATTTTCCCCTTCCCCCATCCCAAGACAAACCACCAAGACAAACTTTGTCTCCATGATTTTGACAACTCTGAGTACCTCCTGTAAGTGGAATCATATGGTATTTTTCTTTCTGTGACTAGCTTATTTCACTGGCAGATTGTCCTCCAGTATCATTCTTACTGTAGCATATTGCAGAATTTCCTTCCTTTTAAGGCTGAATAATATTCCATTGTATGCAGTGTGTACCACATTTTGCTTATCCATGCATTCATCGATGGGCATGGGTTGCTTCTATATTCTCTCTGTTCTGAGTAATGCTGTTATGAATATAGATGTATAAATGTCTTAGAAACCCTGCTTTCAGTTCTTTTGGGTATATACCCAGAAGTGGAATTGCTGGCTCATATGGTAGTTATGTTTTCAATTTTTTGAGGAACCACCATACAATTTTCCACAACAGCTGTATCATCTTACATTCCTACCAGTAGTGCACAAGGGTTCTAATTTCTCCCTATATTTGCCAGTAACACTTTAATTTTCTGATTTTTTGGTATTAGCCATCCTACTGGCTGTGAGGTTGGTTTCAATTTGCATTTTCTTAATAAACAGTGAAGTTGAGGACCTTTTCCTTGTGCTCATTGGTTATTTGTATATTATAGTTTGCCAATATCTTCTCCCTTCTGTAGGTTGCTGTTTTACTCTGCGGATAGTCTTATGCACAAAATTTTTGTGTCTTTTTTTTTTCTTTTATTACCTGTCCTTTGATGTCCTATCTAAGAAATCATGTGTCCAAATCCATTGTCATGAAGCGTCTATCCTGTTTTCTCCTAAGAATTTATTTTAGGCCTTATATTCTGGGCCTTCATTCATTTTGAGTTAATTTTCATATATGGTGTTTTAGTGTGTAAGGGTCTAACTTTATGCTTTTGCATATGGATACTGATTTCTCACTACTATTTTTTGAAAATACTGTCCCTTCTGCCATTGAATGGTCTTGGCACCCTAGTCAAAAATCATTTGACCATATAAAGATTTATTTCTGGGTGCTCTATTCCATTCCATTAATCTAATGTATATGTCTTTATGCCAATACCACATCATGTTGATTGCTATTGCTCAGTATTATGAGCTAGAATGAGGAGGTACGAGTCCTCCAATTTTGTTACTTTAAGATTGTATTGTTTCTGGGGTCCCTTGAGATTCCATATGAATTTAAGTATGTGTTTTTCTGCAAAAAATGTCATTTGTATTTTGTTACAGATTATTTTGGGCAGTATTGATATTTTAATAAGTATTTAATCCGTGGTCATGGGATGTGTTTCCATATATTTATGTCTTTAATTTTTTTAGCCTTGTTTTGTAATTTTTGTTATAGAAGTCTTTCCTAACTTTGGTTAATTCTTAAGTATTTTGTTCTCTTGATGCTATTATAAATGAAATTATTTTTGTAATTCCTCTTTCATTGTGTTCATCGTTCTATGGAAATGCATCAGAATTTTGTGTGTTGGCTTTGTATCCTTTACCTTGCTGAATTCATTTATTTTAAGAGCTTTTTTTCTTTAACATTTTCTACATATCATCTACAAACAGGTAGTTTTACTTTTTCCTTTCCCGTTTGGATGCCTTTTGTTTCTTTTTCTTAGGCATCCAAACTGGAAAGGAAAGAGTAAATCATTGAGGCCAAAACTTCCACTACTATGTTGAATTGAAGTTAGGAAAGCAGGTATCTTTGCTTTATTCCTCATTTTATTGGAATAGCTTTTAGTCTTTCACAATTGAATGATTTTTCACTATTTTTCATATATGGCTTTTATTATGTTTAGGTAATTTTGTTCTATTTCTGTTTTTTTGTGTATTTTTATCATGAAAGAGTGTTGAATTATTTCATATGCTTTTTCTGCATCAATTGAGATGATCATGTGTCTTTTTTCTTCATTTTGTTGTGTGGAGTATTGATTGATTCTTGTATGTTGAACCATCCTTGCATCCCAAGAACAAATCCCACTTGGTCATGGTGTGTAATCCTTTTAATATGTTGCCAGATCCTGTTTGCTAATGTTTTTTCAAGGATTTTTGCATCATTGTTCATAAGGGATATTGGTCTGTACTTTTTCTGTAGTGTCTTTGTCTGGCTTTGATATCATAGTTATGCTGGCTTCATAGAATGAAGTGGGAGTATTCCCTTCTTGGTAAATTTGGTAAGGGTTGGTATTAGCTCTTCTTTAAATGTTTGGTAGAGGGATGCCTGGGTGGCTCAGTCATTAAGTCTGCCTTCAGCTTGAGTCATGATTCTGGGTCCTGGGATTGGGATCCGCATTAGACTCCCTGCTTGGCGGGAAGCCTGCTTCTCCCTCTCCAACTTCCCTTGCTTGTATTCCCTCACTTTCTGTTTGTCAAATAAATAAACAAAATCTTTAAAAAAACAACGTTTGGTAGAGTTTATTAATGAACCTATCAGGTCTAAGGCTTTTCTTTGTTGGGAGATTTTTAATTATGGGTCTATTCAGATTTTCTATTTCTTTATCATTGAGTCTTTGCTAGGTTTTGTTTTCTAGGGATTTGTCCATTTCATGTAGGTTTTCCAGCTTTTTTGGCTTACATTTATTTATAGTATTCCTGTAATCCTTTTTATTTCTGTAGACTTGGTAGAAAAACTCGTACTTTTATTTCTGATTTATTTCTGATTTATTTTTTAGTTCTTTTAGCTAAAAGGTTGTCAGTTTTGTTCTTTTCAAAGAATGAACTTTTTTTTCAAAGAATGACCTTTTATTTACATTGATTTTCTTTCTTCTTTTTCTATTTTGTCCTTTTTTAACTGTTCTTTATTATTTCCTTCTTTCCACAAGCTTTAGGTTTTATTCTTTTTCTAGATATTAAGTTGGAAAGTTAGATTGTTGATTTGAGATCTTTTTATTTTTAATTTGTTCATAGCTATGAATTTCCTCCATTAGTTCTTCTTTTCACTGCATCTCATAAGTTTCACATGGACCATGGTTTTTTTTCTTTCATGAAGTGTCTATCCATATCTTGGGGTCCCCACACCCCCTCTTTCCTTCCTGACCTTAGTAAAAGGGGACTCCCCCCTCCCTTAGTTTGGACAGATTTTTCTGCTGTGTATGTATGGGAATATTTGTGCTCAATCCGTGGCTGACTTTTTCATTATTTTGACAGTGTATTTTTTTTTTAAGATTTTATTTATTTATTTGACAGAGATCACAAGTAGGCAGAGAGGCAGGCACAGAAAGGGGGGGAGGCAGGCTCCCTGCCGAGCAGAGAGCCCGTTGTGTGGGGCTCTATCCCAGGACCCCGGGATCATGACCTGAGCTGAAGGCAGAGGCTTTAACCTGCTAAGCCACCCAGGCGCCCCTTGACAGTGTATTTTAAGCAGAGAAGTATTTAATTTTAACAGTTAGTATCCTGTCTAAGAAATCTTAGTTTGAAGTCCACAAGGATTTTCTCCTGTTTTTTCTTCTATAAGTTTTATCGTTATCATTTGCATTTAGTTCTGTGATGCATTTTTTAAAAGATTTCATTTATTTACTTGAGAGAGGTAGAGAGGGAGAGAGAGAAAGGGTTAGCAAGGGAGAGGGAGAAGCAGGCTCCCCACCAAGCAGGGAAGCCTGATGTGGGCTTGATCCCAGGACTCTGGGATCATGACCTGAGCTGAAGGCAGACACTTAACCCACTGAATCACCCTGGCACCCCATGTAATGCATTTTGAGTTAATTTTTGTATATGTAGAGTGAGGTTGAGGGGTTGTTTGTTCTTCTTCTTCTTTTTTTTTTTTTTAATATGGCTGTTCAGTTTTCTAGCACCATTTGTTGAAAGGACTATTACTGAAATTTCTTGGTATCTTTCTTGAAAATCTGTAATACACTATTGTTGAATTCTCTTCCCTGGTATATTGGCATAGCTGTACAGTTTGGCAGTGGGATTAGAAAGATAGGAAAGTAACTGTTGAAGAGACTATGAAACTCTTATCTCACACATAAATGATAGTAATTACATATAAATGATAGATACATATATATAAAGGAAGTGTTTTTAAAATTTTAAAGTAGAGCTTTAAATCAGTTAGAAATGAAATTTTCATAGTAAATAATATTTTACCAAATATTTCTTTTATTTTAAATGTACTTACTTAAAATATAGAATTTTCAGTTGAGGTTTTTTTTTTTTTTAGAATTCTTAAGAATTCTTTGGCTCCAAAATATTGGACTATATGCCACTTGCATGGGGAAACAACTTAAAATACTTTGTCTCTTAATTCATTTTGGTGATAGGTAAATTATATCTTTGTTTACATTATAGTAATTTTTTAAAAATATGGTATATTCTGAGCAGTATATATTTTTTTAAATCCTGTATCTGATATTGGTATGATGTTTTCTTCTTTACCTCTTAGTACCTAGATGTTTTCTTTTTTAAGATTAGATTGCTACTCTGTATAGTACATGAGTAAGTAAAATTTCTTTAGCACGTTGATAAAATACTAGCTATAATTACTTTTTACTTTCTAGCTTTCAATTTCAGGTTATATAGTGGCCATGTTAAATTAATCAAAATAGTGAAATGACATTTTCTTCTCATCCACAGTGGCAGCTAGACTGTCTTGCTTGCTTGCTGAAGTTAATATGCCAGTTTGCAGTAGATCCATCCGATTTGGATTTAGCTTATCATGATGTCTTTGCCTGGTCTGGTATAGCAGAAAGCCATAGGAAAAGAACTTGGCCTGGTAAATCGAGAAAGGCTGCTGGTGATCATGCCAAGGGTCTTCATATACCAAGATTAACAGAGGTAAAGTACAGAAGTTGCCATTAAATTGTAGTAATGAATTCTGTTTGTGTTTTACAAAGTTAAAAATACATTAATGCCGAAGAAATGTGATCCTAGATTACCACAGTATGACCTAACAGCTGAAGTGATATCTTCATTTTTAATTCAGTAGTAGTAATTATGAAATAGTAATATTTTTTAGTTCTTTATCCAAATTGCAGGAATGAATTGTATGCCATTTTGATGTTCTCCAGTTGTAGGATTTAGTTAATCATTTACACCCAATAATTTATGTACTAAATTTTTGAGGGTCCATTTAGGGAAACAATCCATACAAGGTGTTTTCAACAGAGGAGATTTAAAATAAAGAATTGGTTTCACATGTCTGCATTGGAGGGCTAAATGTACAAAAAGAAAATATTGAGGTAATCCAAATAGGTAACCATTCAGCACCCCTAGTGTTTGTGGAACATATAGGAAAAGGTTGGAGATACCAGAAATGAGGTTATAAGGAAGGATCTTGTTGACCTAGAGTTGAGGCCTCGGAGGAAGGGGTTCTGTTACTATTCCTGAAACCAAATGGCTTCTCCTGGGTTAAATACTTAACAGTACAGTGCTGTCAGAAAAAGCAAGGAAGTAATCTCTGTTCGAGGTTGACAAAACCTCATAGGAAACCACCTGGCAATTTAGTTTGTGATGTACCAGCCCTAGAATCACAAAGCAAGTCTATAGCATGATAGATTTAGAGCTAAACAAAAAATGGTACAATAACTGGCACATCTAGTGGTATAATTAGAATTCTGTCAGTGGTTCATGTGATCAAATATTTGCCCTTAGAATGGCTCCGTCACTGGACTGGAAGTGATGAGAGATAAAGACAAGTTTTTAGTGAGATCTCTTAGTATTTGTAACCTTTTGAGAATATTACCTTGCCTCATAGCTCCCCAAGAAACACCGGAGTAATGAGTTGTTTCTAGAGAGAAATATCGTAGTGAAACATAAGTTGGAAACTACTGGTGAAATTGAACTTGAAGCCTATTTCCCTTTCAGAATTTTGGGAGATTAAGTGGGACAAGTGACCTCTGCTAGGATTATAAATCATTTACAGTTAATACAATTAAAATAAACTGTGGGGACTACAGTGTAATCTATATGTGTTCTACACTGTTGCATATTATCAACTACTTATTTTTAACCTTGCATTGCTATAATGTTCTAGTTATTTTTTTTCCTAGAATAATCTTCCCAGGTTATAATTTAAAAACTCAAATTGATTGTGTTCCTTTCTGTTAACTCATTAAATAACTTGAAAGCTTTTGACCTTAATTAATCATCTTCTCTTGAGATTTTAATAACATATAGTATAGATATAAAATACATGCACACATAAGGAGTTTTTAAAAGTTTGGTTTTTTTCTTTTTTAAATGTATGCAAGTACATGATTATTGACAATAATTCAGAATATACAGGTGAACCTTCCCTCCCAGTCATAGATGACTACCATTGATAGTTTTTTGTATTATCTTATTAGATTTTTTTCATTGCATATGCCGGTGTTACATTTTTATAGTTTAGAAAAGGTGCTTACCATATATATTTTCCCATTAGTTGATCATAATCAAAATTTAGTATGTTAAGCTTTATGGGAACAAAAATTTTTATTATATTCTAGAGACAGAGTTACCCAGTTTTGATATTGTATATGTAGATAGTGAGGAAGAACACTGTTGTTGTTTTTTTCCATAATTTACTGTCATGCATTATTTCATTTGCTCCCCTTAATAAAGCCCTTTCAAAAGGTTCAAATTCCAATCAGACTTTAAAATTTCTAACCTAAACAGCTTTTCTTGAAGCTGTCCTGATTTCACCAGGGAGAGGTTTAATTGCTGCTCTCTGCTTTTGCTCAGGTGACACATTGTATTAATTATGTTACAGTGCTTCCTCTGTTATCTGCTGTACTGGACTCCCATTTCCAATATGGGAACAGTGCTTATAACATAAGTACACAGAAGGGTTCTGACCTATAGAAGGGAGTCTGTAATTCTTTATTTATATAAATTAGCAAATTGTTTTATATAGAACTGTATAAAACATTATATTGAATTCTCATTATACAGAAAAAGTAAAACCTAAAAATTAAATATGTATTATTATCATACACCTTGAAAGGTTGCAGACTAAATTTTGAACCTCAGGATTTTCAATCTGGAATCTGTGCCCTGTATTCATTCTTTTCTCTATTTAGTTCAGGATGGTTGAGATTATCTGCCACTGGTTGTTTTTTTTTCCCCTTATGTCAGAGGTAAAACATGTTTAATTCTTCATCACCCCAATAAACCATTGACATGTGTAATATATTTTTTTCACCCACCTGGATTACCTGTAAAGAATTTGTAGATCAAATATAAAGAATAATTTTGCTTCTGTATTTATAAATTTTCTTTTTTTTAGTTGCTATTCTTAATTTTAGTTGCAAAATTCTCAATATAGATATTTTTATAATGATATTCCTTGTCATAGACAAAAAAGTAATTTGGAATCTTAGGTTAAAAATGCATTTTTGTGTTTTAGTGTATTTAAAGATTTTTTTTTTAATGTTTTTCTCTTGAAGGTATTTCTTGTTCTTGTCCAAGGAACCAGTTTGATTCAGCGACTTATGTCTGTTGCTTATACGTATGATAATCTGGCTCCTAGGTATGAAGTTTTTACATAATTATGTATTTGTACCAAGAATATAGTGCTTTAAAGCTTCATTTTGAAAAAACTTAAAGATTAGCAGAAAAATTGTTAGGGTATTTTAACTCTCATATTGTTCATTTTCATTTGTGTGTTATCAACATTTTGCCAATTTTATTGCATAATCGTGAGCATGCATTTTCAGTGTGTTTGTGTGCACATATTTACATGTTGTCTTTAATTTTGTGAGAGTAAGTTTCAGATATCATGACCATTTACCAATAATACTTGGATACCAGGACATTTTCTTAATAATTTTAGTAAAAGATTCAAATGTAGGAAGTTTAACATTGCTCTGATAGTATTATTTAATGTATAGTCCACACTCAAGTCAAATTGTCCCATTAATATTCTTTATGACACTTTTTTTTCCTGGTCTAGGATCCTGTACTGCATTTAGTTATTTCTTCCATTTTCTTTTATCAGGGATACTTTCTTAGCCTTTCTCTCAAGATATTGACATTTCTGGGTACTTCAGGCTAGTTCTTTTATAAAGCATCTTTTAA
Organism: Martes martes; assembly: GCF_963455335.1. Lineage (NCBI taxonomy): Eukaryota > Metazoa > Chordata > Mammalia > Carnivora > Mustelidae > Martes > Martes martes. Next base: position 79,299,843 of record NC_137896.1, on the reverse strand, counting down.
TTTAGGTTTTCTAATTCTAACAGTTTTGATTGTTCATGATTAAATACAGATGATGTATTTTTAGCAGGATTACTCCATGAGTAATGTGTCTTTCCCAATACATCCGGCTGATGTCAGTTGGTCCCCTTATTAGTGATACTAACTTTTATTAGTTTATGTGGTTTCCTGCAGGTTTCTCTACAATAAGGTTACTGATTTTTCCCAATTAAAAGTGACCTATGGGAAGCTGCTTCTCATAAAACTTTTGTTCATTGAGGGGCGCCTGGGTGGCTCAGCGGGTTAAAGCCTCTGCCTTCGGCTCAGGTCATGATCCCAGGGTCCTGGGATCGAGCCCCGCATCGGGCTCTCTGCTCAGCAGGGAGCCTGCTTCCTCCTCTCTCTCTGCCTGCCTCTCTGCCTACTTGTGATTTCTGTCTGTCAAATAAATTAAAAAAAAAAAAAAAACTTTTGTTCATTGATTTTTAGCATTCAGTGATGATGATTGTCTGAATCAAAGCTTAGGAAATATTTGTAAAGTAGTGATTTTCTCATTTTATGTTTATTGGTTGACATTCTGTTATGAGGAAGAACTTTGTGTTCCTCCCTTTTAGTATCAGTTTGAATTCATGGATTTTTTTTTTTTCCACTCCGTTTGTTGTAGTTCATGACTATTAATTACTGTTCACTTTACTCAAATTGTACCTGAGTTTGCCTCCTCAAGCTTGTTCATGTGTTCTTTTGACATATTCTTGTTATTTATGTTGGAAGAGAGGAGTCCTTTTTTATTTTACCTATCACTCTTAGATCTTCAAGGCATGTAGTTTTCCCTACCTTAGTCCTGGAATCAGCCATTTCTTTTAGAAGCCCTGCTTCCTGATGGTGGGAAACTTCCAAAAATACAGACTCTTGGTGGATTCGTTACTACTGAGGTTTCCTTGCTTCTAGGCCCTTGGTGAACAGAGCTGGAAATATGTGTATATGAATATATTTTTGGCATGTAAATATCCCATTCATTTGGGCTACAGGAGAGTTTAAAAAAATGTATGAAATTTTGATATAGATAATTGCTGACTAATACATAGGACATGACTATGGCTTATATAATCATGTAAGTCATGTTAAAGTATGTAAAATTAATTTCTCTGTATTCTGTAGGTGTAGCCATTATACTTGAAGGATTTATAAAGCTAATGTAAACACGCTTGAAAGTGCTTGACCTTATTTGTGGTTAATAGCTAATAGCTGGTTGTTGTTGTTTTTTTTAATTTAAAAAAAATTTTTTTTTCCTATTGAGTTTATTTATTTATTTTATTTTTTAAAAGATTTTTATTTATTTATTTGACAGAGAGAGATCACAAGTAGGCAGGCAGAGAGAGAGGGGGAAGCAGGCTCCCGCTGAGTAGAGAGCCTGATGAAGGGCTCGATCCCAGGACCCTGAGATCATGACCTGAGCCAAAAGCAGATGCTTAACCAACTGAGCCACCCAGCTAGGCGCCCCTAGCTAAATAATTCTTAACCCTTCCTCTGTGTCCTCACTAACCCACGCTCTATTATCCCACATGCCAGGATATATTGAGTTAACAAGGCCGAATCATTCAGTAACTCTTTTAGTTCACTTTTATTATGAGAACTAAGAACTGTTCACTTGACTTGATTAACCTCACACAAGGAAAAATAAACATGCGGGTATGATTAAGCTGGTTCACTCTGTGGCAATTCTCGTTTTTCATTCTACTAGTTCTGTTCTTAAAGAACATTTTACCATCTTTGTAATGTGCGCCCACTCCCTTTGCCCCCCATTCCTGTTTTTTTCTCTGTGCCTGTTCATGCACCGTTCTCTTTTCCATAGGCCCTCACCTTGATTCGTATGGTGCTAGGTATACATCAGTTAAGGCAGCTAGAGCATACTTTTTGCCTGTGTTATAAAAAATCTTTTTTTTTTTTAAGATTATTTATTTATTTGAAAAAGAGAGAATGAATGAGCTGAGAGGAAGGGCAGAGGGAGAAGCAGACTCCCAGCTGAGCAGGGAGCCAAGGCAGGGCTTGATCCCAGGATCATGACCTGAGTCGAGTCTTAAGGCAGATGCTTAACCAACTGAGCCCCCAGGTGCACCATCAAAAATCTTCTAATGCTACATATTTAAAAAGTGGATGGGTAGGTTGCTGTTGGTTATATCAATATGATAATAACTAAACATGAAACATGGACACATATGTGATTTACAAGTTTTAACTTCTTAGTACCTTTTACTTTTATTTTTTTAAAAGATTTATTTGAGAGAGAGAGAGAGAGAGAATGCATGTGCATGAGTGCAGGGAGTGGGAAGGGAGAGGGAAGAGAATCTTAACCAGACTCTGTGTTGAGGACAGAGCAGGATGCAGAGGTCAATCTCACTACCCTGATAATAGGACCTGAGCTGACTGAAACCAGGAGTGGGATGCTTAACTGATTATACCATCAAGGTGCCCCAGTACTTTTTTTACTTTAAATCAGTAATGTAGATAAGTCTTGTTTTTTGAGATTTTGAAAGGTGTTTTATTAATTATAACAAAGTGAGGATGCTAGAGAGCAGTGCCTTTCCTTTTTTAAACAATTTATTTGTAAGACAGGTAATCCCCATTTATTGGTTTTGCTAAAACGAAAGTTTTTAATACTTTTCTTTAAATTGAAGTAATACATTTTTCACTGAAGTAACTAAATGTGTGGAGAAAAATGGGTGTAAAATAATACAGAACTAAATTGGTTTTCTCTACTTTTTAGTAGTTTGCTTTTAACCATTTCTGATAGAAATTGGCATTAACAGTACTAAATGAAGGGCATTGTATGTTAGTGTATGACTTTATTTTTAAAATTAGAAGTCTGAAGTTTAGAATCTAAACCATTACAAGCTTTCTGTTTGTAATACACCTCTTTAGTAAGTAAATCTTTTTTTTTCTTTAATTTTATTTATTTATGTGAGAGAAAGCGAGAGAGAGAGAGAGCGCGCGAGCATGAGCAAATGCGAGCATGAGCAAATGGGGAGGAGGAATGGGAGAGGGGACAAGGAGGCTCCAAGCTGAGCGCAGAGTCCCCTGCGGGGCTCAGTTTTATGACCCTGAGGTCAGGGCCTGATCTGAAATCAGGTCGGATGCTTAGCTGACTGAACCACCAAGATTGCCCATCATGAGCATTTCTTGAGGGTTCACTTATTTCAGTCAATACCGTATTCACTCAGATATTGTTTGTTAAATCTGAACAGTCATATGGGGTGGTCTGTAGTATTTTACCAGTGTTTCTTTAAAAGATAAAGACCATAGGAAACATATTTTTCTTAAAATTTATTCTTTTCCTGTGGGGGTACATTGCATAAACTTTAAAGGATATGTGGTAATAAATTGAGTCATTTGTATTTTATTGCTAAAATTAATTAGTGGTGGTGGATTTTTTTTTTTTTTTTTTTTACTTTACAGAGTTTTGAAAGCTCAGTCCGATCACAGGTCTAGGCATGAAGGTAAGTAAGGGTTCCACAAAACTAATTTTTAATAGAGATTTGCATAATTAGATAATCTTTAATAATGAACCTTGTGTTTTCTTTACAACACAGGCCTTATAGTCATACTTTTTCCTAATTTCTCTTTAGTTTCACATTATTCAATGTGGCTCTTGGTGAGTTGGGCGCATTGCTGTTCTTTAGTGAAATCTAGCCTTGCTGATAGTGACCATTTACAAGATTGGTTAAAGAAATTGACTCTCCTTATTCCTGAGGTAAGATAAAGATTGAAAATCAGTACTATTACTCTTCATATTTTTTATATTATTTGCATTGATAAGAAAGAGCTAATGGAAACAAGTGGAGATGATTCCATAAATATATCCTATTACCTGGAATGTACTTATTAAACATTTTAAGATTGAGAGTGTTTTGAACTTTGTACACTTAAATGTGAATGTTAACCATAGGAAACAAACTGAGCGTTGCTGGAGGGGAGGGGGGTAGAGGGATGGGTAGCTGGGTGATGGACATTAAGGAGGGCACCTGATATAATGAGCACTTGGGTGTTAATATACAACTGATGAATTACTGAATTGTACCTCTGTATTAGTATAGCATACTAATAGTATGCTATATGTTAACTAATTGAATTTAAATAAAAATGCAAAAAATTATGAATGTAAAATAGTCTAGAACAGTCATATTTTTATTTTTCTGAAATAAATCCATGATTATTTTGCTTTGGAGTTTTGAAAATTTTTTTCTGGGAAAGACAGGAGTGTTTCTTTTGGTAATTTATATTTTAGAGGAAGCTTCTTTTCCTTTTTCTACTAGAGTGTATCCTTAGACACAAGAGATAAATATATTTTGATTCCAGTGTCAACACTGAAGTCTGTATAATTGTCACTACCAGTATCTTGATACTGCACCATATTCCTAAATGAAAGAAACATACTCTTAGAACACTTAAGTGTTTTAAAACACTTAGCCACATTAGTTAAAATAGTTAACATCTTTTTTAGGCAGCATTGTCTTAATACATTTAAACTTTGAGTTGAATGCATATGTATTCTTGTTCTGGCTGTGTCACAGGTAAGAATTTGACACTTGGGCAAGTCCCTTAGAAACTATAAAATGTTTTGATATAAGTACTTTCTAAATTGCTTCTTGTTCTGAAAATATTTTATGCTTTTATTTAGTTTCATAAATAAATTAAGAATATTCTGTCCTTTGTCCCTTTTGTATTTGTTGTTATTGTAGTGTTTGTCTTTTTTCATGTCCATATTTGGGGATTTCTGACATGTTTCTACTTAGTGCTGTATTCTTTTGGGGGTACTTTATTTGATCACACTTATGTGTGTGAGTATGTGATGAGAATGTTGCATTTAAAAAGTATTACTAAAGAAACTCTGTAACATGTTATTTCTGCTGACATTGATTTTAAGATTAACTTTTTTTTTTTTTTTTTTTTTTTTTTTTTTTTTTTTAAAGATTAACTTTTTAATACTTAACTCAGACTATCTTTGGAACTTGCTTTTTCATTTAGACGGCGGTCCGTCATGAGTCTTGCAATGGTCTTTATAAGTTATCTCTGTCAGGGCTGGATGGAGGAGACTCAATCAATCGCTCTTTTCTGCTATTGGCTGCTTCAACATTATTGAAATTTCTTCCTGATGCTCAAGCACTCAAACCTATCAGGGTAAGATTTTACTGTTATAGGAGAAGTTTCTATTTCTGCAATTTTCTTTGCCCCAAGTTTTTGTCATTGTATTACATACTTGCAATAATTTTGAGTACTTGTTTAGTATGTAATTTTTATATCAAGAGAATAATTAGAGTTCTTAAAGTGACAGTGTTGTGGACGTACTGTGTCCATGTTACTCCTGGGAATGGAGTTTTCGAAATAGCATTTGTTCTTACTAAAATGGAATGATAAAAATATCATAAATGTAGCTTTCTTCTCATTCAGTCACATAGTTTTTTTAATCTTTATGATATTCTGAATTTTTAATTTTTTAAATTTTTTAAATTTTAATTTTTTCTACTTCAGTGTATATACCAGCCTTGTAAAAAAAAGCGTTCTACTACATAAATTCAGAGCTCACTAAGTAAATTTCTGGGGTTAGTAAAGCCCCAGAAATATGATGCATTGTAGGATATACTTTTTCTTTTTCCATATTTACCGGTCAACAATATGTAAGATATTAAAGTGTTATTTATGTTTTAGATTTCAAGACTATAATAATAGACCATTGCATATGGGTAGGTAAACTTCTAAATGTTCTTTAGGTTTCTTTTGTTGACAAAAGAATTCGTTTCATTGAATTCTTCATTTCTGTCACATTATTTAGCATTAAATGTTGCTCATATAATGACTTTTCCGAGTGGGTTGTAAGAAATTTGAGGGTATTATTTTTCTGAAAGTTCTCATACTATTCACTTATGGGTCTAGTTATTCTAATTTTACAGAAGCTAGAAGTGTTCTTTCCATTTTTTGTTGAATTTTGAATACTGTTTATATAGGGACTTAATTTTTTCATAAGGTCTGTAGTTTCTTAAATGTATTGTAATTTTAAGTTAATCCCCCTTTTAAAATGTTTTCACACACAAAAAAATGTTTTCACAAAGTTGAAATTTTTTTTTTTATAGATAGATGATTATGAAGAAGAACCAATGTTAAAACCTGGATGTAAAGAGTATTTTTGGTTGTTATGCAAATTAGTTGACAACATACATATAAAGGATGCTAGTCAGGTATGTTCAGAAAATTATACATTAACTTGTAGGATGTTGGATGCGTCATGCACATGTATGTTTATGACTTTATATAAACCCTTATATTTAAGGGCATTTTTTAATCATTCTATAAGAGTTGAAAATGCCATAATTTACTGTAGTTGGACCTTTTTGTTTGCGCTAAATTCCTTTCTTCTTTTTACTTTGACCTTTGTTGAAATGTCTTCATCTGGTACTTGTAAGTAATTTCCTCTTTCTTCTGAGTAAGATTTTTAGATAAAAATGGTTACTTGAAATGTGAAATTTAGACTTTAAATATAAATATACAGTGTTCTGTAATAGCATATAGGTTTGGAGTTTTGGATATGTAAAATAAAATTGCAATTCAAATAGAATTTATTTTAAGGTTAAGAAACTTTATGTACTGATATGGGGCGCCTGGGTGGCTCAGTGGGTTAGAGCCGCTGCCTTCAGCTCAGGTCATGATCCCGGAGTCCTGGGATCAAGCCCCGCATCGGGCTCTCTCCTCAGCGGGGAGCCTGCTTCCTCCCTTCTCTCTCTGCCTGCCTCTCTGCCTACTTGTGATCTGTCTGTCAAATAAATAAATAAAATCTTTAAAAAAAAAAAAAAAAAAAAAAAAAGAAACTTTATGTACTGATCTAATTTTCTTAGACTAAAATATTATCAAAGAGTTATTTAAAATAAGTTAATTTCAAAAACAAACTTGCCACATAAGTTTTTTCTCCTTCATAAACTGAGTAAGCTGAAATGCATCTAAGTGTTCTCAAAAAATGAGAAATACTTTAAGAAGATACATTTAGATATTTAGGAAATATTTTCTCTCTTTTAAATGTATTTTAATCCAAGGGTGCCTGCCTGGCTCAGTCGGTATAGCTTGCAACTCTTGATTGGGGGTTGTAAATTTAAGCCCCACAATGGGTGCAGAGATTATTTTAAAAGCCTTAAAGAAATGTATTTTAATTCAAGTGCATTTTATACACTTACATTTTAAAAAATCCTGAAGTATTTGCACTTTCTACTTTTAAGGAGCAGTGTAAGTTGAATTCTTAAGTACTTTTTATTTGAGAAATAATTACAAATATTGAATGTGTTTTAATTTACTTGATTTTTCATGAAATATTGGTGTCAAACATTGATATATGTATTTTTTTAACCTTGGGTTGCCCGTTTAAGGTAGGACTCTGGGGCACCGGGGTGGCTCAGTGCGTTAAGCCTCTGCCTTCAGCTCAGGTCATGATCCCAGGGTCCTGGGATTGAGCCGCGCATCAGGCTCTCTGCTCAGCGGGGAGCCTGCTTCCCCCTCTCTCTGTGCCTGCTGCTTTGCCTACTCGTGATCTCTCTCTCTCTGTCAAATAAATAAATAAGATCTTAAAATAAAATAAAAATAAAAAAATAAGGTAGGAATCTAATATTGCTTGCTTGCCAATCAACATTATTTTTTCTTAGAGATTGGAGTTTCTTTGAGAATCCTCTTAAGTTTTATCTTGTGAAATGTTTATTTGCTCAGTTATAATGAAGATAAAAATTTTCTGGAACCATACTTTAAATTTGTTTAATTATTCTTTTGAGAGCAAGAGCACACACACCAGTGAGGTAGGTGCAGGTGGGAAGAGGGGCAGAGGGAGAGGTAGAGAGAGAATGTTAAGCAGGCTTCATGTGCAGCATGGGTTAATTTCACAGCCTTGAGATCATGACCTGAGCTAAAACCCGAGAGTCTTAAACTTAATAATCCCTGGGCCAGGGCGCCTGGGTGGCTCAGTTGGTTAAAAGACTGCCTTCAGCTCAGGTCATGATCCTGGAGTCCCGCATCGGGCTCCCTGCTCAGCGGGGAGCCTGCTTTTCCCTCTGACCTTTCTCCTCCCATGCTCTCTCTCTCTCTCATTCTCTCTCTCTCTCAAATTAAAATAATAATAACATCATCATCATCATCATCATCGAGCCACCCAGGCACCACCTCCCCTTTAAATTTATTTTTTAAATTTTTTTAATTTTTTAATTTTTTTTTATTATTTAAATTTATTTTTAAAGCCTAGTTTAAAGGTGATGTTAAAGACAAACCTTCGTGGGTCAATTAACTGGTAATATGAACCATATCTCAATAAAATTGTTACAGAGAAAATAAAACAGGAAATCTTTGTATCTTCTCCATACATTACTATGACTATCATAATTTATGACTGACATTCCATGGATCCTTCTTTATTCTTTTTAAAGATTTTATTTACTTATTTGAGAAAGAGCAAGCAAACCGGGGGGTGAGGCAGAGGGAGAGGCAGACTCCTCGCTGAGCAGGGAGCCCGATACGATGAGGAGTTCCGTGGATCCCAGAACCCTGGGAACATGACCTGACCCAAAGGCAGGCACTTAACTAACTGAGCCATCCAGGCATCCCCCCTGGATTCTTTTTTGAAGGACTATCAATGATGAGTTTATAATTATCAAAGAGTAGCTGTATTATTTATAATTTAATTAGTATGTTAATGAATTTGGGAAAACCAAATTCTTATTTATAAGGGAAGGATGTTTTTTATTTTAGTAATCTCTGGGTACTAAACAGAAAAGTCTATATTTGAATTTTGTATTTTCTTTTTGTATTAAGACCACACTCCTCGACTTAGATGCTTTGGCACGACATTTGGCTGACTGTATTCGAAGGTAAAATTTGATGTGAAATTGACAATTTTATCGTTGAGGAAAGATAAAGGACATAATTATGTGAACTATCTTGTTTTGTTTGTGCTCTTTTTTGCAGCAGGGAGATCCTTGATCATCAAGATGGTAATGTAGAAGATGATGGGCTTACAGGACTTCTAAGGCTTGCAACAAGTGTTATTAAACACAAACCACCATTTAAGTTTTCCAGAGAAGGACAGGTAGGTATTAAGACATCCAAATGTCTATATGAAATATGATTGAAATTTTTGTTGTTGTTGCATTGTATGGGGTATATTAAATTTTCTGAAACTTGCAAGCATAAAGCTTGCTAGAACTTTATTGTTGATAGGAAAAGTGAACATTGAATAAAATGAACCCTAGAAATATTAATGCTAAGCTTATATGCAGAAACAATTTTAATTCCTATGACTTGTACATAGAAAGACAACCTCTACTACAGTTTCTGTAGGGTGGAATATTTTGAATTAATAATTTACACAGAATTCATAAGTAGTCCTAGAGGACCTGACTGGTTTCATGTTTAAGAAAAAGCCCATTTGGGGCACCTGGGTGGCTCAGTGGGTTAAGCCTCTGCCTTCGGCTCAGGTCATGATCTCAGGGTCCTGGGATCGAGTCCCGCATCGGGCTTTCTGCTCGGCAGAGGGCCTGCTTCCTCCTCTCTCTCTCTCTCTCTGCCTGCCTCTCTGCCTACTTGTAATCTCTCTCTGTCAAATAAATAAATAAAATCTTTAAAAAAAAAAAAAAGAAAGAAAAAGCCCATTTGACATGAAATCTATTGAATATTTGATAACACCTAAGCACTCTGTACCCACAAATGTCTAATTACTCTTTGGATTAAGTTACTTACTCTGCCATTAGCACTTTTGTAATTGCCCACATTGAGGGAGTTAGTTTTGGTTTGGAGAGTTTTTTTTCTTGAGGTAACTAATTTGTGGTAGGAAATACAGGAATAACCAGAAGGATGGAAGGTAATCCTCAAGGGCATAGAGTTGGAGATTCTGGAGATAAACTTAAGGTTTATCTGTCTTAAGGTTTATCGGTCTTAAATCAGTACTTCTTCCCCTATTTGACAAACCCCCTTTTTGTGCTATTTTTCTCTCTCCTTTTTAAATTTTCCCTATACTCACTGGGAATAATTTGATTGATTTAGTTTTTGCTGGATGAAGTATTATGTTACATAAGCCAGTATATAGCTTTTATTCTGAGATATAAATATATTGATTTCTTTGATAACATATTGTAATGTGAAAATCATTTCAAAAAAAGAACTACTTTTTAAATAGTGCAAAGAGAAGATCCCCATATAGTTTGATTTCCCATGCTGCTTGGGTGATGGTTGGCCTTCCAGGAGTTTCCATGGATATATTAAATATTCAAGTATATCATTTATATTACATAATAACCATTTTGTGATCTGCTTTTTTTACTTAAAAAAATAAATACATAAAGAGAAACAACTTTTTATTGACATTTATGTTGTTACTGGTTGTAAAAGAAACAAAACACAACTGCAGGGAACATCATCTTTGTACCCTGTCCCATTATATACTCCTATTCTTAAAAGTAAATTTGATCAGGGTGCCTGGGTGGCTCAGTGGGTTAAAGCCTCTGCCTTTGGCTCAGATCACGATCCCAGAGTCCTGGGACTGAGCCCCACATCGGGCTCCCTGCTTGCCAGGGAGCCTGCTTCCCCCTCTCTCTCTGCCTGCCTCTCTGCCTACTTGTGATCTCTCTCTGTCAAATAAATAAATAAAATCTTTAAAAAAAAAAAGTAAATTTGATTGATTTTTAATCATATTAGTTCACAAAATTATTTTATCTATCCTTTTATTCTCCAGCTGCACTATATTAGAATGTCTCAAATACCCCAGTTTCTCTGATATCCCCACATGTGAAGGGGATATCTAAGACATCCCTTACATGTGAAGTCTTTACCAGTCTCACTTTTGCTTTAGTTTTTTTTTTTCTTTTTTTAATGTATACTTCTTTTTATTCATAATCTGTAAGGTTTGGGGATACCAAAAGTAATTCTAAGGATGGCTGAATTTAACAAAAAAAAATTTTTTTTTTAAAGATTTTATTTATTTATTTGACAGACAGATCACAAGTAGGCAGAGAGGCAGGCAGAGAGAGAAGGGAGGAAGCAGGCTCCCTGCTGAGCAGAGAGCCCGATGCGGGGCTCGATCCCAGGACACTGGGATCATGACCTGAGCCGAAGGCAGCGGCTTCAACCCACTGAGCCACCCAGGCGCCCCTTAACAAAAAATTTTTAACCTCATCTTAAAACTTCCACTGATCCATCTCGTTCAATGGCAATTTTCAATAATCGGAACATAAAAACAAACATGCGCACAATTGCACAGTTTTCATAAAGGTCTATATCATTATTGGTGGGTAGCGCATTTAACAGTTAAATACATTTAAATAACGTATAGGTGACTGCACCACTGCAGCATTGGTAACTAAATAGATAGCTGGTTCCTAGTTGAACTGGTTAACAAGTGACTGTCTAAATATTTAAAATACAGCTCTTGTTTTGATCATCCTTTGTTTTGATCACCTTCTTGGGGCAGGGGGGAAGCCTGCTGGTCACACTGGGAATATATTAAGGCCAAATCTTCTGATATCCTTTCCCAGAGGTTTCTTTCAGTTGGATTAAGCCTCCAACTCCAGGGCAAGCCCAAGTTTGTGGCCTCCAGCATTAATACTCTTCCCGTCTACCAGAGCAGACAGTGTAAGCCTGAAACCAGGCCTCAGAGTCTGAGTGTAGCCCACTCCAATTAAACTAGAGTTGTTGACTTTTGCAGAAATGGAAGCAGTGGGATCCAACTGATATTTGGCTGCAATGCCAAAGCGAGTGCTGTTGGTACCTGATGTCCAAGCAAGGTTTACTGAAGTGTCGAGATCTTCACATACTTTTTGATAAATTGATCCTCCAAATTCTGTCCCATCATTGACATTAGTGTGTAGTTGGAAGTCCCCAGTCCTGTAATCCACTGCAAAGTTATTTCTTGGTCAGCTTTGATTTGGCACAGTCTAAAGTCATCTGGTACCCAGCAAGCCAGCCTTCGTAACCAAAGACAGCTGAACCATGGATTGCAGGTCCAGCAAAATCAAAATCAACATCACAACCAAGGTTTATACACTTCCTCTTATAAGGAGACTTGATTTTATCACTTTCCTTTCCCGTGTTTGGTGAGAAGGTGGTATCAAATGTCAGTTTCAAACCTTGACAAATCTGGTCTTCAATTGCGATTTCTGTTCCCAGAGTGTTATCAGTGTTCCATTTTTCTATGAAAGACCATACTCACACCATTTATATTTGGTCTGCAAGGTTCTAGTAACTTTACCAGTTTCTGTATTAGATGAACCAGACGTTGAGAATTCCACACCACTGCATGACTTTGTTTTCACATCCAGTTTCACCAAACCAAAAACCAAATCCTTTGTTGAAGATATCTCTGGCAGCTTTGCCCAGGTCAGCTTATGATGGAGGAATACACACATTGGCCGCGTGCAGCTCTGTCCGTAGGTCACCATGATGAGGCCACAGGAAGAGGTGATCTGGTGGTCTCCCGAGAGGGGCCTCTATCGCCACTCCGCTCACAGCTGAGGCTGCTGGGCTCGCTCAGGGCCGGGGTGCAACTACCCTTGCTGGAGGGCGAAGTGAAGGAGACTTTTGCTTTAGTTTTCTATCTTTGGTTTCTGTTGAAGATGAGTGTCTTTTTATGTATGTATTGGCTATTTGTGTTAATTTGTGAATTTTCTGTTTATAATCAGTGTGTATCTTTTGTCTTTTTTCTTCTCATTTGTAAAAGTCTGTGTTTGGAAAATATTAAAAAGTTTAATATTCTTTCTCTGTCCTCTTTTCCAGAGTTCTTTTTTTGCTTATCCATAGTTTTTATGTTTTTTTATTTTTATTTTTTAAAGATTTTATGTATTTATTTGACAGAGATCACAAGTAGGCAGAGAGAGAGGAAGGAAAGCAGGCTCCCTGCTGATCAGAGAGCCCCATGTGGGGCTCCAGCCCAGGACCCTGGGATCATGACCTGAGCTGAAGGCAGAGGCTTTAACCCACTGAGCCACCCAGGCACCCTACACAGCAGATTTTAAGTAAAAACTCTATTTTTTTTTCATATACACAGCAGATTTTCATATACACAGCAGATTTTAAGTAAAAACTATTTAGTAACATATTTTATAGAAGAAAATTTGTATCTTCATTAAATGTCAAAAGTCCACCTTACAGTATTAAAAATAGTTGGCAGTGTATAGCAATAATTTTGTCAAGCTTTCTGTTTACATTTTTTCAGTCTCAAAAATAGAAGGAACTATATTCTTGATATATTTTTATAGAGTCTGTTTTGCAGTTTGATTAGTAAGAACAGAATGGGTTTTGGATATCTCATTCTTCTCTGAAACTTTATCTTATTCATAGTTCATAGTCTTTGTTATATCTGGGTTGAAGTTTCATCATGGTTGTCGCTTTACGTGATTGTAGAGATTTCCTTCTCGTGAACTTGTGGGATGGCAAAGTTGATGTTCTCATTGTAAGTCATCCTCCAAAGAGGTGAAGAATTCCCATAGGGGACTTTTTCTTAAAAGACTCAAAGCCTGAAACCAAGGTCAGTGAGAAAGCAGTGATCCCATTTGGCTCTGTGGATACTGGCATGTTTTGTTCACCAGCCTCAACATTGTTGGGCGTCTTCTTTGCATTGCATTTCTGATCACTAAGTAATGTTAACCTTAAAAAACAAAACTGCCAGTTATTTTACCAGCAAAAATGGGTTTATTCGGGAATAGCAGAGATTCGCAACCCAGGGCATGTGCTCTTCTGCAGAACCATAGGCAAGTCCAGGTATACCTTAAGTTTTGCCAGAGAAGTACGAAATATTAAAATGAAATTTAGTTGAAAATGTAGTGACAAGAATGATGGGCCTTTTAAAATTCATATAGTTATAGGTGGATATTACTTGTTAATAAGGTCGAATATGTGTTCAGTAATTCTTTTCCTACTTTATATTTTTATAGATGTGGATTCTGGGAAATCTTATTTACATAACGGAAATGTAAAACTTTGTTCACATGTTTACAGTGGAAATGGAAGTTTATTTTAACAGTGTTATTTAATGTGAATTTCTTCTGAGTTACATGTTAAAAATCACACATTTTCAGAAACTATTTTTAGTATTCTCTCAGCAGTTTGAGGTTCTTCTTTCTGTGAAGTATACTAAAATGGTTTTACCATTATTTATCAAATGGACATATTGTGGTGTACCTGAGTGTTTCAGCCGTTGAGCGTCTGACTCTTGGTTTCTGCTCAGGTCATGATCTCAGGGTCGTGAGATTGAGCCCTGTATCATACTCTGTGCTCAGTGGGAAGTTTGCTTGAGATTCCCAAATAAATAAATCTTTTTAAAAATGGACATATTAATATACAGGTTATCCTTTTACTTTAGAGATACGTGCTTTTCTGGTAAGCTCAGTAAGGAAAATAAAAATACTGTTTATTTCATTATGCTTTACCATCCTGGTATTTCTGATAAAGTGTTTTTATCTTATCATAGGTTTTAAATATATTTTATCAAAGCTTTGGAGCTATGGAAACTTAGCTCATTCAGTTTCTGGATCTAAATTAATTGGAAAAGATAGTTCATTTTATTTATTTTTTATTTTTCTAGAGTGGGGGAGGGGCAGAAGGCGAGGGAGACATAGACTCTTAATCAGGCCCCACATTAACCAGGTACTCCCAAGATACTTCATTTTAAACTAGTTATTAGCCAATTCCTTTTTTTTTTTTTTTTTAGTTTGACTTTATTTTCTAGTTGAAGTAAATGTGTTATCTTTTATCTCCAATATATATTATCTAATCTCTGCATTCTCAGAAAGGCAAGAAAGACTTATCAGTCTGTCAGCTATATGAAGTAGACTGTTCACTTTCCATATTTCTTAGCCAAACTTACTTTTCATTGCAAAGTCAGGACTTTGTACTTTCTGTGATGATAATGAGGTTTACTGATGGAAAAATATTTCAAATTGTCCTTTATTTGGTACCTGTGTCAGAGGTTTCTAAGACCATCCCCAGGTTCAGTGATTCACTAGAAGGAACTCAAAAGGACTCAGCATATAGTTGTACTAGTGGCTAAGATTTGTTACAGCAAAAGAATACAAAATGAAATCAGAGACCGGAAAAAGATAGCACCTAGCCAAATCTGGTGGAAACTAGGTATATACTTGTAAGAATTCTCTTCTATTGGAATTGCACAGGGTGTGCTTAATTTCCCCAGCAATAAGTGTGACAACGTGTGAGGTGTGGTCTGTTGGGGAACTCTATTGAGCCTCAAGTCAGGGATTTAGGTGGGGTGAAGTGGGGGTTGTCATTTATAGTACCTGTGTAACTGACCACAGTGTCTGCAATTCCAGACTCCCAGATGGAAAGCAGATATTCAGCATAAATCAAATACAAAAGACATAGTGAGCCACTTCTATTAGAAAAAGTTTTATATCAGAGGAACAAACTCTATACTGTTCAAATTTTCACAAGACAGCCAGGGGCCAACCTTACAATCCAGCCATTCTAAGGATAAGAGCCTTTTAGTCTCTAACCTCTTTCTGCACAGTATACCAGAATGCTGGTTTTATACCCAGAACAATGTACCGTGGTAGTATTTGAGGTGTGTGAGAAATAACTATCTTTGGTAAAGTAACAAAGGACCAATTAATAAGAACAAATGGGAAAAGTGACCCCTTCTCAGGCAGATCAAATTTAGAGGAAAAAGTACATCTAGGATGGTAAAACCTCGCATTTCAGTTTGAACTTCACTGGGATAGAAATCAAGAGCTTGGTGTCTGAAATCCTGGCTCTGGCTTCTTCCATCTCTGTGACTCCATGCAACGTTCTTAGCCTTGTTTGTTTTCTTGTATGGGGGCCTTTGAGTAGTATCTGGCACTGTAACTGTTTATTACGAGTAAGTCAGTGCTTTTGATGCTGCTGCCGCTGCTGTTAATATTGTAAGAGTGAAATATGGAGAACCGGAAGTAAATGGCAAAGGTAATCTAGATAGGAGTCCTTAACAAAAACTTTTGGTCACTTAACGGAGTGGAAGATAATAGGGATGGGAATCTGAGAATGAGCCTATTAGCTATCAAGAGGTAAGGAAGAGTAAAGTTGATCCCTACCCATTCTGTTTTCTTTAAGAGAAAGACTTTCAGATGAGGGTATGTGATGCTGCTCTAAGTTTTTAAATAGCCTTTTAGTAGATTGTAGATTGTCATATAGTCTAGTTCACTCTATATAAGGTATTCATTATATTTAGAATATAACTAATATGTAATCTTAGATAATATACTTGGCCTTTCTCTTTTTTCCAGGAATTTTTAAGAGATATCTTCAATCTCCTGTTTTTGTTGCCTAGTCTGAAAGACAGACAACAGCCAAAGTGCAAATCACATTCTTCAAGAGCTGCTGCTTATGATTTGTTAGTAGAGATGGTAAAGGGATCCGTTGAGAACTACAGGCTAATACACAACTGGGTTATGGCACAACACATGCAGTGTAAGCGTTTTTTTCCTTTTAATCTTTCTAAATTTTATGAACAGAAAAGAGATTTTGGAGGCCATGGCTATAGAAAGAATTTTCATACACTTTTAACATTATAAGCTATTGTTGCTACATTGTCAAAATTTTAGTATATGTGCTGCCGAATCGAGCACTGTTGCTACATTGTCAAAAACGTAGACATTGATTTGTTTAAAAAAAAAATAGGTGTAAAGGACTTGATAGGTATCTGAAATACTTTGGAGTTTTTTGGTCAGGTCATTTAGTACCAAGTAAAATCAAATATTGGCAGTCGAATTTTTAGAGAATGAATTAGTTTTTCTGTGTGTTCTTACTAATTTTCTTTTTTGAGAATTGTTGACATGCAATGTTACATTAGTTTTAGTTACCATATATAATGTTTTATGTTTATTAACTAAAGTAATGGAGAGTAGTGGCTGTTAGTAAAAGCAAAATACATTATGTTTAATAGTTTGTATGGGGGGGGCATCTTTTCCTCCCTATTTTTTCAGCAGCTCATGCACCTTATAAATGGGACTACTGGCCCCATGAGGATGTTCGTGCTGAGTGTAGATTTGTTGGCCTAACTAACCTCGGAGCTACTTGTTACTTGGCTTCTACTATTCAGCAACTTTATATGATACCTGAGGCAAGACAGGCTGTCTTCACTGCTAAGGTACAGTTTTCCTCACTTCAGTATTAAAACTGTGAAAGAAGGTTTTTAAATTTCGGTGATAAATCTTATTTCAATTTAGTAAAACATTGAGAAAATAATTTATGAATTAAAAGTGACAGTATTTGATTACATAACTAGTATGTAATCTTATTTTTAGTTCATGTATATCTTAGTTATTTTTATATTTCAGCAGGTTACTCTTAATATGCTAGTATAATTTCTTTATTCCTTCAAAGAAAACACAGTTGTGGCTTATATACACTCAGTGTATATAATGAACATGGTATTCTCAGTAAAAGTAAATACAAATTTTCTTTACATACAACATAAGCAAAGCCTAAAACAAAGTAAGGGAATGTACCAGAATCACTTGTTTTATTTTTATCCCAAAGTAAATGTTACTGTGGGCCTAGTTTATTTGGGTAATGTATGTTTCCTGTTATTTTTCTTAGCTTGTTATTTCTAGTTTTCACTCTTTTTAACAATGAATTGTTTTTTAGTTTGCCTTCTGCTCTGCTTTTATAATTTCTTGGCAAACCTACTTTATGCTTCTACTTAGGTTTTTGTTTTCTTCCATCATGTCATCTTAATTTCCTGACTTTCCCCACCTAAAAAAAATATTGCAATTCTTTATGTACTTTCAGTGAATCCTTAATATGTTTAAGTTAGGCTTCAAAGTCTCCAAGTTACAGTATAGTCAAGTGGGTTTTTTAAAAATGTATATTAATGCTTTTATCTTCTGAAACTGATTATGCTTAGAAATAGTTGAATAACTGATTCATTTAGCATATGGAAATTTTTGTCACTAAATTTGTGGCCCTGTCTGCTTAATTTTTTCTTATCATTATCATAATAATTTTTATTATAGCATCTTAGATTGTCTTTTCTTTTTTTTAACTAACATACAGTGTATTCCTTGTTTCAAGGGTACAGGTCTGTGATTCATCAGTCTTACACAATTCACAGCGCTCACCATAGCACATACCTTCCCCAGTGTCCATCACCCAGCCACCCCATCCCTCCCATCCCCCTCTACTCCAGCAACTCTCAGTTTGTTTCCTGAAATTAGAATCTCTTATGGTTTGTCTCCCTCTCTGGTTTCATCTTGTTTCATTTTCCCCTCCACTCCCCTATGATCCTCTGTCTTATTTCTCAAATTCCTCATGTCAGTGAGATCATATGATAATTGTCTTTCTCTGATTAACTTTTTTCACTTAGCATAGTACCCTCTAGTTCCATCCATGTTGTTGCAAATGGCAAGATTTCAGGTTTTTTGATGGCTGCTTAATATTACATATTTTGCGTGTGTGTATGTGTGTGTATACATATATTACATCTTCTTTATCCATTCATCTGTTGATGGACATTTAGGCTCTTTCCATACTATCTGTTTAATTTTTATGGAACCAGTAATGAGTGAAGAGGCATAATTTCAGTGATTTTTTTTCCCCCTGCCTGTTAACATGGCCATACTTCATGTTTTCTTTTCTAAATATTAATGATCACTGTTTAGCCATTAGCACTTTCAGGAATTAAAATGTAGCACCAGAAACAACATTTAGATGTGTTAATTGGGAGTAGGTCTCATAAATGGTGTTTTTGGTTAAAAACTAAATTTTGGGGGCACCTGGGTGGCTCAGTGGGTTAAAGCCTCTGTCTTCGGCTCAGGTCATGATCCCAAGATCCTGGGATCGAGCCCCTCATCAGGCTCTTTGCTTGGCAAGGAGCCTGGTTCTCTTCCTCTCTCTCTGCCTGCCTCTCTGCCTACTTGTGATCTCGGTCTGTCAAATAAATAAATAAAATCTTAAAAAAAAAAAAAACAACTAAATTTTGACTCGTTTCTACATAAAAAATTCTTAACAGAATAGAATTTGACATAACTTCGGAAAGTACTGTAGTCAAATGTGCACTTGATTATTTATGTGAATGCATTAGTCATTTTTATTTCCTTTTCTGATGTTCACAGTAAGAGTAAAGCTACATGTATTTTAATTGTGGCAAAATATACCCAACTAAAATTAACAATCATAACTGTGTTTAAGTGTACAGTTCTGCAGTAGTAGTACATTGGAGATTATATTAGCACCATCAATCTCAAAAATTTTTTCACTTCCACCAACTAAAACTCTGAAACCCACTAAACTCCTCCTATTCTCCATTCCCCCAAACCTCATGCAACTACTATTCTATTACTTGTCTCTATGAATTTGACTATTCTAGATACCTCACTTAATTGGAATCCTACAATCTTAGCATAGTGTCTTCAAGTTTCATCCATGTTGTAGCATGTATCAGAATTTCCTTCCTTTTTAAAGGTTGAATAATAGTCCGTTGTACCACATTTTGTTTATCCATTCATCTGTCAATGGACACTTCTGGGTTGCTTGTATCTTTTTGCTATTGTAAATAATGTTTCCATGAACATGAGTGTTCAAATATCCATTTGAGTCCCTGTTTTCACTTCTTTTGTGTATATACCCGGAAGTGGAATTGCTGGATCATACTGGAATTCTGTGTTTAGTTTTCTGAGGCATCATCATGCTGGTTTTCCATAGTGGCTGTGCCATTTTACATTCCTGCCAGCAATGCACAAAGGTGCCAATTTATTCACACCCCTGCTGGCACTTGTTTTCCGTTTTTTGACAATAGCCATCTTAATGGGTGTAAATATGTATTCCTTTAAGTAGTAAATACATATGTAAGGTATATATTTAGAACTTCTACATTAAGTAAAATAAAACATTCTTGCTCTTTCTTAATTTAGAAGACTTCAGTTACTTCTATTCTTCAGCCAACTAATACTTCTTCTCCAGCAATGAAGATATAAAGCCAAATCTTTATTCCTGACTGTTGTTGTATTATGTATACAGTTTGCATGTATCGTGTATCATCACCGTTCTTTTACACATTGGAAAATGTTGTTTTGTGTGACTTCTACTCTAACCACATAGAGTATTAAGCCTCCTGTATGTCAGTTATAGTGCTATAGTTGTTTTGTCAGTTTTGTTGATGCCTTTTATTCAGTTCCTTTTGTACTTAGTATTATATAATTTTGTAGTAACTACATGTTGAGTAGAATCCTTTTCAATGTATTTATGTCCTCAGTTTGGTTATAAGCTCCAAAATAGCAGAACCACATTACTGAACACTCTCCACAAGACTGACACAAATAACTAGTGTATACTTCTGGCATATAGAAAGCTTATTATTGGGGCACCTGGGTGGCTCAGTGGGTTAAAGCCTCTGCCTTCAGCTCAGGTCGTGATCCCAGGGTCCTGGGATCGAGCCCCGTGTCGGGCTGTCTGCTCGGCGGGGGGCCTGCTTCCTCCTCTCTCTCTCTCTCTGCCTGCCTCTCTGACTATTTGTGATCTCAGTCTGTCAAATAGGTGAATAAAAACCTTTAAAAAAAAAAAAAGCTTATTATTCCATAAGACATCAGAGTTTCTTCAAAATTTTAAGAGGTAGTTTGTAGTGAGAATAATATTTCATAGTGTTTGTTTTGTTTTTTTAGTATTTGGATGAATTAGAGTATATCTAATAAGTGCCTATAAGGCCGTTGTTTAGTACTAAGTCTCTAGTGAATGAATCTAGCCAGATACCAGAATTTCAGTTAATGATATTTGAATACATAGAAGGTTTTCAAGCATGTTGTCCAGTAATTTTTCTGCAGTATTAAAGATACACTGTTGTAGAAAAAATAAAGATAAGACTAGATGATGGAGAGATGTCATTTATTATTATAATACATTTTTTTTAATGTATGGATTTATTTGTAGAAAACAGCTTTGTTGCATACCTATGACGTTTTCTGTTCCTGCACAGGTACAACTTGTGAAAACAGCATTGTACCAAAATGAGTGTTGATCTGGAAAGCAATTTTTTTTTAAAGATGTCTTTATTCAGTTTTCTTACATAATAGTGATGATTATATTTATATAATGAATAAAATAACTCTTTAAATGCTAAATTGCTAAATAAAGAATAAACTTTTTCTTACATAGAGCTAAAAGGATGAAAACAGATATACTATTAAACACATTGTAATACTTTCTTTGCTAGACTGTCTAATTTGCTACCATCAGTTTTGTTTAAATGGAAAATTTTTCTCTTGATTTCCAGTATTCAGAAGATATGAAGCACAAGACCACTCTTCTGGAGCTTCAAAAAATGTTTACATATTTAATGGTATGTTTGAGAACCGTATATGGAAAACTACTTAGATATAACCTATATAAGTTGAAAAAATTAAGTGAAGTTCATTTGTATTGGATTTGTCCTGCTATGTACTCTTATTTTTCAAATTGAATTTTTCAGTTTTTGGTGTTCTTAGTAAAAGTGGCTTTTATCAGTTGCATGTCACTCATCTGCATGATGACTATTAATTTGTCCTTTAAAGAATTCTTTGTATGTGGTCCTTTTCCCGTCACAGGGTCACCCACTCCCCCACCCCCGAGTATTCTGGTTGATTTCTCTTTGTCCCTTTTAATTCACACCCCCCAAACTGTAAAAGTAATGAATCTTAAAAAAATTAGCAAATCTTACAATATTATCCCTCTGCTTAAAACTATTCAGTGATTTTTTATTATGAAAAGAATAATATTCAGGCTCATCAGCACATGTCTTCTGATTTTGCCCCTTCCTTTTTTTTTTTTTAATTTAATTTAATCTTTTTTTCAGTGTTCCAGCATTCATTGTTTATGCACCACACCCAGTGCTCCATGCAATATGTGCCCTCCATAATACCCACCACCAGGCTCACCTAAGCCCCCATCCTCCTCCCCTCCAGAACCTTCAGTTTATTTCTTAGAGTCCACAGTCCTTTTAACCTCCCCCTCTCTCTTTCTGTCTCTTTCTCTCTCTCTTTTTTAAAGATTTTACTTTTTTTTTTTTTTTAAAGTATTTGCAGTGGCTAATGTGGGGCTCAAACCCACAACCCTGAGATCAAGAGTCACATGCTGTACTGACTGAACCAGCCAGGCACCCCTTCAGCCTCCTCTCTTACCCATCCCTATATCCAGCGAAATCCTATAGCATGTGTCAGTCCTTGGAAGCCCATCACCCTGTTCCTTCATCACTTGTGTGGCTGTTTATGCTGCTGCTTCTGCCTGCAGCACTCTTTCCTTAGCACTTTTCTCCCTTTTCTTCTTATTGTCATCTTTCTGGAAGCAACTTATTTTCAGCTCCTCTAAGAAAACTGTGATTCTACAACTCTATCTCATATCTTCCACCTGTGGTAAAAGTTACTCATCTCACGTGTTAGAATCCTAAGGACAGAAATTATATTATGTTTATTCTTATATTTTCCAGCCCCTGACATTTACTAAAGGGTCAGTAAATGAAATTTTAACAAAATTAAAAGATTTAATAGTCATTCTTGGATTATAATTTTTTTTGGAGGGGGAGAGGGAAAGAGAGAATCTTGATCAAGCTCCATGGGTCTCAATTTGAAAACCGTGAGATCATGACCAGAACCAAAATCAAGAGTCAGATGCTCAACCGACTGAGCCACCCAGGCACCCTGATCCCACTTTCAATCTCCCTTTAACAGCTGGAGCATGCCATCTCAACTGACAAAACAGAAGTGTTTTAAACTGCTCTTTTTTTTTTCTTTAAGATATTGTTTTTGAGAGTGTGTGAGAGCACGAGTTGGTGGTGGGGAGGCATGGGCAGAGGGAGAAGCATGGTCCCCACTGAGCAGGGAGCCTGATGCAGGACTCGATCCCAGGACTCTGGGATCATGACCTGAGCAAAAGGCAGATGCTTAACCAACTGAGCCACTCAGGGGCCCTTAAACTACTCTTGTAAGAACTGCCGAAGTTCATGGGTGTCTGGGTGGCTCAGTCAGTTAAGCGTCTGCTTTCAGCTCAGTTCGTGATCCTGGATTCCTGGGGTCAAATACCAGTGTGGAGAGTCTGCTTCACCCTCTCCCTCTGATACTCTCTGCCTACTCATGCTCTTGCTTGTGCATTCTCTCTCTCAAATGAATAAATAAAAAAATTTAAAACAAAGACTGCTGAAGTCCAGTCTGTTGTAAAACTTACGTAGCCTGCAAAATTTTTCTTTTTTGTTTCATAGTACAAATCTGCATCCTTTGAGTCCCACATTCCTTCCTAGAAATTATTAGACTTAAAAATAATACAAATTTCATAACAGTAATTTAAGCATCTTCGGGCACCAAGACTATTAAATTGAAAATTTAATTTATTTTAAATTAAGCGGAATAAGTCAGAGGAAGAGAATTATCATATGATCTCTCCGATATGTGGAATTTAAGAAACAAGGCAGAGGATCATAGGGGAAGGGGGAAAAAAATGAAGCAAGACAAAACCAGAGAGGGAGACAAACCATAACAGACTCTTAATCATAGGAAACAAATTTGAGGGTTGCTGGAGGGAGCAAGGAGGAAGGGTGGGGTAACTGGGTGATGGTCAGTGGGGAAGGGTATGTGTTGTAATGAGCACTAAGTATTATGTAAGACTGATGAATCACAGACCTGTACCCCTGAAACAAATAAGACATTATATGTTAATTATGGAATTTAATTTTTAAAAAATCTGAAAATAAACCAGTGAAATTGAAGAAAGCAGTTCTGTTGTAGATATACTCCCAGTTTTGTTGTTCTATTATTTATTCAAGAATCTTGTGATAATGTTCTTTTTTTGGAATATATATTTGATTGTTTAATGATCCACCCTGCCCCCTTTTCCTTTGCAGGAGAGTGAATGCAAAGCATATAATCCTAGACCGTTTTGTAAAACGTACACTATGGATAAGCAGCCTCTGAATACTGGGGAGCAGAAAGATATGACAGAATTTTTTACTGATCTCATTACTAAGATTGAAGAAATGTCTCCAGAACTGGTTAGTACCAGAATGCTGATGTTTTTTTGAAATCTGTACAGATGTCCCAATTTTAATTACTCACTTTTGTTTGTTTTTAAAGAAAAATACCGTCAAAAGTTTGTTTGGAGGTGTAATTACAAACAATGTTGTGTCCTTGGTAAGTATTGGCACCTGTTTACTTTTTTGAAGTCTTAATGTAATGTTTTAGCTTATTAAAGTAAATTACTTATATTTGGCTTTTGATTGACCAGGATTGTGAACATGTTAGTCAAACTGCTGAAGAGTTTTATACTGTGAGGTGCCAAGTGGCTGATATGAAGAACATTTATGTGAGTAATATTTTATATATTACTAGACTTTTTCTGCTTTTAATTACTTGCATACAGCAGGTTTATATTTGTCATCTTGATAGAAAATTAACTTTTATGTTTTTATTTATTTCCTTCTTGCTGTGCAAATCAAATAAGAATTAAAGATAGACCACAGAGCTGATTTTTCCCCCAAAGTTGAAATACTTCTGCTTTTGAAAAATGAGTAAGATTCATGGACCGTCTTGTCAATTTGAGGGAAAAAATTTTTTTTGCTAAAATTTAGATTTTATTTTTTTTTTTTAAATTTTTTTTTTAAATTTATTTATTTGTTAGAGAGAGAGCGAGCGAGCACAGGCAGACAGAGTGGTAGGCAGAGGCAGAGGGAGAAGCAGGCTCCCTGCGGAGCAAGGAGCCCGATGTGGGACTCGATCCCAGGACGCTGGGATCATGACCTGAGCCGAAGGCAGCTGCTTAACCAACTGAGCCACCCAGGCGTCCCTAGATTTTATTTTTATAAAAAAAAGTTTGTTTTCCTCTGTGCATTCTGCCCAAATGATAATTATTACTTTTTGTAACTTTGCATACTGTAAACAGTAATATGGAACTTTATAATCTGATTTAATATACAGGAATCTCTTGATGAAGTTACTATTAAAGATACTTTAGAAGGTGACAACATGTATACTTGTTCTCATTGTGGGAAGAAAGTACGAGCCGAAAAAAGGTATGCTTTTTGAAATGTAATGTTTATCATTTTGATATCATCAAATGGAAGTAAAACACTTGAAATGGTAAATTCATGTTAACCTTTCATGAAAATTATGTAATTAAGGTCAGCTGCTTGGAGTTTATACTTTTTTTTTTTTTTTTAAGATTTTATTTATTTTGAGGGGGAGAGAGTACAAGTAGGGGATGGGACAGAGGCAGAGGGAGAGAGAGGGAATCTTAAGCAGGCTCCACGGTGAGCACAGAGCCTGATGCGTGGGGCTTGATCGCAGAGCCATGAGATCATGACCTGAGTCGAAATTAAGAGTCGGATGCTTTACTGACTGAATCACCCACGTGCCCATCAAGCTTATTCTTATATAGCAATTTTTCATTCAGTTATCCAATTGCATATTCAATCATTCAGTTATTATACTTTGAGGCACCCTTACATTTTTCCAAATTTTTTGTGTCCTTTTAATTAAATATTTACCAAAGTCTGAGTCTGTTAGCCCTTTGCTGTATACTCAGTGAATCATGGTAAAGAGTCTCCTCATGAACTGAAGAGATCCTCCTCTGATTCTTTGAAGTGAGAGATGTTTTTCTTAAGAAGCAACCATAAGTTGGCCCATTTAGGACAGGGTAATTGGGTAAAGAGGTTTCAATTCTACAAGTGAACATTGAATGATAAGTAGCAATTGGATTGAGGGAGCATCAATTGCAGTTATTAGGAACAAAGGCAGAGAAATAGAAATGACCTTGTATGTGCAAGAAGCCTGGCATTAGGCTAGTCTGCCTCAAGTAGAGGATTTGCATTGACCAGTAATAGAAAATATGATTGGTATTCAATGATATAAAATGATTAACTTTTAGATTTTGAGGTTCTTTGCATAATTGGTTGGCACCATTTGAACATCTGTCTGAGAGAGAACATAACTATTGTAAAGGGTGACTATTAGACCTAAGCCAACGTAAAAGTGCAGAGGAAAAAGTGACAGAATTGAAGCTAGGAAAGAAAGAAAAACATGATAGGATGGTAATCTAGAAACTGGGGAAGAAAATCTCCCAAAGAAGGTATTCAGTTGACATAGTCCATAAAAAAGAAGGGGGGGAATTACAGCTGAGTAGAAGCATTGGGTTTTGTAGAAAGATAGTTTAGTGGTATGTTTTATTGGGTTGTAGCAATGAAAGCAGGGATGTCAGGGCACATGGCATCAAGAATAGATAATTAATTTTTAAAGTTTGGCAATAAACAAGGAAAATGGAATCTGGAAAGGGCTTGGGAATCAAACACGACTTTTCTAGGTAGATCTGATCATGTTGGAAGGCAGAGAATGAAAAGCCATCCCTTAAAATTGCTTAATAGGAGATTTTACCAGGGAATCTGCACTGACAGAAATGGTACTCACTCAGTCTCCAGAGGGTCCTGATGGTTGCAAGAGAGAAAAGTTGTAAGGCAGACATAAGAAGCTGTGCAGGCAGTTACAGGGAGAAGACAGGCCCATCCAATGAGAATTGGGTTAGGGTATCAGTGAAGACTTAACACAGAATGGCGTTAGTCAAAAGTTTGTTACTATGGAGGGGCATAATGAGGAATCAATAAAAGATAGTTGAGGGGCTGAAGCATTTTCTTTTGAGAATGTCTTTTTAGTTGGAATAAATAAACTTACTGAAAATATCTGTCATTCTTGATAACTTCCTACTTCTTGAAACATTCCCTTCTTTTGGCGAATACGATTCTACTGTTTTTCTGAAATAACTGTCTCCTCATTAAGAAAGTGTCACTCAGTACTTCTATACTCTTGCCGTACTTTTGAACGTCTGTGATAACATAGTAAGTGGTCAACAGAAATGGGCAAAGGATCATCTTTTGCTCTATCTTCAAACCTCTGTTTTTCTTAGTTTATTCATTCTTATCTGAATAATTTTGTCTACCACCATAACATGAGTCTACGACATGCTTAGGATTTTTAATTCATCTTACCTAAATCAGAATGTTGTGCTGTGTTCTCCCAGCTCTGACTTATGTGTCTCATAGATTCAGTAACATGTATATAAGATGTTATATAGTTACATAACTCTTATCTCTTTAGTTCCATTGTGTCATTTATCCTCTGAATCTTGCATGGTTCCACGGTCCACCACAGGTCCTTCAGTAACTCTTAGTTCTCAAGAAGCAGTTCATACTCTGACATTGCCCAGGAACCCCTTCATTTGACTCCTTTATATTTCTATAACCTCATCTTATGCCAGTCTCCCAAATAAACAGTAATGATGGATTTTAGACTTATTTCCTGTTGGTGAAATCCTTCCCCTACCTTCCGTATCTCCCTGAATTCCTAATTTTTTCTTAAACTAAGCTCTTGATTTAAACAGATTCTCTTTAGAATCTTAAATTCAATGAAGAATTGTTCCCCAAAATGCATATTTTTTCATGAATCTAAGCTTTTATATATTTTTTTGTTTAAGCTGAAATTTTGGCTTGTTTAATTTAAACTGGCAATATTTGTTAAACCATAAGACTTAGGTAACTTGCTGCTGCTGCTGCTGCTGCTTTTGCAATATCAAGCAACATTTATTGATTGCTATTTGCCAGGCAGCATTCTAAAAGTAGGAAGGAATAGGCACTTTAATCTCCATTTTAGAAATTTCCAAATTCAGAGTTAAGCTCAGAGAGGTTAAGTAAGTTGAGGGTCATACATCTAGTAAATGATAACAGCCAAACTTTGCAATTCTAATTTATAAAAACAAATAGTTCAATTCCTGTTCTTTAAGATGGAAAAGAAAATTCTTTTTTTTTTTTTTTAAAGATTTTATTTATTTATTTGACAGAGATCACAAGTAGGCAGAGAGGCAGGCAGAGAAAGAGGGGGAAGCAGGCTCCCCGCTGAGCGGAGAGCCCGATGCAGGGCTCAATCCCAGGACCCTGGGATCATGACCTCAGCCGAAGGCAGAGGGTTAACCCACTGAGCCACCCAGGCGCCCCGGAAAAGAAAATTCTGAACCAAAAGACATAACTCCTTTGAAATTTGGTGTGATGCCTTTTTATGTTTCCATAGCACTTTTACATATCTTCTTCTGGAATTTACCACAGTGTGCTTAATTTTTTATTTTTCTTACTTAGACACAGGAAAACACTTTTAGAATGGAAAAAGGCATGTAAGAGGGGAATATAGGTATAGATATATTTAATAACATGATTTAAAGTACTGTTAAGTATTTACTGAGTTGAATACTGAAATACATGTAGTGTAAATGTGTTGCCATCTAAAGTAATTTTGGAAGAGATTTTTAAGTTTTCTTTCTACTTGTTTTCCCTTTTTTTCTGTCTTTCAGGGCATGTTTTAAGAAATTGCCTCGCATTCTGAGTTTTAATACTATGAGGTATACATTTAATATGGTAACAATGATGAAAGAGAAAGTGAACACACACTTTTCCTTCCCATTACGTTTGGATATGACGCCCTATACAGAAGATTTTCTAATGGGAAAGAGTGATAGGAAAGAAGGTAATTTTATCTCTTTCTCTTGCCCGTGTTTATTGTAAGTCTCCGTAACAAGACAGTCATAACTATAACCAACTACACAATTAATAAAATGAAATTGAATTTTAGAAAGGGGATTGTATTTAAGTACAGTATGGCACATTCAGTCAATTCATCAATAGATATTTGGCATTTATTAGAGTTATGTTCTAGGCACTCTGCTAGGCATTAGTGACATGGCAGTGAACAAGATACACTTGGTTCCTTAACTCAGAATTTAAGTCTAGTAGGCAAGTCTTATTGAGCAAGAAATTATAAATAAGTTGTATCATCAGATAGGATGGTAGATATATCTCAAATCTAGGGGTATTAGGGAGGGCCTTCATGGAGATAACATTGAAGCAGAGCTTGAGTAAGGAATAGATTGAGAGGAATGGCTATTGTTTTTAGGTGGGTAGGAGGTGGGGGTGGAGTCGATGAGATGGGCAAAAGGCAATGGCCACATCATTTTGTTTTTAGGCCATCTTAATAATTACAATCTTTTTTTGATGTGAAACCTTTGGAACATCTTAAGCAGGGAACTGAGATAACCAGGTGGGATCTGGAAAAGGTTATTCTGACTACAGCAATAGAAATGGATTGGCGGGTGATAAAAGGGATGTGGGGAGGCCATTTTGATAAACTCCAGAGAAGATGGTAGCTTAATAAGCAAGCATACCAGTATATTTGAGAGCAGTGCATGGACAGTTAATAGGATTTGATGATTATATGTATAAATCAACAAAGTTATTGAATATCTCTAATTTGCTATTCTCACAGCAGTGGGAATAGAGTGGCAACAAAGAACAAGGTCTTTGTCCCTCTGAAGTTGAGTTTTTAGTCTACTACTAGAGGTAGGAAGAAAAGTCAAGAATAACTCAGGTTTGTGGCTTGATCATAGATGAATAGTAGGTCAGAATTTCAAGAAGATCTCAAGAAAAAGGGAATTTGGTCAGAAGTATTGAATGCTAACGAAAAGGAATTGTTTTAGAAACAACATGGCTTAAAAAAAAATTAAAAAAAAAAAAGAAACAACATGGCTGAAAACAGCATGTAGAATGTATTTGGTTATCTTTATCAGAGCAGTTTCATTTGGGTATTGCAGTAGAAAGGCAGATTGCAGTGAGTTAAAGATGATACTTGGTTCATATCCGGTTACCTCCAGATTCTTACTCCTTCCATAAGACCAGTGCTTTTCAGACTTAACCTATATGTGCCTCAAAGACCACAGAGGTGAGGAATGGAAGCAGGTGAGCAAAAAAAGCAGAACAGGTCTAGCTCTTGCCTTTCCATTCCTTGGTTGGAGAAGTTCTGGTTTACATAATAGGATTCTGACAGTGTTTTTTTATGAAAGTTCTCTTGATTAAAATTTTTAAGGTTTGAGTAAGGCACTGTATTTTAAGATTTGGGAAAGAACTGTATTTTAATCTTATACTCCATTGCCTGGCACTTAATGAGCCAGTAAATGTTTCACTAAATGGGACATGAGAAGTGTAAACGGTGAGCATGGGCTAGCTGTTCTTTTTTTTTTTTTAAGATTTTATTTATTTATTTGACAGACAGAGATCACAAGTAGGCAGAGAGAGAGAGAGGAGGAAGCAGGCTCCCCGCTGAGCAGAGAGCCCCATATGTGGGGCTTGATCCCAGGACCCTGAGATCATGACCTGAGCCAAAGGCAGAGGCTTTAACCCACTGAGCCACCCAGGCGCCCCTAGCTATTCTTTTAAGAGAAGAACATACTCTTTCTTTGAAAAGAGGAGAGAAGATGGTGACTATTGCTATAGGGGAATTGAGTTAAGGGGGGTATTTTTACCCTTAGAATTTTTTAAGAAAGATTTTATTTATTTATTTGTCAGAGAGAGATTGCGAGCAGGCAGAGGGGCATGAAGAGCAGGCAGAGGGAGAAGCAGGCTCTCTGTCAAGCAAGGAACCCCAAAAGGGGCTCGATCCCAGACCTGAGCCAGGCAGCTGCTTAACTGACTGAGCCACACAGGCGTCTCTATCCTTAGAATTTGAGTATGTTTAGAGGTTGTAGCAGAGGAGCCAGTAGAAGATGATAACTTTGAAAATAAAGGCAAAGTTAAGAAGTAAGCAATGTATATATAAACTTTACATTTTAGAACTCTTTCCAAACCATTTATAAAATTAGAGCAAGACTGCCCAGTTATTGTGCTTTCTGGTATTTTTCATGCTGCTTCCTTGTGTAGAAGTAGCAAAAATTTGTGCCAAGATGAAGGATTTTTTTAGGCCATAACTGATGCATTCAGAGTTGGATCTTAGCACATCCAAACTTCTCAGTCGCTATTAAAACACTGTCAGCCATTTCCTTCTCTCCTCAGTTGTCACTTTCCAATTTAGACTGCACCCAAGTTAATGTAATCTGCTTTCACTTGTTTCTGTGATTATACTTTTTCCTTTGTATATGATGCTGGGTATACAGATCAGAAGTCACAAATCCTCAAACTTTCTAGATATTTCTTTAATTTTTTCCTTAGTATCTTCTATACCTTTCCAATTTAAATCTTTGGGGACAAGAAGGATGTCTCTTACTTATTTTGTTTCTGTCTCCTACTACAGAATGTTTTCTATTAACTAATAAACAATTGCAAGCATGCTACCAGTACAGTGCTCCTTTTTCTTTACCTGAGATTAAAGGGCTTGAGTATTTTAATGCCTTTTGAGATCTTGTGTTTGCCTGCTCCTAATAAGATAAACTTAAATGATAAATATTGTACTATCTTTTCCAAAAGGAATAAGATTAAAGAAAAAGAGCATATTTTATATTTATATATTATACTGATGTTGTCCATACTTATGGTTGTTTTTCCAAATGATTTGTTTAAATGTTCCTTAAAATTGTAGACTATGGATGGGAAATGACTAGGAAATGGAGTTGTTTTGTATGTATTATAATATATAATGTATCTGTGCCTGTTTCTGTATATAAAACACATTATGTAAAGTGAGGTAAAGTGATTCAAAGACGTTACTATGCAGCTTTCAACATTATTACCATAATTTTATGTAAATCATTTCAGGTTTTAAGGAAGTCAGTGATCATTCAAAAGACACAGAAAGCTATGAGTATGACTTAATAGGAGTGACTGTTCACACAGGAACAGCAGATGGTGGGCACTATTATAGCTTCATCAGAGATATAGTCAATCCACATGCTTATAAAAACAACAAATGGTGAGTTTTAAGTATTTTAGTCTTGGGATTTAAAGAAATTTTTTTTCTGTTCGTAAAGTACAAACTTATGATTGTTTTTGCTTCAGATATGTTTTCTGATTTTATTTTACTAAAAACTTTCTATAAAATTAGGAAAGGGGGCAGACAATTTTTAAATGAAAACAACTTTCATAAGACAGTAGGAATTGCTTGTTCTTAACTTTCTTTTGAGAATTTGATGAATGTTCTCCTAAGAAAAATGAACACACAAGGTTTTGCACACTTTAGATTCATAGACCATATCGCACCTTCCAAATCTTTTCTATCTTCGTTCACTAATTCAAGAGCTGTATACTGAGTGTCTCATATAGAGTGGTTACGAGGTCCTTATATAAAGTGATTTGAGGTTACCTGCATGCTCCGGTCTCTCCACCTTACTTTTCCCCTTCCAGCCCGCACATTCTTTTTTTATCATCTTTTATCAAGGTAATGGATGGAAGTGATTTAATCAGTGCTTAAGAGCTGTTTTTTTGTCTTCAGATGTTGTTAGGTAGAGTCTCATGTACAGAGGCCATGTATTTATGGTAGGCCTTGTTCTAAGTGTTAGGGATATTGCTTTGAACGAAATGTACATGGGTAAATTGATCTGCAGTTAGCAGAATGGTTTTGTTGAATTCTTTAAGCCAACATGTCAGTGGTATCTCACTTTGTCCATATGAATATAATTCCATAAATATATTTTGAATCCTTTTTTGATCATAAGTTTCGAAATGGCATCTTTATCTTTGGAAGTTCTCCCATCTCTTAATCTTTTCTGTCCAATAGCTACACATATATGCAAACTTTTTGTTTTTATGAATTCTTCTGTTACTCCTAGTTTATAAATGGATTTATCAGATTTTAGGGCAGTTACAGTTTGTAAAATTATATTCCCAGTTTCTAGTAGGTTAGTGTTATCAAATAAGAACTTAGAATTTATTTACCTCATTTTTTTTTTAAATTTCTTTTCAGCATAACAGTATTCATTGTTTTTGCACCAGACCCAGTGCTCCATGCAATCCGTGCCCTCCCTAATACCCACCACCTGGTTCCCCCAACCTCTCACCCCCCGCCCCTTCAAAACCCTCAGGTTGTTTTTCAGAGTCCATAGTCTCTCATGGTTCACCTCCCCTTCCAATTTCCCTTGACTCTCTTCTCCTCTCCATCTACCCTTGTCCTCCATATTATTTGTTATGCTCCACTAATAAGTGAAACCATATGATACTTGACTCTCTCTGCTTGACTTATTTCACTCAGCATAATCTCTTCCAGTCCTGTCCATGTTGCTACGAAAGTTGGGTATTCGTCCTTTCTGATAGAGGCATAATACTCCATAGTGTATATGGACCACATCTTCCTTATCCATTCATCCCCTGAAGGGCATCTTGGTTCTTTCCACAGTTTGGTGACCGTGGCCATTGCTGCTATAAACATTGGGGTACAGATGGCCCTTATTTTCACTACATCTGTATCTTTGGGGTAAATACCCAGTAGTGCAATTGCAGGGTCATAGGGAAACTCTATTTTTAATTTCTTGAGGAATCTATTTACCTCATATTAAAAATAGTTTGTTTTAGAATTTTTTCAGTATGTATTCTTATAATAGGTGTAATACTCAGTATGTATATACTTGATCAAACACTATATGCTCTGTTTTAGGTATCTTTTTAATGATGCTGAGGTAAAACCTTTCGATTCTGCTCAGCTGGCCTCTGAATGTTTTGGTGGAGAGATGACAGTAAGTTTTATTCAGAAGTTATGAATGGTTCGTGACTTTCCAAATGTTATGCAGTATCATAAAATCCAGTAGCAAAACCACTTAACTTTCTTTAATTGCTGTGATTAAATCTAAAGTTTATTCAGTTGTTATGTATTAGAAGTCTAGTCTGTTGGGCATGTATACCAGACTGGGAAATAATTTTTAAATTGTAATTTCTGCCTTCAACTGATAAAGGAGGTTAAGACTTAAAATTGAAAAATTAAATAGTGTAGGAATTGAATTGCATTGCCATGAAACA
Source organism: Martes martes (assembly GCF_963455335.1). Lineage (NCBI taxonomy): Eukaryota > Metazoa > Chordata > Mammalia > Carnivora > Mustelidae > Martes > Martes martes. The sequence continues at coordinate 79,266,113 of NC_137896.1, read as the reverse complement.
TGGTGGAAGAAGTTGTCCACCTGAATGCTTTGAGATTTGAGGGAAAAGAAATTACTCTTTATTGACTTCTTATGAAAAATCTTTGTCAGGGAAATGAGCTTTAGGTACACTTCAGTGAATTATTCTTTCAGTGCTTTTTTTTTTTTTAATAGCAGCAGCAACCTGGTTACTACTATTGACAGGATAGGCAAAGAATACCTTACCTGTTACATAATTAGCCCCAAGACATGAAAAGACAATTAGTTTGGACTAGTAGTATTATAATGTAATTATAGTAATTGTACTTCATAGGCATTTTATCCAAATACCAGTGTTCTGAAAACAGTTTTAAAATACTGTTTTGATTCTTATAAGTCAAGCATTAAATAGTCATTTCCATTTCACAGATAAGTCCAAATGAAGTTATTTTTCACTTTAATAGCCATGTCTGTTGTGAAATCACGGTTCACATTGTGGATTTTAATATAGGACTTCCTTATTGCTCTTTGGTGCTCTCATGTACTACTTTGAGGAAAAGGAGAAGTAAGCAAATTGCTAACACTTCAGAAATGGTTAGAAAAAGGAAGTAATAAATTACTGATGCCATAATTAAACCTGTTCCATCTCTCAATGTTATTTCTGGGATATTTCCCAAAAAAGTAAAAAAAGTAAACTTTGCAAAGCTCTTCTCTTAAAAGGTAGTTATTAAATTGCAAGTATGTTTTATTATATCCTTTATATATTTTATGGTAAAGTATCTTTAAAAATACTTTGAATCCTTGTTTTTAGTTACAGTTGACCCTTGAACTATGTGGGAGTTAAATACGCCAGGCCCCCACACAGTCGAAAATCCAAGTATAACTTTTGTCTGTTAATCAGAAGCCTTATTGATTCTGTATGTTACACTTATTACACACTATATTCTTAAAATAAACTAGAGAAAAGAAAATGTTATTAAAATCATAAGGAGAGGCACCTGGGTGACAGTCAGTTGGGCATCTGACTCTTTATTTTGGCTCAGACAATGATCTCAGGGTTGTGAGATCATGCCCCATGTCGTTGGGGTCTGTGCTCATAGGGAGGTATGCCTGAGATTCTCTTCCTCTCCTGTCTCTCCTCCCCACTCACTCTTTCTCTCTTTAAAGTAAATAAATCTTTTAAAATCATAAGGGAAATACATTTACAGTACACTGTTGTATTATTGGGGGGAAAAATCTGCCTGTAAGTGGACCTGTGTAGTTCACACCTGTGTTATTCAAGGGTTAACTATACTCTTAGCCAAGAACTTCTGCCAGGGATTTTTTATAAAGAATAAACTAGCTGTTTATGAACTATTTTATATATAAATACAACTGAGATAAATATAAATATATTTTTTAAAGAATGAAAACTTTTATTTTTTTAAACAGACCAAGACCTATGATTCTGTTACAGATAAATTTATGGATTTCTCCTTTGAAAAGGTAATCATTTTTTTACATATGATTTACATTGTTTTCTTTTTTCCATGTTACCTAATTTTATAGTTATACTTTGTCAAAATGAAAATATACCTTTTTTTTCTTTGCCTCTTAAAGACACACAGTGCATATATGCTGTTCTACAAACGCATGGAACCAGAGGAAGAAAATGGCAAAGAATTCAAATTTGATGTATCATCAGAGTTACTAGAGGTATAAGTTAATTTAACTTACTCAATTTAAAAGCATGTTAAGTATTAATGCGAGTAACAGGACTACTGGACCAGGCTATGACAATGTTAGGATTTATAATCCCAGGTAGACCTTAACACTATTTATAAATAGTCTTGGTAATACTGTCATAGGACAGGTACAGGTAAAGTGACCAGAAAATAATTATTAGTAATATGAAAGAAAAATAAGTAACGTGGTTGATGGAATTGGAGCAAGCTCATTAAGTAACTTGTATGTATGGTAATGTTCTTGGATTGGATGATGGCTGTTCTTCTTTGCTTCATGTTACATAGAAATGTACCATGTATTTGAAATGCATTTAAAATATGTATTAAATATTTAAAATCTGTCTTGTTCATAGTAATTAGGCTTTCTTTGTTTCATGATGTAATAACTGTGATGTTACTTTAATGTCTTAAGAACTATAAAATGTATTCACAACTCTATGCTGTATCAGTGTTATAAACTCAGCCAAAATGTATAAATCTTCATGATAAAAATATACTCTTCCGGGTGCCTGGGTGGCTCAGTGGGTTAAGCCGCTGCCTTCGGCTCAGGTCATGATCTCAGGGTCCTGGGATCGAGTCCCGCATCGGACTCTCTGCTCAGCAGGGAACCTGCTCCCCTCTCCCTCTCTCTGCCTACCTCTCTGCCTACTTGTGATCTCTCTCTGTCAAATAAATAAATAAAATCTTTAAAAAATATATATATATACTCTTCCATCTAGACAATTCAGCTTTTACTGTCTAATTGATTGATTAATATATGCACTGATGTGGTTGAGTCTTAAAACCGAGTGGATTTTGGTCCCCAAACAAGTACTCTTAACTGGTATCTTGACCTCCCAGAATGTTAGTGGCAAAAAACCCCAAGAATATGATCATCTTTTAAACCCTTGAATTGGATTTACCAGCAAAATTAAATGTTGACTAGATTTTTACTCTAGATAAGGACACAACAGTGTTTAATGACAACCCAGCCCACTTGTGAAATAAAATGAAATTTTAAGTAAAACTTTAATGATGTAGGGGCGCCTGGGTGGCTCAGTGGGTTAAAGCCTCTGCCTTCGGCTCGGGTCATGATCCCAGGGTCCTGGGATCGAGCCCCGCATCGGGCTCTCTGCTCAGCGGGGAGCCTGCTTCCTCCTCACTCTCTGCCTGCCTCTCTGCCTGCTTGTGATATCTGTCTGTCAAATAAATAAATAAATAAAACCTTTAAAAAAAAAAAAAAAAAAACTTTAATGATGTATAGTCTTTACATTAATGGTTCTGAAACCCCTATTCTCAGTATTCTTTTATATTCTTAAAAAATAATGAGAACATTAGTTTTTAATATATTAGTTTCAGTGTGGTTATATCTATCAGTATTTGCCATATTAGGATTTAAAATAAATTTTTAAAATTTATATTAATTTATTTAAAGGTAACAAAATTAAGCTCATGACATGCTAATATAAATATCATTTTATGAAGAAAAAATTTTCAGAACAAAACCATTCAGTGAGAAAAGTGGCCCCGTTTGCAAAATCTTTTTAAGATGTTTGCAGATCTTTTTGATATCTGATTTAATATATGACAACTAGAGTCTCATAATAGCTTTTTGCATTTGCTCTGTTGTGATTTCATTCGTCATTTAGCCTCTGGAAAACTCCATTGTATGCTCAGGAGAGAATGAGAGTAAAACAGGGCAAATAGCCTCATCATATTACTAAGGAGATGGTTTTGATCTTATGTATACCCTAAAAACGGTTGTAGGTACCCACCCCCACAGGTCTCTGAACTGTTCTTTGAGAACCACTGATTTATATTGTGACAAAAGGGAATCTCAGACATTTGCTCTACTACAGCAAGAAAAACAAACTGAACCACATTAGAATATTTTTTTTAATTATTTATTTATTTATTTGATAGTGAGAGAGGGAACAGAAGAAGGGGAGTGGGAGAGGGAGAAGCAGGCTTCCTGCAGAGCAGGGAGCCCAATTTGGGGCTTGATCCCAGAACCCTGGGATCATGACCAGAGTTGAAGGCAGACACCTAACAATTGAGCCACCCAGGTACTCCTCCTCCTCCTTCTTTTTTTTTTTTAAGATTTTTATTTACTTATTTGTCAGAGAGCGAGCACACAAGCAGGAGGAGTATGCAGAGGGAGAAGCAGGCTCCCCGCTGAGCAAGGAGCCTGATGTGAGGCTCAATCCCAGGGTCCTGGGATCATGACCTGAGCTCAAGGCAGATCCTTAAACAACTGAGCCACCCAAGCATCCCTAGAATATTCTTGATTGCAGACCTAAGCCACCTGTTTTTTTTCTTAAAATTGTTTTTAGCTTATTAATTGAAGAATGAATTTGCCTGAATATACATTTTAATAAAATATTAAAGTGTGATAATACTGTTATTTAATATTAACACAGATTTTAGGTATAAACTAGAATCTGGTCCTTTAGATTTGTGCAGTTGAAATATAGCTAGTAGCAGAGTTCCCAAAGAGTAAATAGGAAATTTAAAACCATAAAATTATTTTTAAAGAGTTTATTTATTGATTGATTTTAGAGAGATGGGGGTAGATGGAGAGGGAGAGAGAATTGCACGTAGACTCCCCACTGAGTGTTGGGCCCTACTCAGGACTTGATCTCATGACCGCAAGATCATGACCTAAGCTGAAATCAAGAGTTGGACGCTTAACCAGCTGAACCACCCATGCGTCCCAGAACCATAAAATTTAGTAAGTAAACAAACATTATAAATTGTAATGACTGTTGTGGATAAAACAAAATGCTCAGAAAGGGTAGTTGATTGGAATTTCTGGGGAAAGTGATTAGGAAATAATTCAGATTAAGCTTAAACTGAGACTTGAAAGGTACAGAAGACTTAATCATGTGAAGAATATTCCAGGCAAAGAGATTATTATGACAAATTCCTTTAGTAAAGATATAGGGTATTGGCATGTTTTAGAAGCTGAACAATGACCTCTGGGGCTGTGATTAGTAAGTGCAAGGAAATGTCCAAGATGAAGTTGAAGAGGTGTATAGAAAATATCTATAGTACAATAATTTCACAATTAGACACACCCACATGGCTCCACATATATTGTATTGATAAAACATAAAAAGGATCGTCAAAAAACAAGATGAATAATTCCGTAGAACAGAAATGAAAGCAGTGGGTCTGGTGGAAACCACAAGACTACCAGGCTTTAGGCCCAAATCAGATAATGGTGGTAGAGAGTTCTTGAGACTTAAAGGGGATAAAAATGATGACACAGGATCTAGAGCTGAGCTCATGGCTAGGAGTAAGAACCTTGGAATGGAGCTTCATTGCTATGAAGAAGCACTGATGGGGTGAAGGCTCTCAAACTCTTCTTTAGGCTACAGCTTTCTAGAAGGCAGTGTGCATAGAAATGCTAGAGGACCAAGAACTCTGAAGCAGTCTGTTCAGTGACTAGGTCTGTACCAATGTGGAACAGGAGCCCTAAAATATGAATTCAAGACCTGGTGCTGGACGGGACTAGTGGGCTGGGAGGCAAGAAGAGGTAGCTGAAAATCTTTAGGAGATAAACACAGGCAGTAGTAACAGTAATCAGAACACAAATTTGTTCCAGATAAAGATAATTTTATGGAACGAACACTAACTTAGAGCATGTTTAGGGTACAGAGAGCTAAACACAAAACTAAAATCAGCAGAGCAGTTGTGTAAGACTCATGTTAGAAATAATCTTTGTGGGGCGCCTGTGGGTGGCTCAGTGGGTTAAAGCCTCTGCCTTCAGCTCAGGTCGTGATCCCAGAGTCCTGGGATCAAGCCCCGCATCAGGCTCTCTGCTCAGCAGGGAGCCTGCTTCCCTTCCTCTCTCTCTGCCTGCCTCTCTGCCTACCTGTGATCTCTGTCTGTCAAATAAATAAATAAAATCTTTTAAAAAAATATTATTCATAATTGTTACAGAATATACAAGGAGGGGCGCCTGGGTGGCCCAGTTGTTTAGGTGTCTGCCTTCAGCTCGGGTCATGATTCTGGAGTCCCAGGATCAAGCCCCGCATCAGGCTCCCCACTCATCGGTGGGGGAGTCTGCTTCTCCCTCTGACCCTACCACCTCTCATGCTTTCTCTCTCTCAATCTTTAAAAAAAAAAAAAAAAAAAAAAAAGAATAAACAAGGAAATCACCTGACTTAGGTCTGCCAATCTGAATTGTTTTCATTTTGCCAGTTTTTGAACATAAACCTTTCTCATAATCTGTTTTTATCAAAATGGAACACGACATAATTTTACTCATTTATGTATTCATTCTTTAGATGGGATTTCAGAGTTCTTTCAAAATCTTTAAAATTGTATTTTTAAAGAACTGTGATTGTTTGAGGTAGCCAGATACATAATGATAAATTGGAGCAGGCTTAATAACTACTTTCGCATTCCACATACCTGGAAAGAAAATCAACATGAATTTTAAGTGCTTGTATTTTGGGGGTTTTTTTGTTTCTTTTAGAGAAAATCTTTTTTGTCTTAAAAAATACTGGTAAAATGTAATGAAGCAAATGCTTTCTGATATCTAATGTTACCATTTTCTTTTTCTTCAGTGGATTTGGCATGATAACATGCAGTTTCTTCAAGACAAAAACATTTTTGAACATACATATTTTGGGTAAGTTTGGTAAACTTAGTAATAGATTTTTTCTTACACATTTAAAGCAAATCTTATTTTATAAGATATGTAACTTACTATTTTTAAATTCTAGGTTTATGTGGCAGTTATGTAGTTGTATTCCCAGTACATTACCAGATCCTAAAGCTGTGTCCCTAATGACAGCAAAGGTAATATATAAGCCGTAGATAGTTTTTTTTCAAAATTGACTACTTTAAAGTAATTAAAAACTTTTTGCTTGATGTTTTCTTACAGCTCAGCACCTCCTTTGTCCTAGAGACATTTATACATTCAAAAGAAAAGGTATGTGTTTTGTAAAATGTTGTGTCATTTAGCAGATAGCTTTTGGTTTTCTTTATCTTTAGCTTTAAGTCCATGCCTTAAATGACTTCTTTCTTTTTTTTAGCCCACAATGCTTCAGTGGATTGAACTCTTGACCAAACAATTTAATAATAGTCAAGCAGCTTGTGAGGTGAGGTGAAATAATTCAACAAATAATGTATAGCTTAAGATGCACTTTTTTGTTTTGTTTTCTTTTATTCATAAGATGCTATAGCAAAAGTATTGTGTTATAAATCATAGGGATCCCAGTGTAAGTTGTTCCCCAAATTACTTAACAACTGAGAAGGTTATAATTTATGTCCTAGCCATTACGCTGATGAAATAATTGATTTTTAAGTTACTTAAAAATCCTTGGGTGCCTCCCCTCCCCCCAGTCTGTTAGAAAAATACAGAAAGTTCAAAAGACTGGATCGGATATTTCTTAATTAATTTTGAATATTATCAGAAAATACTTGAAAATGGGTATCTTAAAAAAAAAAAAAGAAAGAAAATGGGTATCTTCCTTCTTCCTCCAAGATAAAAATGCATATATCCCAGTATATCAGTTTATGTCCAGTTTTATCGTCCATATTATGTTCTAATACATCCCTATAATAATACATCCCTAAGGATAGTCTGCTCACAGGTAATGATCACTTAACCATGTTGCCACCTTAATATCATTTTATCATTTTTTGATTAGCTTCCAAATGTTGTATAAGCCTTTCTAAGAATGCAAGTCTTAAAAATTTCCAGAGGTGGGAGATTACAACATAGTGTGCAATAGATGAAATTAGTTGAAGATCTTTTTCTTATATAGAAGGCTATCTGATTATGCCATGGAACATTGGAATTAGAGGATCTGATTATTGTAGATTTTAAACAGAAGGCTAATTTTTTAAAACTTTGTAATAAATATTTCAAAACAAGCATTAAAGTAAGAAGATAAGGTACTCCCAGGTACCTGTAACCTAATTTCAACAAACAGTAACATTGTTTTGCTTTAATCTGTTGCTGTCCCCCATGCCTGTTTTCAGCAAACCCACATAGCTTATCATACACCCATAAATACTGAGTATGTATCTTTAATAAATGAGAACTTTAAAAAAATATAGAGATATCTCTCTCTCTCTCTCTCTCTCTATATATATATATATATGTCTCCATGACTTAATTTACTCCTTGTAAAATTAGAAGTGGTTCCTTAACATCATCCAGTATTCATTTTGTGTTTACTTTTCACTAACTGCCTAAAAAGTGTTTTTTTCAGTTGGCTTCTTTGAATTGTATTCAAACAAGGACTACATTTTGCTTTTGTCTTATAAATCAGCTTTCATCTGTAACAGTTACTTTTTTTCCTCTCTTTGCTACTTTGTCATTTGATCTGCATAATTCTCTACATGCTTGCTTTGACTGATTATATCCTCCTGATGTTAGTTAACAAGTTCCTCTATTCTCCTCCCCCATCATGATTTTTTTTAAAAAGCGGTTCAGTAGATCCAGAATATTGATTAGGTCATCATTTGTTTTGTTTATAGCTACTTAAGGGTTTTTTTTTCGTTTTTTGTTTGTTTTTTTTTTCTTTTTTTTTTTAACTAAGTATTGGCCTCCAGAACTCTCTCAAGGAGTTAAAATTCTCTGCAGTTGTCAATAATTGTGCATATGCACATAGACAGTAAAATTCAATATAGGCATTAAATATGTGATTAAAAGCTATCTTGAAATCAGTAGGAAATTGTTTTAGCATAAAGGGTACTTTTGAGGGCATCTGGGTGGCTCAGTGGATTAAGCATCTGACTCTTGATTTTAGCTCAGGTCATGATGTCAGGGTTGTGAGATAGAGCCCTGTGTCAACTCTGCACTGGGCATGAAGCCTGCTTAATATTCTCTTTTTCCCTCTTGCTTCTCCCCCACTGTTCTCTCGCTCTCAGAAAAATAGGGGGAGGGGTGTTTTTTGTTATCAAGAGAGCATAATTCTTTTTAAACAAAATAAATACTACTCAGATCATATATTAATAGGAACAGAAGGTTCTGCAGTGTAGTATCTGTGAGGACTAAGAGGAAAATAGTATTCCCATTTTATAATGTTAAGCAGCGCAGGTTGCCATCATGCAGGTTTACACTGTGATGTAAATGGCATTCATGGAATTCTGTAATCAGGTGACCCTGCTTATGACTTTAGGCATTTCAGAATTTCAGACTTTAAAAAAAAAATTTTTTTTAAGATTTATTTATTTACAAAAAAAAAAAAAAAGATTTATTTATTTACTTTAGAGAGAGCATGCAGCCCAACTCAGGGCTCTATCACATGACCCTCAGATCATGACCTAAACTGAAAGCAGGAGTTGGATGCCTAACCAACTAAGCCACCCATGCATTCCTAGAGTTTTAGACTTTAAAACAATGGAAGAATCTGTTTTGGTAAGAATTTAAAATAACTGAAACATAGACTAGAAGTAAAATCCTTGTGTGACTTTTTTTTTTTTTTTTAAATTCAACAAGTATTGGTTGAAGGTTAATATCGCACTATTTTTTTACAGTGGTTTTTGGACCGTATGGCTGATGATGACTGGTGGCCAATGCAGATACTAATTAAGTGCCCTAATCAAATTGTGAGACAGGTAAGAAAAAATTTGTTTGAAAAAGAAGTGGCTTTCAAGTTAATAATCCTAAATTTACCTGTGAGTATATTTTAACCCAGCAATGAAAGTAGTTTTGTAAAGATCGACCTCTTACCGTAAGAATCATTTTGCACCATTTCATCAGCTTCTTTTAGCAAATCAACTATCTTTCCAACCAAGTGATTAAAATTGTTAACATTTCCTAGTTATAGGAAGATAAGTATAAGTGCCTATTCTCTCAGATCCTGTTATCACTGCTTTATGAGTTGTACTAATTCTTTTTTAGAATTTTAGATAGTCTAACCATGGAAGGGTACTGTAGTGGCCTTGAAAATTAAATGAACAGTATGTAACAATTCTGTGAAAGATTCTGAACTGTCACATGAATCAATTTGTTTTCCTTAAATCTCTGGAAAAATTAGACGAAATTGTAAATATTACTTTATATTCATTTATGACACAGAACTAAAAATTTTATATGAAAAGGCCACTTTTCAGTTATTACTGAGATATAACCCTTACATCATATAATTCATCAAAACCATACAGAATATAAAATTTAGTGGTTTTTCATATATCCCCAAACTGTGCAACCATCATCTAATTTTGTAACACTGCTAAGAGAAATTCCATACCTATTAACAGTCACTCCCAATTTTATCCTGTCCCTTATTTCCAGCCAGTAATGGCACCCGCTACTCTACTTTTTGTCTCTATGGATTTGCCTATTTAATGATAAATGGAGGGGTGCCTGAAAGGCTCAGTCAGTTAAGCATCTCAGGGATGCTAAGCATCTCAGGGATGCTAAGCATCCCAGGATCCCAGGGTCCTGGAATCAAACTCCCTGCTCATTGGGAAGTCTGCTTGTCCCTCCCTCTCTGCCTTTTCCTCCAGCTCGGGCTCTCTCGCTGGCTCCCTCAAAAAATTTAAATCTTAAAAAAACTATTAAAAAATTTTAAATCTTTATTAAAAGGTAAATGGAGTCACACACTGTGATCTTTTGTGATCAGCTTTTTTGAGCAATATTTTCATGGTTTATCCATGTTGTGGTGTGTTTCTGTTCTTCCTTTCTTTTTATTGCTAAATTAAATTCCATTGAATGGATATAGCAAATATTGTTTATCCATTCAGCAGTCAGTGAACATTTGGGATGTTTTCACTTTTTGGCTATTTTGAATAATGCTGCTCTGAACATTTGTGTACAAATACTTGTGTCGGCATATATTTTTAGTTCTTTTGGTTATTTTACCTGAGAGTAGAAGTCCTGAGTCATTCTAGGAACAACAAACTTTTTCATGGCATCTCCACCACTTTACATCCCCACCAGCAGCATTCTATAAGGGTTTCTATTTTCACTACATCTTCTTTAGCATTTCTTACTGTCTTTTTTATTTTAACTATCCTAATGAATGTGAAGTAGTATGTCATTGTGGTTTTGGTCTGCATTTCCCTAATAGTTAGTGATGGTGAACATCTTTTCATTTGCTTACTGGCCATTTGTATATCTTATTTAGAGAATAAATGAACTTAAATCCTATTTCCTTCTCCTAATCATTGACTTCTGGCAAAAGATAATCTGTGGGGAAAACAGAAATGGGTGCAGAGAATTTTGAAACCTGTTAATTTTTCAGTAACTTTGTTACCTATGTTCAGGCTCTTAAGTTGTTATAACTTTTCATTTACAGATGTTTCAGCGTTTGTGTATCCATGTGATTCAGAGACTCAGACCTGTGCATGCTCATCTTTATCTACAGCCAGGAATGGAAGATGGGTAAGAAATAACTTTTTAGCATTGTAAGCTTTTTAATGAGCTCCCTAGAGTATTTTAAATACCCACATTGAAATATTTAGGTTCAGGGCATGTAGGTGGCTTAGTTGGTTAAGCAGTGGCCTGCGGCTCAGGTCATGATCCCATGGTCCTGGGATTGATCCCTGTGTCAAGTTCCCTACTCAGTGGGGAGTCTGCTTCTCCCTCTCCCTCTGCCCCTCCTGCCATGCTCATGCTCTCTCTCTCAAATAAATAAGTAAAATCTTAAAAAAGAAATACTTAGGTTCTTTTATTTTAAAATCTGTAATAATACAATCAAGAAGAGAACATAATACTTTTTATTTTTAATTAAGTGCATCTTCAAAGTCGTCTACAAGTAACTTAATGACTTAGTCTTTTTGTTTGGATTGATTTAGCCAGACACTGTAATTTGAATCTATCTACTTACATTATTGCAGTTGGTATTCACTATTACAAAGTTGAGAGAGATAAATTTAGGTTTTTAAAAATATTTCTCCTCCCAGAATATCTATCTCCAGACTTCATACTGTCTCTAAGATATATTAAATTGTATCTTCAGGTCGGATGATATGGATGCCTCAGTAGAAGATATTGGTGGTCGTTCATGTGTCACTCGATTTGTGAGAACTCTGTTATTAATTATGGAACATGGTGTAAAACCTCACAGTAAACATCTTACAGAGTATTTTGCCTTCCTTTATGAGTTTGCCAAAATGGGTGAAGAAGAGGTAAGGCTGTATCTTGTTTATTTCTGGGATTATGTACCTATTTTCAGTATTTAAAACTCAATTGTTCTTATTTTATATTTTTAAATCAATGTTTTTATTTTTAGAGCCAGTTTTTGCTTTCACTGCAAGCCATATCGACAATGGTTCATTTTTACATGGGAACCAAAGGGCCTGAAAATGTAAGTATACTTCTCTCTCATATTGGGGATTTAGGGGGCCATGTTTTCAAGTTTCTGTCATGGAAGGTCATTAGATATTAGAATGCTTTAAAGCCCCTTCTAGCCTGGCATTAGATAATTTTAAGTGTCTGAATTTGGTTGGTACTTTTAATGATACAGCGAGAGAAGAAATAATCAAATGATAAATTTCATCAGCAAGGCCCTGGAACAAAGCAAACAAATTTAGGCAGAATGGCCACCACCTGCTTTGGGGTCGTATCAGTAGCATGTTGTTTCAGTGAACATTTCTGTTGGTCATATTTTTAAACCCTTGCTGTTGAGTTTGTCAGAGTGTTCCAAAAATTTAAATAGCTTGGTCTATTCATAGTATTAAAGCATGACATGAACTTTGTGTTGACTTTAATGACCACGTTGGCTTATGCTCTATTTATACTATCTTATTTAACGCTATTGCAACCCTAAGATGTAAGTATACTGTTGTTACCTCCATTTTACAGATCAGGAGCTTGAGGCATAAAGAAGTTAACTTGTTTTAGATCACAGTGAGTTGGGCTTTGATCTTCGGTCAGACTCCTGAGCTACACTATTAACCGTTATTCTGTAATGCTTCTCAGAATATGGACTTTTACTGTCTAATTCCTGCCTATATGGCTACTTGTTTAGACTGCTCTTCTTTTGCTTTGTTAAATCATAAAATCATTTCAGTCTCTTGAATTTCAAAGAAATGGAAGTCTTTGGAAGACTTGCTATTTGGATTATCTGAACATTGCAGATAAGGATTCTTTAATTTGTGTAACTGACATTTTTATTTAATAGGAAATACTGTTTTATCATACTCATATAAAATTTGGTCCTGATTTATCTTCCAAGGGGCTTGCCTATAAGAAAAAAAATTATTAAAAGATGTATCCCTGTAAGTGAGGTATAAATAGGTACAGTATTGAGAATCATTGTTCTTTATAGTTCTGCTTACTATGTCTAAAATTATCCTGAATATTGTTTAACTATTAAAAGTCAGGGTTAGGCCTTTGAGTGGTTCTTTATGATACATGCTCCTGCTACCATCTACCCTGGGTAGTTCTATAAAATAGTCAAATTATTTTCTCTCAAGATAATTCAGTTTTAATGTATTAGTTTCAACATTTTATTCTAGCCTCAAGTTGAAGTGTTGTCAGAGGAAGAGGGGGAAGAAGAGGAGGAGGAAGAAGATATTCTTTCTCTGGCAGAAGAAAAATACAGGCCGGCTGCCCTGGAAAAAATGATAGCTTTAGTTGCTCTGTTGGTTGAACAGTCTCGCTCAGAAAGGTGAAATGTTTCAACATTCAAAATGGTTAAAGCATGTTTGATTTTACCCCTTTTACCAAATTGTTTTACCACTAACTTTTGTTACATAATTCCTTTTAAATAATACCACGATTTATGAACTCTTGTGGCATAAGTATTTCAGTCCTTTGTATCAGATGACTTTGTACCTCCTGAGTCATGTTAGAAATATACGTTGAAGAAATATACAGTAAAATATTTAGCAAAATTATATGTGCATTCATCCTTTAACCTGGCAGCACTACTTCTAGAAGCCTGTTCCCTAAATACAGAAAGATGTATATGCAAGGATATTTAGTGAAGCATTTAGTTTAAAATAGTAAAAGACTGGAAATATTTAAAAAGAGGGGATTAGTTGAAAAAAGCAGGCATCCACTCAATAGAATACTCTATTACTGAAAAAAAGAAGTATGGAATGTATCTGTACTACCATGAAGAGATCTTTAGGATAAATATTACCAAGTAAAAAAAGCAAGGTGGAGAAAAGTATGTATAGTATGGTACCTTTTGAAGAAGGGGAGGCTGTCTGGGGGCAGGGGAGGGGTGCAGAGATTGAAAGCATGTAAACTCAATTTTCAGTATTCCTCATTGTGGATCTACTGTTTCCAAATTTGCTTACTTGCTGGGATTTATTACAGTCCCAAAATCAGTACTCATGGCTCTTTTGCAGTCATTTGTGGACTGCAGATGTCCATGTGCAGAGTGGCAAAAAAATTTGAGTTGCCTGACACATACCTTCCTTCTAAGCCAAGGTCAAACAGGGTGACTGTGACTTCTTGTTTCACTTCTCATATTGTAAACAAATATCCTTTTCATGGTTGCTGCCATGTTTTTCACATTTGTGCTTTTTGTTGGTGACTTAGTGTTTAAAATTGCCCCCCAGTATAGTGCTAAGTGCTATGTAGAGTTCCTAAGCTCAAGAAGGCCATAATGTGCCTTAACAAGAAAATACACATTAGATAGGCTTCATTCAGGTATGAGTTAATAGTAGTATTTGCTGTGACTTCACTGCTAATGAATGAACAATACACATATTAAATAAGGCATCTTTAAACAGAAACACACAAAACAAGGTAACCTATTGATTGGTTGAAGAAAATGTTGGCCAGAGGCTCACAAGAACCTAACCCTGTATTTCTCTTATGAGCAATGATTCATTAATCACTAATTCGGTGTTTGCAGCATTTTATAGAACATAAGTACTACAAATAGCAAGAATTGACTGTATTTTTTTAAATTGAAGACAAAATCAAAACTTTAAAAAAAAAAATTTTCCTGTGGTTGGGGGAGGGAAAAACAAATTGCTGGAAAAGACAAGAATGAAAGCTTGACATATTGTTTTTGTTTTTTAGATTTAACTTGTAATCATGTAAATGTTTTATATAATGATAAGTAAATTAATAAAATGCAATCCCTAAAAATCAAAAGCAGACTGAAATAAATGAATTATATATTGACCTGGTGGCATAACACCTGGAAAGGAATTCACTAAAATGACTTTAGAACACACTAATTTAACTGTAAGTTCCTAGTTGTACATGAAGGACAAAAAAGAATTGTAAAATTATCCTAAACTGTTCTACTAAGTATATTGTTTATAGTGTAATTGTGATTATTATCCAGAAACTAGCATATATCATAGAATAAAGCAAATAAGTAACTGTTAATGTTATTAGAAACCAAGATTTTCAGCCAAAGACGGAAGAAATACAAATACAAAATTGTAGGTTTTTTATGTAAGTTCTTTAAAACTAAATTTGAGTTTGGAAATACCAGTAGAGTTTATGGTGTATTTTGTCTTTAAGCGAACAAAAAATGTCTTCTGTACTTCCGTTTTCTGAAAAGGCTTAGAAATCCGACCCAACTCAGAATCAGTGAGTGCTGCTGGCATCAGTGTTGTAGTCCCTAGATATCATTTCTTATGGAAGAAAATCAGGGTTCTTTGAAAAAATGGCCAGTTACAGGTCTTGGGCAAGAAATGAATGGGAAGTCTAGAACACTTTGTGCTTTTGGAAAGCAGAGGCTATCAAAGACTATTGAGATTATGTTAAAAGGGCAGGAACCGATTTATGGATGTTCCTTCTGGTCATAGATTGGACAACCTGAGCATCAGTAATAGAATAACTACAAGAGGACTAAAATACATCACAGATATTTAAATCCATGAGTTCGTAATGGTACCTAAAAACAAACAAACGAACTACTTACTGGTAACCTTTGGAGTATATTAGAAAACCAAATCATAATTTTGGAAACTTAGTAATAAAGGAATGATAACAAGCATTCATCTTACCAGCAAGAATTACCTCATGGCAAACAAATGATATATGAGAGGAAGCTCACCATCTTGGAAGTGTTTGAGCTAATGAACAAGCAAGTAATGCTGAAATCAGAATATCTGTATTTTGTACCCCAAATGAAGTAATGGATCTAGGAGATGATCATCATTGACTGAAAATACTACAAAAAGACCACCTTTCATTGTGTGCCTCTTGAAGAAAGTCAGTACCACCACCTATAAAGCATGCTTGATTAAGAAGATCAAATCTAGATATGATCAAGTCTCTAAATCTAAACTACCAGTTTATAGGAAATATAAGGACAAAGGAACAGGTTAAAGCAACGCCACAAGGATACAAACAGCAAAATGGAAATGTGGGAAGTTCTTCAGGACAAACCACCTACTTGCTTCAACTCATAAATTGCAAGATAAAAACAAAATTGGAGGGAAAACCAGTAGTCTTTAAGATACTTAAAAGACATTTCAACCACTTGCAACAGAGGACTTTATTTGGATCTTGAGCCAACAAATTATTAAAAATTTTTTTAGACACTTGAGGTAATCATACACTGACTGGATATTGTTTGATAGTAAGGAGTTGTGGTTTTATTTTAAGTGTGAATAATGGTAGTGTGTTTATGTGTTTTAAATGTTATCTGTTAGAAATTCATGCTGAGATTTTTAGATTAAATGATAAAATACCTAGAACTGCTTCAGAACAGTCCACATTGAGTGAGTGGGAGGTACAAATGAAACAAGACTGATCATGAATTAGTAATTTGAAGCTGAATAATGGGATACTTCCATTATCTTACTATTTTTGTATGTATCTGAAATTTTCTATAGTAAATATGTAGAAATTGTAAACTGGTAACTGAAACTCTTTAGTATTTCTTAGAAGTTTGTTTTGTTTTGAAGGGTCTCATGTCAAAACCACAACTCAGACCCATCCTAGTATTTATAATACACAAAAATATTGAGCTAAATAAATGGCAAATAAAGTAGGTTTGGGCTTCCATATATCAATTCTGGAATCTTGAAAAATTGTCTGAGAGATGTATATCTAGCAAGTAAGTTTAGCTAGCAGAAAGTTCAAAAATCATTCTGTGTTGATGGCTTGGTACAATTGTAATTGAACTGACAGTTTTGATGCATGTCATGATGCAAATAGCTATAAAGTAACATAGAGGGAAGAAAAACTTATTTCCACTGATGTTTCCTTTCAGGCATTTGACATTATCACAGACTGACATGGCAGCATTAACAGGAGGAAAGGTAATACTTTGTATATTAGAGGATTTGATCATCTCACAAATAGTAATGGTTCTTAAATGAACAACTTTTACTTTTAACAGGGATTCCCCTTCTTGTTTCAACATATTCGTGATGGCATCAATATAAGACAAACTTGTAATCTGATTTTCAGCCTTTGTCGATACAATAATCGACTAGCAGAACATGTAAGTGCTGAGAAACAGTCTTAAAAAGCTTTTTGGTAATTTTTAAAAGAATGTTCTGAAATCTTCCTATTTTTTTTTTATAGATTGTGTCTATGCTTTTCACATCAATAGCAAAGTTGACTCCTGAGGTATGTACACATTAGTTAATTCGTGTTTTTAAAACTACTAGTGCTTTCAGATAAACCTTTCTTCTTATTCTTGAAAAAAATATATCAAGGTTTCTCCCATAACACAGCTTAATTTTCAGTATGTAACTTGAACAGGCTGAATTACTCCTTTGTATCTCACTATAATAAATGTAATTTTCCCAGTTAAATACAAATTTAGGTATAAGTTCAACATATTGGAGTACCACAGAGAGACTAAGCTTTAAAGTTGTTTGATTTGAAGCCTGTATCATAATTGTGTTCAAGAATGATGAAAAATATAGTAATACAGTATTATCCAAAAGTATTTTTACAAAATGGTAATGTTATAGCTACATGATACTTTGTCAAATATTAATGTAAATTACACCTTAGAGATCAAGGGATGCTAAAAGAAACGTTTAACCTAAATTATTCTATGAATACGGTTGTCTCATTAATAAAGGTTTTGATTGGTTTTTTCCAAATCGATATCTAGAAAAATACATACTTTCTGTTACATGTGGTGTCATGCCATTGACTTTGTATCCCAAGTTGATCCTGCTGCTCCATATAGTTCAAGTTTATATGCAAGAGTACTGAGGTCTGCTAACCTAACACAGATTTAAATGTGATGTGTAGAAGAGTACGTGTTTCTTTTCTTCTGAAACAGGTGGGTTCAAGTACATTTGAATACACAGTTATGCATATGTCTTACAGGCAGCCAATCCTTTCTTTAAATTGTTGACTATGCTAATGGAGTTTGCTGGTGGACCTCCAGGAATGCCTCCCTTTGCATCCTACATTCTGCAGAGGATATGGGAGGTAAGTCTTGCAATAGATGTTTCAGTATTTTTCTGAGAATTTTATTTTTCTAATAAAGTCATTACCAGTTTAAGTACCAGTTTCTTCTTACTTGGGCAATCCAAAATGGTTTTAGTGGGTCACAAGTGAGGGAGGAAGACATGCTTTAGTCAGGAGGCTTGGCTTGGAGAAAGAATTCTTGTCTTACTTCCCACAGGTTTAAAGACTCTTGTGAGTCAATAAAAAGTCTTTGGCCAGTCTAGAGTTTTCATTCCCTTCCCCTCAAAAAAGAGTGACAGAATCTTAGAAATACAAGCTGAGTGTTTTCAGCAGTTGACAGAAATGGTACAGGAAATACCAGCCAGTCCTTTCCTTCAGAGTAACTGCTGGGTTCACAGTTTCTCTTTAGTGAGTGTTGGGAAAACCTCTCTACACCAGGGGTCCACAGACTTTTTCTCCAACTGGTCAGTTAGCAAGCATTTTAGGCTTTGTGGGCCCGTGATATCTTTTGCAACCACTCGACTATTTTAGCCTAAAACCATCTAGACAGTACAGAAATGAGTGGGTCTGGAACTGGCCTGAAAGCCAAATCTGGATTCCTAAGATTTCTTTATCCCATGAAAAAAATCTCCCCAGGGCACCTGGGTGGCTCAGTCATTATGCATCTGTCTTATGGTCAGGTAATGATCCTGGGGTCCTGGAATTGAGCCCAACAGTGGGCTCCCTGCTCAGGAGGAAGCCTGCTTCCTCTCCCACTCCCCCTGCTTGTGTTCCCTCTCTCACTGTCTCTGTCAAATAAATAAATAAAATCTTTTTAAAAAAAAAATCTCCCCAGCAGTCCAGTTACTACTTTTCATTCTCACGTGCAATAATAGATTGGGCACACAGTAAGAAAAATAAAGATAAGAAGCTTTAGAGGATTAGAAGCACTTTGAAGTAAATTTATAAATTTCATAAGACCAAAAAGTAATTGGGTTCTCTTATTAGTTTTGTGTTAAAGTCCTTGGCTATTTTTAATTTTATTTTGTAAACTAATGACAGATTTTTCTTAATATTTCCTTTTGGTAAATGCAGTTTAAAAAATGGAGAGGAGCACCTGGGTGGCTCAGTTGGTTAAACATCCAACTCTTGATTTCAGCTCAGGTCATGAAATCACAGCTGTGGGATCGAGCCCACATCAGGTTCTGTGCTCAGTGTGGAGTTTGCTTAAGATTCTTTATCTCCTGGTCCTTTTGCCCCTCACTGCTTCCTGTCTTAAAAAAAATTAATTGAGGGGCGCCTGGGTGGCTCAGTGGGTTAAAGCCTCTGCCTTCGGCCCGGTCATGATCCCAGAGTCCTGGGATCGAGCCCTGCATCGGGCTCTCTCCTCCGCGGGGAGCCTGCTTCCCTTCCTCTCTCTGCCTGCCTCTCTGCCTACTTGTGATCTCTGTCAAATTAAAAAAAAAAAAAAATTGATTAAAAAATTTAAAAAACAGAAATGTAGAAAAACATAAGCAAAATTTCTCTTAGGCTCTATTTTTCAAAAAACTCTGGCTTTAAGTGTTTAATGGCATATACCAAAAGTAAGTAAAAAAGTAACTCCTTAATCAGTTCGTTTTATATTCTGTTCTTATCATTTCATTTTTAGGTAATTGAATACAATCCTTCTCAGTGTTTGGATTGGTTGGCAGTACAGACACCCCGAAATAAACTGGCACACAGCTGGGTCCTACAGAACATGGAAAACTGGGTCGAGAGGTTTCTTTTGGCTCATAATTATCCTAGAGTCAGGACTTGTAAGTCAAATATTCAGAACTTAAGCCATTTGTTGTTCCAAGTTTTGTTTTTTTGTTTTGTTTTATGAGGTGATTACAGTAATGCCCATTGTTGTATGGTACAAAAGCTCTTAGATACTGTTCTTAAAGACCAAAGTTACATTACTATTTGGAAGTGGCAGTGTTTTACAAATATCTACAGTGCTTTGGGTATTTTAAGGATAGGAAACTGTCCTGTCTTGGGTGACATCACCACCACCACCGTTTTTGTTTCCTTGCTTGATAGATTACAAAGCATGATCAGCATTAAGTGAAGAGAATAAAGGATCAGAAAATCCTATCTTAAAAGTAACTGTAAGGCTAAGAGGAAAGTAATAAAAAGGCATAGAACAAACTGAGAGAAAATATTTAATGAGATATGGGAGTTAAATGATAAACACTTTTACATAAGCAGGCTGGGAGGACATAAAGATCTTGGAAGACAGATGGACTCATATGAAAAACAGGTATTTTACAGATTAGAAAATTGCTTGTAAATAAACAGTATGTTCTTTGATAATATTCAAAGAAACAAAAATTGAAATTGTTAATTTTTAAGATTTCTTTAATCATTAAATTTAATCATTAGAATTGTTTTTCCTAGCTGTCTACTGAAAGGGTGTAGAATCAGGGATACTGCAGAACCAGCATGCACATCAAATACCCCCAAATCAAATGTTTCCAAAGACCATTCTCCAATAAAACAAGTAATAGCTCTTTGAAGAAATGGCTGATTCTAGGTCTTGGGCAGGTAATATATGAGATTAGCCTGGAGCATCTTGTAGGACCAGAAAGAAGTACTCAGAAAAACAAAATAGTGGGGCATTGTCAAAGGGACACAAAACCAAACTGAAAGAATTTCCAATGGCTAAAGCTGAAACAACTTGAGTAAAAAAATAAGTAACATAGTGCTGGATTATACCCCCAAGTATAAAATAAATACCTGAGTCCATATTGATAAATGATTAAATAAATAAATGGAGAAGAGGCAAATTTCCTATACAGAAGAATTCTAAATAATTTATGTACATCTATCCCTCCCAAGGAGGGATAGGTGAACCTCCTTCAAGGAGTAGGGAATGGGGAATGTAACTTTTTTTTTTTCTTTCAAATTTTTGTTCACATTCTAGTTAATATACAGTGCAGTGTTGGTTTCAGGATGATTCAGTGATTCATCACGTAAAACACCCAATGCTGATCATACCGCGTGCCCTCCTTAAGGCCCGTCCCCCGTAGCTAACCCCCCACCCACCTCCCTCCACCACCCCCTCAGTTTATTCTCTGTGTTTAAGAGTTTTTTACAGTTTGTGGGTGATGTAACTTTAAGTGAAGCACTTTGACAAACATTAACTCAGGCAGGTGATAATGGTTAATATCACTGATGTGTGTTGATAGCATGTACCCTTGATACCCTGATGTAATATGATGTAAAGTGCACTTTGCCTGTATGGTCTTCCTTACAAAAACCCATCATTTGAGTCTAAAAGTAATAAACATCAGACAGACTCAGTTTGAGGGACATTCTTCAAAAATACCTGACCCAAGTACTCCTTATTTAAACTGTCAAGCTTTTCCATATGCAAGGAGAGTCTGAGAAACTGTCACAGCCAAGAGGAGCTTAAGGAGGAGACATGATGATTAAATGTGATATATCCTAGATGGGCTCCTAGAGCCAAAATAAAAGAACATGAATGGGGTACGTTGGTGGCTCAGTTAAGCATCTGCTTTCGGCTCAGGTCATGATCCCAGGGGTAGAGACTGAGCCTCACGTCGGGCTCCCTGCTCAGTGGGGAGTCTCCTCCCTCTCACCTCTGCCCCTCTCTCCACTCGTGCTCTCTCTGTCTCTCTGTTTCTCAAATAAATAAAATCTTAAATTAAAAAAAAGCATTAAGGCAAAACTAATAAAATCTAAAGTACGGAGTTTAGTTAAAACTAATGTGTCAGTTTTGTTTCCTTAGTTAAAACAATTGTACTATAGTAATAATAAATGTTAATAATAGGAGAAGAGGGAGAAGAGTGTATGGGAACTGTGTTCTGCCTACTCTAAAATAAAAAGTTTATTTGGGAAAAACACCTTGTGCTGGTGGGTACATGGATTGGCACTGGTACTTACAGGCTTATTTTTCCTGCCAGTTTATATAACCCCATAGTAATGGGTTATTTGTGAGTCTTGACACGTATGCTGGTTGGCATTCATGTCCTGACTCTAACCATAAAACAATAAAAAAATCTGTGCTGAACAAAAAAAAAAAAAAGTTTTCCAGCTGTTACATCTAATATTGATGACAGTACTGTGGAAATGGCATTCTCATACACTGCAGTGAAGTCATAAGTAAATATTACCCTGTGAAAAGCAGTTTAATGATACATACCGAGATCTTTCAAAATACTTTGCCTTTTTTAAATTCAGTAATATCATTTCAAGAATTCCAGTATAAGCGAGTCATCTAATATATGGATGCTTAAATAGCATTGTTTATGGTTGTGAAAAATTAAAAACTGGCGATGTTCAGTTGGGCAGTAGTTATAGTAAGTTATTTAAAAGTTATAATATACTATGGTCATGTGAAAATGTTCTACATAATGTAACTTGAAAAAATAGCCCAAATATTTGAATAAAATCAATATAACAGTAAGAAGTATAGTAACATGTATAGAAGAAGAACTACTGAGAAATACTATTAAATCCTACAAAACTTTAAGGGAATGCATTAGATTGTTTAGTTTATAGAAAAAAAGAAAAAGATATAAGTGTCTTAAAGTAGTTGAACCGTTGCCATATAGAAATGGAGGTAGATTTGTTCTAAGTTCTCTAGTATAGAACTAAATGGAAGGTACTCTAGTTAGCAAAGCAGTTTTTAGCAAGGTCATCTATTCTTCCATATTGACCTTCCTAGAAGTTGTATATTTCTCCCAAGCAGATCTTATTTTTTATTTAGAAGCAGATAGCTCTTAAATAAATAGATGGTTTGGTATATAATAAAACAAAATTAAATGTTAGTTGTAGAATTTAAGTGGGTCTTTGGGTAGAGCGCTTTGAACCTTTCATTGCATTTAAAATTTTTCTTAATAAAATATTGAGATAAAAGTATTTAACTTAAACTGAATAAATTTTTTCTAATCACAAATTACTTTTCTTAATAGCAGGTTATACAAAGATTGGTCAGAATGACCCCAACATGCCAGGTTTTAATAGGAAACCTGCCAGGTGTACCTATATGTACCTATATATGGCAATATACCATCCCAGGTATATTGGAAACATAAACCAAATTGAGCCTAACCAGAGCAACATACAGGTGAAAAAATATATAGAAATGGAGTATTGTGCACAAAGTTTACTTTAAAATCTGTAAAATAGCTTATAATTAATTTTAGGAACGCTAACTTTAATTTCTTTAACAGAACATTGGAAGTTACCAAATTATAGATAGAATAGTGGGAGACAGAATTAGTAGGTATATTGAAAAGAGTTAAACTAAGGCTTTAGAGGTGTTAAATAGTATAAACATTTATAAATGTTAGTTATTCTTGTTGGATCATTACCATTATTGTCATTGTCATCATCACTGTTATCATTTCCCAGGGCAAAATCTGAGCTCCACCTCTTTTATCTGTGTGACTTTGGTCTTTGTTTCTCCAAGATTCAGATTTTCCTAATGTAACATCACCTATTTCCAGAATGATTGTCAGGATTAAATGCAATATTTTTAGAGTACCTAGCTCGGTGCCTTGCACACACACACTGACCATTTTTACAAATGAACTCAACTAATGAGTCATTTTCTTCTCAGAATTGTATGCTTAATAACATTTTCCAGGTATGTTGAAGGGATGCTTTCTTTGCATTGGAAGTCAACCTAGAAGCTACCAGTTATGGAA
This sequence comes from Martes martes, assembly GCF_963455335.1. Classification (NCBI taxonomy): domain Eukaryota; kingdom Metazoa; phylum Chordata; class Mammalia; order Carnivora; family Mustelidae; genus Martes; species Martes martes. The sequence goes on along the minus strand of NC_137896.1, from coordinate 79,242,508 downwards.
TGAATAAATTATGGGGATAAAAGATATAGGGAATATAGGCAATGATATTGTAATAGTATTGTGTAGTGACACTGTGGTACACTGTGGCTACACTGTGGTTAAGCACAGCATAACATATAGAGAAGTTGAATCACCGTGTTATACACCTGAAACTAATATAACATGGTGTGTCAACCCTACCTACACTTTTTCAAGTGAAAAAAAATTTTAAGTACAAATTTAGCCTAGAAGATTTTGAAGGTTTTTCCAAAGTTAATATTCTGTAATTGACACACACACACATACATATATAATCTAATATGTTACAGTGAACTTTAAAGTAGAAGATCTCATTCCCTCTTTGTAACTTTGTATTTTACTGTTAATCTGTAAATTATTACAAAATAACTTACCCTTATTTTGTAAAGAAAAAGAAAAGATGCTAATACATTGAATGATTTGATCACATCAGACAGCCTTATTTAGCTAGGTCTTCTGTCTCCAAATGCTGTGTTCTTCTTATTAAACCGTATTATTTCCTAAGAAGAAATAAAATGATCAAATAAGTGGAAAATTCTACATCTGGGGAGAGCTAACAGAGAAGTTTAAAACTGTTTCTATTAATGCAGTTATGGTTGCCACCATAATGCAGTTATGGTTGCAAAAAATAGCAATGACAAAATGGAAGGCGTCTGTTTTCATCATTCCTTGATATTTTTCTGTGGGGCCAGTGGTAGGGCAGAAATACTAAGAAATGTTTATGTCCCTTAATTTTTATTCATTTTAATTTTTAAAGAGAAGAGTGGCTTTGTGTTTAATGACTGCTCTTCAGGCTGTTTTATATCTTGTAAGGATCTGACAGTTTTGTTTTACATTTTATAGCTGCAGCTTATCTTCTGGTGTCCCTTATACCAAGCAATTCATTCCGCCAGATGTTCCGGTCAACAAGGTCTTTGCACATCCCAACCCGTGACCTTCCACTCAGTCCAGACACAACAGTAGTCCTACATCAGGTCTACAACGTGCTCCTTGGTTTGCTCTCAAGAGCCAAACTTTATGTTGATGCTGCTGTTCATGGCACTACAAAGCTAGTGCCCTATTTTAGCTTTATGACTTACTGTTTAATTTCCAAAACTGAGAAGCTGATGTTTTCCACATATTTCATGGATTTGTGGAACCTTTTCCAGCCTAAACTTTCTGAGCCAGCAATAGCTACAAATCACAATAAACAGGCTTTGCTTTCATTTTGGTACAATGTGTGTGCTGACTGTCCAGAGAATATCCGCCTTATTGTTCAGAACCCAGTGGTAACCAAGAACATTGCCTTCAATTACATCCTTGCTGACCATGATGATCAGGATGTGGTGCTTTTTAACCGTGGGATGCTGCCAGCCTATTACGGCATTCTGAGGCTCTGCTGTGAACAGTCTCCTGCATTCACACGACAACTCGCTTCTCACCAGAACATCCAATGGGCCTTTAAGAATCTTACACCACATGCCAGCCAATACCCTGGAGTGAGTAAAATTGATAATTCTCTATATCTTCAAACTGATTGGAAATAACCTATTCCCCCCCTCTTGTGGGAAGTGGTAACAAAATATAGAAATATAGTCTAACTTGAACTCTTCTTTCTTAAGGACTCAATGTGTATTTGTTTTCTTGGCTACATGTATAAAATGCTATATTACTATTAAATTGAAGTAATAACGGATAATTAGGTTGGTGTTGAAATTTTATCTCTAATTGAACTTAGCTATTTTCATTTGTGTTTTTGTAAATGTCTTCTATATGTACCTAATGAAAAATGTCAGCTTTGTGTATAGTTTTAGGGAAGTATTTACTGTTTAGGTATTAAGATCCACATGGCTCTTCTAAACTGTGAGCTAGACAATATTTTTATCTTAGCTATAGTATTCCCTAGTTTCTTTTTTCCTCACACTACATTCAGGTGAATGAAATGGATAAAGGGTCTATCAGGATACAAATATATGCAGTCTAAATCTGATTCCTTTTTTTTTTGCAGACTGTTTGTAGGTTTCATAGTAAAACTTTCTCCCTTCACATAGGCTGTCATTCCTCGATATATCTTTTTACTGTTGCTTCTTAACTCTCTGTTGTAAACTGAAGGTTATACCAAGAGGATATAGATCTAGAAAAGGCGTTGGAAGGAGAATGCAGAACTATTTTAACCTAGAGGCTACAAGCTGCAAATGTGAGAAGTATTTTGCTAAATGTGAGATGGTAGGAGTGGAGTTTTTTCAAGACATCCAGTGTTTACTTAAGAGTTTAATCAAATGAACATGATGAAGAATATTTTAATTATTGGTATCCTTGAATTTTGTACAGTACTTTTTCCTGTTGAAGAAAGAACCTTTCCAGGGCACCTGAGTGGCTCAGTCCATTGAGCATCTGCCTTCAGCTCAGGTCATGATCTCAGGGTCCTGGGATTGAGTCCTACATCGGGCTCCCTGCTCAGCTGGGAGCCTAATTCTCCCACTACACACGCACACGCTCTCATCTCTCTCGCTCTGTCAAATAAATATTTTTTAAGAAAGAAAGAAAGGACCTTTCTTGTCCTTCAGATATAATGTAGTAAATTGTTCTTACCAAGAAAGAATAACCTAATTTCCAGCCAGGAAATTTAGAATGCCTAGAATAGAGGAAAGAGAGTGAGTATATTAAGTACCAAAAGAGTTCAAAGCCAAGGCTGTGAGACAGAAGGAAACAAATGTGAGAGTCTGCCTGACCTTGAAAGAGTCAGGACAGGATTTATCAAGATTTTGTGGATTTTCTTTATCACATTTACGTAAATAATATTTGACTTAGTTACTAAACTTGATATCCAAGGTTAAATAGACCTTTGATGAGTGTTGGGAGACTTGGAATCTTTATTTGATAATGTTTCCTGACATCAATAAAACATAACATCTTCTATTGTAGAGCTTAACTATTAGAGATTTTCATGAAAATGGTGCTTAATCAGTTTTTGCCATGAAAAGTATGGAGTTGGGGGTTTCAGTTTATTGATAAGTATGCCTACATGCCCATGCTAAATGAGTTTATAAACCCACAGTTAGCGATTTTAAATATTATTTCCCATGTTTCATCTATCAGATACTTGAACTAACCATTCATCAGTCTAGAAACAGCATTCTAAATGTTGGCACAGAGGGTTTCCTCAGAAATGGTACTGATTGAAATGTAAATGAGGGCTGTAAAATTTTGTGAGGAAGTCGTGATTTCTCATTAAACGGGCAAAGGATTGGTGTAGCATATCGGGACACCCATTCGAAGTTACAAAGCTAGTGCTTTAATAAATAGTATTAAGACTAAAAATGAAAAAATTTTTTTCAGAAATTTTTTTTCTGAAAGTGTTACGATTTACTTTTAGTGAATAATACATTAAATTTTTAAAATAGAATCTATTGCTAATTTTATAACTATTCTTGAGTGGTAGTGTAATCTGATTTCATTTGTATAATATTAAGAGCTGGCTAGTAGGCATACCATTCAGAAATGAAAAGGAAACATTCTAAAATATAGGGTTAAAAGATCACCATGATGCTTATTTGCCCTTTTTAGGCAGTAGAAGAACTATTTAACCTGATGCAGCTGTTTATAGCTCAAAGGCCAGATATGAGAGAAGAAGAATTAGAAGATATTAAACAGTTTAAGAAAACAACCATAAGTTGTTACTTACGTTGCTTAGATGGCCGCTCCTGCTGGACTACTTTAATAAGGTAAGAAGATGTTTTTTGGTGTTCTTTTTAAATTGTTTTGTTTGGGGGCCTGGGTGGCTCAGTGGGTTGAGCCTCTGCCTTCGGTTCAGGTCATGATCTCGGGGTCCTGGGATCGAGCCCCGCATCGGGCTCTCTGCTCAACGGGGAGCCTGCTTCCTTCTCTCTCTGCCTGCCTCTCTGCCTTCTTGTGATCTCTCTCTCTCCGCATCAAATAAATAAATAAAATCTTTAAAAAACTATTATTTTTTTCCAAGTGAGGGAATGGGGACCATCTTTTTGACACTTAAAGAGTTATAACTAAATTATTTATAAGTGAAAGTTTACCAGTTCTTTAAGGTGATTAGGGAAGCATTTTTGCATTCAGTAACCTTGGAAGGATTTATCTTTTAAAAATTAACGAGCTGCTTTTTTTTTTAAACGAGCTACTTTTGAACAGCTTTTGTTTTCAAGGTTTGATTTTGGATTGTTTATATGTGTTTTATCAGTATCATAGAATTATGGTTGGAAGGAATCCTCATGTATGGTCTTACACCTAAAGCTTGAATCCTTCTCTCTCTTGTGATTCATCCTGTCTTATGCTTCGACAGTTCAGTTCTAGAGGCCTCCAGGAGAACACCTTTGGATGAAACTTGGATTTTTCATTCTGTTTAGCCCAGATTTACCTTAACTGTAGGGATTAGCCAGAATAACAAAAAATCTTTATAATTGTTCAGAGCTACAAAAATTACTGAATGGCTATAAAGGAACTCTACAACAAATTACACATAATTTCCTTTAACTGTGGGAATAAAGGCCAGGTTAATTTCTTAAAAGTGTTTCTATATATTATATCTAAGACTTGGAGGTAATGTTCTTTATTAGGCACACATTTTTTGGCAGTACTTCCTTGAAAATAGTATTTTATACTTAACCCAAGATAAGGTTATTTCAGATTATCTTCTTCAGAAAACTTTCAGATTTGAATCTTTATTAATGAAATGAATTAGCTATGCTTTTGCTGGGACTCTAAAGGAATTCTTCTAAAATTTTGAATACCTTATGTTTGAAAGGCTTACTACTTAAAGCTTATTCTCAAAAGAAAAAAGGTGGGGAGGAGAGCCTGGGTGGCTCAGTGGGTTAAAGCCTCTGCCTTCAGCTCAGTTCATGATCCCAGGGTCTGAGCCCTGCATCAGGCTCTTTGCTCAGCAGGGAGCCTGCTTCCTCCTCTCTCTGCCTGCCTCTCTGCCTACCTATGATCTCTGTCTGTCAAATAAATAAAATCTTAAAAAAAAAAAAAAAAAACAGAGAAGAGGAAAAAAAAGACTTTGAGCTTTCTTAATTCTTTTTTAAAATTCATTTTTCTCACCATAGCATATACCCTCCCCAGTGTTCATCTTAATTCTTTTTTGAAAAAAGGGGAAGAAAATAATGTAACTGAAGTAGAAAGATTCCAGCTATGCTGCATGTATGTACTACATACAGCAGCAGTTTCCAGTACCTAATAATGAAATTAGGTCTGTTAACAAACAAGAGCAGTACAACTACTTTTGGTAATTATCACATAAGTTATTTTTAAGACCAAATGTATTTAATGTTTTTCCCCTCATGTTTCTCTTTATTCCCAAGAACCAGCTGACAAGTGCTTGGATAGTAAAAATGTATTTTGTTACTCTCCAGAACTTAACATAATCTAGAAGATATACCCATTATAAAAATAAGCATTGTTTATATTGAAACTTTAAAAATATTTCCATGGTACCTCTCTTCCATCATTGAATTGCAGAGTAGATACTAGCAGACATAACTTTCTCCATGTTACATAGAGGATTTAATATTAACTCCTTTTATTACATTACTAGGAAACAGATATAGCAGTCTCCCTCTCCTGTAGAAAGAAAAAAGCCAAAATTACAGTTTTCTTCTTTTTTTTAATCACCTAGATTTCCATTCTGATTCAGAGTTCTCAACCTGGGCTTTTTGTATTCTTCTAGTGCCTTCAGAATACTATTAGAATCTGATGAAGATAGACTTCTTGTTGTATTTAATCGAGGGTTGATCCTGATGACTGAGGTAAATATTTTACTTCATTTTACCATAGATATAGTTTATTTTAATGTTCTCACCAAGACTTTGTGTGTGTGGATATTTAGAGTTTATGCTAGACTGTTTCATATAGGTGTCTGGATTTGATTATATATTAAGTGCTAATTTATATTCCAAGAATGATTAATAGTTTTTAGGTTGCTGTTTTGTCTGTAGTAATTCCATACTTTTCTTTTGTATTTAGAATAACCACTGGAAATAGACTGGTTTTATTCATTCCATTTGTAAGGGTAGAAACAGATGAAATTCATATGATATGATCACTGATATAATTTCTCAAGAGCTCACTTATTTGAACATCTTGAACATTCACAAACTGTGAGATGACTTTAAAGCCCTAGAGGTGCATTTTACCCTTAGTCTAATAAAGGAGAGAAGAGAAAAGAGTATATGCCAAAAGTACCATGAGAAGTAAGAGGTAGGATAGTTTTCTTTAATTAATACATGTTTAAAATGGTACTTCGAAGAATTTGGACTTGTAAAGATAAGTGGGAGAGCATTTAGATAAATGACATGGTCAGCAGAGGCAAGAAAGTATTGTTGTATTTGAAAAATGCCAAGTATTTCTATTTGGCTACAATAGAAAGTATATGAAAAGTAGTGAGAATTTCATTGTTTCATTAAACAGATGTTTGAATATCTACTCTATGCTAGGCGTTGTACTAGGCACTGGGGATACAGCAGTGAATAAGACAGACATGCTTCCTATCCTCACAGCTTATAGGTTAAATGCCATACACGTACATTGTTCAGATTATTTGCCGCCACCGATTCTAGACGATGGATTTTGAACTTTGAATTGTGGATAGAATATAGATTATAGGGAACTGATTCAAGAGGATTAGAAAAAATCCTTTGCGTAGAATGAAGTAGGAAAAAAACTAAGGATTTTGAATTAAAAGATTTAACAAGCCAATATGATTAAAGGAATTCTTCTTTTGGAGCTCTTTTTCCTCATTCAGACTTAACTGTTGACAGCCATTTCACCGTTGTCTTTCTTCCCAAAGACCTGGAAAGTTAGTTAAAGCAGTTACGCATTCTGCCCAGTCTTGTTGCCTGCTGCTTTGTAATTTCTAAGGCTTAGAGCAAACAGTAACCAAAAACAAACAAACTGATTAAATAGCTTATTCCTTCAGGCCGAAATGTATGCATAAAATATTAGCTGTGAAGGTGAGCACTATTTTGTATTTTAAAGAGCTGACAGGGGCACCTGGGTGGCTCAGTGGGTTAAAGCCTCTGCCTTCGGCTCAGGTCATGATCCCAGGGTCCTGGGATCAAGCCCCGCATTGGGCTCTCTGCTCAGCAGGGAGCCTGCTTCCTCCTCTCTCTCTGCCTGCCTCTCTCCCTACTTGTGATCTGTCAAATAAATAAATAAATAAATCTTTAAAAAAAAAAAAAAAAGAAGAAAAAGAGTTGACTTGGGAGAATTTGACTTTTAGGTAGGAGAAAGCAAATACATTTGTTTTGTGCACATGTGCACACACATAAAATCTGAAAACATCTGTCGCAAAAGATGAATACTACCATTTTGTGGTTCAATAAAGTAAAAATGAAATGAAGTTTTTCATTTTTTAAAATCACTTGTAGTCTTTCAACACACTGCACATGATGTACCATGAAGCTACAGCTTGCCATGTGACTGGAGACTTAGTAGAACTTCTGTCAATATTCCTTTCGGTTTTGAAGTCTACACGCCCGTATCTTCAGAGAAAAGGTTTGGTCATTCCTACTTCTTATTTTTGTTACTTTCAACATTTAAAGAGTAAAATAAGGATTTCAGACCACAGCCTTCAGAGAATTTGTCTTCATCTCCGGTTTATGTACAGAAGGTGGGGCTGATGCTGACTAACCATAAGGACATGTTCACCATGACCTGGTATTAGGCTGAAGTGCTCTGGTTTAATCTCTTATGCCTGCCTGAAAAATAGGCAAGCATCCTGTAAGTGTTAAGATTTAAGAGACTGGAAAACATCTTGAAGCACTGCAACAAAATGAGTGTTTTGTAAAGGTTCTCCAACTGGAAACCTCCATGGCTTAGGTTAGATCATTTTTAGTTTCAAGAGAAATAACTATAAAACCTATCTCTTATGTCCCTGTAAAATTACATGTGAACTCTGAACTTCACATAAATTTCTAGAAAATGAACGTGTTCATCCCTCAGATACGTGTTTTAAGAAATCCAATAGGTTTCACAGTAGTAGCTGTCTCATGAAAATGACCACTTAACTTTCACCAAAGGTGTTCATGTCATTAATTTGATTTTCTTGGTGTTAGCATTCTGTAGATAAAAATAGAAAATAATCGTGAAGAAGTTTGAACTCAGATGGCGTATTTATGTATGCTTTTGTATTTGCAGATGTGAAACAAGCATTAATTCAGTGGCAGGAGCGAATTGAATTTGCCCATAAACTGTTAACTCTTCTTAATTCCTATAGTCCTCCAGAACTTAGAAATGCGTGTATAGGTAAGTTACTTGGAAATATATCTGTGTCAAAACCTAATGGATGAAGATTTTTGTGGAATATTCTTTGTAGGATGTGGTATTAGTTCTGCACGGTTTGGAAGACATTTGTACTTTCCATGTGTAACTCAGAGGGTTCTAGAAAATCTAGTTATATTTTCAGCATGCCAGTAATTACATTATATGATCACAGGCATGTCATGTAACATATCTGGGCTCTTTGACCTTAGGTTATTTCTAGATCTCTTCCAGCTCTGAAATCTTCTGGTCCTATGTAAGTAAGGTAGGATCATGCAGATGTTTTGCAAAGGAGAACTGATACTGTAAAGGGTTGGAGAGATTATTTTACTGCCTGTTCTTTACCTAAAGATACTTGTAGTACTTGTTCTTTAGACTCCCAAGTATTTTACTTTTTTAATTGATTATATATTTAAAGTGATAATTTTGCCTGTTAAAGGACCCCCCATTTTAAATTTATATTGTATTTTTTACTAGTTTAGAATCCATTTTAAAAAGTCATCTTTAGAGACTGTAACTTTTTATTCCCAGGTTCTTAAAATGACATATAAGCGGTCAGTTTTGGCAGTCATTGGCCTGATGTTCTGTGGAATTACTGGCCTATACTTTGGTAACCTCTGATTACCTCTGATTACCAGTAGCCTGTCATCATGAGCTTTACTTCTATGTGATTAGGGGATGAGCATCAGTTCAGCTAGCATCATGAAACATTAAAAGTAGACTAAGGATTATGTCTTAGATCCAAAGAACTTTGAGCCTTAGATTTCTGTCTTTAGTTGGTTTGGTTGATTTTATGAAGACAGTCATTAGTATGCATTAAATGTTTCCCTTAGCATACTTCTCCATAATGCTTCTCTTGGATAAATAAAATACAAATAAATAGTTTTAAACTTTGGTTTCTAAATGATGACTGTGTTTGGTTAATAACTTTGGTCCAGATTTAATTGAGCATCAGACAGAATTTCTCCCAGTGTCAGCAGCTAAAACAGTTTTAGACTCGTTAATAAACCTTTTCACCTGCCATACTGCTATTAGTCACCCTAACAGGATTTGTGAGTTTGAAAGAAGCAAGTCAGGTATCCTCCAGCTTTTTAATACTCATACTGTGTTTTTATTTTCAGATGTCCTCAAGGAACTTGTGCTTTTGAGTCCCCATGACTTTCTTCATACTCTGGTTCCATTTCTACAACACAACCATTGTACTTATCATCACAGTAATATACCAAGTACGTATTCATCTAGCACAGTACTTGAATGTGGTTGGCATTTAATCTTTCTGCACACTGAAGCATGGAGATTTATTTTTTCCATTTATTCTTATTGTACACTTTTAATGTCTTAGTGTCTCTTGGACCTTATTTCCCTTGTCGAGAAAATATCAAGCTAATAGGAGGGAAAAGCAATATTCGGCCTCCGCGCCCTGAACTCAATATGTGCCTCTTGCCCACAATGGTGGAAACCAGTAAGGTATGTTGGGATGTCAGGAAAACCATGTTTCTGTAGTACACAGTAATTTGAAATTTCCCCTCTGGCAGTTATATTAGACTTAAATGACCATTTTGTGGATCCTAAGAAGATTAGACTCATTTGGACTTTTTCCTTTTAGTGCTCTGAAATGTTGGTTGAGTATTTGCAAATCAACAGTAAGCACAAGTAGTAAGTTTTTTCCTCCCTCAAAAAAAAATACCTGAATAGAAAGTCTTACTAGTATTTCTCACTAGGCTAAATTATAACTGGGTCATATATCTAAACCTGAAAAGTCAAGTTAGGTATTTACTATTGTTTAAATTTGGCCATATAACCAATGACTTCTTTTACTGCCCTTTAATTCTAATCCTTTGACCTAGGCTTAATATCATTGATTGACAGATGTATCATCATTTGTAGTCGGATTCTTTTCTCTAATGCATATCCTAAAATAATGCTAATTCTAAATTATAGAGAAAAGGTACATTGGCACAAGATAATTTATCTCAGTTTCAACATTTTTTTAAACAATTTTTCCCCTTTATCTTTCTTTACCCCACTTCATTCACACTCTCCCTTACCCACCATCTTTGGATCTTAAATACACTTCTTATAAAATACTAAAAATAATTAACACTGTAGTAGCCATTACAGAAATCATTTGAAATCTATTTCAAAAATCAAATTTAATTCAACTCTTCTTGATGATGTCTATAGAACTAAAGTGTCACATTTTAAAATCCTACAGTAATTTTACTTGATTAAAGTATATAGAAATAATGGGTAATTTTAATTGATAGCATTTGCACACTGAAAATAAACTTGTAACAATTAAGATCTTAACATTACTAGAAACTTGGAATTTAAAACTAGGTTCTTATAGAATTTAAATATTTAATCAGCTTTTTAGTTAAACTTATTACATTTGCACAAAATATGCTCTTTAATTTATTATACAATTTAAGTGCAACCATTTTATCATCTTTAACCTTCAGGGCAAAGATGACGTTTATGATCGTATGCTGCTAGACTACTTCTTTTCTTATCATCAATTCATCCATCTATTATGCCGAGTTGCAATCAACTGTGAAAAATTTACTGAAACATTAGTTAAGCTGAGTAAGTATAAAAGATGAGCAGTAAATTCCACTGAATTATTTTAAGCCCCTAGCCACAAAGGAAGGGGAGACAAAAATGAGACAATTCTTTTTCTTTTTTAAAGTGACTGTTTAAAAATATTAATTATTTTTGGGAACATTTTTATTTTTATTAAGAAAACACCAACTTACTGGTTTCCATTGAATAGTTCTGCCCAGAGTTTCAGCTGGCCTATAAAGGAGTGGAGTAGGGCTGATCACTTTTGTACATAGAAGCCCAAGTCCTCCTCCATCTGCCCAGCAGAATTTAAAAACAAAAACCAAAAACTACTTTTCTTAGGGAGGCATGCTTAGAGAGGTGGACTATCCCAGCCCTGATCTTGAGGATAAGATGAGATCTATAGTGCCAGCTGTACTTTGGAGCTGGCAATGCCTAGAGGAAACTGAGTGGGCTTGCCAGGGTGAAGCAGAGGTGCATATATGAGTAAAATAGGAGGTAAGTCTCATGAAATAGAGAGGTGAATGAGAAGAAAGGAAATTTGAAAAGGAAGGTAGGAGAAATAGAAAATAAAATCATCAGTGAATTTTATAAAAGGAAAAAAACCTCAAATTACAAGGATGTGCTTGAGACCTATAGAATTGCTCCCTTTGGGTGAGTTTTTCTAGTTGATAAGTCTTTAAAGGACATATCCCTTATCTCAGGACCTCCAGAGTTCCCAGGCTTTGTGTGTTCTGTGAATCTTACTTCTTCAGGGATGGCCTAGGATTCTTTCCCAGTGTTCTATAGTTTCGTTTCAGAGCATAGGAAGTGAAGTGCTCGTGGAACCACCAACCAGGTCAAGAAACACAATATTGCCATACTCTAGAACTCCCCCCTTGTACTCTTCCTCAATCCCATCCCTTTCCTTATATGGAAAAGGTTTTGATCCATTTTAAGTAGGGCAAAAGTTGTGAACATACCTTAGGTTTCGTTATCGGAGAAGAAGGATGTGGTAACAGCTGTCAGGGATAATTCCTCTTCAGAAAACCCATCTTATTGGTAAGTGATTAGAGTGTCTTCACATTTGAAAGGTCTTTCCTTCCACTTGTTATCATTAGCTGGTTTTATACACATGTGGCTGAATTACCAAGTGGGAATGGTTGGGTAGGGGAGCACATACTGAGATTGGCCATTTCATGATTACACATTTCAGTCATGGCACTTGGTAAAAAACTAAAACCTAGCAGTGGCAGTGATCAAATGTGAGAAAGTGTCCAGGAATTCTAGTAATGCAGCCTTACTCCCAGATAAGGAGGGGGACTTATTACAATGCTGACCTTAAGTTCTTGGTAATTGTGTTCATATGATTTATACCAGAAGTTATGTGAGGAGCTGTTTGAGCTGCTTGAACAGGTCTGATCAAATAGTGAATTTCTACCCTCTGGGACTGTCTTCTTCAATACAAAAACAGTTTCAGGGAAATTAAATACGGAGGAGAGGAGGGAGGGAGGGAGGGAAAGGACGTACACTTAGCCTTCAACATTAGCTGACTCAACTTTTCATAGTATTTTATACTCACATTCCTCTTGTAACCATGAAGCACTGTTGATGCTGCCTCCTAGTGTTTAGTTTTCTACATAAGCAGTATTCTGTAGAACTTTCTATGAGGACAGAAATATTCTCCAGGTGCCTCGTCATCCATAATATGATAGCCAGAAGCCATATGTGAGTGGTGAGAACTTGAAATGTGATTTAAGAAACTGAATCTTTATTAAACTAAGCCAGATGTGACTGGTCGCTATATTGAGTAGAAACCAAGCCTTCACAAATTAAGCAGGAAAAGAAAATTTTCAGGGTTTATCTTTTCCTCTTGAATTCATTCATTCATGTACTTTTATTAGCTCCTCCTACTCTGCCAACTTCCCTAGAACTCATGGTTATTATATCAGTTAATGCAGAAAATTAGACATTATTTTAACAAAGACCTAAAAGCAGTGCTTTCTCATGCCTCATCTGAATGAAAAGAGTATGCCCCAGTGTTTAGAGTTAACTTCCATCTTCAGATGAAATGATTATTTCCAGGGAGAGGCACCTAGGAAAGAGCTTAAAATAAAGTCCACATTAATGACTGAAATGAAGAGCAGAGATTTGCTAAGGAGTTCTGATTTATGTAATATCTTCAGGAAATTAAATCTGGCAATAGGGAGAGGGAAAGGTAAATTTAAATTGTTTATGTCCTTAGTCATTTAAGCCTTGAGGTTAGATGGTCAAAGGGCCATAATATTGTGACCACAGGTGGGATTGACTCAAGACTTGGATTGCAAGTCACTTCCAGTTTTGAGGGAAAGTCTTTGTCATAATTGTTATGTGGGTAACTGAGCAGATTTTAAGATTCATTAGGAGATAAAAAGGAATTATGTAATAATTGCATATTAGGGTTGCAGGTACTACTAACTAGTAAAGTAAGGGCTGGAGTACTTTTGAAGTGAGGGTAGTCAAGCATGGGGTTAGGGAAGACAATGAAGTGGGGGTAGAATTTTGGGAGAGTGCATAAAGCTACTGACTGCCATGTGAAATAATGGTGTTCTGAAGCTACAGTATTTTGAGAATTTAAAAATAGCAGAATTTAGCCCAAAAAGCTGTTAAAAAAAATAGTAAGAGGGTTTGGCACTATTAATTTCTAAAATACTTAATAAAGATCAGTCATTTTTTATTTTATTATTTAGGATTCACTACATACATGAATTTATAATTGAAAATAGCAAAAGGTAAAGACACCATATCACTCACAGTCCTGCCCCCCCCCTTTCATTAACTTTTTAATCTTTTTTGTGCATCAGAACTGCAAATACAGGTTTATTTTTTCTCCTTTCTTACATAAAAGTAAACTATACTATTTATGTAATGTAGATATAGAAATACATAGGCAGAAAAACATACATAGACAAAACAGCCTACAGACAAACATAAGGGATACATGAGGAATTTTTTTTAATTGTGTTATGTTAGTCACCATACAGTACACCATTAGTTTTTGATGTAGTGTTCCATGATTCATTGTTTGCATATAACATGAGGAATTTGAAGACAATAGAGATGACCTGTCAGACATGTGGAAATGGTATGGTTTTGAGAGAAACCATACCATTAGACAGAATCAACTGTCTAAGGAGAGAAGGGGAAAACTTTTCCACTACTTAGACTAAAATAGATTACAGGAGAATTAAATATTTAATTGTGAAGAATAAAATAACAACTATTAAAAATATAGAACCATATGGATAAGTATCTTCTAGTTTGAAACACCGTGTTAAGCAGGACATAAAACCCATAAAAAAATAAGTTTTTGGCAATATAAAAACTGAAAATACTACATGTTGAAAAATGCCACAGATTAAAGAACAGCTAATGGGAGAAATATTTGCATTCTTAACAGCTAAATAGCTAGTATTGGCAATATACGAAGAGTTTTTAGGATTCAGTGAGATGGGAAAGATCATTAATAAGTAAAGGACATCAACAAGCAGCTCCTTCACACATAACAAAACAAGTAAATGTTTGGTAACCGCATGAGAGGTTGCCGTGCCTTACTAATGATTTCTCTTTTCTCTCATTTTTTGTTTCTAACTATGAGACAGAGTTTTGATGGTATACATAAACAGTTTGGGGAAAGATAAGATGTTATAATGGAGTCAGTTCGGGGACGCATATTAGCATTATCAATTTAGATTGTTCATAGCCCTTGATCTTGCAGTACCAAATCTAAGAATCTACTTACAGAAGCGTCCAAAAACATACATTGGGTATTTATTTTCATTCAGTTTGTATTGCGTAAAAATGGGAAACAATTCAAATGTCCATCAATAGGAGCTTAGTTAAGTAAATCTGTAGTTTATCATACAGTCTTTAAATAGTTTGTATTATATATGGGTCTTTAAAAAGATAGGAAATGACTTTGGATTACATGCGAAAAAGCAAATTGGAAAACAATATGCAGAATGTGACCACAGTCTTAGAACAAGAGGAAAAATCACTTAGTGCATGTGAACACACACACACACACACACACACACACACAAAACGTAGGGGATTATACTCTAAACTGTATGGATAAAATTACGGGTCAAGGTCTAGGTTAAATGACTGTAAATTTTATATTATTTGCAATGATCATTTGTATTGGGGAGAGGAAACAAAATTTTTAGAAAGTAGTCTAGGAAACTGTACTGCAAACTCTCATATAATTTTTTTAAGGAACCATACATGTATAAAATTAACACTGAGATGCTCAAGTAAAATTAAATGATATTTCTAGATTTCATCTTTTAATTTAAATAATTTTCATTTTCATAAATAAAACAACCTCTCACTTTTACTATGTAACATTGCTTTTGACAGTTTTCAGAATGCATTAATAAAGTAAAAAATAGTAAAAGGAAATTTTTGCAGGCAACATGAAATCTGAAATCTTCAAAATCTTAAGAATTAAAAAAATTAAGATAGTTGGTAAAAGTAAATGGATTAGAAATTCAGATTATAAAAAAGCACAGCTCTGGTCCATCCTTTACCTTTTTTGATGTCAAGATGGTATAACTGGAAAGACAACTGGTTAGCTGTTTTCCAAAAGACTTTTGAAGGTGACTGAATATATCAGTCATTCAGTGCATATCAGAAGGCAGCTTCTACCAGTCTACCAGGGGAAGATCCATTTATCCTTGGCTAAAACTTAGTAATTACACTTAATATATATATTTATAATTTAGTTGATTACCAGTCTGTTAATTTACAAAGAGGAAGAACTAACACAGGGATCTGAATATTCCATGGTAGGGCCAGCAGATTTTTTTCTAGTAACCTACATGGGAAGCCGAATAAACAGCAGTTGGTTGCTTAGTGGGTATAAGTCAGAATAAGGGGAAATAGAAGAATCAGTTGTGTGATATTCTTAGGCTAAGATGTCTTGATTCAGTCCCATAGTAGAGTATTAGTTGTGGGCTTTCATCCATTGGCAAAAACCACCACTTCCATGGATAATGGTTGGGTGGGCTAAACACTCCTATAGAAAACCAGACAATCCGAACACAATTCAGATAGGAGACACCCTATCAGCAGTCATCTGAATTACCATTTTACCTACAAAAACAGTTTTTAGAAGATTTTTAGTAACACATCTAGTAGCATATACAGTATAAAGTAATAATGAGGAAAGGTATTTGGGACAGTTTTTGATTATTATATATTCCTTTAGATGGGTTGGGGTAAGAAACAACTGAGGATGTCTGAAGTCACAGGATGAAGAAAGCTGAATGGGCAGAAGCCCATACATCTTAGGCCTTCCTGTCCTGTTTACTAGGACAAGGCTTGGACGTGTGCCTTGATTGCATCTCTCTGTGCTTTGTACCCAGTAAGTTAGGCATCCCAGAAGGTTATTGGAGGAAAGTGTGGAGTAGGATGGCATTGACCTCTACCTTGAGTCACATAGCCAAGATACGCCTGATCCTCAGTGTTTTGTGAAAATGGTAGAAAGAAACTGAAACTGTGTTGCTCTGAAGGGATGGCCCTCCTTCCAAAGGAGGTGCAATTCAGAGAGGAAATAGTGAGAGAGGTATCGTTGATTCACCATGGGTGGCAGTGCTTTCCAGAGTGTAATGTATAAAACGGTCCATGGAAAATAATTTTATATTCATAAATATGTATGGGTCTTACTGTGTCACAGAAATATATAACTAGTATACCAAATTTGTGACTTCCTGGATGTTATGTTGCCCAAGGCTAACGTAGTATTAGCTTCCCTAAGTGAATCTAAAGAACAGTACTAAGTAAACAGTACACGTGATGGACAGATACAAAAAAAATATGAATGACTGAAGTTTGGGAAAACACTGATCACTGAAAAAATTACAGGCTTCAAAATCAAGTATACCAGGGATAGATGTTTTGCTCACTGGCTTTTGGGATGAACCTGAGCAGATTACATAACCTCTCTAAATCTGATAACTTCATTGAGAAAAGGGGAAATGAGAATGAAACAATGCCTCCCAAAGTTGATAAGAAAATTAAATGTAATTATCTGACACACCTAGCACAATAAATGCCAGCATGTATTTATTTCCTCCTTCTGTTATAAAATAAAGATATTAGGATCAGATTATTACTTGGCAGTGATCTTAGATCATAGAAATCCTCTGTGGGTTGTTTGTTTATTGTGGTAGTGCTGATTTTTTTGAAGTTGTGGAAAATAGGAATAAATATTACATTTTACTTTGAGGAATAATTGAGGAAAAAGAGTAAAGACTAGAGAATCTTAAATTGTAATGTACAGTCTACTTTCACCTGAGAGGTCAGGGCAGCCTCTAGTTCAGGGGTTGGCAGACTTTCTGCAAAGGGTGTACTTTGCTGGCCATATGTATGGTCTGCGTCATCCATTTATGTTTACAATCTTTTAAAAATGCAAAAGTCCTTCTTAGCTCACATGGCCATACAAAGATAGGTTGTGGACCAGACTTGGCCTGCAAGCCGGAGTTTGCCAACCCTTGGTCTACCTTTAAGGGTAATTACGATGCAGGGACATAGAAACTCTTCCCTGTACCCAACAATTTTGATGACATGCCTTCGTTTGCTTATGTGTATTGTGTTCTTACATTAAATGCCTCCATCCCCAGTCAGATTAGGTTAGGATAAAGGAGAATGGTGCATAGATTCGTTGGGGGGGAGGGCGGGTCTTTCTACAAAGGGATTAATCTTGACAGAATATAATAAATAGACTTACCCACAAAAGGGTATTTTGGCATCCTTGGATGACTGATAATGACCTATCTTAAGATTTCTTGAATCCTTGGTCCAACCCAGAGGTTGGCGAACAATAATAGCCCGCATGCTGCCTTGTTTTGTATAACCAGTGAGCTTACCTGCGTGCTAAGGAGGGTTTTTATATTTTTTAATGTTTTTTTTTAAATGCTAGGTTATTCTAAATATTGTGTGACACAAAATTTACATGTGATTCAAATTTCAGTATTCTTAAATTTTATTGAAAGATAGCCACACCTTCATCTAGTGTTGCCTTTGGCTGCTTTTATACTACCTCTGCAGAGTTGATTAGTTGCAACAGAGATCATTTGGTGCAAAGACTAAAATATTTACTGTTTGGCCCTTTACAGAAAAAGTTTGCTGACTTCACGTCTAACTCATAATTTTTTCTTACCTGGAGGAAGATAGTTTTTATTATATTTCTCCCTCTCCATCATCATAATTTCGCTGGAAGTGGGAGTATGGAGAATGGGAAATTTACTTACAGCTGTGGTATAGCAACTTCTGTTCTTTGAGAGGTAGGAGGGCAGAGGGTAGGGGAATACATTTCTTAGAGATATACTTGACATTTGGAATAGGAAGAGGAAAGGTTAAAACAGTAGAGGTTCCAAATAGGATACTGACAGCCAAGAGTGGTCCACCCAGAAGAGCTTGGGGACAAGTCTAGAAGCTGTTAGACTCAAGAACAGTGTTTAGGTAAATCCACCATAATCCCTGTTTTTGGATAAACAAGGTAAAAGAGGAAGGAACAGTATTTCGGATTCTCCACATCCTCTTTTTAACCTTGTCCCTCCTTCCCCTCCAAGCTTAGCTAGTCTATGAAAATTACCTAATATGCAGAGTGGTATCTTTATCTAAGAAAGCTTTAGAACCACTTGCAGTACCCCCTATTAAACTGTCCCAAGTAAAGTTCTAATACTTAAAAAGTAGAATTGGTTTAAGTTACCTCAGATCCTGCAGGGAATGAGGTGTGGAATATGAATAAATTCAGTCAGAGTATACTGCATTCTAAATTATTTCACTGGTTAAAGCACTGGAATGAATTCTTCCCCTTTAAATATTCTGTGTATTTCTCAAACATATAGAAAAGATGCATAGTTATGACTAGAATACCTATAGAATTGTACCTGCAGAGTTGAATACCTTAGTAGTATAATTTATAATTATAACCTATTCTGATTTCTTTTCAAATATTAGGTGTCCTAGTTGCCTATGAAGGTTTGCCACTTCATCTTGCACTGTTCCCCAAACTTTGGACTGAGCTATGCCAGACTCAGGTAAAGAAAATGAGTTTTAGATGATTTGATCTTTCATCTCATCTGACCATTTGGTCAGTAATTTTAGAAACAATGGTTTGAACACAAACTGGAAATTAGAGATGTTTTAGAATCTTGGTAGATAAAAGTATGATTAATGAAAATAATAGCTATTGAGTTTGGGGCATCAAGTTGCCCTTTGAGGTTTTTATTTCAGTAGATTTATATCCCAGAGGATGTTTCAAATGAGCTATTGAATTTGTAATGTATTGATCAATATAAACAGTCATGCTGAAAGTCCAACAAAACAGGGAGGTATTTAGGAGAAGAAGGCATGTTCCAATTCTTGCTCCCCCTCACCTGCCCTATCTCTCTTTTGCTCCCTTCCACCCTTCTCAAAGCTTTAGCAGAAACAATTTCATCGGTCTGTCCTTTACCTCTTCCCTGTTACTTTGGAGAGGTTTTCAAGAGTCTGATGCACTTGTTCTTGTCCGCAGCCTCACTGAACTCAAGAAACACCGTATCCTACCTACCTGAAGTATATAAGAGCCAACTCTTTAAAATAAAGGGGGCGTCTCAGTAATGCCTGTTTAATTGTTGGGGGAGAATGGCAGGGACATGGAGGGGGAAACCAGATTGGTCCTAAGATTTGGCTCATTCCTTGGATCAGGCATAAAGGATCCCCACTTTCTTTAGACCCCCCCCCCAAAAAAAACTATTGGTTTCGTGCTTGGTTGCAGCCACCCATCCCCAGAGGAAGAGAGTTGTGTTTACTTTACTTTGGCTTAAACTTTACACAAATTCTAGTATCTGAAATGTGGAAACATTTTATGCCTCTGGTACAGCCTCCTGTCTGGGCTGTAATACAGTTTCTTCTTGTAGACATGTGTCAAATGGGGTTGGGATAGTTGTTTCTCTCTCTCCTTGTTCCAAACTGTGAACTTCCCAAGTGTAGAAATGGAATCCTCCCTAGCCCCTAAAGAAATGTCGCTTTGTTTTCTATAGTAGGAATCTTTGAACTAATTTATTTTGATCCCAGGGCCTTATTTAGTACATTGGGGACTTTGAGAAAATGACGTGCTGGTTGATTTTTTAGCTGAGTGGTCAGTTCAGTAAATTGGAGCAGACCGCTGCTTGTTCCCTCTGCCACTGCTGCTGCTCTTTCCATTCTTCTTGATCTGGGTAGTTGGTTTTTTTGGTTTCTCTGCTCAGCCAGTCTGTTGCTTCCCTGTTGTTTTATCTATTCCAGCATTTTACTGCTCCCTTTATTGGCTTGTTTCCCAAAGAATTCACCGTCTCCAAAAACTTCCTCTAAAACAATGCCAAACTCTCTGCAGGCTTCTAGAGCCCTGCCAGCTTGGTCGAAGCAGCCATCAGGAAACCCAGGCAGCAGGCAGAGGCTCTGGCTGCTAGAATAAGGCCAGTCTTCCTGACAGCAAGCCTCTGAGGAGCTGGGCCTTGGTCGTGTTAAAGACTCCTGATTTCTTGGGTGAACTTGAGTGTACTTATCAAATTCCTTACTCTAATAAAATATTTAAGTATATAACCTATACCTATTATCTAAACTTTGTCCTATTTTTTAAAATAGTCCATTTTGTCTTCTGTATAAATGATTATTAAAATACATATAGGGGCGCCTGGGTGGCTCAGTGGGTTAAAGCCTCTGCCTTCGGCTCAGGTCATGATCCCAGCGTCCTGGGATCGAGCCCCACGTCGGGCTCTCTGCTCAGCGGGAAGCCTGCTTCCTCCTCTCTCTCTGCCTACTTGTGATCTCTGTCTGTCAAATAAATAAATAAAATCTTTTAAAAAAAATAAAATACATATACTCTAGGGAGTATATCCACTTAAAGACATACTACTTGTGTTTAAGAGCCATGACCATTTAAAAACAGGAAAACCAAATTTTAGTAAAATGTCCATCTGTTGGGGACCCACTAATTATCTTTGTGAGATAATTAAAAGAAATTTGCTGTTTACTTTTGCAGTATTCATGGGGGGAAAAGGATATTTACCAGACAAATTACAATTGCTTTAAGGTTTTAACTCCTTTCACGGAATAAATTTAATTTTTAAAATTTGTCTTTTTCTCTACATATGGTTTGGTTACCTATTAATTATCCATCAATTTGGTCTCCTGAAAACATTTTCATCCATTTGTTAGTCTTATTTGTCCAGTCTTTGTTTCCTCTCTTCATGCTAAAGTTGAATTTCTTTGGAAACCTATTTTTTCATATTGCCCTTCAGACGTTACAAGTCTCTTTCTCTGACACTCATGTGTAGAGTCTAAGTGCGGAAGATTTAGTTTACTGGGAGGACAGTTACTTAACTGAAAATTCAGTAGACAGTTAAAAGTGGCTTCTCTAACAGGACTTAAAATGACTGCATGTTCATCATAAGCGCGTGTAAGCCTTGCAGTTACTTCCATGCTCAACCGTCAGTACTTCTTCTCCCCCACTGTAGTCTGCAATGTCAAAAAATTGCATCAAGCTTTTGTGTGAAGATCCCGTTTTTGCAGAATATATAAAATGTATCCTGATGGATGAAAGAACTTTTCTAAACAACAACATTGTCTACACATTCATGACACATTTTCTTCTAAAGGTATGTCCTACTTTGGAAACTCAATGTGTTACTTCCAGTGTGTTAGTGGTTATATTTTCATTATGTTGGCCTTTTTGGAGATTTTTGTTTTAATCTTTTTTTTTTTCCCCCAGGTTCAAGGTCAAGTGTTCTCTGAAGCAAACTGTGCCAATTTGATCAGCACCCTAATTACAAACTTGATAAATCAGTATCAGAACCTGCAATCTGATTTCACCAACCGAGTTGAAATTTCTAAAGCAAGTGCTTCTTTAAATGGGGTAAGAATTGGGCTGCCTGGCTAGCTCAGTTGGAGCGTGTGACTCTTGATCTTAGGGTTGTTTCAGTCCCACGTTGAGTGCAGAATTGCTTAAAAATGAAATCTTAGGGGTGCCTGGGTGGCTCAGTGGGTTAAAGCCTCTGCCTTTGGCTCAGGTCATGATCCCAGGGTCCTGGGATCAAGCCCCGCATCAGGCTCTCTGCTCAGCAGGGAGCCTGCTTCCCCGTCTCTCTCTGCCTGCCTCTCTGCCTACTTGTGATAGATAGATTTATAGGCTTAATCCTTGGTCAGGCAGAAACCCAGATGAAAAAATTTGCATCTTCAGTATGCTTTCTAAAGGGCAGTCAGATAATGGCTATATTTTATGTAATTAAGAGTTCACTGTAGTGGCTTTCACTCTGTCAAATAAATAAATAAAATCTTTTAAAAAAATGAAATCTTTAAAAAATAAATGGGGTAAGAACTGTGGAAGGGAATAGTCCTGTACTTAAGTACTTTCCTTAAATCAACTCTAAATTCAGCTTTAATATGATCTTTACTATAATTTCAAATTAATATTTTTACTATCATAACTTCAAATTATTCAAACTCTGAAAATCACATAGGATGAAAATTTTCTAAAAATATGTGTTCTCTATGCCTTCGAAGTATGTAGTACACACTTTTACATTACCTTGGAAGACATGAGCAAATGTCATTAAATGCTAAGGACAATGAGACCACCAAGAGGGAGACATTTCTTTTATCTCCAGGTCATACAGTAATGGAATGCTAGCACCTGTCCAGCCACAGCCTCCCCAATAACCAAGTGTTGCTTAGATGCCAGACTAGAATATAGAGCTAAGAAACACCTTACTATTTGACACCAGAAAATCAGCATATTTGAGGAATTGTGATATCTAGATTGAGGCCTTAATTTCTCATGGATAATTCAGGGCTTATTTTTTATTTATTTTTTTAAAGATTTTATTTATTTATTTGACAGAGATCACAAGTAGGCAGAGAGGCAGGCAGAGAGAGAGAGAGAGAGGAAGAAGCAGGCTCCCTGCTGAGCAGAGAGCCCAATGCGGGGCTCAATCCCAGGACCTCGAGACCATGACCCGAGCAGAGGGCAGAGGCTTTAACCCACTGAGCCACTCAGGCACCCCAGGGCTTATTTTTTAAATCCCTTTTTTGCCTTTTCCATTTTCAGAAAACTATTTGAGTTTTCAGTCTGACCTTATTAGTGGCATGATATGTAGAATATTGGTATTAATGACTTAGAACCAATAAAATATGGTAATATGCTAATGCTAGCTCTCTAGTTTTAGCATTCTCTAAAATTGCCTGAGAAACCAGAATGAATTCCTGGGAAAGTAAATGTGTGGTAAACTGTAAACAACTGTGTCAAAATGTTAGCTTTAGAATATGAAATGTTCCCATCTGGGTTTTCTAGGATCTGCGGGCACTTGCTTTGCTCCTGTCAGTACACACTCCCAAGCAATTAAACCCAGCTCTCATTCCAACTCTGCAAGAGCTTTTAAGCAAATGTAGGACTTGTCTGCAGCAGAGAAACTCACTCCAAGAGCAAGAAGCCAAAGAAAGAAAAACTAAAGGTTAGCTTTCTGGACTAATATTAATTACCTTTAGGGTGGGAGAGGGGAAGAATACACTCGGTATAACTGACTTTATTGTAGCTGTCGGTTCAGTTGGGTCTCTTGCATATAATGCTAAAAAGAAACTCTCCCACAAATATTCCCACTGTGATCTTAATGACTCCTTTCAGAGAATGATGTTCATTTTCACAGATGATGAAGGGGCAACTCCTGTTAAAAGAAGGCGTGTTAGCAGTGATGAGGAGCACACTGTAGACAGCTGTATCAGCGACATGAAAACAGAAACCAGGGAGGTCCTAACCCCAACTAGCACTTCAGACAATGAGACAAGAGACTCCTCAATCATTGATCCAGGAACTGAACAAGATCTTCCTTCCCCTGAAAATAGTTCTGTTAAAGAATATCGAATGGAAGTTCCATCTTCGTTTTCAGAAGACATGTCAAATATCAGGTCACAGCATGCAGAAGAACAGTCCAGTGATGGTAGATTTGAAGACTGTAAAGAATTTAAGGACCTCCACTGTCCCAAGGATTCTAACCTAGCTGAGGAAGAATCTGAGTTCCCTTCTACTTCACTCTCTGCGGTTCTGTCTGACTTAGCTGACTTGAGAAGCTGTGATGGTCAAGTTTTGCCCTCCCAGGACCCTGAGGCTGCTTTATCACTCAGTTGTGGCCATTCCAGAGGACTTTTTAGTCATATGCAGCAACACGACATTTTAGATACTCTGTGTAGGACCATTGAATCTACGATCCATGTGGTCACAAGGATATCTGGCAAAGGAAACCAAGCTGCTTCTTGACATTAGATGTAGCATGTCTACTTTTAAGGTTCCCTCTCCCCCCAATGCTGTTTGTATAAGTTTTGCTTATTTCTGTTTTTGTGCTTCAGTTTGTCCAGTGCTCTCTGCTTGAATGGCAAGATAGATTTATAGGCTTAATCCTTGGTCAGGCAGAAATCCAGATGAAAAAATTTGCATCTTCAGTATACTTTCTAAAGGGCAATCAGATAATGGCTATGTTTTATGTAATTAAGAGTTCACTGTAGTGGCTTTCACTTCCTATGGCTGTCTGGGAGGGACAGGGTTCCCTGGCCCTGTACAATGTAATTTAAACTTACAGCATTTTTACTGTGTATAATATGGTGTCCTCTGTGCCAGTTTTGTACCTTATAATAGAGGCAGATTGCCTCCGATCGCTGTGGTTCTTATTATCAAAATTAAGTTTACTTGTATACGGAACAACCACAAGAAATTTGATTCTGTAAAGAATCCTCTTTAGCTGTGGCCTGGCAGTATATAAATGGTGCTTTATTTAACAGAATACCTGTGGAGGAAATAAAGCACACTTGATGTAAAAATAATTGTTTTATTTTTATTGACATGACTGATTGCTATTCTGTGCACTTAATTAAACGAATTGTGATGACTTTTCATTTGTTTACATTTAACATTGCTTTAGTCTTCTCAGATGAAAGTAATGAGAAAACTGTGAGTGGGAGGGAAGCACTTCTCCATCATATTCTCTCACTATAGTAGTAGCGGCAGTCCAAAAAGTCACTTACCCCAGAGCCTTTCAGGCCTCCGCCCAGAGTGCAGAACTGCCGTAGGGAGCAGCCTCAGGACAAGGCCCGCTGCACCTCACATCAGCATGCTTCCGAACGTGACACGCTGGTGCTTCGCTACCTAAGAGCTACAGAACTTAAAAACCCTGAAGTAAAATAAAGAAAGAGTATCGATGTGCCATTTATTTTTTATCTGCCTGAACTAAAAATACAGCTGAAAGCAGCTTGCTAGGACAAGCTTCAGTGGGAAACAGCAACCATCTGTACCCAGCAGCTCAGTCTCTCCCCAAAGGAGCGCTATGGGAGGTAAGGTTCATACCTAATATCCAGGTTGCTTGCTGCTTTTAATCCAGTGAGAGTCTAGCTGTAGTAAAGGTTCAAATGGTGCTTTGAATTCTGTATAAGCTCATGGATTTCATCCACTATAAATTAAAAGGAATAATGGGGAAGAGGTAAACTTTTTTCCTGCTTACAAAAAGTAATACCCTTATAAAATCATCTAATTCAACCATTTAGGGTGGTCAGCCGCAGTAAACCTTTTACTTCTTCAAAATGCTGCTTCTGCCAACAGAATTTCATGCTCTTTATAGACAGGAACTCCTGAACAGTCTAATTGCAATTCAGTGTGCCCTGGAGTAGGCACAAAGCTCAGGGCAACTGTTGCATAGTGTTCTGGAAAGAAGATAAGAAGCTTATTACAGCATTACAAAAAGGAAAACTGTCCATATAGTACTACTCCTTGTGTTTTTGGTTGTTTTTTTTTAATAGTGTGTCAGGTCACCGGGGCATGGGTGTGAGCTTGAGTGTTTCTAGACTCTTACAACAAAGAATACTAGTAACGTACCTTCTGGCCAGTTCCTACATCTCCACTTCATGATGATCTTTTTATTTGTCAACTAAAAACAAAGGGGAAATTCCCTTAAAACAGCTTTTAAAACTTCCAATACAGAAAATCCTTTCATTAAAATCCCTGGGCACTTAAAATACTGAGTCAACAATGGTACAGTCCCATCTTCCAGGTTATATGTCAGCACCAACTGAAAATCCACTGTTCCTGCATGCCAGTACTGACCTCCAGGACAGAAGTGCAGTGACACTGGTAACCCAGAGTTGATGTCAGGGGTGAGGCAATACAGACCTTAGTGATTTAGGTGGCCAAAATGTGAAACTTGTAGAGCATGAGTTAAGAATTCTACTTATTTCTTCTAAAACCATAAGCATTAGCACACCTACTATGCTAAGAACTAAGTCTTAATCTTTATCATTACTATGTGTAACATTTTTTATTTGTTCTACAACCAGGTACACATAGCTTTACTATAACCAACTTTATGATGTTCTCAAGTTTCTGTGAGCTCAGATAAAAAAACCAAAGCAAGGGGCGCCTGGGTGGCTCAGTGGGTTAAAGCCTCTGCCTTCGGCTCAGGGTCCTGGGATCAAGCCCTGCATCGGGCTGTCTGCTCAGCGGGGAGCCTGCTTCCCCTCTCTCTGCTTGTCTCTCTACCTACTTGTGATCTTTGTCAAATAAATAAAATCTCTAAAAATAAAAAAAATAAAAAAATAAAAACCAAAGCAAGTTTTAAAAGCATGGATTTTAAAAAGCAATATTGGGGCGCCTGGCTGGCTCATTGGGAAGAACATGTGACTTCTGATCTTGAGGTCATGATCTCAAGCCTTATCCTGGCTATAGAAACTACTTAAAAAGCAATATTAAGAGTCAGTCCCAGCTTTTCTTTAACTCTAAAGATTACTTACCAATTTTACATATTCACCAATGATGTTCCCATCAAACATTTGGAATTTCCCTCCCTTTTCAGCTTCTAATACAGCGGGATATTTAGAAAATTTTTGCACCAACTAACCAAGCAAACATATAGCAGACATGTTAGTCCAGTGTGCCCTATCACCTTTTTAACCTAAATCCAAAGTATTAACAATTACGGTAGTTTGGGTTTTTTTTTTCTTATCCTTAATCTGTAGCTTTTACTTAACAGCTTTCTCTCCCTCTCCCTCAGAGGGAGAAAACTCAGTAATGTATCCCCCAAATGTGGATCCATTTCCCTAAAATGCCTATCTTTTACTCCCTTGAATTTTTTTAGAAGTCATCCTAAAGACTTCTGTCACCATCGACTAGATAGATCCCTTAGTTGTTAAGAACATAGCCATATGGGAAGTGAAAAACCAGCTCCGGTTTTTAGTGGCACATTTTCTCCCAGTGTCAGCACTGAAGATCCTAGCTTGGGAAGTTACTTACGTCTTTCCCAGTGAAGATGCCATACAGTTGCTCTGTAGTGGCGTCGAAGAGCCCGGTCATGTGCGGTGCCACAATGGGGATCCTGGATCTCAAGAGAAGAGGTCCAAAGGATAACTAACCTAGCATGCCAGGGATCAAGCTACTTAGATTTTAAAATGCAGTCTCCCACTCTTCATACCAGAATGTCCCCGAATTTCATACTACACGTTCCAGACACATGGAAATATCACGAAAAGCCTTTTGGCACCACCAATCCTGGTTACCGTGAAACAGCTCATTGTTCCTTGGAGCTCTTCGGCTTTGTTCTACTCCCAGACCATTGCTTAATATCCCAAATCGTTCCTGGACATGTACATAATGGCCCAGAGGGCATAACGATAAATAGATGAAGGACAATAGTACTTAAAGCCAAATGGTGTCAATTGCCCAACACCAGATGCCAGGGACGGGACCTAAAACCTCCCAATCCAAAAGGCTGGAGAGGTTTTTCCGTTGTGGTAGGTGAACCTCAGAGTTGCTTGGTTTTATAATCGTTGCCTACCAAAGACCCCACCTTTGACACAGTCTTGAACTATATATTTATCTCATAAGAAGGCCTATGTATACATTCCCTTCCATCAAGGATAGAAGTCTCATTTCATTATTTTCCCCCAAAATGGCAAAGGATGCAAAGATGAATGAAACAGCCCTCCTCACTAACCTTTTCCAGTTAATCATTTAGGACTTTGACGCACCCTCATTAAGCACTTCCTTTTACCTCCCTGCATACTGACCCCAGAGGTCATACCTGCAGGGTGTTCTCACTCCGTTTCCTTTTAACTGTCAGTTCCTGGGTTGCCATGGCTTTCCTTGGTAAAATCATTCCCATTGTAGTCTATTTTTTTTAAGATTTTATTTATTTATTTATTTGACAGAGAGAGAGATCACAAGTAGGCAGAGAGGCAGAGAGAGAGAGAGAGGAAGCAGGCTCCCTGCCCAGCAGAGAGCTCCATCCCAGGACCCTGAGATCATGACCTGAGCCGAAGGCAGAGGCTCAACCCACTGAGCCACCCAGGCGCCCCCACATTGTAAATTCTAAAAAGAAATATACAGAAAGTGATTTTGATAAAAAAAACAAAACTTTTTCCCTTTGAGCACCACCAATAAGGCAGAAAATCCAAACAGCTTATAAGAAAATAAGAGAACTGATATTTATAAAGAATCCCTATATCATTGAGAATTTCAAGACCTTACCATGTTTTTAACATATAAAACTAATTATGAACATGAGTTCCATAGGAACGAATGCCTTTTTTTCCAAATGCCTCACTTTTATTTTGTTCTTGATAAAAGTATGATATTTTCAATGTTTTTTTCCAAAAGCTCCATTTTATAAAACAACTACTAGCTTTATGACCTTCACCTACTGTCAGAACCACTTAATTGCTTCACCACCACCTCCCAAAGCTTGGCCTCCCAGTATTCCAACCTGTGGGCCAGCCAGCACCTCATACCTTGGTAACAGAGTCCAAGGATGAGGTGCGGACATACAGGCCCCCAGTCCTTCTGCCTGGCAGCTGACTAATTTAGGGAAGAAGACAACGAATGACCTCACTTCCACACAGTGTAGATACCATCTAGGTAAATCTCAATTATATCTGTAATGCCTCTCATTCCCTCACTCATTAATTCAATAAAGATTTATTCATAAGCACCTACTATGTGCCAGGAATTATGCAAAAAGCTGGTGATACAGCAGTGAATAAGATACACACCTTCCGTGCCCCCTTAGAGCTTACACTCTAGGAGGGAAGATAAACCTGGAACAAGTAATTATACAAACAACTGAATAAATTACCATTCCAGAAAAAACTCAGCAGTTCCATAGGCAAAATAGTTTGCGGTGTATATGATACCAACAGTCACTAATTATGGTCTTACTCGTGACTAGCTCTCAACCTCCAGACTACCGTTTATCCTGCAGCATCAAGAGTTGTTTCGGAAGCCTCACAGACATCACCCTAACCCGGGAATCCAGACCACAGTACAGAGCATAACTTGGGTAAATAGAAAAGGGACCCTCTGGTTCACAAGGGTTGCCTTCTTTACCCTTCTTAAGTGCCTTCAGGTAATCTCCAAGAGCCTCCCTGCCCTTGGTGGTGCCTGCAGTTTTCATAAGATCCTTCAGTATACCCCCACCTCCTTTCTTTTTACTCACGTTCACATACAAATCAGAAAAATATAAACCTAAGAAAAATCTGGTTTGATGTACTCTCACAACATGAGGACATACAGCTGGGAGAAGTGCTGTGATGCTGGGGGAAGAGGAAGAAGTGGATATAAGAGAGTTGTGCCAGATTTCTTCACAGACTTTGAGAAGGTGTAAGGGTTTTTTAATCAAAGGTCCATTGACTGGGTTGATTGCCAAATCTGGAGTGGACTTCTTAGAAATGTGAACCCCTTAATTTGCATATAAAATGTGATGTGTATATGTATATGTATTATATTGATGATGTAGTCACCCCATGGCTTTTATCAGGGTCTAGAAATGCGCTGTCCAGTATGGTAGCCACTAGCCACATTTGGCTGTTGAGCACTTGAAATGTGGCTGGTCTGATTTGAGATGTGCTAAAAGTGTAAAATAATACACAACAGACTTTGAAGACTTACTACCAAAAAAAGAATGTGAAATCTCAGTAATTTTGATACTAATTACATGTTAAAATGGTATTTTTATATATTTGGTTAAATAAAAATATTAAGATTAATTTCACCTGTTTCTTTTAACTTTTTTAATATGGCTACTAGAAAAATTTAAATTCCGTATGCGGCTTGCATTGTATTTCTATTGAACAGCGCTGGTCTAGAACCCCAAAGCCAGTGTAATTAGGAAAATCAAGTTCCCACAATAACGTGGCCTTGGGGCTACACTTTTTTGATGTGGAGGAAAATTGGGAAAGGAAGAAAGAAAGAGGGAAGGAGGAGAAGGGACAAGAAGAGAGATGGGTGGGGGTGGGGGAGAAGGGGGCAGACAGGAAGAAGGAAGCATCCGAATGCCTCCCTGGGGATGCTTCTGTGGTATTCTCAGAATGAAAAGAGGTGTTGGTTTGAAATACTTAGTGTTCTGTGATTCCTTTGAGCTGGTCCTGATCCCGGGTCGTGGGTCCCAGTTTGTCATGTAATGCCACCAAGGGTTGAATCTAAAAGGCCAGCTTAATATGCTGATGAAAACCTTTCCAGCTGGATCTTAATATAGTGAAGTGAAATCACAGCCCTTAAACATGGCAACCACACATCTGAACATGGGTCTGAGCCCCACTTTTATGGCATTTTATAACCTTTACTAAAGGCCAGTCATAGGCATATAGCTCAGTATGGTTTAGTTTTTCTTTGTTAAGAATTCACATTTAAATATGTTCACAAATCAAAAAGACCCTCTGTCAAACTATCTTAGTTTGGAAAATCAACAAATGGTACAAATGGTCATTCCCCTCTTCCCCCAGGAACCAAGCTTCTCAGCTGCAAGAGGACAGTCCATGAAAACCAAATCTGGGAGCTCCACAAAGCTCTACCTCCCAGGAGAGCCAGGCAAAAGCAACGCCGCAACTAACTAGTTTACCAAAACCATGTAATATAACTGAAAGAGAGGACGCTAAAGTGGAGAATTTTCACTATTAAAGGGAAACCACAAAGATGCAGAAACAAAACCCCATTCATCCACCTGAGCACGCTTCAGTCCGTACACGGACACATTTACCTGCTACCAGCCCGGAGTCACAGAGGAAGGGGCAAGGAGGGCACGGGCACCTGTATGGGCCCCACACCTGGAATGCAGGCCAGTCTAGGGCTTCTGGGGCTTCCTCTTCTTCCTACACCGCTCCATTCCACACACCACCCTGCCTCCCACAGTCTAGCACACCTGCTTGGCAAACAAATCCTACACAGTTCACCAAAACTGCCATACAGGAATCTTTCACAGTCTATTAACAGTTTTCCAAATGCCCAATATATATAGCAGAAACTTGACCTTTTAATCAAAAGAAACCAGCAGATACCTCACCTCAGTGTCATCTACTTCATTTTCTTCAGAAATTCTTCAATCAATCCCTTGTGCTTTGCACCAGATTCTTTAATTACACCTAAAATAAACAAAATATGTTCTTCAATTACAAAGTAACAACTGGTTTATGCAAAACTGCCCACCCTCCTCACAGGGTACCACCACAGAGGATGACAAGGCAGGCTTAAGGCTTTGCCACCACACAGGTGTTCTCCTGGCCCACAACAGAGGTAAGGGAACAAGGAAGGTGGAGGCAAAACCTGGCCAATGAGTGTACACAAAACGAGGGGCCAGGTGGAAGCATGAGGGTGAAGGAAGTGGGCCTTTAACCAATGCTTCTGTTTTCCTTTCCCCATATTCTTTACCTGGTCAAAGCAGGATAAAGGGCTATCTTGAAGAGAAGTCACATATGGGATGGGAGGCCAGAAAGGGGGAATGAGGTCTAATCAGGGAAAGCATGAGGGGAGGCAGGTGGTGGCTTGGGGAAGATGTGTGTGGACTCCACGTAGCTGGATTTCTCTCAATACCAAAATGCAGATTTCAGGGACATCAAGACAGCAACATAGGTTATTCCCAACTTCTGTCCCCATCACAAGACCACTAGCAGCTATCCATAGACACCACAGTGAAAATCCCAGAATGCACCCTTGTGGACCAGAGACAAAGGGCCAAATGAGAAGGGTAGAAGTGAAAAAAACTGACCAAGTCACCCCTCCCTCATGCCAGCAGTGAGCTGTGGTTTCTTCAGTGGGGAAAAAGGTGGACCTCCAGGTCCCCTAGCATTGGGGGATGGTTCCTAGAAGGCCCACCTGGGTCTCAGCTCACAGGGACCACTGGGAATCAGACAGACAGAAGCAGGGCAGAACTTCCACTAACCAACACTCAAATCCTGTTGGACCATGTTCCTGCTACAGCAGAGCATGAGCAAAGATCCTCCCACCTCCCACCTGTAATTCCACCCATCTGCAGAGCTGAGCGGGTAGCCCTATGTAGCTAGGGAGCTCAGTTGGCAGTTATGCCTGATTAGGATCCCCAGTCAACGGACTGAAACCAGCTCTGGAGCCCATTCCACCACCCCACCCAGTCAAGGAAGCAAATCTGCAGCCCCACTCAACTACTGAGTGTAGTCTCCCGGCAGCCGGACCATACAGGAAGCCTGACCCCATCCTCCTGCCCCACTTTGGGCAGGAAGTCAAACCAGCAGCCCTGCCCAACTGCTGAGCACAGTCTTTGGTCCCACATAACCAGGGAGCCCGAACAGTAACCCTAAGCAACCTTGAAACCCAGCCTACAGACCTACCCAAATGTCAGACAGTTTCTGGCCTTGTCCAGACAGGGAGCCTAGACAGTGACCCCACCCAAACACAGAACACAGCCCCTAGCTCCAGCAAACTACAGGATACAGCTGGAGGCCCATCCCCATCAGCCAGCCCAGCCAGCAAGGTTGCTCGTTGCTCAACAGCAGAGCATAGCCAGTGGCTCCCTGATCTTGAAGTGAAGCCTGCAGATCTATCCAACTTCAGGGCACAGTCTAATCACAAAGCACAGCCTGAGGCCAGATCTAATCATGAAGCCCTGCCTATGGTCCTGCCTGAACAGAGTCTAGCCAGGAAAACCATCTGGTCAGGGACCATAGCCTGAGACCCCACCCACCCATAGCCCTACCCAATCATAGAGTCCAACCAGTAGCACCACCCTTCCAGGGAACACATCCAGGGACCAGCTCCCAACCAGAGGTAACTGTAAGACGCATGTAGAGGCCCCATGTGACCATGTAGCACAGCCAGCAGCTACAACCCGTCGGGGTGTCTGCTCAGCAACCCTGCTTGAACACAGAGCCCAACCAGTAGACCCACCCAACCAAGGAGCCCAGATAGTAGAGCCCCAGCCTCCAACACTGATCAGAGTATGGGCAGCGGCCCCCGCTAGAGACCCTGACAGCATGTCCTGCCAACCACAAATGCTACTAGATGACCCACCAACTAACCCAAACTAAGCTGAATGGTGAAGGTCTTTTCCTACTGAAGCAAACCCATAAAGTCTGGAAAAGGAAACCACTTATATATGCAGATACCAACATAAGGAATTAAGGCTCATGAATAATCAGGTAAACATGACACCACCAAAGGAAACTCATAAAGCTCCAATCCTAAAGAAATGGAGATCCACAAACTATGCGTTCTGTAATTAAGAATAAATCTCTTAAAGAAGTTTAGTGAACTATAAGAATACACAGACAAAATTAGGAGGACACTAACAGACTGAGGGTTGCTGGGGGGAGGGGGGATGGGAGAGGGTGGTGGGGATATGGACATTGGGGAGGGTATGTGCTATGATGAGTGCTGTGAAATGTGTAAACCTGGCGATTCACAGACTTGTGCCCCTGGGGATAAAAATACATTATATGTTTACTAAAATAAATAAATTAATTTAAAAAAAAATTAGGAGGACACTGCATGAACAAAATGCGAAATTCAACAAAGAAACAAAAACCAAAGAAACACAACAGAAATCCTGGAGCTGAATACAATGAATGAACTGAAGAATTCCATAGAAAGCTTTAATAGCTAAACTGACCAAACAGAAGAAAGGATTAGTGAACTAGAAAATAGATTATTTGAAATTAGCATCATAAAAATATATGAATGTGTAAAACCCATATGAATGTGTATACCCGATGTGTAATGGTAAATATATAGTTAAAGTTAGATCATCAAATATTGCAATGGTGTTGCATAATTCACTTACATCTCTACTTTAAAAGTTAACACATAATAAAAATAACCATAACTACAATAATTTGTTACTGGACACACAATATGAAAATATGTAAATTGTACTATCAATAATGTACAATCTGAGGAGGGAAGAACTATAAATTTCTGTATGCTACCAAAGTTGTTAATAATTTAAATAGCACGTTATAAATATATTTCATATAAGCCTCAGGGTAACCACCTGAGGATAACCCATAGGTATGCAAAAGATTATGATAATGAAGTCAAAGCATACCACCATGAAAAGACATCAGATCACCAAGGAAGACAAGAGAGGAAGCAAAGAACACAGGATCTATAAAGCAGTTAGAAAACAACAAAATGGCAAGCGTAAGTTCTTACCTATCAATAATTACTTTAAACATAAATGGATTACACTCTCCATCAAAAGACACAGAATAGCTGAATGGATTAAAACAAAAACAAAAAAGATCCAACAAAATGCTGCCTATAATACAGAGACTCACTTTAACTTTATTATTTTTTTTTAACTAGAAAAATGGTTTTTTTTTTTTTTAAATAAACATATAATGTATTTTTATCCCTAGGGGTACAGGTCTGTGAATCGCCAGGTTTACACATTTCACAGCACTCATCATAGCACCTACCCTCCCCAATGTCCATTTCCCCACCACCCTCTCCCGTCCCCCCTCCCCCCAGCAACCCTCAGTCTGTTTTTTGAGATTGAGTCTTTTATGGTTTGTCTCCCTCCCAATCCCATCTTTTCATTTTTTCTTTTCCTACCTCCCCCCAACTCCCCGCATTGCATCTCCACTTCCTCATATCAAAGAGACCATATGATAGTTGTCTTTCTCTGATTGACTTATTTCGCTAAGCATGATACCCTCTAGTTCCATCCACGTCGTCGCAAATGGCAAGATTTCATGTCTTTTGATGGCTGCATAGTATTCCATTGTGTATATATACCACCTCTTCTTTATCCATTCATCTGTTGATGGACATCTAGGTTCTTTCCACAGTTTGGCTATTGTGGACATTGCTGCTATAAACATTCGGGTGCACGTGCCCCTTCGGAGCACCACGTTTGTATCTTTAGGATATATACCCAGTCGTGCAATTGCTGGGTCATAGGGTAGCTCTATTTTCAGTTTTTTGAGGAACCTCCACACTGTTTTCCAGAGTGGTTGCACCAGCTTGCATTCCCACCAGCAGTGTAGGAGGGTTCCCCTCTCTCCGCATCCTCGCCAGCATCTGTCATTTCTTGACTTGTTAATTTTAGCCATTCTGACTGGCGTGAGGTGGTATCTCATTGTGGTTTTGATTTGTATTTCCCTGATGCCGAGTGATGTGGAGTATTTTTTCATGTGTCTGTTGGCCAACTGGATGTCTTCTTTGCAGAAATGTCTGTTCATGTCCTCTGCCCATTTCTTGACTGGATTATTTGTTCTTTGGGTATTGAGTTTGCTAAGCTCTTTATAGATTTTTGATACTAGCCCTTTATCTGATATGTTGTTTGCAAATATCTTCTCCCATTCTGTCAGTTGTCTTTTGGTTTTGTTAACTGTTTCCTTTGCTGTGCAAAAGCTTTTGATCTTGATGAAATCCCAATAGTTCATTTTTGCCCTTGCTTCTGTTGCCTTTGGCGATGTTCCTAGGAAGAAGTTGCTGTGGTTGAGGTCAAAGAGGTTGCTGCCTGCATTCTCCTCAAGGATTTTGATGGATTCCTTTCTCACATTGAGGTCCCTCATCCATTTTGAGTCTATTTTCGTGTGTGGTGTAAGGAAATAGTCCAATTCCACTTTTCTGCATGTGGCTGTCCAATTTTCCCAGCACCATTTGTTGAAGAGGCTGTCTTTTTTCCACTGGATATTCTTTCCTGCTTTGTCGAAGATTAGTTGACCATAGAGTTGAGGGTCTATTTCTGGGCTCTCTATTCTGTTCCATTGATCTATATGTCTGTTTTTGTGCCAGTACCATACTGTCTTGATGATGACAGCTTTGTAATAGAGCTTGAAGTCCGGAATTGTGATGCCACCGACTTTGGCTTTCTTTTTCAATATTCCTTTCGCTATTCGAGGTGTTTTCTGGTTCCATATAAATTTTAGGATTATTTGTTCTATTTCTTTAAAAAAAGTGGATGGGATTTTAACAGGGATTGCATTAAATGTGTAGACTGCTTTAGGTAGAATAGACATTTTCACAATATTTGTTCTTCCAATCCATGAGCATGGAACATTTTTCCATTTCTTTGTGTCTTCCTCAATTTCTTTCATGAGTACTTTATAGTTTTCTGAGTATAGATTCTTTGCCTCTTTGGTTAGATTTATTCCTAGGTATCTTATGGTTTTGGGTGCAATTGTAAATGGGACTGACTCCTCAATTTCTCTCTCTTCTGTCTTGTTGTTAGTGTAAAGAAATGCGACTGATTTCTGTGCATTGACTTTATATCCTGACACTTTACTGAATTCCTGTACAAGTTCTAGCAGTTTTGGAGTGGAGCCTTTTGGGTTTTCCACATATAGTATCATATCATCTGCAAAGAAGGATAGTTTGACTTCTTCTTTGCCAATTTGGATGCCTTTAATTTCTTTTTGTTGTCTGATTGCTGAGGCTAGGACTTCTAGTACTATGTTGAACAGCAGTGGTGATAACGGACATCCTTGCCGTGTTCCTGACCTTAGCGGAAAAGCTTTCAGTTTTTCTCCATTGAGAATGATATTTGCGGTGGGTTTTTCATAGATGGCTTTGATAATATTGAGGTATGTGCCTTCTATCCCTACACTTTGAAGAGTTTTAATCAGGAGGGGATGCTGCACTTTGTCAAACGCTTTTTCAGCATCTATTGAGAGTATCATATGGTTCTTACTCTTTCTTTTATTAATGTATTGTATCACATTGATGGATTTGTGGATGTTGAACCAAACTTGCAGCCCTGGAATGAATCCCACTTGGTCGTGGTGAATCATCCTTTTAATGTACTGTTGGATCCTATTGGCCAGTATTTTGGTGAGAATTTTTGCATCTGTGCTCATCAAGGATATTGGTCTGTAAATCTCTTTTTTGGTGGGATCCTTGTCTGGTTTTGGGATCAAGGTGATGCTGGCCTCATAGAATGAGTTTGGAAGTTTTCCTTCCATTTCTATTTTTTGGAACAGTTTCAGGAGAATAGGAATTAATTCTTCTTTAAATGTTTGGTAGAATTCCCCTGGGAAGCCGTCTGGTCCTGGACTTTTGTTTGTTTGGAGATTTTTGATGACTGTTTCAATCTCCTTACTGGTTATGGGTCTGTTCAGGTTATCTATTTCTTCCTGGTTCAGTTGTGGTAGTTTATATGTCTCTAGAAATGTATCCATTTCTTCCTCACTTTAACTTTAAAAGGATACACATAAACTGAGAGTGAAGGGATGAAAATATATTTCAAGCAAATGGTAACCCCCCCCCCCGAAAAGGAGTAGCTACACTTGTATTAGACAAAATACTAAGAAAAAATGGTAAAAAAAAAAAAAAAAAAAAAACTAAAGGAGGTTATTATATAATGCTGAAGGGATTGATTCATCAGGAAGATATAACAATAGTAAATATTTATGTACCCAACATTGAAGCAGCTAAATATATAAAGGAAATACTAGCAGAACAAGGAGACATAAACAGCAACACAGTAATAGCTGGGGACTCTACTACCCCACGATCAATAATGGAGAGATTATCCAGACAAAAAAAATCTGTAAGGAACAGCAGATTTAAACATTATAGACCAAATGGACCTCACAGACATATATAAAACAGTCCATTAAACAGCAACAGAATACACATTCTTCTCAAGGATACATGGAACGTCTTCTAGGATAAATCATGTTAGGACACAAAACATGTCTCAACAAATTAAAAAATATAGAAATTATAGTATCTTTTCAAACCATAATGGTAGGAAACTGGAAATTAGTAACAGGAGGAAAGCTGGAAAACTCACAAATACATGGAAATAAATAAAACATTCCTGAATAACCAATAGCTTAGAGAAATCAAAAGGGGAATTTTAAAACTACCTTGAGTCAAATGAAAATAGAAACAACATACCAAAACCTACGGGATGCAGCAAAAGCAGTTATAAACTGGAAGTTTTTAGTGCTGAACATATACATCAAGGGGGAAAAGAAAAATAAGATTTCAAATAAAGAACTTAACTTTGTCTCAAAGAGTTAGGAAAAAAAAAACACACTAAGCCCAAAGTTAGCACATGAAAGCAAATAAGAAGCATCTATAGGGGTGCCTGGATGGCTCAGTTGGTTGAGTGGCTGTCTTCGGCTCAGGTCATGATCCCAGGGTCCTGGGATCAAGCCCCGCTTTGGGCCCTCTGCTCGGCGGGGAGACTGCTTCTCCCTCTCCCTCTGGCTGCCTCTCTGCCTACTTGTGCTCTCTCTCCCTGTCAAATAAAAAATAAAATCTTAAAAAGAAAAGAAGCATCTATAGATTCCATATAACCTTATCAAAATGCCAATGGAATTTTTCACAGAAATAGAACAATTCTAAAATTTGTGTGAAACCAAAAAACACCCCAAACACCCAAAGCAATCCTAAGAAAGAACAAAGCTGGAGGCATCACAACTCCTGATCTCAAAATTTACTACAAAGCTAGTGATCAAAACAGTATGGTATTGACATAAAAACAGACACAGAGACCAATGGAATGGAATTAAGAGCCCAGAAATAAACCCATGCATATATGATCAACTAATATTTGACAAGAGAGGCAAAAATACTCAGTGGTAAAAGGCAGTCTTTTTATTAAACAGTACTGGGGAAACGTTATAGTCACATGCAAAACAATGAAACTGGACCTTATCTTGCAACACTTACAAAAATTAACTTAATGTGGATTAAAGATCAGAAACCATAAATCTCCTAGAAGAAAATCTCCCTGACACTGGTCTTGGCAATAATTTTTGGATAGGACACCAAAAGCACAAGCAACAAGAGCAAAACAAGTTAGGACTATATCAAACTAAAAAGTTCCTGCAACTGAAAAAATCACTAATAAAAGGAAAGGGCGACCTGCAGATCGACCTGCAGATTGGAAGAAAATATTTGCAAACCTTATCTGATAAGAAGTTAATACCCATTATGCTAAATGAAGTAAGTCAATCAGGGAAAGATAATTATCAAAAGATCTTACTGATTAGAGGAATTTGAGAAACCCAAGACAGAGCACCGTAGGGGAGTGTAGGGGAAAATGAAACAAGATGAAACCAGGGAGGGAGACAAACCATAAGAGACTCTAATCTCAGGAAACAAACTGAGGGTTGCTAGGGGGTAGGGGGTGGGGGGGGTGGGAGGGGTGGGGTGGCTGGGGGATGGACACCTGGGAGGGTATGTGCTATGGTGAGTGCTGTGAATTGTTTATGATGATTCACAGACCTGTACCCCTGAAACAAATAATACATTATATGTTAATAATAAAAAAGTTAATACCCAAAATATATAAGGAACTCAGAAAACTTGCCAGCAAAAAACCCCCAAATAATCCCATTAAAATGCGGTAATCATTTCCATCATGTATATATAAAATCATCCTGCTGTATACCTTAACCTTATACAATGTTATAAGTCAACTGCGTCTCAATAAAGATGGGGAAAAATTAAAATAAAATTCAGTTAGAAAAAGAAAAAAGACCAGAATGTTGACTCTTCCCCAGAAGGTCCCACTTGCCACCTCCAGGACTCACTGCTAGAGAACGAGCAAGCGGTCATGGCAGGCCCTATTCCGCCTGTCCTTCAGCTCCTGCCTTGGGGGGCTCAGTCTTACCTTCTAAAAGCAGTGGTTGCTGCTCTGAGGTGAGGGAGACAGAAGAGACACAAGACAATGAGCTTTCCTGGGACCCTCAGAGTCCTGTTGGGGGGTGTGGGGTGGGGTAAAAGTTGCCAGACCTGGCCACAATCCAGCCAGTTGCACACAATGAGGGAGCAACTGAGAGCAAGCCCCAGCCAGAAGCTTCCAAAGCAGAAGTGGACATCTTTTGATCCTTCGTGAGCACCTCCCTGGGCTCAAGGCTGCCTCGAGCAAAGCGGCCAACAGGGCAGAGGCCCGCGGCCAGCTTACTGTGGGACTCTGACCCTACCCTCAAGAAAGGAATGGACCCCTGAGTAGAGGCCCAAACTTTAACTCAGTACAGTCTTCTAGAATTAAGTCTCTCCCTCTCTCTTCCTCTTCCTTTTCACCTTTGTCTTCACATCCATGATTATTTCAACAAGTATTTACGTGCACAGACTGGCAACCAGCCAGGAACTAGGCATCACAGAAGAAACTTAGTCTTTCAACAAGAATACAACATTCCAGGGGCGCCTGGGTGGCTCAGTTGGTTAAGCAACTGCCTTCGGCTCAGGTCATGATCCTGGAGTCCCGGGATCGAGTCCCACATCAGGCTCCCTGCTTGACAGGGAGTCTGCTTCTCCCGTTGACTTCTTTGCTCTCATGCTCTCTTTATCGCTCTCAAATAATAGATAAATAAAATCTTTAAAAAAAAAAAAAAGAATACAACATTCCAGACAGTGATGTGGACCTGGAAACAAAACTAATCCATCCCTGACCAAATGACCTATGGAATGAAAGCAACACAAATGTCCATCAACTGATGCACAGATAAAGCAAATGTGTTGTATCTGTACAACAGAGTATCACTCAGCCATAAAAAGGAATGGAACATGCTACAACATGGATGAACCTTGAAAATGTTATGCTAAGTGAGAGGAGCCAGTCCTCTAAATGTGAGACCTCAAACCTAAAAATCCTAGAAGAGCACAGTCTGTAATTTTTGACATCAGCCATACATCGTAGTGACGTTTTTCTAGATATGTCTCCTGAGGCAAGAGAAATAAAAGCAAAAATAAACTATTAGGACTACATCAAAACGAGCACCTGGATGGTTCAGTGAATTAAGGGGGTGACTCTTCATTTCGGCTCAGGTCATGATCCCAGGGTCATGGGATTAAGCCCCACCTCCGGCTGTTCTGGGTGTGGAGCCTCCTCAGGACTGTCTCTCTTCCTTCTGCCCCTCCCCCACATGCATGAGCTCAAAAAAAAGGGACCACATCAAAATAAAAAGCTTCTGCATAGCAAAGGAAATAATCAACAAAACTAAAGGACAACCTATTAACCTACTAACTGATAAAGGGTTAGTATTCAAAATATATAAAGAACTTATATAGGGGTGCCTGGCTGGCTCAGTTGTAGTCCCTGTGACTTGTGATCTTGGGGTCATGAGTTCGAGGCCCATGTTGGGTTTAGAGCTTACTTTAAAAAATAAGTAAAGGGACGCGGGGTGGCTCAGTCGGTTAAGCCGCTGCCTTTGGCTCAGGCCATGATCCCAGGTTCCTGGGATCGAGTCCTGCATCGGGCTCCTTGTTCCTCACGGGGAGCCTGCTTCTCTCTTGGCCTCTGCCTGCCACTGTGCCTGCTTGTGTGTGCGCTTGCACACACTGGCTCGCTCTCTCCCTGTCTGTGTCTGACAAATAAATAAATAAATAAAATCTTTTTTAAAAAAATGTAAAAATATTTTTTTAAAAATACTGAAAATAAATTTTAAAAATTAAAAAAAAGAACTCTTACAACTCAACACTAAAAAATAAGTAATCCAATTAAAAATGGGCAGAAGAGGGGCGCCTGGGTGGTTCAGTGGGTTAAAGCCTCTGCCTTCAGCTCAGGTCATGATCCCAGGGTCCTGGGATCAAGCCTCCAATCAGGCTCTCTGCTCAGCAGGGAGTCTGCTTCTTCTGCTCTGCCTGCCTCTCCTGCCTACTTGTGATCTCTGTCTGTCAAATAAATAAATAAATAAATAAATCTTTTTAAAAAAAAAAAAAAAGGGCAGAAGACATGGGTGTCTGGGGGCGCTTAGTTTGTTAAGTATCTGACTTCAGCTTAGGTCCTGATCTCAGGGTCCTGGGATCCAACCCCATGTCAGGCTCTGCTCAGCAGGGAGTCTGCTTGTCCCTATCCCTCTGCCCCTCCTCCTACCTGTGCATGTGCTCTCTCTCTCAAATAAAATCTTTTTAAAAATTATTTTAAAAAATGGACAGAAGACATGAACAGACATTTCTCCAAAGATGACATATAGATGGCCAACATACATGAAAAGATGCTCAGCATCACTCATCATCAGGGAAACAAATCAAAACTGCAATGAGATATCACCTCACACCTATCAAAATGACTAAAATCAAAAACACAAGAAACAAAAATTGTTGGTGAGGATGTAGAAAAATGGGAACCCTCTTGCATTGTTGGTGGGAATGCAAACAGGTGCAGCTACTGTGGAAAACAGTATGGAGGTTCCTCAACAAGTTAAAAATAGAACTACCCTAGGATCCAGTAATCACACTACTGGCTAGTTACCCAAAAAATGAAAACACTAATTCAGAAGGATATATGCACCCCTATGTTTACTGCAGCATTATTTACAATAGCCAAACTACTGGAAGCAGCCCAAGTGCCTACTGACAGATGAATGGGTGGAGAAGTTATGGCACATATAGAATGGAGTATTACTCAGCCATTAAAAAGAAGAAAGAGGGGCACCTGGGTGGCTCAGTGGGTTAAAGCCTCTGCCTTCGACGCAGGTCATGATCCCAGGGTCCTGGGATCGAGCCCCACATCGGGCTCTCTCCTCGGCAGGGAGCCTGCTTCCTCCTCTCTCTCTCTCTCTGCCTGCCTCTCTGCCTACTTGTGATCGCTATCTGTCAAATAAATAAATAAAATCTTTAAAAAAAGAAAAAAAAGAAGAAGAAAGAAATTGGGCGCCTGGGTGACTCAGTCATTAAGCATCTGCCTTCGGCTCAGGTCATGATCCCAGGGTCCTGGGATGGAGCCCCGCATAGTCAAGAAGCTTGCATCCTCCTTTCCCACTCCCCTGCTTGTATTCCCTCTCTTGCTGTGTCTGTCAAATAAATAAGTAAAACCTTTTAAAAAAATGAAATTTTGCCATTTTCAATGACATGGTTAGAGCTAGAGTATAATGCTAAGC
This sequence comes from Martes martes, assembly GCF_963455335.1. Classification (NCBI taxonomy): domain Eukaryota; kingdom Metazoa; phylum Chordata; class Mammalia; order Carnivora; family Mustelidae; genus Martes; species Martes martes. The sequence goes on along the minus strand of NC_137896.1, from coordinate 79,199,560 downwards.
TAAATAAATCAGAGAAAGACAAATACCATGTGATTTCACTCATATGTAGAATTTAAGAAACAAAACAAATGAACATAGGGGCAAAAAAAAGGACACAAGCGAAAAAACAGACTCTTAACTCTAGGGAACAAACTAATGGTAACCACAAAGGAGGAGAGTTGGGGGATGGATGAAACAATGAAGGGGATTAAAGAGTACTCTTATCATGATCAGCACTGGGTGATATATGGAATTGTTGAATCACGGTATTGTACACCTGAAACTAATTTAACACTTATGTTAACTACACCAGAATTAAAACTTTTAAAAAAGGAGCTAGTCACAAAAGACCACATACTCTATGACTCCATTCATATGAAACATCCAGAATAGGCAAATCCATCTATAGAGATAGAGAATAGAAATAGGCAAATCCATCCATAGAAATAGAAAACAGATTAGCGTTTGCCAGAGTGTGGAGTGACTGCTAATGGGTACAGGGTTTCTGTGAGTGGTGAAAATGTTCTGAAACTGATTGTAGTGATGGCTACACAACTCCGTGAGTGTACCGTAAACCACTGAACTGTATACTCTAAATGGGTGAGCTGTATGGTATGTGAATTAGATCCCAATAAAGCTGATAAAATCCCTGCCCTGAGGAAAGGGGGTAGGAGGAGAACAGAATAATAATATATTTAAGTAACCATAAAAAGATACCAAATATCAGTGCTCTGGGGGAAGATAAAGCAGGAAGGGAGACAGTTCAAAGAAGGGACCTGCAATTTCTATAGTAGAGACAGGCGGTTTCACTCAGGACAAGGACCCAGAAGAGTCAGTTGGCAGCTGTCTCCGGGAAGAGCGCTCCAGCAGCTCCAGAGAAGTCTAGGGCTCATAGGTGCCTGGCAGGCAAGAGTGCTGCTGAAATCAAAGAGCTCTAAACAATGCTGGGAGAAAGGGAAGCAACAGCTTGCTGGACAAGGCACTCTATATGACCAAAGGGTATCTGAAACTACACACACCAAATTCAGGGGCCAGTGAGTGCTAGGCTCTTATCAGGAGTTCTAAAAATATCTAGTGAATGCATGAATAATACATGAGCCCACCGGGCCCCAAGGCTGCCTCCAGCCCCTAGCTATGCCCTGAGCCCCCTGTTACCTTTCCAGCTCAGCCTGATGTTCCACTCATAGAAGAAAATCAGCTTTCCTTTGCGGCTGCTTCAAGAAGCCTCACCTTCGACTTGCTTCAGCTCACAGATCTCAGCGCTGCCACCTCATTCTCTACGATGATGCCCACCAGGAGGTCACAGAGCTTCCCCTTGGACCGGCTGGTGGCATCCCGCTCTGTCCTGCCAGGGACCAGAAGGGCAGAGCCGTGAATGGAGGCCCCAGCTAGGAGCCACATGCCCAGACTGAGGAGTCAGGGGAATGCCCGGGACCAGCCCAGGGCAGCCCATTCCCTCTCAGGCAGCCTTGAGAACCCTGCCGCCCTCAAAGTTAAACGAGATTTCTACCAAATATCTTTTAATATTCCTTCTCTGTTCCTTAAAATATTATTATCCACTGTGTAAAGTAGTGTTTTGTCTTAAAAACACTGGCTTATTCTGGGGGAAGAGGAGCCCAGCAATCTCACCCACTGGAAATGGATGCGCAAAGCCTGGGCTGTACAAAAAGGTAGTAATGACTGAAATAGTTTTAATCAAAACAAGACAAATCATCGAGTGCACATATTATCTCATGCAATCCTCCCAAATAAATGTTCCCATTTTAGCCCGTGGAAATGAGATGAGACAAGTCCCTCGTGTGTTCCTGGTGACAATGCGGGAAAAGGAGAGGCCAGGGCTCCCTCAGTAACCCGCTCACAGACTGATGGCCTTGCTCTGCACTGAACGTGCCTCAACCTCAGCTTGATGGCATTGAGGTACCCCAGGGTACCCCAGTGATGCCGCATCACTTCCCGAAACCCTGAGGGAGCCAGGGAGGCAGAAATCAGCCCATGTCCCAGAGAACGTACAAAGAGGATGCGCAACTGTTCAAACTCCTAGAAAGAAAGCAGGGCTCACCAGAGGCCCATCATGTTAGATGTACAGCTGAGATCCACATTCCTGTTCTTTCCACTACATAGAGTCCAACACCCTCCATCCCCCCCACCAAGCTTTTAACTTCCAAAAACATCAAGAGGGGTGGTGGGGGGGGGACTCTTAAGGTCACAGACCGGCAAAGTTTAAGAGGCCAGGCAGATACCATTCATGGGGCCCAGAACAACTTCGAAAAGGAGGAAACTGAAATCCCACAGCCAGTGCAGATAAGCGCTCACCCCGTCTCCAGACTCAGCTGAGGATAATCACAGCCGCTCTTTGAGCAGCTGGTGGAGGAGGGAATCCTCCGCACCTGCGCAGGCCCCGCCCCCACAGAGGGAGCGCCGCAGCCCGGGAGGCGCCCGGGAGGCGCCCGAGAGGCCAGGCCACCGCACCCCGCAGGCACGGGGAGCCGGCTGCTCGCAGAGGGGAGCCGGCCGCCCGCCGCTCGGCAGGGAGGAGGCCCGAAAGCCCCGGCCCCGGCCCCCGCCCAGCCGCACCAGTGCCAGTTGTTCACGTTGGTCCCGTCCTCCCGCTCCTCCACGATCCAGCGCGGGTCTCCGTGGCCCCACTCGACCAAGTCTGCGCTGGCGGCGCGGCCTCGGCGGACCGCGAGGAAGGGCAGCGGCCCGGGCTGCGGTGCCGCTCCGCCGCGGCGTTTCCGGCCTCCAAGCCCGGGATCGCAGCGTTAGCGGCGCTCATTAAGTGCCAGGAAACCCCGCCCTCGCCCCGCCCCGCCCCGCCGCGGGGAGCGGAGGGAGTGGGAGCCTGGCCCGGGATCCGAGAGGCAGGGTTGTGGGGTGGGCGGTGGAGAAGCCCGGAGGCCGCAAAGGTCGGCGCGGGGTGCGGGATCCGGGAGGCGAGAGTGACAGGGGCAGAGGCGTCCCGAGACGCGCGTCTTGGTGGGGTATTGGGGCGCGCCGCTGGAGGCTGTCGGCGGCCGCGTGGACTGTATTCGATGACCCCGGTGGTGGAGAACGCGCCTCAAGCACTTGATCGCACTGTTTGCGGTGCGACTGGCCAGGGTGCGCGGCGATCTGCGCCGCGCGTGCCCTCTTCACGCGGTATTCAGATTCTGCTCCTGCAGAGTTGGTTCACGCTGGTTCTCACGCCTTTCCAACACCTGTGCAAGTAACACGAGCTACCAAGTTCTCAGTTCAGGGATGTTTACATTTTATTCATATAATAATCCATCACAGATGACCAAAAAATGTGCTTGCAAGTGTATATTATTGCTACTTAACGCAATTTTTCAATCATTAAGCGGATGTTGATTCCTTTCACAAATTGTCACCGTCCAGCAAAAATTGCACCAACTATAGGGAAAATGTTAGAGGTGTCTGTAGGTATTTACTCAGCAGGGAAAACGGATGACAATGAAAGGGTGGAAGTATCTGACTCTTCTCCTGTGGTGACTTGTCTTTTGCCTGTGGACTGTGCTCATCAAATTGGTGGAGAACATTTTCTCCATTTGCTTAATGAAGCTACTACATTCCAACATCATATTCCAAAACACCATCCCAGTTATGCAGGGTTTGATCCCCAAAAAAGTGTTCAGAGTGTTTTGATCCCCTCAAAAAAGAATTTTGGCGTTCACCTTTCATAGCCTTACTTCACCAAAGCCATGGATACGAACACAAGGAATCAAATAGAAAAGAACAGCAATGGCAATAGTAACTGGGCACCATTTTCTTGTGGATTCACTGTTCCATCTTTTATCCAATTCATAGAGAGGGGCGCCTGGCTGGCTGGGTCAGTAGAGCATGTCACTCTTTTTTTTTTTTTTTTTTTTTTAAGATTTTATTTATTTATTTGACAGACGGAGATCACAGAGAAGCAGGCAGAGAGAGAAGGAAGCAGGCTCCCCCACTGAGCAGAGAGCCCGATGCGGGGCTCGATCCCAGGACCCTGGGATCATGACCTGAGCCGAAGGCAGAGGCTTTAACCCACTGAGCCACCCAGGCACCCCGAGCATGTCACTCTTGATCTCGGGGTCCTTCCTGCACTTGAGCCCCACATCGGGCGTAGAGTTTGCATACAGGGTATTACTAATAGAACATTACATGGTAAAATTTAGATATATAAATGTAACCTGGGGGAAAAATAAGACATCAGAAAATATACAAAGGCAGAAGCTATAATCACTAAAATTTTATGTGAACAAAAATATTTTTTTATTTACATAAAAAATTTATCTGAACAGAAATAATCTTATTACAGTGCAAATAGAAAAGGTATTCTATGTAGATAATTGATCAATAATTACATTGGCCTAAAAGAAATTTATCCTAAAAGTAATTCACAAAATCTTCAGAATTAATGTAATTACTAGGGGCGCATGGGTGGCGCCAGGACCCCAGGATCATGACCTTAGCCAAAGGCAGACGTTTAACCAACTAAGCCACCCAGGAACCCCAACAAATCTTTTTTAAAAATAAATAAAGGGGTGGGGCGCCTGGGTGGCTCAGTGGGTTAAAGCCTCTGCCTTCGGCTCAGGTCGTGATCTCGCAGTCCTGGGATCGAGCCCCGCATCGGGCTCTCTGCTGTGGTGGGGACCCTGCTTCCCCCTCTCTCTCTGCCTACTTGTGATCTCTCTCTCTGTCAAATAAATAAATAAAATGTTTTAAAAAAATAAAAAATAATAAAAAAGAATTAATGTAATTACTATTAAGAATATTTGAGCAGGGAGCCTGATGTGGGGCTCAATCCCAAGACCCAGGGATGACCTGAGTGGAAGGCAGATGCTTAACCAACTCAGACACCCAGGCACCCATTAGAAAGGCCATTCTTGGGGCACCTGGGTGGCTCAGTCATTAAGCACCTGCCTTCCGCTCAGGTCATGATCTCAGGGTTCTGAGTTGGAGTACCACATGGGGCTATCTGCTCAGTCGGGAGTCTGCTTCTCCCTCTCCCTCTGCCCCCTTCCTTTACCCATCCTCCTTGCTCATGCTCTCTCTCTCTCTCAAATAAATAAAATCTTTTTAAAAAATTTTAAATTGTATCAGTTTCTAGAGGACAAATTGAGAGTCCATGCCACCTCTTTTTTTTTGAAGATAGATTTATTTATTTATTTGAGAGAGAGAGTGCGAATGGAGAGAGGAACAGAGGGAGAGAGAATCTCTGACTCTCTGCTGAGTGTGGAGACCTACATGGGGCTCCAACTCATGACCCTGAGATCATGAGCTAAAACTAAGAGTTGGATGCTCAACTGAGTGAGTCACCCAGGCACCCCTAGAGAGCACATGTCTCTTGATATGAGGCACTGAGATCACAGGATCACTTCTAGAATAGTTCTGCCAAAGATAGATGACCTGAACCTAATCATAAAGAAATATCAGGCAAACCCAGTGAGAGACATTTTACAAAGTAACTGACCTATAATATTCAAAAGGGTCAAGGTCAGAAAAATCAAGGAAAGTCTCAGGAATTGGTTCAAATTGAAGGAGATCAAAGAGCTGTCACAACTAAATGAAAAGCATTATTCTGATTTGCATGCTGAACTTATAAAAATATATTGGAACAATAGGCAAATCTTGAATATGGATTAGATGACCCATACACAATAGTATATCAGTGTTAGCTGATGGTTGACCTGTGGTTATGTGGAAGAATGTCCTAGTTTTTAGGAAATGTGGACTAAAGTATGAAGGGTAAATGATACAGCATGTTTGTGTCTTACTCTCAAATGCTTACAATATATGAATGAATAAACAAATGTGTAAACTGTTAACCTGGGAATCTGAGTTAAGGCACACAGTTTTGTACTACTGTTGCAACTTTTCTGTAAATTTGAAATTATCTCAGTATAAAATGTTTTTTCTAAAAATGGGCTTTCTGGAGCACCTATGTGGCTCAGTCGGTTAGGCTTCCAACTCTTGGTTTTATCCCAGGTCATGATCTCAGTGTTGTGAGATTGAGCCCCATGTCGGACTCCGAGCTCAGTGTGAGTTTGCTTCTCTCCTTCTCCCTCTCCCTCTACCCCTCTCTTGCCCCAGCTCACACACTCTCTCTTAAATATATATATACATATATATTTTTTAAAAAAATAAAAAATATTTAAAAATATTTTTTAAACAGGACTTCCCAATTTGTTGTTGGTGTTTTGACATTATTTTTTGGTGAACAGAAGTTTTTTTTTAATAATCCAATTCATCAAATTTGTCCCTTTTGGCTTTTGGATGATGTGCCCTAATTGAGGTAGTCATTTGAAGAAAGTCCCTGGGTCACCAGCTAATTAAAGAGGAAAAGTGGAAAGTTTGATCTTAACTCTGAAAGAGAAGTACCAGTAGGCATTGAGAAAGAATTGCTCAAGTCTTCACTGAATCCATAGCTTAGAAGATGAAAACAGACTCTGAAAGCTTTACTGATCACTGAGCATCTTCAGCTGAATTTCTGGCAAACACCTCAAATTCAACAGATCTAAAATCCAGCTAATCTCTTCTCTCAAATTAGTCCCCTCTTTGGACTCTCCTATTTCTGACAGTCCCTCAGGTATCCAAACTCAGAAGTTATCCTGTTGTCCCACTCTCTTTCCTCCCATATCTCACCAAAAACTGACATTCTTTTCTTTACTCTTTCATAGTCTCCTTATGTGCTGCCACCTCCCAATTCAAGATCCTCATCCTTCAAATCCAGATTGTCACTACAGCCACCTCCATTTATCTTCTGGTTGTTACTCTTCAATAACCTAATCCTGGAGGACACATCTCATGCCTCCATCCTCTGTTTATGATGTGGAAACATAAAGCTGGATATCAACTTTTTATCCTTGGAGCTCTTATTCAACTGTAAAACCCAAACAAATTTATACATCAAATACAAAAGCACAAAACCAATAAAATGCAAATTGAAATTTAGTGCCAGATGCTGTTCTTTGACTGCTCTGCTGCTTACCCCATAGTTGTGGTACCATTGGCCTACTGGAAGTTCCAGGTGCCTGTACTATCATGGGCAGGAACGGCCAATTTCCCCACCATTTTCTTCTATTGGGACATTTACAAAATCATGGTTAGTACAGTGAGTCACCAGGAAATTAGTCTTCACTTGACATAGATGCATCATTTACATATTAATTCCTCCTCTAATCTTTTCTCATCAGTTTGCAACAAAGTAAATACAAATGCAGATAGGGGCAATGAAACCATAACACCACATACATAGCAATAAATCATTATCCATAAGTCTCAAATTTCTTAGATTAAAATTTTAAATATTCATACCCCCTTTATTCACAAGAAAAAAGAAGCAACCCAAGTGTCCATCAATGGATGAACAGATAAACAAAATGCGGTATATACATACAAATAGATTACTCAGGCTTAAAAAATTAGGGAATTCTTTATATAGTAAGAAAAAAAGAGTCTTTTCAAAAAATGGCTCTCGGAAAATAGCACAGCTACATGCAAAAGAATGAAACTGGACCGCTGTCTTACATCACACAAACACACAAACACACACGTGCGCGTGTGCACACGCATGCACACACACACAACCTCAAAATAGATTAAAGACCTAAATGTGTGACTTGAAACCATAAAACCCACAGAAGAAAATGTAGGTAATAATTTCTCTTTGTCTGTAGAAGCATTTTTCTACATATGTCTTCTTGGGCAAGAGAAGCAAAAGCAAAAATAAACTATTGGGACTACACCAAAATAAAAGCCCTTAGCACAGTGAAGGAAACCATCAACAAAACAAAAAGGCAATCTACTGAATGAGAGAAGATATTTGCAAATGATATACCCGATCAGAGGTTAATATCTAAATATATAAAGAATTTATACAACTCAACACCAAAAAACCCAAGTAATCCTACCTAAAAATGGGCAGAAGGAGTTAGGATGGTGGAGGAGTAGGGGAACCCCAAGTTTGTCTCATCCCTCAAATACAACTACATAGTTATCAAATCATTCTGAACACCGGAGAGATCAGTCGGAGGCCTGAGAAAGCAAATGCTGCAAGTGACTGTTTGGAATGTAGGAGACGTGAAAGCCTGAATCCAGTGTGAAATACCTGAGGATAAGGCAGCGGGGAGGGAGCCTGCTTAAGGAAGCTACCGCAAAGTATTACAAGCAGTGGAGTCCAAAATCGAACTTTTAAGAAGTCTACTACAGAGGTGCCTAGGTGGCTCAGTGGGCTGGGATCGAGCCCCACATGGGGCTTTCTGCTCAGCAGGGAGCCTGCTTCCCCACCCTCTCTCTGCCTGCCTCTCTGCCTACTTGTGATCCTTGTCTGTCAAATGAATAAATAAAATCTTAAAAAAAAAAAAAAAGTCTGCTACAGTGGAGAACATGCTTGGCTTAAAGATGTTCAGGGGGTGAAGCAGGACAACAACCCAGGAGTGACAGTGTGGTCTGAGGATCCCCAGGGTCACAAAAAGAATGGGTGGTACCTAAGTGTGGCACGGTTCCCAGGCACAGGAACAGGGACGCCAGCTGTAAACAGCCAGTCTAGGTGCTGGTTTTCTGCTCTGTTGCCATAACTGCGAACTGCTGCATGGTCATGTGACTGCTTTCCTGGGAGGGGGCTAGCAAAAGGCAGAAGTGTGGGGAGACCCTCTCAGGGAGGAACAGGGTGTGTCTGCACCGTGGGAGTCCCTAAAATTTGGAGTTCTGAAACTCGGTCACCTGTCTGAGGTAAAAATGCTTAGACACGGGCAGGGTGAACAGTATTCTAACGGAAAATGGGGAGACAAGAGTGAGTGACTGCTCTTCTATGAGAGCTCACTGAAGAGTGGGGGGCGCAAAGTTTCAGCTCCTGCCTAGAAGTTGGGGGGGTGTACCATATTCACCCTGTGCATCTGTGCTGCAAGAGTTCAGGGAGCACACTAGTGCCACCTGGTGGAGTCTAGCGCTGCTTACACCAAGCCCTGCCTCCCTGTGCCCTGGTGGCACATTGTAACTACAGCAAATTCACCTAAGAAATCAGATACCACCTTACAACAGTTAGAATGGCCAAAATCAACAAGACAGTAAACAATGTGTGTTGGAGAGCATGTGGAGAAAGGGAAACCCTCTTACGCTGTTGGTGGGAATGCAAGTTGGTGCATCCATTTTGGAAAACAGTGTGGAGATTTCTTAAGAAATTAAAAATAGAGCTACCTTATGACCCTGCAATTGCGCTACTGGGTATTTACCCCAAAGATACAGATGTAGTGAAAAGAAGGGCCACTTGTACCCCAATGTTCATAGCAGCAATGGCCAAAGTCGCCAAAACTGTGGAAAGAACCAAGATGCCCTTCAACAGATGAATGGATAAAGAAGATGTGGTCCATATATACAATGGAGTATTATGCTTCCATCAGAAAGGATGAATACCCAACTTTTGTATCAACATGGACGGGACTGGAAGAGATTATGCTGAGTGAAATAAGTCAAGCAGAGATACTCAATTATCATATGGTTTCACTTACTTGTGGAGCATAAGGAATAACACAGAAGGCTTTGGGAGATGGAGAGAAGTGAGTTGGGAGAAATCAGAGGGGGAGACAAACCATGAGAGACTGTGGACTCTGATAAACTGAGGGGGGTGGAGGTGGGGTGAGACTCGTGATGGGTATTAAGGAGGGCATGTATTGCATGGAGCACTGGGTGTGGTGCATAAACAATGAATTTCGGAATACTGGAAAAAAAAAAAAAGAATCAGGGCAGCAGACCCCTCCCCCTGAAGACCAAACAACTTGCTCTCACCAAGTTTACTGATCATAGAGGGCTGCAAATCTTCAGCTCCAGGGTGGGGAGGGAAATAGTATCTAGTCTCCTGTGTACTTTTATTCTTTAACCTTTTATTGTTTGTTGGGGTTTTTTTGGTTGTTATTTTTTCAATTCTTTTTAAAATTTTTTTGACTTTTAATATTTTTTAAAGATTTTTTTATTTTATTTTATTTGACAGACGGAGATCACAAGTAGGCAGAAAGGCAGGCAGAGAGAGAGGAAGGGAAGCAGGCTCCCTGTGGAGCAGAGAGCCCAATGCGGGGGAGGGGGGGGATCCCAGGAACCTGGGATTGTGACCTGAGGCTTTAACCCCCTGAGCCACCCAGGCACCTCTTAACTTTTATTTTTATAAAAGTTTATATTTTTTTAAATTTTAAATTTTAAAAATTGTTTCATTCTATTTTATTTTATTTTTATACATATATCTTTCTTTCTTTCTTTCTTATTTTGGGATTTAGTTTATTTTAACAAGCAGACCAAAACACACTGAAGATCTAGTTTTGTTTTGTTTTACTGTTGTTTTCTTTTTCTTTTCTGGACAAAATGACAAGACAGAGAAATTCACCCCAAAAGGAAGAACAGGAGGGAGTACTCATAGCCAGGGATTTAATCAATTTGGATATAAGTAAGAAGTCTAAACTAGAATTTAAAACAACAATTATAAAGATACTAGCTGGCTTGAAAAAAAGCATAGAAGACATTAGAGAATCCCTTACAAGATAAAAGAACTAAAATCTAATCAGGCAAAATTAAATGCTATAACTGAGATGCAGTCCCAAGTGGAGACCATAAAAATGAGGATGAATGAAGCAGAAGAGTGAAGCAGTGATATAGAAGAGAAATTTGGAAAATAATGAAGCTTAAAAGAAGAGGGAAAGAAAAATATTAGATCATGAAGGTAGACTTAGGGAGCTCAGCAATTCCATAAAGCAAAATAATACCCATGCAATAGGAGTCCCAGAAGAAGAGCATGAAGAAAGGGCGGGAGGTTTATTTGAACAAATTATAGCTGAGAACTTCTCTAATCTGGGGAAGGAAATAGGTTTTCAAGTCCAAGAGACACCGAGAACTCCCCCACAAAATCACTGAAAATAGGTCACTGCCATGGCGTATTATAGTGAAACTTGCAAATTACAAAGAGAAAGAGAAAATCCTGAAAGCAGCTTGGGACAAGACGTCCTTAACCTGTAAATGTAGACACAAAAGGCTGGCAGCAGATCTGTCCACAGAGACCTGGCAGGCCAGAAAGGACTGGCATGATATATTCAACATGCTAAACAGGAAAAATATGCAGCCAGAAATACTTTATCCTGCAAGGCTTTCATTCTGAAAAGAAGAGATTGTTTCTAAGACAAACAAAAACTGAAGGAATTCATGAATGCTAAGCCAGCCCTGCAAGAAATTTTAAAGATGACCCTTTGAGCATAAAGACAGACCAAAAGTAAAAAAACCAGAAATGCACAGAGACAATCTACAGGAACAGCAACTTCACAGGTAACTCAGTGGCACAAAATTCATATCTTTCAATAATTACTCTGAATGTAAATGGACTAAATGCTCCAATCAAAAGACAGGGTATCAGAGTGGATTAAAAAAAAATAAGACCCATCAATATGTTGCATACAAGAGACTCATTTTAAACCCCAAACCCGTCCAGAATGAAAGTGAGGGGGTGGAAAACCATTTTTTTTTTAAATATTTTATTTATTTGACAGACAGAGATCACAAGCAGGCAGAGAAGCAGGAGGAAGCAGGCTCCCTGCTGAGCAGAGAGCCCGATGCGGGATTCGATCCCAGGACCCTGGGATCATGACCTGAGCCGAAGGCAGAGGCTTTAACCCACTGAGCCACCCAGGTTCCCGTGGAAAACCATTTTTATTAAGCTAATGGACATCAAAGGAAAGCTGGAGTAGCCATCCTTATATCAGACAAACTAGATTTTAAACCAAAGAATGTAACAAGAGATGAAGAAGGACAGTATATCATAATAAGGGGTCTATCCAACAAGAAATCTAACATTTGTAAATATTTACGCCCTAACTTGGGAGCAGTCAAATATATAAATCAGGTAATAACAAACTTGATAATAATACAATAGTAGGGGACTTTAACATCCCATTCACAGGAATGGACAGATCATCTAAGCAGAAGATCAACAAGGAAACAAGGGCTTTGAATGACACACTGCACCAGATGGACTTAACAGATATATTTAGAGCATTTCATCCTAAAGCAGCAGAATACACATTCTTTTCAAGTGCACATAGAACATTCTCCAGAATAGATTACATACTAAGTTACAAATAAGGACTCAAGTGGTACAAAAATACTGTGATCATACCACACATACTTTCAGACCACAATGCTATAAAACTTGAAGTCTACTGTAAGAAAAAATTTGGAAGAACCACAAATATATGCAGGTTAAAAAACATCCTACTAAAGAATAAATTAGTCAACAAGGAAATTAAAGCAGAATTTAAAAACACACATGAAAGCAAATGAAAATAAAAACATGACAGTTCAAAACCTCTGGGATGCAGCAAGGGCAGTCCTAAGAAGAAAATAGAGAGCAATACAGGCCTTCCTCAAGAAGTAAGAAAAGTCTCAAATACACAACCTAACCCTACACCTAAAGGAGCTAGAAAAAGAACAGCAAATAAAGCCTAAATACAGCAGGATAAGAGAAATAATAAAGATCAGGCCAGAAATCAATGATATAGAAATAAAAGAAACCCAGGGGATCAAATCAATAAAACTAGGAGCTCGTTCTTTGAAAGAATTAGCAAGATTGGTTAACTCCTAGCCAGACTTATGAAAAAGAAAAAAGACTCAAATTAAAAAATCATTAACTGAAAGAGGGGAGACCACAACACCACCAAAGAAATATAATTATCTGAGAATATTATGAGCAATTATATGCCAACAAATTAGATAAAAATGGAAATTCCTAGAAGCATATAAACTACCAAAACTGAAATAAGAAGAAATAGAAAATCTGAACACACCAATAACCAGCAAATAAATTGAATCACTAATCAAAAACCTCCCAACAAACAATAGTCCAGGGCCAGATGGTTTCCTAGGGGGATTATACCAAAGAAGAATAAATAAATACCTATTCTGAAACTGTTCCAAAAATTAAAATGGAAGAAAAACTTCCGAAATCATTCTATGAAGCCAGCATTTCCTTGATCCCAAAGACCCCACTTAAAAAGGAGAATTACAGCCCAATATCCCTAAGGAACATGGATGCCAAAATTCTCAACAAGATACTAGCTAATAGGATCCAACAGTATATTAAAAGGATTATTCACCACAACCATTTGGGATTTATTCCTGGGCTGCAAGGGTGGTTCAACATCCACAAATCAATCAGTGTGACACCATATTGATAAAGGATAAGAACCGTATGATCCTATCAATAGATGCAGAAAAACCATTTAACAAAACATTCTTTCTTAAAACACACCACAATGTAGAGATAAAGGGAACATACCTCAGTATCATAAAAGCCATATATGAAAAGGCCATGGCAAATATCAGTCTCAATGAGGAAAAACTGAGAGCTTCTTCCCTAAGGTCAGGAACACGACAGGGATGCTCACTTTCACCACTGTTGTTCTACATAGTACCAGAAGTCTTAGCCTCATCAATCAGACAACAAAAAGAAATAACGGGAATCTGAATAGGCAAAGAAGAAGTCAAACTCTCACTCTTTGCAGATGACATGATACTCTATGTGGAAAACCCAAAGACTCCACCCCAAAATTGCTAGAACTCATAAGGAAGTCAGCAACATGGCAGGATATAAAATTAGTGCACAGAAATCAGTTGCATTTCTATACACAAACAATGACACAGAAGAAAGAGAAATTAAGGAGTTGATTCTATTTACAACCACATCCAAAACCATAAGATACCTAGGAATAAACCTAATCAAAGAGGTAAAGATCTGTACTCTAAAAACTATAGAAACTCATGAAAGAAAGTGAGGAAGACACAAAGAAATGGCAAAACATTCCATGTTCACGGATTGGAGGAATGAATATTGTTAAAATGTCTATACTGCCTAGAGTAATTTACAAATTCACTACAATCCCTATCACAGAAACAGACACATAGATGAATGGAACAGAGTAAAGAACCCAAAAATGGACCCTCAACTCTACTTCAACAAAGCAGGATAGAATATCCAATGGAAAAAAGACAGTCTCTTCAACAAATGGTGTAGAGAAAATTGGATAGCCACATGCAGAAGAATGAAACTGGACCATTTTCTTACCCCATACACAAAAATAGACTCAAAATGGATGAAAGACCTCAATGTGAGATAGGCATCCACCAAAATCTTAAGGAGAACATAGGTCTCTTTGATCTTGGCTGCAGCAACTTCTTGCTAGACATGTCTCCAACACAAGGGAAACAAAGACAAAAATGAACTACTAGGATTTCATCAAGATAAAAAACTTTTGCACAGCAAAGGAAACCATGGACAAAACCAAAAGACAACTGAGAGAATGGGAGAAGATATTTGCAAATGTCTTATCAGATAAAGGGCTAGTATCCAAAATCTATAAAGAACTTATCAAACTCAGCACCCAAAGAATAATCCAATCAAGAAATAGGCAGAAGACATGAACAGATATTTCTCCAAAGAAGACATACAAACGGCTAACAGAAGCATGACAAAATGCTTAACATCGCTAGGCATCAGGGAAATACAAATCAAAACCACAGTGAGATACTACCTCACACCAGTCAGAATGGCTAAAATTAACTAATCAGGAAATGGCAGATGTTGGCAAGGATGCAGAGAAAGGGGAACCCTCTTATACTGTTGGTGGGAATGCAAGTGGTATAGCCACTCTGGAAAATAATATGGAGATTCCTCAAAAAGTTGAAAATAGAACAACCCTACAACCCAGCAATTGCACTATTAGGTGTTTACCCCAAGGATACAAATGTAGTGATCCGAAGGGGCATGTGCATCCCAATGTTTGTAGCAGCAATGTCCACAATAGTCAAACTATGGAAAGAGCCCAGATGTCCATTGACAGATGAATGGATAAAGAAGATGTGGTGTGTGTATACACACACACACACACACACACACACACACACACACACACACACTATGGAATACTAAGCAGCCATCAAAAATGAAATCTTGCCATTTGCAACGACATTGATGGAACTAGAGGGTATTATGCTAAGTGAAATAAGTCAGTCAGAGAAGGCCAATTATCATATGATTTCACTCATATGTGGAATTTAAGAAACAAAACAGAGGATGATAGGGAAGGGAGGAAAAATAAAACAGGACAAAATCAGAGAGGGAGACAAACCGTTAAGAGACCCTTTTTCATAGGAAACAAACAGAATTGCTGGAGGGGGTTGGGTGGGAGGATGGGATAACCAGGTGTTGGACATGATGTAATGAGCACAGGGTATTATAGGCAACTGATGAATCCCTGACCTCTACCTCTGAAACTAATAAAACATTATATGTTAATTAATTGAATTTAAATTTTAAAAACCGCAAATTAAAAGAAACAGGTGTTATCTCCAAAGTTCCCCTTAAATATGATTTACCTAACAGACATCTGCACAAACACAAATAACTTTATTCACATGATAGAACAGTGTTTGAGTAGACAGTGTTTTAAGGACACTTAATACAATCAATTTCTTGAACTCAGATTTGAATTTTAAAAACACTATATTCAAGCTCTGGGTATTTTACTTACAGAACTTTGCATGTAGCCCACTTTTTTCTGCACAAAGGTAAAATACTATTTGTATGTGCTTAATTCCCCGTATTTTGCTGTTTCAACATGATCTTGTACCCCCAGTCATTTCACTGGTAGTCTAAGCTTACATTTCTTTCACTCTCAGCCTTTTTTGAGCTCATTTTCTTTCTTTATGTTCTCGAGTATAGCTTCGAGGTGTTGGGTATTCCTTCCCAAGGTCCACAACAATTACCTCCCTAGAAAATGTCACTCCTTTTAAAGGTCTTTTGGGGTTTTCAACACCTGAGGGAGTTGTACTGAGAGGTATGGGTGGTTTTTGCAAATCTTCGTCCTGCAAGAGAATGGAACAAACAGTAGAAAAGATCAATTTATGAAGGCAAGAAGTCCTGCTTTAAAAAATGTTATATTTTTAACTTAGTTTATATTTTAAATTAAATACAGAAGCATTGTTAGTGAGGAGGGTATATGCTATGGTGAGTGCTGTGAATAAAACTTTTTAAAAATAAAAATAAATAAAAGAAGCATAAAAAAAAGAAACATTGCTAGTGAGAAACAGAAGTATTGCTAAATGATACAGGAAAGCAGTGATAATCCATCATGCTCTAACTTTCATATCTCTATGGTTAGAAAAGAGTCCCCCAAGCCATCGTTATGCCTTTGGGCATGGGCCTTGTGTTGAGGGAAGATGTGAACTGTTCCTATCAGAGAGTCCCGACAGGGAGCTCAAGAAAGCCTGTTTGTGTGCTGTTGAACAGCCTGGAACCAGAACAGGGGCATGGGCTCTGGTCCTGAGCTTGGCCGCAGTGGAGGAATGACCTTGAACAAGTCATCTCATTTTCTCATTTGTAACATGAGAGGGCTGGATCTCTAGATGATCTCCAAGGATTCCGCCAGCTCTAAGATCCTAGGATTCTGAGAAAAGCAAAATGAAGGGGAATTATTAAGAACACCACAAATGTAAGTGTGAAGAATGAGCAAGTGTCTAGATCTGGCGTACATGACTGGTTTAATAACATGGATTGATGAACTAAGAAGAATGGTTTAGATGACTACAGACATTGTGCTCCTTCCAGGTACAGACTTAAGTTTCAGGCAAGACCATCTCACTGTACCTAGCCAAATAATTTACCACCTTTTCAATCAAACAAATTCTGACCTGGTCCTTGGGGGAAGATAAGGCCATCACCTCTTCACCATTTCCTTCAGCATTCTTAGGCTCTTCCTTCTCTTTTGTTTTGTCCTCCTCTTTCTCTACTATGTTCTCTTTGTTTTCTAAGGGTGGGACCACCTCTTCTTTACTCCGTCTCTGGACAAGAATGCCAGGCCTCATGGGTCCGTTCAAGTCCATGATTTGTGTTAGGACAGGCCTGGGTAATCAGCAGGATTTTTAAAAATTTATGCATGTTAGCCACCATTATCATACCCCAAAATGGCTTTCTATCACATTCTATGGTACAGACTTACTTTTCTTGGTCTCCTGAATTGTCTGTCTCTGCAGTAGCTGCATTAGTAGCTAAACAATCTTCACCTCCATTAGCATTTGTACAAGGACTTTTTTCTGTATCTTCATCGCTCTTGGTTTGGAAACTGAAAACGAATAAGCAAAAAATTCAGAAAAAGAAGAATGCTCTTGATTTACTTGGCATGGAATTTCATTTTTAAACAGGAAATTAGAATTTCTAAAATTCTGAAATGGAAAAAGTAAATAGCTATAGCATTATTTGTTCTATTTTAAGTTGATTTATATTATTTCTAGATATATTTGCTAGTGTGACTTGAAATCTGATCCCAATTTATCAGCATGGATTTATACCATTTATATAAAAAAACCACCAATAAAAGGAGGATGCAAATGAAGCAAATTAGAAGGAGGATGAAGAAAGTGATTGCTGTGGTTTCAAAGCTCATAGGGTTAGCTAGAAGACTCGTCCACTCTCACAATCACAGATGGCACATATATTCTTTTCCAGCTTAGTTTGAATGTAGTTCTCTTGTTCCTTAAGTTTTCTAGAAACAGAAGAATAAAAGGCTATTTTCACTGTTGTTCTTTTATCAGCTTCATAAAAGATGCTGTGTTTGTTTCGATGAAGTTGACTCACACTGGCTAATTTCTCTCCATAAATGTGGTGGGGGCTGAGGTGGTTAGAGGGGAGACTGAGCTGGGACACGAGTGATCACTCAGCTCACCTCCCCTCACCCCAGAAACTATCAGAATCCAGAGGAGAGGAATTGGAGCAGCTGGACCCAAACCCAGCTCCCCATTCTTCTCTCTTCAGTGACATCATAGAATTATGGAATGGTTTGGTTAGACGGACCATAGTGTCAGCACAACCCTGCCCGTCAGCTGGAGTAGAACTAAGAAACTCTCCTCTGGGCTGCCATCTCACTGTCCTCTCCTCTCAGAGGGCTGGGGTGGAGGCCATGGGGCACCATCCTGGCACTCTTGGACAAGGATTTTCTTCCTGTTCTCCAAACACCAGCTTTCCTTTCTTAACCCAAGCATTTCTTTACTGCTTCTTTCACAGACAATGAACAATCAGTCTCACTTCCTTCTTATAAAATCCCTCTCTATAATAATCAACTTACCTGCTAACGGATGCTCTCGAAATTAAATAGCCCATATCCTTCTAATACCACATCACTGGACCCACTTCCTGGACAAATAAGCAAACTGGCAGTTCTAGAAGCCATGGCTGAAGAAGCAGGAACAGAGCAAGATGATCAAGGTCAAAACATCCCCACCCCCCAACCTAATTTCAGGTGAGTGAGTGATGCTTATGACAAGAAGAGGGAGGGAAGAGCTAGGATTTTCTGAGAAGCAAAGAAAGGTACAAAAGAATATGACAGCTGCTTTCAATCACATCTAAAAAATTGGAAAAAGAGTTCTAGGTGTCTCTGGGCTGTAGTAACACTGGCTCTCCTTCAAAAGGGCAAGGACTATATGGCTTTTTTATCTTTGAATACTCCACCAATTCAGGATCTGCAAATCCCATAAATGTTGAAAGGATGGTGTGTGTAGCAGGTGTGGTGTGTATGTGTGTGGCATGTGTGATAGCACACCTGGAGCTTGCTGGAGGGCTCAGGCCATGCCTGATTTTTTAGAACATGTGAACATCTGAGCCACTCCTAGCAGAGTGAGATTTCACAGATGCCTCCTTCAGCAAGGCGCCCAGATGAAGACTCAGAGTCCATCTCACTCTCCTTACTCTACACTGCTGCCAGACTGAGATTTTAAGAGTCCAAATCTTCCCAACATCTCATGTACACGTAAAGGATTTTTCTGGGAGATGGGAATGTTTTAGATCTACTGTTGGTTACACAAGGTCTAGACATATATAAAAGCCCATTAAACTGTATCCTTAAGATTAGTGTCCCTTGTGTCATCTACTGTGTGGATATTATACTGAAAAGAAAGGGAAAAGGAGCCCCATCCCCACCCTGAATTTAAATATCTGCTAGGAGTAGTGCTGGACTGGAGGGCACCGCTGCTATTTGGTCCTATCTCCAAGGCTATTTATCAGATATAGTTTGAGACCAGAGAGATTTAGCAACAAGGAAGGACTGACAAGATTATCATAAGGGCTTTCCTTTACTGAATGTGACTTGGGAATCAATACCTTAAAATTTTAATTCCTTAAATTCTTCAAAGAATTTCTTAAATTCCTAAAGAAAATTTCTTAAATATCTTAAATTCTTAAATCAAATATCTTAAATCAATATCTTAAATATATATATATGAGTGTGTGTGTGTGTTTATTTTTTTATTTATTTCTGAAAAGTGGAAGGCTATCCAAATTTGGTCCTTAAATCACATTTTAAGTGCCCTGGACTGTAAGTCTGTGATGCCATGATATTCAAAGATGGGTTCCAGAGCCTAACAAAGTACACTTGGCATGCAGGTATGTGTTCAAAAATTATACATGGTGGGAAATTACAACCAATTCTATAGAAATTAAAAATATCCTGAGTACTATGAACAGTAGTATGCTGACAAATTGAGTAATTCAGATGAAATGTAAAATTTCTAGAAACACAAAACCTATCAAGACAGAATTATGAAGATATAGGAAATCTGACTAGAATTATAAGGAGGAGATTAAATCAATAATGAAAACCTCCAAACAAAAAAAAGTCCTGGACCAGATGGTTTCACTGAGGAATTCTATTGAACATTTACAGAAGAACCAACCAATCTTCTCAAACTGTTCCAAACAACTGAAGAAAAGGGAACATTTCATAACTCATTTTATGAGGCCAGCATTACCCTGATACCAAAGCCAAAGACACTACATAAAAAAGAAACCTAGAAGACTGATCTCCCTTATGAATACTGAGGCAAAAATCCTCAACAAAGTACTAGCAAACTGAATTTAGCAGCATATTAAAAGGATTATATACCATAACAAAGTGGAATTTATTCCACAAATGCAAGGATGGCTCAACATACAAAAATCAGTGTAATATGCCACATTAACAGAATGAAGAGAAAAATACATGATCATCTCAACTGATTCAGGAAAGGCATTTGACATAATATCCTTCTCATGATGAAAAACACCAAATAAACTAGGAATAGAAGGAAACTACCCCAACATAATAAAGGCCATATATAGAAACCCCACAGCTTACATCATACTCAGTCATGAGAAAGTATTTGCAAATCACATATCTGATAATGGATTAATATCCAGAATAAATAAAGAACTCCTACAATTCAACAACAAAAAACAACCCAATTAAAAAATGGGCAATGCACAGACATTTCTCCAAAGAAGATATGCAAATGGATAATAAGCACATAAAAAGATGCTCATCATCACTAACAATTAAGGAGCAAACCAAAACTACAATGAGGTAACCACTACATACCCATTAATAAAGCCATTATTTTATTATTTATTTATTTATATATTTTTTAGAGTTGAAAGGTTTCACATTTATTACTGAACCAACCTACTGGTACAAAGGCATAGTAACAGAAAAATCATTTCCCTGATATAACATGTCTATTGGTCCCGTAGGAAGGATGTTTACAGAGTGACAGGATAGAACATATGATCTGCACGCAGCTTAATTAAATATGTGGTGCCAACTAGGTGTGTCATCTCATGATGTGTGACACCTTCTAGACCCAGCTGGGTTTTCCTCCAGTATCTCCTCTTGGAGTTGTACCTGATTTTATCACCAGTTTTCACCCGAGTCCACTGGGGAATGGGACGATTCTGCTTGTTTCTTGGCTAGGAATCACTTGATCCTGAAAGTCTTGTGAGAAGACATGGTGAGAAAAAGTCAGCCACACATAGCAGGATGTAGCAAAAAAGCATGCCATTATATAGGGGGGGAAAAAAAGAAAAACAAAAAAGAAAACAAGTATTAGAATGTGGAGAAACTGGAATCCTTGTGTATCGTTGGTGAGAATGTAAAATGGTGCAGCCAGTCTAGAAAAGAGTATAGAGGTTCCTCAGAAAACTGAAAACAGAGCTTCCCTATGACCCAGCAACTGCACTACTGGGTGTTTACCCCAAAGATGCAAATGTGGTGATCTGAAGGGGTACCAGCAACCCAATGTTTACAGCAGCAAAAAACTATGGAAAGAGCCCAGATGCCCATCAACAGATGAATGGATAAAGAAGATGTGGTGTACACACACGCACACATGATGGAATATTACATAGTCATCAAAAATGAAATCTTGGCATTTGCAATGATGTGGATGGAACTAGAGGGTGTTATGATAAGTGAAATAAGTCAATCAAAGACAATTATCATATAATTTCACTGATATGTAGAATTTAAGAAACAAGGCAGAGAATCATAGGAGAAGGGGAGAGGAAAAAATGAAACAAGATGAAACCAAAGCGGGACACAAATCATAAGAGACTCTTTAACCCACTGAGCCACGCAGGCGCCCATAAGAGACTCTTAATCTTAAGAAACAAACTGAGGATTCCTGGAGGGGAGGGGGATAGGGGCATGAGGTAACTGGGTGATGGACTTTGGGGAGGGTGTGTGTTATAATGAGCACTGGGTATTATATAAGACTGATGAATCATAGACCTGCACCCCTGAAACAAATAAATATTATATGCCAATTAACTGAATTTAAATTTAAAATATTTTTAAAAATTAAATATTGAGTTCTCTATGATCTAGTAATTTCAGTTCTGGGTATATACACAAGAGAAGTGAAGCAGCAACTGGAACAGATGTTTGTACACCCATGTTCAAAGTAGCACTATTCATGATAGCCAAAAGGTAGAAACAACCCAAGTTGGGATATATTATTCAGCTTTAAAAAGGAATGAAATTCTGATACATTACACACAGATGAACCTGGAACGCATGATGCTAAGCAAAGGAAACATATTGATGATTCCCTTCTAGCAAGTATCTGCAATAGTTGAACTCAGAGACACAGAAAGTAGTCATGATTACCAGGTGCTAGGGTGAGGGGGGAAATAGTGAGCAATTGTTTAATGGGTACAGTTTCAGTTTGGGAAGATGGAAAATTCTGGAGATAGATGCTGGTGATGGCTGCACCACAATGTAAATGCACTTAAGTCACTGGACAGCACAGTTAAAAATGGTGAAAATGGTCAATTTTGTATCGTATATATTTTATCATAATTTAAAACGATTACCTGCAGAACAGAGGAAAGGGAACCCTTCTGTAGTGGCCTGGTGTGTGGCAGGCACTGGAAAACGAATACCACCAGCACACAGAAATCTTGTTTCTCTCCATCCTCTTGCAGTTTGTTTCCCCACGGTGAATGCCCCAGCCTGCTTCCGCCCTCTCGCTCCCCCGACCTCCCCACTCCTGGACACCTCTTCCACGAGGCCATCACCAGCCACTAGGCTTCCTTCCTTCTTGCTTTCTCTAAGCTGTCATTTCAGCCCAATGACACACCATGTCACCTCCCTGCATCACATGCCCTGCCCAGCTCCAGCTGCAGGCCAGCGGGCGACTGGTGGGGCCTCCCACATTCTCTGTCATCTCCCACCTCTCGTCCCATTTATTCCTTGACCTCAGGCTCCCAGAACCCTAAACATTATCCCTCCTGATATCAAAACCTGCTTTCTAACCCTTCGAACCAAGAATGCCTGACTGAAACTTGAAGTTTTTCCACTCTCAAGGATATTTGTATCTTAACAAGAGCTAAAAGCAAAAGAAAGACAGGGCGGAAAGGCAGGCATCAGCCAGCAGATGGGGAGTTCCCTTTGGAACGAGGAGGACTTTCCTAGTGCTCCTCACATCTGCCACATGGAGGTTAGATAGCAACTCCTCTCAAGACGAGCAGTTCTGCCCTGTCCCCTACTCCTGCTCTCAGGCCCCTTTGGGGTAGTAGCCAAAGGGTGGGCACTCCTGGTGGCAGGGGCTATGGCAACTGTGGTCCAGATGGGCACAGGGTACACGTGAATCCCCAACCACCTCCCTACAGCCTCGATCCATGCAATCTGGTGATGATTCCTGAATTGCAGGATCAAGACAAGGACATTCAGAGGACTCACGTATCATAGCTGCCTGAATGTGAGAACCAGGGGAGCACACAGGACCCAGGCCTGGCCAGTCAGAACAGTCCACAG
The DNA here is from genome assembly GCF_963455335.1 of Martes martes. NCBI lineage: Eukaryota > Metazoa > Chordata > Mammalia > Carnivora > Mustelidae > Martes > Martes martes. The sequence goes on along the minus strand of NC_137896.1, from coordinate 79,176,458 downwards.
TTCCCAGGAGTCAACATATGATCTAATCAGCTCAGTCAATAAGTTAAGTATCTTAACTCAATGTTAAGATACTTGCAGAAACTACCAGCAAAGAAGAGAGCCGGGTTGAGAGATACAGAGAGAGACAAATTACAAATGACTCTCCTCAATCTAACTGTGCTTGAAATCTTGATTTTTTTCACTGTGGACTGGAAGCTGTAAGTTGTATGAACTGATGCCTTTCCTTTCTGGCTTAAGTTGGTTTGAGGGAGGTTTATGTCTCCTGCAATCCACGACTGCTGACCAACACACTCTGTAACCAACATCATACTGCCTCCCTTTCTGAGTCCTTGATTTCTAAAATGAGATTCCTCAATTCTTCACATAAGAGACATTGCTCCTGTCCACCAAGTCCTGATCTTGTTGGACATTAAATAGGTTCCCTCTAGCCTCCAATGACAAGTAAAATGAAATGAAGGCGTTTTTTTCCTTTCACCATATGCGTGTAGCTGTTTCCCCTACCATAACTGGTAGAGCGGCATGGAGGTCTTATTTTAAATTTTAGAAGGCCATGTGGAAAATACTGGCACTTGTCAGTGTGAAGCTGTGGTATTGCACAGAGCTCCTGGATTGAAATAGTTTTTCTTCCATAACAATGGCTAAGACCTGTCAATTTTTACTAGAGGAAGGAAGGGAAAAAATGATATTAAACACCAAGATAAATAGCTACTATTTTAGTACATATACTTTCCACATAAGAGAAGACTATTCTGCTGAAAGGCCTTCATTATTTATGATCTGCAGTTAGCCTTTTCATGCAGAAGCTATTTAAAACCTCACAAAGTTAGGGCGCCAGGGTGGCTCAGTCGGTTAAGTTTACAACTCCTGGTTTTGGTTCAGGTCATGATCGCAGGGTTGTGAGATGGAGCCCTGTGTCTGCACTCAGCAGGGAGTCAGCTTGGGACTCTCTCTCCCTCTCCCTCTGCCCCTCCTCCCGCTCTGTCTCTCAAATAAATAAATTAAAAAAAAAAATAAAACCTCACAAAGTCACTACAGCTTGATAAGGCTTTTGGGCAATCCATTCATCACCCAGTTGTTTCTCCTGTAATAAGTAACACTGAGCTATACAACAGGAAACACGGCCCTTGGCAGGGGTGATGCTACCAGGTGAGCACTTCTCTCACAAAGGAAATGGGCACCAATACCCAAATGCCACAGTTCAGCAGAGGAGTCTCAAATTCACTACAAAAGATTTAGCAAAACGTTATGGCTAATATACATTCACCTAGAGTTGAAACATCTTTGAGTAACTGTCAGAAGCACTGTACTATTAATATTACATTATAACCACCCCAAATTGGGTAAATACGTTCTTGGCTTCAACTACCATAGCTGTAACACCTGTGTGCACACCCATCCCGGGGCACATGCGCTCTGCTACTAGCTTCATGAGGCTGAAAGACTCCAAGTTGAGGAGTCAATCACCCCTGAATCATCATTCCAGTGGTCCCATTCAATCTTCTTGCTTGTGAAGGGCATACCTGGACTGCAGGCAGAGGAGAACGTTTTGGACATGTATTTGAGCATCTCCTGCCTTATCGATACCATGCTATGTTTTGTTAGTAGGATCAAATTCCAAGGACTATGTGGGCACCTGGGTGGCTCAGTCACTTGAGTGTCTGGGATCAAACCCCATGTCGGGCTCTCTGCTCAGAGGGGAACCTACTTCTCCCTCTCCCTCTGCCTGTCACTCCCCCTACTTGTGCTCTTTGTCAAATAAATAAAATCTTTAAAAAAAATTCCAAGGACTATGAAAAGCAGATTAGTCTCTGATTCCATACCTCTCTGAGATGTCCAGGCAATGTGTTAAACCTGACCTGGTCCATCTATTCCTGGGAGACTTTGACCTTATGATGCCAACCCAAGGAATAGATGAGAGGTCATTCCAGCCTACCTCAGAGGAGCAGTGTTCCCCAGGGTTGTACAAACCAAGCCTTTGGCACATTACAAGGTTTATGTCCTTTATTTAAGGACAAATACCTATTCACAGATCATACTTTGATTAGCGCTGTTTGGACAACTCTATTTGTTTTATATTTTTTCTAAGATTTTATTAATTTATTTAAGAGAGAGAGCGTGCACACAAGGAAAGGGAGCAACAAAGGGGGAGGGGAAAGCAGACTCCCCACTGAGCAAGGAGCCCAGTCGGTGCTTGAGCCCAGGACCCTGGGATCATGACCTAAGGCAAAGGCAGACGCTTAACCAGCTGAGCCACCCAGGTGTTACTCGATACGTTTTAAATAACATGTGTTTTCTTTGCAGAAAATCTGGAAAATTAAAAAAGAAGGAAAGTAAAATCTTACATAATTCTAACATCTAGAAATGAGAACTGTTGAAATATACTGATTTTTATATTATATATACTGATGGTTGTACTACCCTCTCAATATAATTTTAGAACATTTTTATCACTGCCCAAGGAAACCCCTTACACATTAGTAGTGCCCTCTCCCCAGTCCCTGGCAACCACTTAACTATTGCTTGTTAAGATTTTATTTTTAAATAATCTCCACACCCAATACGGGGCTTGAATTTACAACTCCGAGCTTAAGAGCCGCATGCTCTACTGACTGAGCCAGGCAGACACCCCTAATCTATTTTCTGTTTCTATTGATTTTCTTACTCTCAACATTTCATATAAATAGAATCATACAATCTTTTGTATCTGATTTCTTCCAACTTAGCATAATTTTGCCTCATCCATGTTGTAGCAGGTTTCATTATTTCATTCATGTGAAGAAACACGTATATATTTTTATAACTTAAAAAAAAATAGAATCATGGGGTGCCTGAGTGACTCAGTCAGTTAAGCAACCAATTCTTGGCTTTGGCTCACGTCATAATCTCAGAGTCTCAGGGTTGGAGGTGGGGGTCTCCATGTTCAGCGGGGAGTCTGCTTGAGATTCTCTCCCTCCCTCTACCGTTGTTCATCCCTCCACCCCCGTTCACTCTCTCTCAAAACAAATAAATAAATCTAAAAAAAAAAAGAAAAAATTAAATCGTTATATATATACTTTATTAAACTTACCATTTTTATTATAAACATTTTCCCAGTGTCTTTTAGTAATCATCAAAAGATGATTTTTTTTTTAAAACACCGGATGTGGTGGATTTTTTTTCTAAGATTTTATTCATTTATCTGAGAGAAAGAGTGAGTGAAAGACAGAGAGAGCATGAGCAGGGGAGGGGCAGAGGGAGAAGCAGGCTCCCTGCTGAGCAAGGAGCCCAGTGTAGGACTCTATACCAGGACCCTGAGATCATGACCTGAGCTGAACGCAGACACTTAACCGACTGGGCCACCCAGGTGCCCCCAAAAGATGATTTTTTTAAAATACCTACACATTTTTCCAGTTTATAGAAACATTACAATTGTTTTCTTATTGTTGGACAAGTTAGTGCTTTTATAAATAGCACCGATGGTCATATTTATATATAAATATATGAATTAAACTCTCATATTAAAATATTAACCTTCACTTTTATTTTCAGAAGTCTATTGGCTCCTGGTTCTATCTTTTATTTTAAATCTCATCCACTTTAGGCGCCTGGGTGCTCTATCGTTAATCGTCTGCCTTTGGCTCAAGTGGTGATCCCAGGGTCTTGGGATCAAGCCCTGCATCACGCTCTCTGCTCAGTTATGGAGCCTGCTTCTCCTTCTCCCACTCCCCCTGCTTGTGTTCCCTCTCTTGCTATATCTCTCTCTGTCAAATAAATAAATAAAATCTTTAAAAACAAATCTCATCGACTTTGTTTCACTGTTTTTGGGCTCCAAATATCTTACATTTTGATCTATTGCTTTTAACTTCTATTTATTCCCTTTTTTTTAGCATATTTAATTTCTTAGTTTCAGCCTTCTATTAGCTCAGTTAAGGCAAAAGCAATGTTCTGCTTTAGATTTAGAAAACTGTTAAAAACACTTTGATTTTTGGGGGCGCCTGGGTGGCTCAGTGGGTTAAAGCCTCTGCCTTCGGCTCAGGTCATGATCCCAGGGTCTTGGGCTCCAGTCCCGCATTGGGCTCTCTGCTCAGCAGAGAGCCTGCTTCCTCCCCTCTCTCTCTGCCTGCCTCTCTGCCTACTTGAGATCTCTGTCTGTCAAATAAAGAAATAAAATCTTAAAAAAAAAAAAAAGCAAAAAAAGCCCCACTTTGATTTTTTAATAATTTGTCTTATTAACTTGTAAAATGGAATCCTAATCATCTGTAAATCCCAATAGTTTTGTTTGTTGGATCTCTTGCTTTCGGGAACAGGAAAAAAGTTGGGAAAAAACATCCATTGGTGATGTGACTTAAATTTTAAGAAACATGTTTTATAAATATGCACAATATCTCATAAAAGCAATTTTTTCTGATTCTAAACAATTTTCTTAAGCAAAGTTTTTCTTGTAGATATCAAGTCTTTCTTGATCACAAGAGTCTTTAGGTAATACTCTATATTTGAATTAAAAGAAACCCCAGAATCACAACTCTTCCATTTAGCAATCTAATTTATTAGGAACTTACTTAAACTTAACAAATCACTTTTTATTTTTCTGTTACCATTTTAAGCTCTAAGTAAAAATATTCATGGCACATCACTGATGAGCAAATGCTCAGAGAGATGTTTTCCCCTCTGTAAGATTTTAGTCAGTATTGGGCAAAAACACAAATTGGTTCTAGTAGACTTTCTTAGAACATTTTTTAGATTTACAGAAAAATTGAGAGGGTAGTACAGAGAGTTCTCACACAACTCATACCCACTTTATTATTACCATGTTACATTGGTATGGTACATTTGTAACTTTTTTTTTTAAAAGATTTTATTTATTTATTTGACAGAGAGATCACAGGTAGGCAGAGAGACAGGCAGCAAGAGAGGGGGGGAAGCAGGCTCCCTGCTGAGCAGAGATCCTGATGCGGGGCTTGATCCCAGGATCCTGAGATCATGACCTGAGCCAAAGGCAGAGGCTCAACCCGCTGAGCCACCCAGGCATCCCACATTTGTAACTATTAATGAACTACTATTGATGCATTATTATGAACTAAAGCCTGTAGTTTACTCAGATTTCCCTAGTTTTTATCTATCTTAGTTTTTCCTAGTTTTTATCTAATGTCTTTTTCTAGTCCAGGATTCCATCTAGGATACTACATTACAGTTAGTTGTCGTGTTTCCTTAGACTCCTCATGGCTGTGACAGTTTCTCAGACTTTTGTTGTTTTTGATCACCTTAACAGTTTTTGGGAGCACCGATCAGGTATATTTTAGGATGATCCACTACTGGAATTTGAGCAGACATGTTTTTCATTCCAAATTTTCTTTAAAGTAAAGGCACACACGGTTTTTAATTCCACATCTTCTACCTTTCCATTGTTGATTTACTCAAACATTTTAAATCCTTTTCCTCCTCTTTGTCTTGTTTATATTTTTCCTTTATGTACGGTGCTGTTTGGTAATGTCTGATAAACAGCACAGTCAGTCTATAGGGGTAGCTCTAAGGAGAAAGCCCACTCTACAAACGAGGGGTTGATAGCACCCTCGTCCCTCATGTCCCAACCCATCTAGTGCCCTTTCATTGTACCCCTAGACTTTAAAGCACAGCTTTCTGAAACTTCATCCTGGGTTACTTGGGAGCCTCTACTTTGTGCAGACCCCAAACCAGATTCATCTCGAATCACGCCCAAATCCTAGATCTCTAATCCACAAATGGAAAAAGTTCATGGTCTAAAATTCAGGGTCTTCAAAAGACCGAATCATTGGATCTGGGGCAAACTAGGACAGTATGGCTCTCATTAAAATGCCCTTGGGCTGATTTTATGGAGATCAAGTTGGTCTTGGACTTTGTTTTTACTTCTTTGATACTCCTTCCTTCTCCTTGAATGTGGACATAGCTTAGTAAATCACTTCCAGCAAATAAAATGCACCAGAAGTGAGGACCTGTGAGTTCTGAAAATAGGTGATAAAATGCATTATGACTTCCTCTTTGCCTTTTCTCTTGGCTCACCTACTTTGGGGGAAGCCTGCTGCCATGTGGTGAGGATATTGAAGCAGCCTATGGATGGGGGCATGTGATAAGGAACTGAATCTTGCTTTCAATCATTAGCAAGGAAATAAAGCTTCTTGCTGATAATCCTGTGAGTAGGCTTAGAAACCGATCTTCCTCCAACTGACTCTTCAGATTACTGTAGACCAACACCTTGACTGCGACCTCAAGACAGACCTTGACCCCGAATCTCCAAGCTAAACCATTCCTGAAATCCTGACTCACAGAAATTACAAGACAATGCTTACATTAAGCTGCTAAATTTGGGATCACTTGTTATGTAGCAATAGTCTGTGTTGATTATATTTTAAATTTTCTGTATACTATAATGTTTTGATATCTTAACAATCTTTCTGGCTGGGGAGACTACCCATCCTGGGGCTAGGCAATTCTTGGAGATAGTATGCTCAGCTGAGAGCATGCCTTTGATTCACAAACTAACCAATCCAGAGCCAAACGTCCTCTATCTGGCCCGTGCACCCCAAAAGGCAATATTCCTCTGCCTTAACCATCCCAGGGCCAGGCACGAGAGACCACTCCGGTAGCTTAGAGCCCAGAGAACGTATTCAAATTAGCCAATCCTAAACTGTTTGCTCTGCCTTGCCTTGTTTCTCCTGCAGACTCTTCAATAATGGCTGTGGTCACAGCTCTCTGCTCACTCTTGCCCAGCACTGGTGCTGTCCCATGTGGCCCTGCTGTGCTCTGCCTTCCAAGTCTCTAGGACTTGTGAGTATAATAAACTTTGTTTTCCTCTCTGTGTTTCCTTCTGTGGCCACACCTGACTGACTTCACATAACAGAACTAAGAACACAGCTCGGGTGAGGGAACATGTGGAGGGAGGACCAACAAAACTCTATATAGCAAATAGCCTGTTTCAAAGTGGTTCTCTCTGGGTGGGTCCCTTTTCCCGGTCAACATCACAAGTGGATCCTTTCAGTATGTGACTCACCATGGCTCTTATTTATTGTAAAATTCAGTAAGGTACTTCAAGAACTGGTGTTCTTATGAATGTGGCTTTATGTATTAAAGTCAGTTATGCTCTTCTTGGAGGTGCCTTTAATATGTTAGGATAACCAATGGAGCTAGAGGGTATTAAGAGAAATAGGTCAGTCAGAGAAAGAAAAATACCATATGATTTCACTCATATGTGGAATTTAAGAAACAAAACAGACGAACATAGGGGAAGCGAAGAAAAAATAAGATGAAAACAGAGAGGAAGACAAACCATAAGTGACTCTTAACTATACAGAACAAATGGAGGGTTGCTGAGGGGTGGTGGGTGGAGGGATGGGGTAACTGGGGGATGTGCATTAAAGAAGGCATGTGATGTTATAAGCACGGGGTATTATATATAATGATGGGTTTCCTGGGGCCCAAAACATAGGTCAAAGGAATATGGGTAAGTTTTAGTTTTTTCACTCTTGGCAGAATTAAGAGCTATCCCCAAATGACAACTTAACCTACCCTTAACACCTGCCCCTAAGGAGAATGTCCACAACTTGTTATAGCTTTCTTCCTGGGATCCCTGGCGGGATCTAGTGTGAGGCAACCTAACCACTATCTCCTACTTAGTATTAGGAAGGCACACCACCTCCAACTCTGACCCAAGGGCCTAGCCTCTAAGCCACTTCATCCAATGACCTAAACCTGCCATTGTGAAAATTAACCTTTAGATCCTTCTTTTGGGCTGCCCCATTGGAAAGCCCAACCACTTGGCCATCAAGTCCATGGGCCCCTATTTCCAGGAATCAGTTGCACATGCTTTACTTTGGACAAGTGAGGCTATCTTAGCCTCACAGGTGCTAAAATAGATGGAAGGACTAAAAGTTTGTTTCATCTTTCTTTTTTTAGTTCTCAAGGAACCTTTCATAGACACTTTCATAGGCTCCCCAGGCAGCTGTGAAATTGAGCTCTGTCACATGTGAGGGCTGTGGGAAGCATTATCATAGCACCTAGGACTATGGAAACCATGACACGATGTACCTATGGCCCTGAGACCTCCACACTCCTACATATTGGTGAAATGACTTCCTGTCCAAGAGAAAATCACACTCATTCCCCCTGAAGAAACTTGTCCTTGATTAATACAGATTCAGGCGCCACACTTAAAGATGGAGGAAAGACATTTTTGTTCTACACAAGGGTGTCCAATAAAACTGAATGTTGTGGGGGCACCTGGGTGGCTCAGTGGGTTAAGCTTCTGCCTTTAGTTCAGGTCATGATCTCAGGGTCCTAGGATCGAGCCCCACATCGGGCTCTCTGCTCAGTGGGAAGCCTGCTTCCCCCCCCTTCTCTCTGCCTGCCTCTCTGCCTACTTCTGATCTCTGCCTGTCAAATAAATTAGAATCTTTAAAAAAAAACAAAACTGAATGTTGTGGATAGACTTTGTATCTGAAGCAATGTTTTCAAGTTATATATAAAACCCATCAATGCTCATGTTAGTCCCAGGACGTTAGGGGCTGAATACAGCAAGAAACACTTGGGGGGGGGGGTGCTTCTAAAAAAAATTACCAAGGAAATATGTATCAGTTACCAAAAAAATATGTATTTTAAAAAGGTAAAAAAGTTGCCCTTTATTCTAGCATCCAGAAATAGCCACTGTTAACAAAATTACCCTTCCTAACTTTTTACACATGCCCAACTAGAAGAAAGAGTGGTTACATGTCCGGGGGCTGACCCTTACAGAAAAATGAATTTGTCCACTGCTGGCTTCCTTACGGAGAAGGTGGTAGGAGAGGAAGGCATACAAAAGAGGGGCTGCACTGTTCAGGTTCAGGAATGTGAGCTCTGGGAATTATCGGGGTGTGAATCCCTCCTTTTCTACAGGGAAAAAGGCACACAGTACCTTTTCTGAGTGTGGTACTGTGTGACCTTGGATAAGTTACTTAACCTGTCTGTGCTTCACTGCCCTCACATCAAGGATGGGGATAATTGTTCCCATAGGACTGCTGTGAGATTTAAATGCACTAATATTTATATGCTTGGAGTGGCATCTGACACATAGCAAGTACTCAATAATTATATTGTTATTTCTATTAAGAATTTAATATGGGGGCACGTGGTTGGCTCAGTGAGTGAAGTGTGTGACTCTTGATCAAAGGGTTGTGAGTTTGAGCCCCATGTTGGGTGTAGGGATTACCTAAAAATTTTTTAAAAATTTTAAAAACAGGGGGCGCCTGGGTGGCTCAGTTGGTTAAGCGACTGCCTTCGGCTCAGGTCATGGTCCCGGAGTCCCGGGATCGAGTCCCACATCTGCTCCCAGCTCCATGGGAAGTTTCCTTCTCCCTCTGACCTTCTCCCCTCTCATGTTCTCTCTCAACTCTCTCACTCTCAAATAAATAAATAAAAAATCTTTAAAAAAAAAAAAAAAAAAATTTTAAAAACAGAATCAGGTTTAATTGGGCAAAAGAAGGTGGTAATTTAACACCCGCTGGTTCTCTGAGGAGCTGAGAGCAGCAAGCTCATTGTCCGTGAAGGCTCCATTTCTTACTGACATGGAGACAGCTGGGGGTGTGTGTGTGGGTGTGGGTGTGTGTGTGTGTGTGTGTGTGTTTATGTGTGAAGATACCCACTGGGAAGGATTAAAAAAGGAGTGCTTTCTTGGAGAGGAGGGAGTAAAAGGTGGATTTCGAGACAATAAATATTAGGACCCCTGTAGAAGAGTTGTTTTTTTTTTTCTTTTCCTTGGGCTTGGGGACCCATCACACTTAGTATCCAGTTTGAGGGTCCCCCACCATATGTCATTCTCTCTAGTTACCCCCAAGCCTTCAGTAACACCTTACACAGAGCTGTTTGGGGACTTGGGACAGGAAAGGGTGTGATCACAGCTTCTTGGACTCCCACCCTCCCCGGGCTGGAGGGAGAGGCAGGGGAACCAACACACTGAAGACAATGTTTGCCAGAATTTGAGTTCCATTCCTTCGTAAGTATTCCCTTCTCTGTGTGTTCAAGAGAAATGCATTGCTAAACCTTTCTTTCAGAAATTATAACCCTCCCTCTTCTCTCCTCCACCTTAAGATGGCCGGTCAGCAACTTCTTTCCTCTCAGGTATAAAATTACTCAAAAAATGATTTCGAATCTCTTTACCCTTATTTTTCCCAAGGTTAGTAGTTTCTTAAATGGCATTTTTTTTTTTTTATCTTTAAAGGCAAATACCTCAGCTAAACTTTGAAAGCAAAAATCTGCCTCCCTCACTTTTCTTACTGTGGTAGATTATGTACAGGCATGCCACTCCTGCCCTTGAACCTTAGCTGGCCAGTGACTTACTCTGACCAACAGGATGTAACAGAAGAAATGCTGTGCCAGTTGTGGCCTAGCCCTTTAGAGGCCTATTGGCCTCTGCTTCTCCACTCTTGAAACCTGCAGCACCAGGGAAGGAGCCTCACCTTGCAGCAAGAGAGGTCCAGCTCCCGTGAGGCACTAAACATGTGAATAAGGCCATCTTAGAAATTCCAACCCATGGGGCGCCTGGGTGGCTCAGTGGGTTAAAGCCTCTGCCTTCGGCGCAGGTCATGATCCCAGGGTCCTGGGATCGAGCCCCACATCGGGCTCTCTGCTCGGCAGGGAGCCTGCTTCCTCCTCTCTCTCTCTCTCTCTGCCTGCCTCTCTGCCTACTTGTGATCGCTATCTGTCAAATAAATAAATAAAATCTTTAAAAAAAGAAAAAAAAGAAGAAGAAAGAAATTGGGCGCCTGGGTGACTCAGTCATTAAGCATCTGCCTTCGGCTCAGGTCATGATCCCAGGGTCCTGGGATCGAGTCCCGCATGGCTCTCTGCTTGGCAGGGAGCCTGCTTCCTCCTCTCTCTCTGCCTGCCTCTCTGCCTACTTGTGATCTCTATCTGTCAAATAAATAAATAAAATCTTTTAAAAATTAAAAAAAAAAGATCTGCCTTGGGAACAAGGGTGGAGGGAGTCTCTTGGCAGTCAGAGAGGGAATATATCATATCCTGAGGCTTAGCAGGGGTGGGGGAGGTGGACCTTATCAAAAGTAAGCAAAATTTATAGAAAGCTACTTGAAAAGAGGATTCTAATAAAATATATTTGAAAGGAGGTCAAATATATATTTGAAAAGAAGGGAACTCACATAGCAGCAATGGCCACAGTTGCCAAACTGTGGAAAGAACCAAGATGCCCTTCATCAGACGAATGGATAAAGAAGATATGGTCCATATATACAGTGGAGTATTACGCCTCCGTCAGAAAGGATGAATACCCAACTTTTGCATCTACATGGATGGGACTGGAAGAGATTATGCTGAGTGAAATAAGTCAAGCAGAGAGAATTATCATATGGTTTCACTTGTGGAGCATAAGGAATAACACGCTAGACATTAGGAGATAGAGAAGAGAAGTGAGTTGGGGGAAATTGGAGGGGGATCAAACCATGAGAGACTGTGGACTCTGAGGAACAAACTGAGGGGTTTGGGGGGGAGGAGGAAGGGGGGGTTAGGTGAGCCTGGCTGTGGTGCATAAACAATAAATTTTGGAATACTGAAAAAAAATTAAAAAAAAAAAAAAAAGAAAAGAAGGAAACTCATAGTATTTATCCAGACAAAGAGAAGTATGACATTGAAGATTTGTACAGGGATCATGTTTGTTCAAAGGAGTAATACACAAAGAACACTTAAAAATTTTAACTAAATATGTGACAAGAGTTTCTTTGTTTTTGTGGCTTATGGGTGGACTGATTTCCTTATCTTTATAATTAATCACATTCATAGTGGTTGTTTCCAGGGGTGGGACCAACTGTGAAATTATGCTGTATTTTTACTTCACACTCTGATTCCTTCCTCAGTATCCCTTTTGCTATGGACCCCTTCAAGTTCACTGGATCATTGTCAGTTAAGGGAGAGGACTGTTTAGTAGACTCGCACCTGGGACATGTGTGTGGCTCAGTCAGTTAAGTGTCTGCCTTTGGTCCAGGTCATGATCCCAAGGTCCTGGGATCAAGCCCCACATTGGGCTCCTTGCTCAGTGGGGAGTCTGCTTCTCCTTCTGCCCCTCTCCCCTGTTAGTGCTCCCTCTCTCTCTCTCAGACAAATAAATAAATAGAAATCTTTAAGGAAAAATAGAAGATTGACATTTATTTGCTCTCTGGGACATGGATGCTCCAAAGATGTCTACAACTGACTTGGTCATTTTGACCAAGACAAGTCCTGTCTGAGAAGGACTCATTTCTTGCAATAAATAAAAAGATTTTGTAAGTAACATTGCTCGATTCCAGCTCAATCTATTTACAAGAACAAATGGGGTGGGGCATCTGGGGGGCTCAGTAAGTTACGCATCAAACTCTTGATCTCAGCTCAAGTCTTTTTTTTTTTTTTTTTAATTTATTTATTTGTTAGAGAGAGAGAGAGAGCGAGCACAGGCAGACAGAGTGGTAGGCAGAGGCAGAGGGAGAAGCAGGCTCCCTGCCGAGCAAGGAGCCCGATGTGGGACTCGATCCCAGGACGCTGGGATCATGACCTGAGCCGAAGGCAGCCGCTTAACCAACTGAGCCACCCAGGCGTCCCTCAGCTCAAGTCTTGATATCAGGGTTATGAGTTCAAGTCTCACACTAGGTTCCACATTGTCTTAAAAAAAATAAAATATTCAGGGTGCCTGGGTGGCTCAGTGGGTTAAGCCTCTGCCTTCATGATCTCATGGTCCTGGGATTGAGCCCCACATTGGGCTCTCTGCTCAGCGGGGAGCCTGCTTCCCACTCTCTGCCTGCTTCTTGTGATCTCTGTCAAATAAATAAATAAAATCTTAAAAGAAAAAAAGAAAAGAAAATTTAAAAAAATAAAATATTAATTTTCACTTTTATTTTCAAAAGATGAAAAAAGGGCCACCTAGGTGGCTTAGTCAGTTGAGCATCTGACTCTTGATTTAGGCTCAGGTCATGATCTCAGGATCACGGGATCAAGTCCCATGTTGGGCTCCAGGCTTGGCATAGGATTCTCTATGCCAATAGGATTGGGATTCTCTCTCTCCTGTCCCTCTGCCCCTCTCCCTACTTGTGTGCGCCCTCTCTCTCTCAAATAAATAAATAAATAAATAAATAAATAAATAAATAAAATCTTTAAAAAAAAAAAAAGGAATAGATGAAGAAAGTCAGGGAATATAAAAACTAACATTGGAGCTATCAACAAAGAAGGACTAAGGTTATGGTCATGCCTTGACTTGTAGAAACTGTGCAGATGTTTCACTAGAGGATTAATATGCTATATAAAAATTTACCTAAAAGGGGACGCCTGGGTGGCTCAGTTGGTTGGGCCGCTGCCTTCGGCTCAGGTCATGGTCCCAGGGTCCTGGGATCGAGTCCCGCATCGGGTTCCTTGCTCGGCGGGGAGCCTGCTTCTCTGACTGCCTCTGCCTGCCTCTCTGCCTGCTTGTGTGTACTCACTCTCTCTCTCTCTCTGGCAAATAAATAAAATCTTAAAAAAAAAAAAAAAAAAATTTACCTAAAAGGAGGTGGATGCAATGGTGAGAAATGAAGGACAATGATAGTAAATGCTAAAATGGGGGCACCTGGGTAGCTCAGATGGTTAAGCATCTGCCTTTGGCTCAGGTCACCATCCTAGAGTCCTGGGATTGAGCCCCGCATTGTGTTCCCTGCTCAGAGGGGAGTCTGCTTCTCCCTCTCCCTCTGACTCTTCCCCTGGCTCATGTTCTCTCAAATGAATAAAAAAATATTTTTAAAAAATGCTAAAATGTTCCCAACTAGTCCAAAACTGAACTCTGTCTTATCTAACAAGCATGTCTTGCCCCTGAGTTCAGAGTTTCATTATCCACTCAGTCCTCAGTCCCCTGAGTCAGAAATCTCTAAGTTAGCACAGACTCCTTCTTCTCTCCCCATCTAATCAATGACCAAATCCAGCTGAATGAAAACTCATCTTTCTCCAAACCATTCCTCCTTTCTATCTCTCCCCACAGGTCTACCAGGATGTCATTAACCCTGCCTAGATGATCACGGGAACGGCCTGGCCGGTCTTGCTTCTGAATTTGCTTCTCTCCAACTCACCATTTACCAACGATCAAAGTTCCTTGGTCAAATACAATTCTTGTAATGCCAGTCTTGGTCTAAACCCTTCAGTGGCTCCCCATCACCTGCTAAATAACCCTCCTACTAAATAAGTTCTAGTCTCCGCCTTTGGAGTCTCCTTTCCCCAGCTTTGTTTCCCATTGTGCTGCTTAGCTTTCTCTGCACTGCTGCACTGTCCTCTCGCTGCACATATTTCTGTACTCTTGTTGTTCCAGCCTGAACTCCCAATCGTATCTCATCATTCATCTCATGTTCTCCAAGTAGCCTTCCCTGATACCCAGCCACTTCTCATGACTCAGTCGGGTGGCTCATTCAGTTGAGTGTCTGATTCTTGGTTTCAGCTCAGAACATGATCTCAGGGTTGTGAGATCAAGCCCAGCAGTTGGCCTCTGTGCTCAACCCAGAGTCCGCCTGAGGTTCTCTCCCTCTGCCCCTCCCCCTGCTTGTGCTATTTCTAAAATAAACAAATAAAATCTTAAAAAAAAATAAAGAAGTCTCCTTCAAAGGGGGGTCAGTGCCTCCCTCCCCACCACAAGAGAGGCATAAATGCAGAACATACTGATAACTGTCTCCTGGGAAATCCTCCCTCCAGAATCATTCCGAACTCATTTATAGGTTAAAGGTGAGTGACTGCTGATGCAGAAAGGGCCAGCTTTTCCATCTCTTACTTGTGTGTGGGGTCCTAGGAGTACTTGTTATCTCCCACATCAGGCTTCGCCTTTGGAGTCTCTGCTGAAATTCCAAGTCAGAACCCATTTCTAACATCCTATAACCAATAAACATGAATTTCAGATCTTGGGTAATACCATAAAGAAAATAAAATGATAGAGATTAAGAATGGAGCTTACTAGGGGCGCCTGGGTGGCTCAGTGGGTTAAAGCCTCTGCCTTCGGCTCAGGTCATGATCCCAGGGTCCTGGGATCGAGCCCCGCATCAGGCTCTCTGCTCAGCAGGGTGCCTGCTTCCCTTCCTCTCCCTCTGCCTGTCTCTCTGCCTACTTGTGATCTGTCTTTCAAATAAATAAATAAAATCTTAAAAAAAAAAAAAAAAAAAAGAATGGAGCTCACTTGACCTCCCAGAATCTGAATGAGGAAGATCCACTACTAGAAGAGATGGGGACAGAAAAAAGAGCAACTGCACAGCCCCCCAGGGAGAAACTGAGCTGGGCACATTCTGGGACCCCACAGAAGGCCAGTACACCTGGCATGTAACAATCAAGGGGATGAACAGTCTGAGCTGGAGTACAAGTAGAAGCTAGATCGTACAGGACTTTATAAGTCCTATAGCAACTTAGTTTATTCTAGATAGTGTGAAGTCTTGGGACAGTTTTATGTGGATATGATGTGCTCAGATCTTTAGGTTTTGTAAAAGATTATTCTGATCACTATGCGAAAGTAGACCATCATCAGGAAAAAGAGGACGCTGGAAGCTGTTGAGAGACGATGGCCTAGATTAGGGTGTCAGCCCCTGTGGTGATCACGCAGGTAAATAATTTAACACTCCGCCCGTTGGACCAGGCTGTTCTCATAACTGATGGTAGTCATGCCTTCAGACAACATCACAGACCTAAGGCTGACACCTTGACTGAGGCCTTGTGAGATACTACAAAGGAGATGACCCAGTGAAGCCATGCCCAGAATCCTGCCCTTCAGAAACAGTGACATAGTACCATGCATGCCATCTTATACTGGGAAATAGTGGGATAATTCATTACATGACAACATGGAACGAATAGCGCTCCCAGATGACACTGATGCTCTGTGGTGTGAGGACCACACTCTGAGCGGCAAGGTGGTTAGGGAGAAGAGTGACATCATTTGGAGAAGGGCTGAAATAATTTAAAAAAAAAAAAAAAAAGGCACTGAGTCTATGGCTTGAGAGCATCTCAGCCACGGCACATGCTGCTGTATCAACAGAACAAATTTTTGTATACACATGTCTCTTGCCCTGTTCCAGAAGTTGCTCATGATTTGTAAGTACCCTGAATAAAGAATATCACAGGGATAGGGAGTCAATAAAATTGGACAAACAAGACCTCTTGAAAATTTGCTTAGGGCTGGAAAATTTAAACATCCTATCAAGTTGTTAATTGCTGATGATTTCAGTTTATCTTCACATATTTGCACCCCTTCGTTTTAGGTGTCAGTTTTTCAAAACTGTTACTGGATTGAAGAACTTGGAGGAAAACAGAGTCAAAGTCACTGTTTCTCAGAGTGCTGTATTATATAAGCCATTCAGTCAGCTCTTCTAAGCACATGGCAGGATAAAGAGAAATAAGTACATTACATACACACAAAAATGTACAAAATTGTTCATAGAATTGCAACTCTGTTCATGATAATAAAAAGCTGGGGGGCATATCTAACAACTGGAAAATAAACTGAAACAGTCACACGGTAGAATACTATGCAGCAATAAAAAAGAATTACTGGGGCACCTGGCTGACTCAGTCAGTTAAGTATCCAACTCAATATCACTTCAGGTCTTGATCTCAGGGTCATGAGTTTGGGCCCTGTGTTGATTCCCACGCTGGACATGGAGACCACTTTAAAGAAACAAAAAGGATGCATTACTGATACACAGAGCAACACAAATAAATTTCCAAAAATTTCATTGATTGAAAAAGAGTAAAAGATACACTGTATGATTTCACTCATGTGAAGTTCAAGAACAGGCAGAATAGCAGTAAGAACAGTAAAGAACTCTAAGAAGAGTACTTAATGGACAGGCTACATGAAGCTTTCTACAGTGATAGAAATGTCTTTTATCTAGATCTTTCGGTGGTTGTATACAAATGTAAAATTCATTGAGTTGTACATTTAAGATTTGTACACTTTACTGTATGCAAAGTTTACCTAAATTTTCAAAAGAAAAAAGGAGATAATGAGGTAGATGAGTCTGGATCTCTGTGAAAAGTTCTCACCTGGAGATATAAATTTGAGATTTTTCTGCACAGAAAATATTTTAATGCCATGGGTGTGCACGAGATCAATTAGGAAAATAATCTAGATAAAGGAGAGACCCCAGGATTAAGCTCTGCGGAAGCAGAGGTTGGGAAAAGGAAAATTGGTCAGCAGAATAGACTGAGGTCAGGAATAGGAGAGGAGGAGGAGCAGGAGAATAAGGTCTCAGAGAAAATGCTGTAGGAACGAACAGTCAACTGCATAAAAGACTACTGAGAGCTAGAGATGAAGGCAGAGAAATGTCAGTAGGAAAGAGACATCCTGCTGTCAAAACAGGCTCTTTCAACCCAACATAGTCTAGTTCCCTACCACTTCCAACCCTAATTCCGACACTACTGACACAACCCATAAAACCTAAAAGCTTCTCATTTAAAGAACAACAGAAAGTCTGCCTGAAAATCAGCTGTAAAATATTTTAAATGATTTAAAAACTCACCATACTGATACAGCTCTAAGACACAGTCTTCCTTTCAAAAAACAAACAAAAAGAAACAAAACTAAAGGCCTTTTTCTTTTTATTTATTTATTTATTTATTTTTAAGTTTGTTTGTTTTTTGTTTTTGTTTTTGTTTTTTTGACAGAGAGAGATCACAAGTAGACAGAGAGGCAGGCAGAGAGAGAGAGAGGGAAGCAGGCTCCCCGCTGAGCAGAGAGCCCGATGTGGGACCTGATCCCAGGACCCTGAGATCATGACCCGAGCCGAAGGCAGCGGCCCAACCCACTGAGCCACCCAGGTGCCCTAGGCCTTTTTTTTTCTTTAAAGAAGTCTCAAAACATTCTTGGGTTGTTGTTTTTTTTTTTTTAAGTTCTAAAAAAGTTCTGCAGAATAGGCTATTTGGACCAATTTTTCTAGAGCACAACTAGAAAAGCTAAATAAAGTGTTTTAAAGTATCTGTTTTAAAGCATAGGAGAGTAAATAAGGCCATGAAGAATTATGTGCCCAGATCCAGGAAAAACAGAACGTAGGAACACTGCTGAGCCCAGTATTTGGGGCTCTGCCAAACTTGTAATTTCAGGAGATGCAGCAGAGTAGATGAATAGAGCTATGAACAGACTCATGAAGCTAGGAAACCATGAATTCAGGACCAATCCTCAGGGTTTGCACTGGGATCTGAAAGGTCACACTCTAGGAGTAGGGTTGAATAGACAGACTCTAAAGCCCAATTCTGAATTATCTCAATTTCTGAATGGATTAAGTTGCTCTGAGATTGATAGTAGTGCTAGCCATCTGCCAGAAGCAAATACCCGTTGTCTCTGGAGGCAAAGAACATTAGTTTAAGATTCAAATTATCTCTATAATTTTTTTAAAAACTGATAACTGAACCACCTTTAAAAAATTGATAACTGAACCACATTAAGACCTTCTGTTCTTCAAAACATACCATTAATGTGAAAAGGCAAGCCAGAGAGTGTTCGTATACAAAGGACATACATTCAAAATTTATAAAGAACTCCTGTAAATCAGTAAGAAGAAAACCAAACATAAACAGGCAAAAGACCTGAATGGATACTTCACAAAAGAAGGCATCCAAATGCACATAGTGAATAAATTTAAAAACATAATTATACCAGACTAAGAGCGTCTGGTTTAAAAAAAAAACTTGTCCTCCATATTTCAGATGCATGAGAATAACACAAATCAAAATTAAATTTTAAAAGCAAGTAAGATGTTGAAAGAACATCCATGTGTTAATAGCAGTCACCTTTAGGAGGTGAAATTATAGGTGATCTTTCATTTTTTTATATTGCATATTTCTGAAATTAAAAAAAGTTATTGTGGCTTTATTTTTGTTTGAAATGGATAACATTCCTATGGTCTAAAAAGCAATACATTGGGGGCGCCTGGGTGGCTCAGTGGGTTAAAGCCTCTGCCTTCGGCTCAGGTCATGATCCCAGGATCCTGGGATCGAGTCCCGCATCAGGCTCTCCACTCAGCAGGGAGCCTGCTTCCCCCTCTCTCTGCCTGCCTCTCTGCCTACTTGTGATCTCCGTCTGTCAAATAAATAAATAAATAAATAATCTTTTAAAAAAAATAATTTAAAAAAATAAAAAGCAATACATTATAATGTACACACTGAGAAGTCTCTCACCGTATCTCTGTCCTTCCCCCCAACTCACAGGACACTATGAGTTTCTTTTGTATCTTTACAGAATTTATGGGAAACAAGAAAAGATCATTAAATCTTATTCCCCTTTCCTTATACCTGGGCTGCTTTCACTTAGCAAGAGATCCTGAAGAGCTTTCCACTGCACTACACAGGGAACCGCCTTTTTTTTTTCACTGCTTCATAATGCTCCATTGTCACAAGTACTATAAAAGGAGATTTTAAAAAGAGGCAAGCAAGTCTAACTATGAGAGTCTCTTTCAAAAAACAGTCAGGGGGCCATAAGGGAGGAGGAATTTATGCACTCGTCAAAGGAAACTGAACTTTTTGAACTTTTCATGTCAGCAGTTACTGCCTTCAACCTGGACCACGGGAACTGGGTCTGCCAAATTCTTCAATTAGAAAGGAGACAGTCCAGTTTAATAAGTTTCAGTCTCTTATTTGCATTTCAACCCAACTAATCCCAGTTAACCTAGTTTCAATCCCTGTTTTGCAGAGAGGAACTAAGTGAGAACTGCACTCAAGACCTTTCACCTTATAACCCTGTCCCCTCTTTATCTTTCTCAGAACGCTATTCAGGCTTCAACCTGACTTGTGTTTCTGGAATTGCAATTCTAATTGCCAAAATAAAAGTCTGTTAATTTTCAGTGAATTCTTCCTTGGTCAACCGTATCATCGATTTTCTTTTTTTAAAATCAGTCCTCTGATGGACCCTTGGATAGTTTCCAATTTTTTGCAATCAACAACTTCAGACATCATTTCATATGTAACCAAGTGTATCTATAGGAAAAATTCTCCACAGTGGGACTGTCGGATCAAAGTGTAAAATGCGCTCTTGGTTTTGATCACACAAGAGGGTTGCAACACTCTGCTCTCCCATCAGCATTAGAAAACCCATTTCCCCACATCTTCCTCTACAGAACATATTGCCAAATGTTTCATTGTTTGCCAATCCAATGAGTAAAATATATTATCTCAGTGTAGTTCCAATTCGTTTTCTCTCATTACAACTAACCCTGGGCATCTTTTTGCATATTTAAAGTCTATTTATTTTTCTGTTGACTCTTTGTTTCCCAGTTCTTTGCCTTGTGAAAAGTGAAATAAAACACAGTTACTTATGTCAAGGGGTTTATAAATAGAGTCAGGAGGCCATTAAGGAGTGGACCTTATGCACATCCTGAAGGGGGGTGGAACCATGCATTTTTTTAACTGGGCCAAGTCCCAAGTACTTCAAGGACTAGGCACCAACACCTGCAACTTGCTACACTGATAGACTTTTGCTTAATGATAGCCTTAGCAACCAATTACCTTTAGCCAAGATTAGTTTTCTACCACCAACCCAATCAAAATTCTTTGTAAACAACCTATGCAAGCATTCCCTTTTTGTCTTTTTTTTTTTTTTACATAATATTATTTATTTATTAAACAGAGAGAGGCACAGTAAAAGAGGGAACACAAGCAGGGGGAGTAGGAGAGGGAGAAGTACTACCCTGAGATCATGACCTGAAGGCAGATGCTTAACTGAGCCACCCACGCATCCCGCTTTTTGTCTTTAAAAACCCCTGACTTTTAGTGACAAATGGCAGCTATACTTGTGGTGAGCATAGGATAAGGTATAGACTTGTAAGATCACTAGCTATTTCTGAAAACTAATGCAACATTGTGCATCAACTATACAAATAAAAAGTAATAAAAAAATAAAAACCCATTTATTTTGCTCCCTAGTGGGACAATATTTTGGTCGCTGCTGAAATCTGTGTACCCTTAATTTACAATTCTTTGATCCCAAATAAACACTTTTGCTTAATTATTGCCTCCTGACAATTTTAGGTTGCGAGTCTATTCTTCTATTGGGTTGCAATTTGTGAGATATTTTACAATGAATATTTAACATGTTTACATCCGAAAAAATGACTCAAAAGAAAAAAAAAGATGTTAAAATTCCAGTCATAAGAACGAATACACCAACCTCTCATCCACGAATTTGGAATCCGGCCAAAGAGGGATCCCACAAACTTTCTGCGACCACTTCAGCAGGACCCGGGACCCAGCAGCCCATGTTGCTAAGAGTCTCAACTGAATTCTAACACCTGTGTGCTCAAGCGCACTTGATTCCTAAAGGAAACATTGTGTGCGCATGCTCCAAACTGCCCGCGCCTCACGGGCTTCCTAACCGGAAATCGGTTGTGCATGCGCATGAACCCGCACATAAACCCGCGCTCCGGAGACTTCCCCCAATCCACTGAAGGAGCTGAAGGCTTTCGCTGCTGATGGCCTTTGTGAAAGTATTTTCGCTGGAGTTGCAGAGACAGAAGTGCAATGAGGGTGAATTTTATGAGTGAAAAAGAATTAGAGAGTGGAAGAGGCAGGTATATTCAAGTGGGCTTCAAACTAGGTTAAAGACTTCTAAACATGCTTGTCCTGAGAGCATGAGTATTGTGGGCACAGCTTCTCCCTTCCCACCTCGGTTTTCACATCCCCTTTCTCCGGTTCTACAAAAGAAAGGCACACCTCTCTTCCTCTTCATCTAACAATGACACATTGCCCCAGGGTGTCAAAGTATCTGGTAATGACAAGCAGCAGGACAGTGAAAAACACTGATCTGAATTTGGAAAGCAGTAACTCCAAGAAATTGTTTTGAAATCCTGGTGTTTTCTTATTCTTTGCTTTAAACCAGATTGAAGGAGAACCTAGTTGTCAGGCTGTAGATGATAATCTTATGATAGTTAACACAATATAATTTTTGGCATTAAGAGTCCAAAGAAATAACTAGTACTGCTATAACAAAATCTCTTCTACTTCTGTCTACTTAGCTATGTGAAGAAGCTTATCACATAAAAATGAAAACCAGAATATTTTTTATGCTGAACCCCATCATTCTGAGCAGCAAAAATTAAAGCCAGTTGAAAAAAAAATCCATTCATTTCATTAAGACAGCATTTCCAATAAATTTTTACTTCAATGTGATTTTTATCAGTTGTATATTAATATTAAAATAAATCCACAAAACATTAACTCTTAGAGACTTATGGTTATGGGAAAAATTTTAATTTCAAATGTCTTTTTCCAGCAAAGTATGATAGGGTGATGAGTAAAAGACTTTGAAGCATAAAATCTATCACATTAGGATAAATTTTGGTGAGGGAAATGAACTAGAACTAGGAGTTAAAGTAGAAAAGGAAAGATGTAAAAATTTGTAAAAGAAGACTTTTTTTTAGTGGATGATGAGTATCAAATTGTATTTAGACTTATTGGATACATTTTAAAGATTGATGTGACTTAAAATACAAATATTTACAATATTCTGGAAATTACAGCTTTTTAACTAAACAACATAAAAAATATAAATGTTAATTTTAAAATGTTCCAAGAAAGCACATAACTTTACAAAATTCTTCTAGGGTGTAGTGAGCAAAAGACTTTGAGGACTACTGCTAAAGAACTATTCTTTCAAGCTTTGCTGTGAGAGAGGATACAGAAATAGGATAGTAGCTGAAGGGTAAATGTAGGATCAAGAGAAGTATGAGATTAAGCATGCTTATATACTGATGGGAGTGTAAGGGAGGAAAAATTCTCCTCTACCCTTTTAGCTTCTCCAGCTGGGTCTAAGAATTAAACTGACATAAAACAGATTAGCAACATAAAGTCATACAAATTTTATTTTTACATGATCATGAAGGCCTTCTCAAGGGAATGAAGATGGGAGGAAGTGATCAGACCAGAAAGTTTGTATACCTTTCAGACAAAGAATACATTTGTGAAGAAATGACAAGACAAAAAAGAGTTTGGACGAGGGGCAGTAAATGGTAAGAAAGTGGCTAAGGGGGAGGGGTGGCAAAAGTAGTGGAAGAAGAATTACTTTAGTAAGTTGGTACAGATGTGTGTCAACATCGATTCCCAGTCTCTGGTGTTAAGGCTTGTTTCTTCCCTGTTACAGGGAGGACATCTTTCTCATGGAAATTTCATGTCCTGTATTTAGCACATAAAGGTAGGTCTCCTGTATCTACTGTTTCTCAAGTGCCTTCAACCCACAATAATATGCCAACATGGCAAGTTTTGGGGTGGCATGTTCTGAGCTCCCTCAGGAGTGATTTGGTAGATAGAACTAGGAAGGTGAGAGACAAAGCAATCCCGGGCAGAAAGGAGGGATTAGTCAACTTTGGTATAAGAGAAAAGAAGGTGGCTACAAGCGTAGGTAAATCATAGACGTGGTGGAAGGAGATGAAATAGTCTATCTTTTTTCAGTAGAAAATAGAATGAGATGGGATATCAGCTGAGAGGAGTGTGGGCTGTGAGAAGTGAGTGTTTAGAAAATGTTAAGAAGCAGAAGTCAAACGTATGCAAGCATGAGATTATCTGGAATCTACATTTATAAACTAGATAGACCACCAAATGGCCTGTGGAAAAACATGAGTGTTTTTGCTTTACGGAAGGGAACTTCAGCGATTCAAGATGTTCTTACCTAGAGAGAAAAACTTTAAAATGAATTTTTTCCTATTATTCAACCCTGTATAAATAGTATCAGTTTTCATTTGGCTTCAACGTTATGAAATACCCTTACCAATCTCAAAAAGTCATTAATGTTTGATACATATTGTCATCTCTGACTCTGAAAAGTCTATCCTGGAATTGTAGAGAATCATTACTGCCTTTTGGGGGGCTATTTTCACATATTTTATACCAATTTGAGAAAAAGTATGGCAGTAATATGTGTCAAAGAATGATAAAAACCTTATTATACCTGAAGTAAATATGGATGAAAATTTTATTTAAAATATTTCCTAAAAGTGCTTTGCTCCAAAGACCAAATTTTCTTTGTTTTCTTCACAGAAATCTTAGAGTGGTTTTGAGTATTTTAGAGATCATATTGGTTTTTGTAAAAACAATAGATTTTTGTCAAACTGGTCACATGATAGCAATTATATGTCTTTAGTTATTAACACATCCACAATGTAAAAAATATAATACTGAAAAATAGAGCTACTTATATTTAAAACTTTAATTTTGTCATAAGAATACATTAGTACCCTATATCTCAGGAGCTCTCTTCTAAATACCAACTGATTGAAATATAAACTTCATATCCCAAGATACAGAATTTCTTTTTATCTAAAATATTAAACCTATGACAAGGAACAGCATAAAATAAAATACTTTCTTTAAAAACAAAAATGAATGGGACGACTGGGTGGCTCAGTTGGTTGGGCAGCTGCCTTCGGCTCAGGTCATGATCCCACTGTCTTGGGATCGAGTGCCACATCCAGCTCCTTGCTTGGCGGGGAGCCTGCTTCTCCCTCTGCCTCTGCCCACCACTCTGCCTGTGCTCGCTCGTGCGTTCTCTCTCTCTCTCTGACAAATTAAAATAAATAAATAAATAAATAAATAAATAAATAAATAAATACAAAAATGAAAAACAAATACACTACATGGGGCGCTTGGGTGGCTCAGTGGGTTAAAGCCTCTGCCTTCGGCTCAGGACATGATCCCAGGGTCCTGGGATTGAGCCCTGCATCGGGCTCTCTGCTCAGCGGGAAGCCTGCTTCTCTTCCTCTCTCTCTCTCTGCCTGCCTCTCTGCCTACTTGTGATCTCTGTCTGTCAAATAAATAAATAGAATCTTTAAAAAAAAAAAATACACTACAAATATTCCTACTACCTGAATCCTGAGTTTCAGATCCTGGATTTAGGTAGGAAATAAACAAACAAACAAATAAAACTTGTTATCTAAATCTGTTTGTCCCTAAGTTTCAACTATCTAATAGCAGGAATTTGGATATCAAAGAAATGATTAAAAATTTTTCTTGAGATTCTGGTTCCTGAATTTGGATAGCAAGGAATGCCTTAAACACTCTTCTCCACACAAATACTCGATGATGTTATAATCACTCATATCTATCAGAAAAAAATGTACATCATGCTCTACTTTTCTCTCTCCTCCCTTATCCCCCAAATCCAGTCAATTAATTCCTGCAAGGTTGTATCTCATAACTCAAATCTATTCCTCCCCATCATTCTCACTTATTCCAACAGTGTCCTCATGGTCTCCCTCCAAATCATGTCACTCTTCAGTCTTTTCTTTACACTGTAACCAGAGAAAATATTCTAGAAATTTTCCTGATGGCTCTGCCCATTTAACATCCCCCAGTAGCTCATCATTGTCCTTAGCATCGAGACCTAGGTCTCCAGAGCCTCAACCCACATCTTTTCCTGCTACCCCTACTCTATTCCAAGCACATTAAGCTTGCACTGTCTTTTCCAGAAAGAGCAGCATTCTCTTATCTCCAGTGATTATGCTCTCCCTTATTCCTGGAACATTGTCATCCCAGATGTGTGAAGAGCTCCTAGTTCAGCTTTCAGCCTAAAATGTTCTCTTCTTTTTTAAAGATTTTATTTATTTATTTGACAGACGGAGAGAGAGCACAAGCAGAGGGAACAGTAGAGGAAAAGCAGACTCTCCACTGAGCAGGGAGCCAGATGTGGGGCTTCATCCCAGGACCCTGGGATCATGACCCGAGCTGAGGGCAGACACTTAACCAACTGAGCCACCCAGGTGCCCCCTAAAATGTTATTTTCTTTGGAGCATCTTCTCCTGACCTCTCTTTCTGCTACCCAAAGTGTAGAATGGGTCTTTCTTCTCTGAATTTCTATTGGACCCCATGCTCCCCCTAGCATAGCAGTTTATTCTGTGTGCATCTTTTCTATATCCCCCTAAACTCAGTAGGAGCATAGTTACTATCACCAGCTCTTAGCACAGTGTCTAAGGGCATGTAGTATATGCTTAATAAATACTGATGGACAAATGAATGTATCACCTAGTCCACAAGCTCAAATACAAACATATTCACAGTACTTTTATTTTTTCCAGACAATTGCTTAATTACTCATAAGCCCTTTTAGCAGAAACCTGTTGTTTAACAAGAAACCCATTATTTCCCACTGTGGAAAACTTTCCCATACCTTGTCCAGGTACACCAAGTAATAAATTATGTAGTCTATAATGGTTTCTGTTCTCTTAATTGGAGTCTGATCACTAGCTAATGCCATAGTTTCTCATTACCTCACATTGTTGATTTTGGAAACTGGTCCCACTCAATGCAAAACAACGCTTATCTGCTGCTTATGGATGATGCCTTGGCTTGTCTCTATCCCTGCTGGGAGGTAAAGCCCTTTGAGGGATGACGAGCTAAGCTTGCCAAGGATGTTCCACAGTTGGCCTTGTAGCGAAGGACCCAGCCTGGGGGCGCTGGGTGAGGATAATAGTAGTATATCAGGGTTCCAGAACCACATTTCTTCATTTTTCTCTGATGAGGAACAATTCCCAAAAAAGAGGCAGTTTTGTTCTGTTTTGTTTATATCAAGATAGAAAAAGTCTTGCTATGCCTTCCTTTCTAGACAAGCAGAATCCATGTACATCTACATAAGGCTTCCTTATGTCAATCTCTATTCTAGCCTGTGCTGTGAAAGAAAGGAAAAATACAAATTTGATCTTGAACAGAGTACTTTTCTGGTGGGGTACCCTAGTTTGCCAAGAAAGAAGAAACTGGCTTAGAAAGAAGAAATTGGCTTTTACTACTTTTAAAAATTGTGGTAAAAAGGGCCACCTGGGTGGCTCAGTTGGTGAAGTGTCTGCATTCAACTCACATCATGATCCCAGGGTTCTGGGATTGAGTCCTGCGTCAGCTTCCCTTTCTCCCTCTACCTCTCCACCTCACTCATGCTCTCTCTCTGTCAAATAAATAAATAAAATCTTTAAAAAAATAAGTAAAATAGAATTGTGGCAAAATGTACATAACACAAAATATAGAATGCTGCATCATGCGGTCATCCTCATGCAGGGATTGTGCTCATGTTCTCTATATAGTTCTGTTTTTTGGTTTTTTAAAAAGATTTTATGTATTTATTTGGCAGAGAGATCACAAGTAGGCAGAGAGGCAGGTAGAGAGAGAGAAGGAAGCAGGCTCCCCGCTGGGCAGAGAGCCTGATGTGGGGCTCCATCCCAGGACCCTGGGATCATGACCTGAGCTGAAAGCAGAGGCTTTAACCCACTGAGCCACCCAGGTGCCCCTATAGTTCTGGTTTTAACATAGGTATGCCAAAACAAGTACAATATGCAAAGATCTCTTGTGTATCTAGCTTTTTTTGTTTTTGCATGGCATAATGTTTTTGTTATTCACTCCTATTATTACAATGTAAAGATATTTTAAATCTATTTTTAAAGCAAATTATGTTTATAGATTGGGTTTTTAAAATATCACTATTAATATGTTAAAAAGCTAAATAGGAGTGCCTGGGTGGCTCAGTTGGTTAAATGTCCAACTCTTGATTTTGGCTCAGTTCATGATCTCAGAGTTGTGAGATTGAGCCCTGTGTCGGACTCTTAGCTGAGCGTGGAGCCTGTTTAAGATTCTCCTTCCCTCTCCTGCTTCCCCCCAACTCCCACTTGAACTCTCTCTCTCTCTAAAAAAACAAAAACAAAACAAACAAAAAGTTAAATTAACTTGAGTAATTTCTTGATTTTATATGGTGTCTATTCATTGGCCAAGAAAAGAAAGTGTCCCTAGTTACTGTTTTCAGAACCAATTGATTTCACAGGTAAGAATGTAATGGTGACCCATAGAAACATGATATCAGAACAGGGCAACAGGTAATGGCAACCCAGGACAGCCTTGGTGAGGGTGGCAGGGGCAACCGGGTGGGGCCAGAGGATTGGTTCTTACAGGGGATCCAGAAATAAATGAGTATATTTCAGATAATGGTAGCCAGATTTCTCACTGACTGGGAAGGAAGATATAAAAACAAAAAGGGAGAAAGTGAGGATGAATCCTGCAGTATTAAACTGGATTTGTAATTACCAGTATGAATTAATAGCTTACAATATAGGTAAATAGTGATACAGATAAATATAGAAGTAAAGGTATATACTTATATTTCCTAGCTTTCTCCTGAGAGTGAGCCTGGACGCAGAAACATCAAGGTACAAATGAGCACATCTACACTATGATGCTGGTTTCTAAATATCACTCTCCATTAAAAGGAACCAATGTTCCTTGAATAAATAGCTGGTTCTAGAGGGTAATGGGGAAAATACAAGTTGAGCTTAAAACAAACAATGAGGTCATGTCAAGAAGACATAGGATCTGGCTTAAGGGAGTTCCCACTGGCCAAATCTGAGATAATTATAATATTACAATAATATTTAAACATTATAACTCATTGAACTAAATAGAATTTATGATATAAACAAATGAATAAAGTACAGGGAGAAGAGACAGCTTTTTCTTACTGTATAACAGAATTAGAAAAAAATAAACCTATTTGGCAATTATCATGGTAATAATTAATTCAAGAAAGAATCATCGATGGATTCCAATACCAGCAGATAAAAATCAGTTGAGGAATTCGATATTTGTATAGTTTCAAAGTATCTCCACATAAAATACTTACTAATTACAAAGATGAATGAAAAGTAACTTCACAATGGAGAAAACTAGAAAACATCATCTTAATCAAGTGATCACCACCAACAACGTACAAAATTAACATCACCAACAATGTACAAGTTGACACTGTGTGCCACTCAATAGGATATGAGATTTCTTGAATGAATCCAAATATGAAGGGTGTTCTACAAAATGACTGTCTTATAATCTTCAAAAATGTCAAAGCAATTCCTTCTCTGAGGAGAACAGACACTCTGCTTATGGGAAGTTGAGGAAGAGTGGCAGGGTTTTCATCAATGACAGCTTCATGTAGGGACATGGGGTGGCTGGGGCATGGGGCTCTGCCTGCCCACTGAGAATCTCGTCTGCCTTCCACAAAAAAAAAAAAAAAAGTCAAGATCATAAACTCAAAGACTCAGAAACCATCCCAGATTGAAACAAATTGGAGAGACATGACAACTAGGTGCAAGGCATGATCCTAGATTGGACCCTTTACAGGTAATAGAAAAGATAATTGGGACAATTCACAAAACTTGAATGCAAGTCTCTGGGTATATATGCATATTCTCCATACTATGCTTTAACTTTTCTGTAAATTGAGAATTGTTTCAAAATCACATGTTTTTATTTTGTTTTGTTTTACTGTGTCATCCTTTACATTTATATTTATTTAAGCATTCATTCTTGTCCAAATCATTTTTCACCTCCATGATCTTTTCTTTTATCTACTATTTTTTAAATTAACATACAATGCATTCTTTGTTTCAGGGGTACAGCTCTGTGATTCATCAGTCTTACACAATTCACAGCACTCACCATAGCACATACCCTCCCCAATGTCCATCACCCAGTCACCCCATCCCTTCTACCCCCCGCCCCCAGCAACCCTCAGTTTGTTTCCTGAGATTAAGAGTCTCTTACGGTTTGTCTCCCTCTCTGGTTTCGTCTTGTTTCATTTTTCCCTCCCTTCCCTATGATCCTTTTTCTTGTTTCTCAAATTCCTCATATCAGTGAGATCATACGATAATTTTCTTTCTGGGATTGACTTATTTCACTTAGCATAATACCCTCTAGTTCCATCCACGTTGTTGCAAATGGCAAGATTTTGGGTTTTTTGATGGCTGCATAATATTCTATTTTAGATATATACCACATCTTCTTTATCCATCTGTTGGACATCTAGGCTCTTTCCATAGTTTGGCTGTTGTGGACATTGCTCCTATAAACATTCGGGTGCACGTGCCCCTTCAGATCACTACATTTGTATATTTGGGGTAAATACCCAATAGTTCTGGGTCATAGGATAGCTCCATTTTCAACTTTTTGAGGAAACTCCACACTGTTTTCCAGAGTGGCTGCACCAGCTTGCATTCCTACAACAGTGGGAGGGTTTCCCCTTTCCCGCATCCTTACCAACACCTATTGTTTCCTGACTGGTTAATGTTAGCCATTCTGACTGTTGTGAGGTGGTACCTCACTGTGGTTTTGATTTGTATTTCCCTGATGCCAAATGATGAGCACGTTTTCATGTGTCCGTTGGCCATTTGGATGTCTTCTTTGCAGAAGTGTCTGTTCATATCTTCTGCCCATTTCCTGATTGGATTATTTATTCTTTGGGTACTGAGTTTGATAAGTTCTTTATAGATTTTGGATACTAGCCCTTTATCTGATATGTCATTTGCAAATATCTTCTCCCATTCTGTCCATTATCTTTTGGTTTTGTTGACTGTTTCCTCTGCTGTGCAAAAGCTTTTGATCTTGATGAAGTCCCAATAGTTCATTTTTTAAAAATTAATTAATTTATTTTAATAAACATAAAATGTATTTTTATCCCCAGGGGTACAGGTCTGTGAATCGCCAGGTTTACATATTTCACAGCACTCATCATAGCACATACCCTCCCCAATGTCCATATCCCCACCACCCTCTCCTGTCCCCCCTCCCCCCAGCAACCCTCAGTCTGTTTTTTGAAATTGAGTCTTATGGTTTGTCTCCCTCCCAATCCCATCTTTTCATTTTTTCTTTTCCTACCTCCCCCCAACCCCCCTGCATTGCATCTCCACTTCCTCATATCAAAGAGATCATATGATAGTTGTCTTTCTCCGATTGACTTATTTCGCTAAGCATGATACCCTCTAGTTCCATCCACGTCGTCGCAAATAGCAAGATTTCATGTCTTTTGATGGCTGCATAGTATTCCATTGTGTATATATACCACCTCTTCTTTATCCATTCATCTGTTGATGGACATCTAGGTTCTTTCCACAGTTTGGCTATTGTGGACATTGCTGCTATAAACATTCGGGTGCACGTGCCCCTTCGGAGCACCACATTTGTATCTTTAGGATATATACCCAGTCGTGCAATTGCTGGGTCATAGGGTAGCTCTATTTTCAGTTTTTTGAGGAACCTCCACACTGTTTTCAAGAGTGGTTGCACCAGCTTGCATTCCCACCCGGAGTGTAGGAGGGTATCCCAGAGTTAGATGCCTGTCTAACTCTCTCCGCATCCTCGCCAGCATCTGTCATTTCTTGACTTGTTAATTTTAGCCATTCTGACTGGTGTGAAGTGGTATCTCATTGTGGTTTTGATTTGTATTTCCCTGATGCCGAGTGATGTGGAGCATTTTTTCATGTGTCTGTTGGCCATCTGGATGTCTTCTTTGCAGAAATGTCTGTTCATGTCCTCTGCCCATTTCTTGATTGGATTATTTGTTCTCTGGGTGTTGAGTTTGCTAAGCTCTTTATAGATTTTTGATACTAGCCCTTTATCTGATATGTTGTTTGCAAATATCTTCTCCCATTCTGTCAGTTGTCTTTTGGTTTTGTTAACTGTTTCCTTTGCTGTGCAAAAGCTTTTGATCTTGATGAAATCCCAATAGTTCATTTTTGCCCTTGCTTCTGTTGCCTTTGGCGATGTTCCTAGGAAGAAGTTGCTGTGGTTGAGGTCAAAGAGGTTGCTGCCTACATTCTCCTCAAGGATTTTGATGGATTCCTTTCTCACATTGAGGTCCTTCATCCATTTTGAGTCTATTTTCGTGTGTGTTGTAAGGAAATAGTCCAATTTCATTTTTCTGCATGTGGCTGTCCAATTTTCCCAGCACCATTTGTTGAAGAGGCTGTCTTTTTTCCACTGGATATTCTTTCCTGCTTTGTCGAAGATTAGTTGACCATAGAGTTGAGGGTCTATTTCTGGGCTCTCTATTCTGTTCCATTGATCTATATGTCTGTTTTTGTGCCAGTACCATACTGTCTTGATGATGACAGCTTTGTAATAGAGCTTGAAGTCTGGAATTGTGATGCCACCAACTTTGGCTTTCTTTTTCAATATTCCTTTCGCTATTCGAGGTCTTTTCTGGTTCCATATAAATTTTAGGATTATTTGTTCTATTTCTTTGAAAAAAATGGATGGGATTTTGATAGGGATTGCATTAAATGTGTAGATTGCTTTAGGTAGAATAGACATTTTCACAATATTTGTTCTTCCAATCCATGAGCATGGAACATTTTTCCATTTCTTTGTGTCTTCCTCAATTTCTTTCATGAGTACTTTATAGTTTTCTGAGTATAGATTCTTTGCCTCTTTGGTTAGATTTATTCCTAGGTATCTTATGGTTTTGGGTGCAATTGTAAATGGGACTGACTCCTCAATTTCTCTTTCTTCTGTCTTGTTGTTAGTGTAAAGAAATGCAACTGGTTCCAATAGTTCATTTTTGCCCTTGCTTCCATTGCCTTTGGCAATGTTTCTAGGAAGAAGTTGCTGCGGCTGAGGTTGAACGGGTTGCTGCCTGTGTTCTCCTCAAAGATTTTGATGGATGCCTGTCTAACATTGAGGTCTTTCATCCATTTTGAGTCCATTTTTGTGTGTGGTGGTGTAAGGAAATGGTCCAGTTTCATTCTTCTGTATGTGGCTGTCCAATTTTATGAAAGGACTTCTTAAATAAGCCACAAAAACCACCAACCATAAAGGAAAAAATTGGTAAATATGGGGGCGCCTGGGTGGCTCAGTGGGTTAAAGCCTCTGCCTTCAGCTCGGGTCATGATCCCAGGGTCCTGGGATCGAGCCCCACATCGGGCTCTCTGCTCAGCAGGGAGCCTGTTTCCTCCTCTCTCTCTGCCTGCCTCTCTGCCTACTTGTGATCTCCCTCTGTCAAATAAATAAATAAATAAAATCTTAAAAAAAATTGGTAAATATGACTACATCAACATTAACTTCCATGAAAAAAGGCACCTTAAACAAAGTGGAGAGAAACGTGAGTCTGCAAAAAGATGCTTATAATGCCTATAAGCATACAGGACTGTGTTCTTCAGAATATAAAGGAATCCTACAAAATCAATTTTTGAAAACTCAATAGAAAAATGGGTAAATGATGGGGCACCTTGGTGGCTCAGTAAGAAAAGTATCAGACTCTTGATTTCAGCTCAGGTCATGATCTCAGGGTCATGAGATTGACCCCGACGTCAGGCTCTGCACTGAGCATGGAGCCTGCTTAAGATTCCTTCTCTCTCCCGCTCTGCCTCCCACCCACTTGCATTCGCTCTCTAAAAAGAAAAGAAAAAAAAAATGGGCAAAGTATATAAATAGGCAATTTTTAAAACAGGAAACACAGGGGCGCCTGGGTGGCTCAGTGGGTTAAGCCTCTGCCTTCGGCTCAGGTCGTGATCTCAGGGTCCTGGGATTGAGCCCCGCATCGGGCTCTCTGCTCAGCAGGGAGCCTGCTTCCCCCTCTCTCTGCCTGCCTCTCTGCCTACTTGTGATCTCTCTCTCTGTCAAATAAATAAATAAAATCTTAAAAAAAAATAGGAAACACAAATGCCCAATAAAAATGTGAATATATGCTCAACCTCAGTAATAATCAGAGGCTTATAAATAAAAATAACAAGACAACATTTCCTGTTCTCACTGGGCTAGTGAAAACTAGTCTATCAGTACTGTGGCAACCATTCACAAACATTCAGACCCTACAGTAGAAATGGGAGCTCTTTGAAGTTAGAGGTGTTACATGGCTTATTTGGGCCAAGTAACTATGAGCAAAAGTGATGCATGTCATTTCTGTGCAGAAACTTTAACAGCCAAAGTGCAAGTGTTCCCCTGCCTCATGGAAGCTTGTGTCGGGTTGGAGCCTCTGTCACCCAGATCCCTAAGTGACTCTGATGAACAGAGCTTCACCGCTGACCCACATTGTACTTGTAGTGTGAGCAAGAAATGAGACTTTGAATCAAGCCACTGAAATTTTGTGGTTGTTGGTTATTGTGGCATGATTTAGTCATCCTGACTGATATAATCGTAATTCTTGGTGAGAAACCTGAACAACAAGGACTCTCATCTACTACTGGTAGGAGTCTAAGCCGGCACAACAACTATGGAGAAGAGTTTAGAAATACGTGGTCAAGTTGATGATGTGCATACTCTAAAACTCATGTGTGCACAAGGATAATGCTCAAAAGTTTTAACTGCAGGGATGCCTGGGTGGCTCAGTCAGTTAAGCATCTGCCTTCTGCTCAGGTCATGATCTCAGGTCCTGGGATCAAGCTCCACATCTAGCTCCTTGCTCAGTGGGAATCCTGCTTCTCCCTCTGCCTGCTGCTCCCCCTGCTGGTGCACTCTCTTTCTCTGACAACTAAATAAATAAAATCTTTTTTTTTTTTAAAAGACTTTATTTATTTGACAGACAGATCACAAGTGGGCAGAGAGGCAGGCAGAGAGGAAGAGAGGAGGAAGCAGGCTTGCCACCGAGCAGAGAGCCCAATGCGGGGCTCGATCCCAGGACCCTGAGACCATGACTGAGCCGAAGGCAGAGGCTTTAACCCAGTGAGCCACCCAGGTGCCCCTAAATAAATACAATCTTAAAAAAAAAAGTTTTAAGGGAGCCTTGGTGGCTCAGTGGGTTAAGCCTTTGCCTTTGGCTCAGGTCATGGTCTTGGGGTCCTGGGATCGAGGCCCTCATCAGGCTCTCTGCTCAGTGGGGAGCCTGCTTCCCCCTCTCTCTCTGCCTCCCTCTCTGCCTACTTGTGATCTCTCTCTCTCTGTCAAATACATAAATAATATCTTAAAAAAAGTTTTAACTGCAAAAAAAAGTTATAATTGCAGCATTATTTTAAGAGAAAAACTGAAAATAACCTCCATGTCCACTGACAGGAAATGGATAAGGACATTTTGGTAGATTCACAGAATAAATTACTATAGAATAGCTAAAATAAACAAACTTAACCTGTCTCAAAATTTTTAAGTCTCAGAAACATAATTTAGGGATGCCTGGGTGGCTCAGTTGATTGGGCAGCTGCCTTCGGCTTGGGTCATGATCCCAGCATCCTGGGATCGAGTCCCGCATCGGGCTCCTTGCTCAGCGGGGAGCCTGCTTCTCCCTCTGCCTCTGCCTGCCACTCTGTCTGCCTGTGCTCACTCTCTCTGACAAATAAATAAATAAATAAAATTAAAAAAAAAAGAAACATAATTTAGATTCTAAAAAATCATATAAGGAGATATAAGGTATGATTTCATCATGTATAACGTTTATATAGTATATTGTGCTATGGATAGATGATATATGTAGTTAAAGTCTAACAACATATGCATGGGCATAATAAACAACAAATTCAGTCAACTGTTTACTTCCAGGAAAGTAAAAGCTAGAAGAAGGATTATCTGTAAAAGGATGAAGGTTTTTGGAATGTTTCATTTCTTATAAAAATATATGTATCATGCTATTATGTCAAAACGCTGAATGGAGGGTACCTAGATGTTTGTTGTATTACCCTCTGGACTTCCTCCGTCTACTTGAAATATTTAGTGATAAGCAAAAAGAGAATACCAGCAAGCAAAAGTGAAAAGAAAGAGAATCCATAATTCTGCTTCCTCTGCTCTATCGCTGACATACCCTCCATTTACATATTGACGTAAATCTGTCTACTGTCTCTGCCCAGCAGGACAGGAGGAACAGGGCGGCTGATCTCTGGACAACTGCAGTGAGGACAGTGCCCAGAGTTTGGCTGGCTAGGAAATCCGGACCTTAACTTACTGATTTAAAGGATATTGTTTGGTAAGGTAAAATATTTACTAAAAGAAGGAATATTTCATTATTATATATTTAACAAATTGTATTAACTCACTTTTTCTCGCTTATTTTGGCTTGTTCAGATTATTTAAATGTTTTTCCCCCCTCTCCATTTTTCAGAACCACTGTAGCCTTCTAAATGCTTATAGAACCTGTAGAATAAATATGCAAGAGCATGGCTGTGAGAATAGGCAGTTCTGGCACTGAGGAAGGGCATCAACTTTAAACTTTATCTGAAAAGTAATATTCCTTGTTCTTTTTCTGTTTCTCTTCCTTTTTCTCACTTGCCTCCTAGGATTCCTTATGTGTTTTAACTATAATTTCCCTCACTAGTTGTTTTTCCAATATTCTGTTTCCTTATACAAACAGTATACACAGGCACACTTGGTAAGGAGGCTCAGTGTAAAGTGCATTGTGTGATTTCATTTAAGTTATGGTTTCCTTGTACTTTTAGTGCCACCTTATGGCAGTGCTCTGCTGTCAGAATCCGTACTAGTCTGATTTTTTTTTTTTAATGCTCCCGAACATATTTCTGGCTGAGGTTTACAGTGTTGTCATTTAAAGATATCACCTTGGGGCTCCTGGCTGGCTCAGTGGGTGGAGCATGTGACTCTTGATCTTGGGGTTGTGAGTTCAAGCCCCATGTTGAGTGTAGAGATAACTTAAAAATAAAATCTTTAAAATAAATAAAATAAAGGTAGATATTGTGTCACATAGCAGTGTGGTTTTCAACCCATCTGTGTAACAGATTCACCCGGTGACCCCAGGTTCATTCCAGAACAACTGTCAGAAAGTCTGATTCATCAGACAAAGCTAGATGTCATTTAATAAATATCAGTTACACTACTTACTACTTACTGGGAAAAAAGTCCACTTTCTTCCCTGAGTAGATGACTACTTATGGTTAGAAGAATGAATACACGGCCATCTGCAGGAAACAGCACACACTGACATCCACTATCTAATTTGCTTTCACCAAGCCCCGCCCCCTCACTCTTTTCTGAAGTCTAGTATCTTAACAATCATTATTTATTCATTTGAGTAATCTCTATACCCAGTGTGGGGCTTGAACTCAAAACTCTGAGATCAAGAGTCACATGCTCTTCTGACTGAGCCAGCCAGCACCCCCTACAATCATTACTTTAACATCTCTATCAGGCATATGACTTATATTCCTTTCACTTCGGTCTCTTACAACTGCTGGGAGCACCCCACCTGGCTTTGGCAGATCTGCCCTTTCCAGTCATGCCTCATTCCCTTTGCTGTGGGTCCTCTCCCCCAGAAGACTGGTGCAAACCTTGCCAATACTGAGTCTCCTGACCAGAGCACTTTGCATTTTACGGGCCCTGCCTAAGTCCTACATGTGCCTTGTTAAAACTGTGTACCATGTCCATGTATGCTTTGCAGATCCACCCAGGCTGGCCCTGGTCCTTGCAAGGTAGCAGGTCTCATTTCACAAGTGGATCAGCACATACCTTGTTAACCAGGGCCACAAGCCTGGCAGCGCGCACACTGCCCTGACAGGAGCCAACACTACTGCAAAGTTACTCCTGCCCTGGGGTGAGGGGTAGATAGCCACATACACCAGTTAGACAATGGCCCCAACAGTGGGCTAGGGGCAGACAGTTTGCTCATTGCAGCCTCCACCCACCAACAAAAACTTCTCAGGGGACAACACAGGGAAAGCATCCAGCAGTTTGGTGCTATTGGGTGCTACTGCATCTCTGGCAAATGCCTGGTCTGACTACACTCAGGCCCAATGTGATTCTAGACTGCACTACATGAGAGGACCTCCTCCTCATAATGCCATCACCCCCAAGATCAAAAGATGTAGCTGACTTTCCCAACAGAGAAACAGACACAGAGTATTAGACAAAACAAGGAGACAGAAGACTATGTCCTAAATGAAATAATGACAAAACCATAGCAAGAGACCTAAGAAAAATGGAGATAAGTAATAAGCCTGATAGAAAATTTAAAGTAATGATCATAAAAAGATACTCATTGGACTTGAGAAAAGAATGGAGGACCTCAGTGAGACACTAACACAGAGATAAAAAGAACCAATCAGAGACGAAGAACATAATAAATGAAATAAAAAGTACACTGTATGGAATAAATAGTATGCTAGAGGAAGCAGAAGAAAAATTAGTGACCTGGACGACAGAATAACGGAAAGTAATCAAGCCAAGAAGGTGAGAGAAAAAACAATTATATAAATGGGAATAGACTTAAAGAACACTCCATAAAGTGTAATAATATTCACATTATAAGGATCCCAGAAGAAAAAGAGAGAGAAAAGGGGGCACAAAATTTCTTTGAAGAAATAATAGCTGAAAACTTTGTTAATCTGGGGAAGAAAACAGATATCCAGATCCAGGAAGCACAGAGGTTCCCCCAACAAAATCAACCCAAGGAGGTCTACACCCAGCCACATAGTTATTAAAATGGCAAAAGTATTGAAAAAGAGAATTTTCAAAGCAGCAAGAGAAAAGAAGACAGTTTCATACATAGGAAACCCATAAGGCTATCAGCAGACTTTTTAGCAAACTTTGCAGGCCAAAGAGAAGTGCCATGATGTATTCAAAGTGCTGAAAGGGAAAAAAAAAAAATCTGCATCACAAATAGTCTATCCAGCAAGCCTACCATTCAAAATAGAAGAAGAGAGAGAGTTTCCCAGGCAAACAAAAGCTAAAGGAGTTCATCACCACTAAACCAGCCCTACAAGAAGTATTAAAAGGGACTCTAGGAGTGGAAAGGAGAGACTATAAGAAAGAATAAGAAAAGTAAGAAGCACAGAAGCAGTAAAAGTAAGTGTATCTGTAAAAATCAGTCAAGGAACTCACAAAATAAAAGGATGTAAAGTATGACACCATGCAGCTAAAATGTGGGGTGGAGAGGAATAAATGGATTCAAACTTAAGTGATCATGAACTTAATATAGACTGCTATATACAGAAGATGTTATACACAAACCTAATGGTAGCCACACATCAAAAAACAGTCATAGATACACAAAAAATTAAAAGAATCCAAAAATATCCCTAAAGAGAATCCGTGAACTGTGAGAGAAGAGAGCAAGAAAAAGAAAGGGTATTAGAGAAGAACTACAAAAAACAACCACAAAACAAGTAACAAAATGGCAAAATACATATCTATACCTATATCCCTATATACTTTGAATGTAAATGGACTAAATGCTCCAATCAAAAGACATGGGGTGACAGAATAGATTTTAAAAAGTAGATTAAAAAAAAACAAGACCCATCTATAATGCTGCCTACAAGAGACTTATTTCAGACCTAAATACACATGTAGATTGAAAGTGAGGGGATGGGGCCCCTGGGTGGCTCAGTCGGTTAAGCAGCTGCCTTCCACTCAGGTCATGATCCCAGGATCTTGGGATTGGGCCCTGCATTAGGGTCCCCTCTTCCTTGCCTGCCACTTCCCCTGCTTGAGCTTACTATCTCCCTCTCTCTCTCAATCTGTGCCAAATAAATTTAAAAAAAAAAAGGAAAGAAAGAAAAGATACATCTTGGCAGGAGGGCGGCTCTAAGACTATCTGTAGTTCTCTCTCCCTCCTTCAGTAAACGTCCGAAAACAGTATAGGTCACTACCAGTATCAGGAAATGGTTTTTCTATCTAGCTCCTCCCTCAAATTCTGTTAACTTTGTCTAAATATATGCCAAACCCTTTAATATATTTAAGTAACACATGATGCCATAACAACCACCAAAGTATTAGGTGCCTCTTTTCTTTCTTGCACTAAATACACAGCCACACCCACCATTCTTAGCAATTCAAAACATAGGAAGAGGGATATAAAACTCCCATCTTAAAGAATTTAAGGCTACTTTGCAAATATTAAAATAACAATGCAACAATAATAATAGTTAACATTGATAGAGGGTTTACTATAAGCCAGAAAGGACTGTTCTAAATGTTTTAGATTTATTAAATCTTTTAATCCTCCAACAATCCCATAAGGGTGGGAACACTGTGGTCACCACGTCATCTTCCCCACCAGATCTGCTTTAAATGAGAGTGGGGAAGCTATTTGAATTGAACTGGCTAGGCATCCCAGTACCTTTTACCGAGGAGGTACAAAAAGGTGAGATTCATAATAGTTGCTCAATGAATAGCTGAAGGATAGCTGAAGAACCAATCTCAGGCATTAGATGTAAAAGGTATTTTCTGTTGTTTTTATATTAAAATTTGCCCTTAGCAGATTAGCATCATAGGGATTTAGCCTCAGCTTCCAAAGCAATTAGCACATCTCACAATATCTGGCTGAATGTTCTGAAGAGGGAAAACGACGACATGATGCAATAGTGTGGAATCAGCCCTGCTACCAGGTAATCTTTCTGCAATATTTTATCCCTTAGATATTTGGCTGAATCTTTACCAGGATAACCTCACTTAAAGCCATCTTAAAATGTATAAAGTACACCTTTAAAGAAGCTAATTTTTTCATGAAAGCCTGTGCTCTAGAGCCCACCCAGACTATTTCTGAGAGGGTGGAATGATTCAGATCAAGGGACTTTGCAAACAACTCTTGGCATTAACATTTATTTCAATTAAAGACATGTGAATTCAGAATTAATGTAAAGTAAAACCCTTCTGAAGTATTTGGCAAAAGAAATACTATTAAGAATATGATTACAATGTTTTTGGTACCTGTGCTATATATTACAGACATTAACAAAATAAAAATCATATTCTGAAGAGAATCAAAATCCGAAAAATTCTGGTTTGTAAAAATCAATTCACTGGTACAGTCCTCCCAGGGGAGAAGCAATTTGCCTTTTTACCATTAGTTAAAAGTCTAAAGAGCAGACTTCCTCTTCTAGTAGTGACCATGACTGCACTATAGAACATGGACAAGCCTAAAGCCTTTTTGAGAATACAGTAAGAAAAACAAGACTCTGGTTTTTAACAGAGCTTACAGATCATGTACCATAAAACATTTTCTTTAAAAAAAAAATTTTATAATCTATTTCAAAAACATCAAACTGAAAAACATCTAAACTGGAACAAAATTCACAAACAGAAGTTCAAAAAACTTGGAAAAGCCACACATATAACATTGAGTAACATCTAGCTTCATTTATCAACTAAAACACTCACTTAAAATGATTTCTGTATGTGTTAACTGAGTTTAGCACTTCAGTATTTCAATAGAGACTGCCATTCTGTCACTGCCATTCTGTCTTATCAAAGCCTGTTCTCTAAATAATTTGAAGAAATTCCAATTACAAGACAAATGAAGACTGTAAATAGAAACAGTGCATCTTAAAGTTTTCCAGAGGTCTACACACAAGTAATTTCCAAACACATAATTTTTCATATGCTTACGGTTTGGAACAAATTTTCCCTGAGCACTCTTTCTGCTTGGTTAGAAAAATTAAGACATGATCTATAAAATAGAATTTAGTTTGATTTCTACTGAATGCATGCCATTTTTCACCCATCAAATGTACTTGGGAATGTTGCCTTCTAGATATTGCTAAAGTAAAAAGTAACTTTAACTGTTGGAAGGGGCTATTTGAATGGCTTTTGAAATATGGTTAAGTTTTAGAGCCCCGAGAACTGCACAGTGGGTGTTTCAA
Organism: Martes martes; assembly: GCF_963455335.1. Taxonomy (NCBI): domain Eukaryota; kingdom Metazoa; phylum Chordata; class Mammalia; order Carnivora; family Mustelidae; genus Martes; species Martes martes. Next base: position 79,135,212 of record NC_137896.1, on the reverse strand, counting down.
ACAACTGAAATGATTTACGATCCTAAAACTATCAATAGTTATTTTAACACATTCAGAATGGCACTAGTGTCATAGAACAAGAGGTAATAATCAGTAATTTCAGCTCAGATAACCAATAGATAAGCATTAAAACTGAAAGAAAAACAAGTTGGATTAACATTGTGCTTTCCATGGAATAATGCTGAAAAAAATTAACCCTTCTGGCCAACACAGGAAATACCTCACACCCTGAAAATGTATTTAATGCAATCTGGAGACCTGTCACTCCTTAATATTCATGCAAACTTAAAATTAGCATCACTGGGAGTTTCATCACATAAGCTGCAGTTCCCAATGCTATCCCAAGATTTACAGCCCAAAAGACATGCACAGCACCACCACCCAGCTGTGGTCCCTTAATTTTTTAAGGTCTTAAAAAGTCTTAGCTACTTGAGAGTTTAGGTATCCTCTCTTTCAAATAAATAAAGGATAACAAATATCAGGAGTCTTAACTATGCAAATTTGTAAATGCTAATTTTCTACATAGCCTAGTATCACATTAAAGGAAAATCAGATTTAAGAAATTTCATATTTACAATTTTAGGTTTCAGAAGGCCTAACTATGTGTTTCCCTCAACGTTATGATTTATGTAGTTTGCAAGATTAATTAACAAATAACTTAAAACATTTAGAAGTCATTGTTCTGAAGATCTTCAAGAAGTGAGCAATTTCAGATGTCCAGAGGTGTGTCTTCTTTTTAGTTATAGTTAAGGTGCTTTATGCAGGACGCCCTGGACCAAAACGGCTTTTAGACCTAGATTTTTTAAATAGAAAAGAAGGTCAGAGGTGCTTCTAAAATAATGGGAAGTTGCTGTTGCTTTAGGTTATGCTTGTTTGACAACATCAAAGTTTAATGAAATTTCATGTAGCCCCATAATCCATTTTTAAAATCCCTTGAAGTGACACATATTTTGGAATTCAGATTTTTGGGGGGGGATAGGGAGATAACATCATATATATATTGTATATTATGGATTGGAGCAGTGCCCTATAATCAAACACATTAATGTTTCTTCAGTGAAACAAATGAACATTTATATTCAGTGAGATAAATAAAAACTATAAAAAGCATCATAGTAGCTCAGTCTGGATTTGAGTTGCCACAAGTGTAAAAAAGTCTTGTTGGCTTTCTGAGGTTTCAGATTTCAGAATTGCTGATAAGGCATTTGGATCTGTAGTATTAATGATCCAATCTCAGTAACTATTGATCTTTAAAAGAAAATTTGTGATTTAAAATGACAGAGAATCCAACAAGTTAGACTTTATTAAGAGAAATAAAATAAGGAACAGGAAAGACTTCAATGATTTAAACAAATAACATATAACCTATAAACAGTATAAAATTCTACTAATTCACAGTAGCAGTAGAGCTTACATTCCCATCCGCTGCTGGCTCAGAACAGAGCTGATTCAATCAACAGAAAACTTAAAAAAAAAATACTCTCATTAAATTTTGTGCTTATGACCTTTTCAAGCCTTAAGTTTAAGTTAAAATCTGGTTCTGATTAGTGTCTTGATGATCTAATCCTTGAAACAAAACAAACAAAACTGCAATTATGTGCTGCTAGTGTTCATACGATTTTCCCTAGAAAAAGAAAATCACAGGGCACCTGGATAGGTCAGTCGGTTAAGCGGCCTACTCTTGACTTCAGCTCAGGTCATGATTTGAGGGTCCTGGGATGGAGCCCTGCATGGGCCTCCATGCTCAGGGGGTGGGGCGGGGGGAGTCTGCAGGAGATTCTCTCTCGCTCCCTCCCTCTGGCCCTCCCCCTGTATGCACTCTCTCTCTCTCTCTCTCTCTCTCTAAAAATAAATAAATAAATTTTCACCAAAAAAAAAAAAAAGAAAGAAAGAAAAGAAAATTATTTCAAAGCAAGTGGCATTCTGAATTTGTTTATACTGATTCACCTTGTATTTTTTTCTGAGCTGCTTTGCCGTGTAGTGACTGGCACTGAGGCCTTGATTTGCGCTTCGAGTCTGGAATAAATACCTCCTGCGAACTACAGAGAAAAGTGGCAAAATGAAGTTGTTATTTTTATGGAATCAACAGAAGCTCTGCTTTATTAAAATGGCATTACTTTTTAGCTAATAAGCAGTTTTATTTTGATTTTTAAAATTCAGGCTCTTTGAATTATAATTTCTGTGAATAGTTTTACATACAGTGAAATTCACCCTTTGTAGTGTATAGTTCTGAATTCTGACAAATGCATACAGTGGTATAACCATCATTACAAGGGAGACATACATCACTTCCACTGCCCCAAGAAAACCCCCTGGTGCCTCTCATAAGTCAACCCATTGCCACCATCAGCTCCTGGAAACTACTGATCTCTTTTATTGTCTCTATAGTTTTGTATTTTTCAAAACATTATATAAGTAGAATCGTACAGCCTGGAGCCTTTTTAGTTTGGCTTTTTTCACTTTAGCATAATGTGTAGGAGATTCATTTATGTTGCTGATTTATCACTAGTTCTTTCTTTTTTATATGTATCACAGTTGGCTTATTCATTTACCAGGTAAAGGACATTTGGGTTATTTCTAGTTTTTGGCAATTCTGAATAAAACCACTATAAACATGTGTGAACTGATCTCTGCAGTGAGTAAGTGTTTAACTTCATAGGAAACCGACAGTTTTCCAAAGCGACCATTCCTTTCCATGTCCCTACTAGCTACCTATGAGAGTTCCAGTTGCTCTCCATCCTGGCCAGCATTTTTTTTTTAGACATTCTAGTTGGTATCCAGGGGTATCTCACTGAGGTTTAAATTTACATTTCCCTAATGACTAATGATGTTACACCTTTTTGTGTGCTTATTTGCCATCTGTAGCCCTTCTTTCATGAAGTGTCTGGTTAATCTTTTGCCCATTTAGTTTTATTGGATTATTTATTTTATTATTGAGTTTTCAGAGTTCTTTGTATATTCTGGACACAAATCCTTTACCAGGTAAGTGTTTTACACACAGTTTCTCATAGATTATGGCTTATGTTTTCGTTTTCTTAATAGTGTCTTTTAAAAAAAAAGTGACACTCAAAAACACTCATTCAAATTTTGATGAAGTCCAAATTGTCAATTTTTTCTTTTATAGATCATGCTTTTGGTGTCACACCTAAGAAATATTTGCCTAACCAAGGTCACAAAGATTTTAGAAGTTTTAACACTGTATGTTAACTAAATTGGAATTAAAATTAAAAAAGGAAATATTTTAGAAGTTTTATAAGGAAGTAAATTTTTAAATAAAAGAATTAGGGCAAGAGTAATTATAAATACATAATACTAATACTAATGTTAATAAATAGTGTTATGACTAATACATAACTTTAGTAAGAACATAGGTATTTCTAGTCATCACTTTCAGCAAGATGACCTCTTATTTTAGAAATAATATCTAAGCACTGCCTACAAAGTTAACTGAAATCAGCAACTTCCAAAAAGTCACCCTCTGGGTAGTCAGTATTTGGTCAGCCATTCACGGTTAATCTACTGTTGGTGTGACATTATACTTCCAGGAATAACCTACGTTACTATGTGTGCTATAGAGGACCCATGGGCCATGGATAATAACATGGAGAACATTTGTCTGAGTCAAGCTAACCGGGATAGAATATAAAAATATATTAAAGTATTTAAATTGGTCTTTTCAGATTCTGCCTAGAGCATCTTTATATACCTTATAATGAAAACAAAGTAGGAAGGTATATCTAAGCGAGTATACTAGCACATAATTCTTACTTCTTTTGCTTCCTTTGACTTGACTCGGTCCAGATCACCCAATCTCATCTTTATAAGGTGCCCTGTAATTTCAGACATCCGTCGCTGATCTGGAGGTAAGAAATGATAAACCTAACTTTTTATGAGGATGATTTATAATTTTTATTTCTTAAAGAACACTTTAGTTATCGAGAATTTATGAAAATACCATTGGATACCATTTTATAGACATATACACTTATTTATCTTTGAAGAACTTCAGGCAGCAAGTGGCAAATAGCTCATATAGACAATTGTGCTACTTTTAAGGCTACTGTAAACCAACCTAAAACATGATAGTCATCTTTAGAGTGCAAGTAAGGGGCAACAGTCAGCTTGACACCTCCAAACCACAGGTGTATATTATATGTAACATATATGTATATATTGCATACATATAATATACATATATACACATACACACATATACATACACACACACACACACACGCACACACACACACACATATATATAATATGTACATTATCTGCGGGGATTGTCTACTAATAAAACCCTGGTTGAGGGGCACCTGGGTGGCTCAGTTGGTTGGGTGTCCCACTCTTGATTTCAGCTCAGGTCATGATCTCAGGGTCATGAGATCAAGCCCCACATCAGGCTCTGTGCTCAGAGAGGAGCCTGCTTGGGATTCTGCAAAGCCTTCCTTCCCCCACCGTCTTTTAACAAACAAACAAATAAAAATTCTGGTTGCTTCCTAAGGGAATGTGTGAATTCTGAGCCTCATTCTAGTTTGAACATTTTAAGCTATTCAGCACACTTCATAAAATGAAAGATTCCTATCATTGATACCTATACCTAATTTGTACATTATGTACATATTAAAACTTACCATCTTCCCTTTGTGCATCCTGGTTGAATCTCAAGGATCTTGTGGCATCCCATTTATTCTTCTGCATACTCACACTATTAGAAAAATTAAACAAAAATCAGCATTGATGCTTTAAGAGTGGGTATCTGATTGGATTAAGGAGGAATACTCACATGAAAGGAGACACATCTCTAGAAGTTGACTAAAAAAGAGTAGACAACATTAAGGTTCAATTAGAACACATTTACCGATTAGTTTTATAGTTAGTAATAAAAAGCAGCAATAAAACAGGTTCAGAGAAGTTAAGAAACTTGTCCAAAGAGGTACAGATCTAGAATTTGAACCCAGCTTTATCGGTCTGACCTGGAAGCCCCAGTTTATGCAATCTTTTAGAATTCACCCAGTTGTGTGCTTGTGGTACTTAGCATGCAGGTGAATGTCCAACCTGTCCAGTGTAATTGTGTGGAACTAGTCACAACCCAGCCTTTCATACGTTTTTGGAATCCACGGTTTCTCTTTTAGTCAAACATGGTTAACTACTGTCCTTTTATTCCTATCTGGCTTTTTACCCCTTCCTTCAAAGTTATGGGAAATAAGAATTATTTTAAAAGGCCATAAAATACATTTATTTAAAAATTATAAGGTCTACTTACTTTTCTTATTTCAAAGTCTATCTTCTTTTTGAATAAGTAATATTGGTTCAAAATTCAAAAGTTACAAATAGCACATATAGTGAAAAGTCTGATTCCCAATTTCCTTCTTTAGAGGCAATGAGTCTTTATCAAATTCCTGTGCAGTTTTTCAGAGATATTTTATGCATATATAAAGACATATATATTCCTCTATCCATGCTACAGAAATGTTAGAATATGCCAAAACACATACTGTTTAGCACTTTCCTTTTCTCACTTATCAATATATCTTGGAGATTTTTTTATCTCAGTTTGTATGGACTTTGTTCATTTTTTATACTGCTAGCATTCCACTGTGGTATATTTTTATTCTTCTTCAGATTTTCCTTGGCTATATTTGCTTGCTTATTTCTCAGTATGAACTTTACAACAGTAATGGATAATTTAGAGCTACCTTCTCTAGCGCCTTTTCTTTCTTCTGACCACAGGGTGAAGACATCTGCTTTTTTGGTTGTTTTGTGAACTTCTTTGGCTTTTCCTTTTTCCCTGACAACAGAAAGTCAATGTTATGTCTTACGTACTTCTCCAATGCACTTGTTACTTACTTATGAACAATAAAACAATAAAACTATTTTAAAAAACACTGTTTCTTAAAAATAACAAATTACCTCTGAATAAAAAGTAAATATATAGAAAAGTCAAACTGAATGTGTTTTCACAGGGGTCCATTTTACTTTTCTTCTTTCTACTTGATGAAAAACTTTGGGGGAAAAAAATCAAGGCAATGAATTCAGAGTCCCAATGAAACTAGATGTTGAAAATGTTTGGAAAAAATCAACATATTTCTCTGAATCTAATGTGATAGTGGAGTCAACACCTAATACTAAATTTTTATGTATATAAAAATAACTATAACTCAGAAAAACACAGTTTGAGAGTAGAATAAGTGAACTCACAAAAATTTTTTTAAAATGTCTTTTGCTTGGGGAGGAGGAAGAGCTATGAGACTCAAAATGGAGATAGGACAGAAATGACCTTGGGAGGAAGCAGATTTGGGACAAATTGTATTCTGGACTGGTGCATTCCTACAATCAATATTCTGAATTTATTCTGGCTGACTGTGTAGAAGAGAAAGGAAAGGAAGAGAAAAGAAGGAGGGGAAAGAGGCATTTCTCTCAAATCAATGTTTGAATGTAAGGATGGTACATTAAATCACTTTCCCAAACATCAATTATTTGTATACTGATGTATACAAACGCTGTATAGTTTTTGCTCTATCTTAAAAAGGAAACTTTATATTACTACCACAAATGGAAAACCTGTAAAATGTGCTACAAGGAAGATAACCTCGAAGATACTATAAAACAAACAAACAATCAAACAAAATAACCCCGATGCCCTGGGGCGGTGGGGGTGTGTGGGGAGAGGGTTCAGTTGGTTAGGCATCCCAATCTTGATTTTGGCTCAGGTCATGACTTCAGGGTCTTGAGATCCAGTCCCAAGTCAGGCTCCGTGCTATGCATGGAGCCTGCTTAAGATTCTCTCTCCTCTGTCCCCCCTCCCCTACTCATGCTCGCTCACTCACTCAAAAAAATAAAATAATAAAATAAAAACAGTATTAAAAATCTAGATAGATTTATTTGCCTCCTGACAAGCCCTGAGTCCCTGACATGTGTTTATAGTTAAAACAGGAGACAAACTAAGTATTATAAAATTGCTAATGGACATGATACAGTGAGATTTGATAATGTAATGTGAATACAAGCTCCTTCCAAAGAAAACATGATAAAAACAGAACAAAAATATTATAAACTGTTATCTGTAGGTACTGGCAAATAAAGGGAGGTAGAAAGTGTTTACATTTAAAAGATGCATAAGATAGGGAAGTGGGTGAGGGTGAGGAATGAAATAGGAGACAGGGATTAAAGAGTACACTTATAGAGATGAACACTGAGTAATGTATAGAATTGGATCATGGGTACCTGGGTGGCTCGGTCGGGTAAGTGGCTGCCTTTGGCTCAGGTCATGATCTCATGGTCCTGGGATGGAGCCCTATATTGGGCTCCCTGCCCAACAGGGAGTCTGTTTCTCCCTTTCCCTCTGCCTCTCCTCCACTGCTCATGCTCATTCTCTCTCTCTCTCTCTTTCTCATGCCCTCTCTCAAATAAATAAATAAAATCTCAAAAACAATTGTTGAATCACTCTGTTGTACACCTGAAACTAATCTAACACTGTATGCTAACTATACTGGAATTAAAATTAAAATCTTTAAAAAAAAAAGATGCAAAAAATAAAAAAATAAAAAAAAGATGCATAAGATGAGAACTGTGAGTTTATGGCTTTCTGCCTGAGGGCACTTCCCAATACCTTGAGCCAAGGGAGGAAAATTACAGCCTTGTGAGTTCCAGGAAAAAGATGATAGAATTCAAAGTAAGAGAAGCTGAAAGTTTAAAGGGAAAACTTTAGAAGAAAGTCACAAAAGACTTAAGATCTAAAATGTGACTATAAACTCTGCGCAAATGCGTGTTAAATCATGAAAGTGTATGGGAGACTGGAAGAAATCCAGCTAAACAGGCAAGCAGAAATTAGGTTCGGGCGTTGACCCCTGTAAGACAGAATTGTTTTTGGTGAGAGATCAGAGTTTCTTGTGCCTTTGACTAAATGCTTTCCCAAAATGCATAGAGCTCAAGCTCTAGGAGTCTTACTAGGACTGGAAAAACAACTAGAAATCTAGGGGGAGTCCACAATGCAAGGAAACCACTAAGCAGGTAAGTCCCAAATCTGAATAGAAAGTTTGTCTAAAACCTTGCCTGACAAGTAAAATTATACCGGCTGGTATGACCCTGGGGGTCAGGCTAAAATAGTAGCAGTTAATAGCCAAGAAAAACCTGTGCAGAGACATGAGGGAGACAGATTTTGCAGTTTGGGTCAGGCAAGTTAACTGCCTACTGGAACAAAACCCCAACAATCCTCAGAAGAACAAAATAGGAATTGCACAGATAATCTACCAACAGTCACAAGATGAAGAAACTGAAAATTATGAACCACTCAGAAAAGAAACAGTCAACAGAAACATTCTGAGAAAGCTTATATACTGGATTTAGCCCACAATGATTTCAAAACAGCTATTATAAATATGTTGAAAGGGAAAATGGTGTTATTGAATAAACACATAGGAAATCTTAAACATATGGAAACTATAAGAGAAGAACTATGTGGAAATTCTAGAACTGATAAGCACAATAATTGAAATATTTAGTAGATGGGCTCAAGAGAAAGTCTGAAATGGTAGAATATATCAGTGAAATGTGAAGTCAAACATTAGAAATTACCCAATCCAAATAATAAAGCGAAGAATGAAGAAAATGAAACAAAACTTCAGAAACCTATGGGACAATATCAAAAGGTCTAACATACATGTGTTGGATTCTAGAATGCGAGTGAGAAAAAGGGACAGAAAAAATACTTGAAGGAATAATGACTGTAAGCTCCCCAAATTTTGTTTAAAACATTAATTTACAAATCCAAGAAGCTCAACAAAGACCAAGCAAGATAGCCATAAAGGAAACCACACTGAGGCATATCATAGTCAGGCTTCTGAAAGTAAAAATAAAATCTTGAAAGAATCAAGATAAAAAGGGCACATTACATATAGGGGAACAATTATATCAACGACTGACTTCTCATCAGAAACAACAGAGGCCAGAAGATATTGGAATGAAATACAAACTGCTAAAAGAAAAAAATAATAGTTAAATAAGAATTCCATATTGAAGAAAACTGTACTTAAAAAACAAAATGAGGGATGCCTGGCTGCCTCAGAGTAGATGACTCTTGATCCTGGGGTTGTGGGTTCAGGCCCCATGTTGGGTATAGAGATTACTTAAGAATAAAATATTAAAACAAAAAGTGAAATAAAGACAGTTTCAGATATATAAAAATGAAAGAATTTATTGCTAGTATACCTGCACTATAAGGAAATAGAAGTTCTTCAGAATAAAAGAAAGTAACATCACATTATAACTCAGATATAAAAAAACAGTAAATAGTAGATATATATAAAAGGCTAAATGTATATGCTTTTTCTTTTGTTCCCCTACATTCTTTAAATGACATACTGTTTCAAGCAAAAATCATAACCCTAACATAATTATATATAATATATAGATACATAACGATAACACAAAGAAGGGGAAGCTAAGAAAACTATTATTTTAAGGTTATATTTTACCTCAAGTAATTCTTATTAGCTTTAAGTAGGTTGTGATAGGTTAAAGATCATGTTGTAATCTTTAGAACAGCCAAATGTAAAGAACTATAACGAAAAAGCCAGTAAAAATATTAAATGATATACTAGAATTATTTTCTTAGCACAAAAAAAAGTAGGAAAGGAGAAATAAGAGAAGCATTAACATTTGAGATAATTAGAAAGTGAACAGCAAAATCAGTCAGTTGAGCGTCTCTCTCTTGATCTAAGCTCAGGTTTTGATCTTGGGGTCATAAGCTTAAGCCCCGTGTTGGGTTCCACTCTGGAAATGGAGCCTACTTAAAAAAAAAAAAAAAAAAAAAGGCAGAACTAATATAATCCTATCATTAAATACATTAAATATAAATAGAATAAAGGCTCCAATGAAAAGCTGAAGATTGTCAAACTGGACAAAAAAACAATTTCCAACAACATGTTACCTACAAGATAAATGCTTTAAATTAGAAAACACAAAGAGGTTAATAAAAGGTTAGCAAAAAGATAACAGTAAACAAATCTACAGTGATTATATTAACACCAAACAAAATAGGCTTCAAGACAAACAATTTTACTGTAGACAAAGAGGAATACATCATAATGAAGAGTCAATACACTATAAATGTATGCCTAATCACAAAGCTCTAATGTACACAAAGTAAAAATGAGTAGACTTAAAAGACAAAAACACGTAAATTCATTATAGCTGGAGGTTTTAATACTCTCTTCTACTAATTAATGGAACAACAAGTCAGAAATGAGCAGTCAGAAGATAAGCATGATTACAGAAGATTTGGAACAGACAACCAAACCAACCTGTCTTGACATTTATAGACCACTCCACCAATAACAGCAGAATTCATATTCTCTTCATGAACATTTAGAACATGTGTCAATAAAATATAAGGGATGAAACCACACTGAGTGTGTTCTCTGAGTATTATGGGATTAAATTAGAAACCTGTAACTGAAAAGTATCTGGACAATCTGAAAATATTTGGAAATTAAACAACATACTACTAAATAACACATGGATCAAATAAAAAAAAACATAAGGGGAATTAGAAAATATTCTGTGTTGAATATAAATGAAAACAAGACATAGCAAAGTCTGTGGGAAATAGTGGTAATGAGAGCAAATCTTACAAGTTTAAATGTTTATATCAGAAAAGAAGAAAAGCAAAACACCAATGATTTAAGTTCCTTAAGAAGCTAAAAAAGGAATTAAGTCCAAAGTAATTACAAGGAAGTGAAAATCAATGAGATATAAAACAAACTATAGAGAAAGTCAATAAAATCAAAAGCTGGTTCCTTGAAAATATCAATTAAAAAACTTCTAGCTAAACTGATCAAGAAAAAAGTGGTAAAACAAATTACCAATATCACCAATGAAAGAGGGACATCACTACAGATCCTTCAGACAGAAAAGGATAAGAAAACACCATAAGCAACTTTATGCCAATAAATTTGACAACTTGGATAAGATGGAGAAATTCCTTGAAAGGCACAAGTTATCAAACAGATTCAAGAATAAATAAAAGACTTGAATAGTACAATATTACAGCTACCGAAATCATAATTTAAAACCTCCCCATAAAGAAAACTCTAGGCCTAGATGACCTCATTGCTGAATTTTATCATATATTTAAGGGAGAAATAATACAAATAGTACACACGTTCTTTCAGAAAAGAGAAGTGAGGGGAACACTGTCTAACTCATTTTACGAGATCAGTATTATTCTGGTAACCAAACTTGAAGACATCACAGAAAACTAAAAACAAACAACTTAATATTGCTCATAAACACAAACAATCCTTAACAAAATACCAGCAAGTCAAATACATTAATATATAAAAAGACAAATACCCATAGCTAAGTGGAGTTTACCTGAGAAGATTGGTGTAACACTTGAAAAACCAATGTAATTCATCATACTAATATATGGAGAAAACCTAGATCATCATCTCAATAGATGGAGAAAACGTATTTAACAAAATTCAACACCTATTCACCATAATTCAGCAAATTAGAAATAGAAAAGAACTATTTCAATCTGAGACAGGGCATTTATGAGAAAGTGAGAAGCCAACCACTAACATTACATACTTAATGGATAAAGACTGAATGCTTTCCCCCTAAGACAGGGAGAAGGTAAAGATGTTTGTTCTCACCACTTCTATTCAACATGAGGTCCTAACCAGAGCAAAAAGGCAAGACAAAGAAATATAAGGCATATGTATTGGAAAGGAATCTAATAAGCAAAGAAAAATAAAGTGAAATTCACAAGGACACAGAAAAAAGGTCATTTGGAACAAGTGAAAAATTTTCCAACTGAAAAACTGGACAATTTTCAAAAAACCTACTTCCATTTTTAACAGAATAGAAAAAGCACTTAGGAATATATTTAACAAAAGATGTTCAATATCTGCATACTAAAACTACAAAACATTGTTGAGAGACATTAGAGAACTAAATAAATGGACAGACATTCCAAATTCATGGATTAGAAGACTTGCCATCGTAAAAAAAAAAAAAAAAAAAAAAAAGGTCATTCTCTCCAAACTGATACTTGGGTTCAATAAAATCCCCCCAAAATTCCAACAGTATTTTTGCAGAAATAGTGACCTTTAAAATATAGAGGAAATGCAAAGCATCTAGAAATACCAAAATAATCTAAAACAAAAGAACAATTTTAAAGGACATACATCACCAGATTTCAAGAATCACTAAAAACTACAAAAATTAAGACTGTGGTACTGATATACTGATGTAAAATAGACATAAGAATCAATGGAAGAGAGCAAAGAGTTTAAAAATAGATACACGTGTAAATGATCAGTTGATTTTTAAACAAAGGTGTCAAGGTAATCCAAAGGGGAAAGAACATTCTTTTCAACAAACAGTTCTGGGAAAACTGGCTATGCCTATAGGAAAACAAAGGGAAGCTCAACCCTTATACCATATACAAAAATTAACCTGGAAGGGATCATAGACTTAAATAGAAAAGTTTAAATCATACAATTTCTGGAAGAAAATGGCAGAAAATCTTTGTGACCTTGGGGTAAGCAAAGATTTATGTTATTAAAGCATGAAACATAAAAGGAAAACTAAAACATTAGAGTTCATGAAGATAATTTAATAACTTGGGCTCTTCAAAAGACATCATTAATAGAAATAAAAGGCAAGTCATAAATTGGGGACAGATATTTGTAAAACATATGGACCTGATCCAAAGTATATATAAAGAATGCTTATAATTCAATAATAAGGCAAACAATCCAACTAAAAAATAGGCAAAACGTCATTTAAAAAAAACACTTCATGAAAAAGGTATATAAATGGCCAATTAGCACACGAGAAGATGCCTAGAACAATTTATCACTAGAATGGCTAAAAGTAAAAAAAGTAATAATACCAAGAACTGGTAGAAATGTGTAGCAACTGGAACTCTCATACATTGCTGGTGAGATGCAAAATGGTACACATTGCAAAACAGTATGGCAGTTTCTTATAAAGTTAAACAAAATATGACCCAGCAATTCCACTCCTAGGTATCTACCCAAGAAAAATGAAAACCTATGTCCACACAGACTTGTATGCAAATGTTAATGGCAACATTATTCATAATAACCAAGAACTGGAACAACTCAAATGTCCATGAAATGGTGAACGGATAAACAAATTATGGTATAGTCATACAGTGGAATACTACTAGGCAATAAAAAGGAACAAACTACTGACATACACAACAATATAGTTGAAACTCAAAAACATCACATTAAGTGAAAGAAGCCACACACAAAAGACTACCCATGGTTCCATTTACATGAGACTTTAGAAAAGGTAAACCACCGTGACAAAAGCAGATTGGTGGTGACCTGCGGGGTGGGAATGGGGAAGGGAACTGAGTGTAACGGGGCAGGAGTTAATTTTTTGGGTTGATGTTCTAGTCTTGATTTTGGTGGTGGTTACCCAACTGTATGCCAAAACTCATCAATATGTATACTTAAAAATGGGTTAATTTTATTAAAATTCATTATATTCATCCTCCATTATAAATTCATCCTCCATTATAAATTCTACCTCAATCAACTGTGGGGAAAAACCTCACACAAAACATAGTAGCATTTCTCCTTGACTAATTATAATTTTAAAATAATTGATAAATAATTGATAAATAACTATAAATTGATAAATAAAATAATTGATAAATAACTAGTTTTTTAATAAGAGTATTTGACACATCAAGAAAAATTATATAAAACTTGGAGGGGCACCTGGGTGGCTCAATGGGTTAAGCCTCTGCCTTCGGCTCAGGTCATGATCTCACGGTCCTGGGATCGAGCCCCACATCGGGCTCTTTGCTCAGCAGGGAGCCTGCTTCCCTCTCTCTCTCTGCCTGCCTCTCTGCCTACTTGTGATCTCTGTCTGTCAAATAAATAAATAAAATCTTTAAAAAAAAACAAAAAACCCTTGGAAAAAAGACAAAGGGAGGGTTGTATGTCCTTTTAGTGTCATACTTGAGGACTGCTTAAGAGGCTATGTAAGAAATACTTAATTCTCAAGGAAAATATCCTTGTATCTGACTCTCCTATTACTGTTGATTGAAGGCCCAAATGCTGTGAAATTTGTAACTTGCAGATTTTTGTGTCTAACAGAAATGCAAATGATTTCTGTTTAGAAGATAACCTCAAAGGTGATTGGTTTACTGCCTTATAGGACATCAATTAGTTTTGAATCTAACTTGCAATACTCTTTAACATTCTTTTTCAAATGCCTATAAATACCCAAGTCTTCAAATGCTCTTTGAACAAAAATTTTTCCCTTATTTCTCTCGCCGAAGAGTTAAAAACTTTTGACACAAGTTTATTCTGTAATTGTATAAAATCATGTTTTTAATTTCTTAAGCATCATATTCTGGGGAATGCCTGGGTGGCTCAGTCGGTTAAGCATCTGCCTTCAGCTTGGGTCATGATTGCGGGATCCTGGGATTGAGTCCCGCATCAGGACTCCCTGCTGAGCAGGGAGCTTGCTTCTCTCTCTGCCTCCACCGTTCCCCCTGCTTGTACTCTCTTTCTCTCTCCCTCTCTGACAAATAAATAAAATCTTAAAAAAAAAAAAAGAATCATACTCTGATTACTATTGCATAATGCTTCGTTTGAGTGTCACTTGAAATCACCTCAGGCACTCACTGATGTAAGTCATACATTTTGAGAAACCCATTAGGTTACACCTGAAGTGAAAATGTGGAGGATTATTTCTCAGCACACTGCACTTTTTAAAATAACTTTTTACTATTCTGTGTTAGTGTCAGGATTAGGGAATCCTGATGGAGGCTCCTTTTTTATCATGTTGCAGCCCACCATGTAGACTTACAGAGCTAAGTCCTCACCCCTTGCATTAAAGCCTTCAAAATGCTACCCCTTCATGGGCGCCTGGGTGGCTCAGTGGGTTAAGCCGCTGCCTTCGGCTCAGGTCATGATCTCAGGGGCCTGGGATCGAGCCCCGCATCGGGCTCTCTGCTCAGCGGGGAGCCTGCTTCCCTTCCTCTCTCTCTACCTGCCTCTCTGCCTACTTGTGATCTCTCTCTGTCAAATAAATAAAATCTTAAAAAAAAAAATGCTACCCCTTCATAAAAGTGAGACTTGATTTTATCTTAGAAATCAGTACTTTGTTTCTTGGATATTTCTTCTTCATCTCCAACTTCATCTTCAGTGACCTCAGATCCAGTGGTATATTCTTCTTCTTCTGAAAATAACGATTGTTGTTTCTGAATTAAAAAACAAAACAAAACAAAACAAACACACCCTTTAAAAAACATAGTATTAACACATTTCTTATGGATTCTTTCAAACACATTTATCTAAATTTATTTTGGATAAATAAATTTTTTCAAACACACTTTTCTAAATGAACCACACAAGATCTGATAAAGTAACCAATGGCTAGTATAACATTTGGGAAATGGACACAAGAATTTCTATGTTTAGGATAGGGTCACATTACATTAAACATTTTTAAAAAAGATTTTATTTATTTGACAGAGAGAGACACAGCAAGAGAGGGAACACAGCAGAGGGAGTGGGAGAGGGAGAAACAGTCTCCCCGCGGAGCAGGGAGCCCGACTAGGAGCTCAATCCCAGGACCCTGGGATCATGACCTGAGCCAAAGGCAGCTGCTTAACGACTGAGCCACCCAGGCATCCCTACAATAAACATTTTTAAATTATTTCCTTCACATATCCTACAGAGTGATGGGCACATAAAAGTCCTCAGCATTTGTCAAACTGCACCTCTATCACTCAATTGAACGTATGTTCCTTGATATTAAGATTAAATTAAAATATAATAATTGCCATTATTAAAGTAGTCTCATAAGCAAGTACAGGTATACATTCCCTGGATAAATGTGGTCCTGGATTACTCAACAAGAGCTGCATCAGCTTCCTGTTTCTGCCTACCCACCCCACTTTCTGCCATCACTGATCCAAATTTCAGTTGCATTCTTGTGAATATTGGTGGCAGATGGCAGAGTAGTGGCAAATAGGTAAAAGAAAAAAAAAAAATCAACCAACCAACCAAACAAATTTCGCCTGGAATTTAATAGATTTGGTTTTTTGTTCTATGTCCTAATGTGACTTAGATGTGAGTTTTAGAAGTCATTAGGGACACTTAAGGAGTATACAACAAGATAATAGAGTATACATCTGTTTTAAACAATGGCATTTTCAATAAGTGCAAAATTACAGAAGCTGAAAAGGATAACTGATTTGAACTAAAATCTGTAAAATAAGATACTGGTAAGATTCTATTAAACTAAACTTTAATTGTGGAAGAAAGAGATCCATGAAAGTGGAATATATTTGCTTACTTACCAGTTGCAGAGTCCAATTTTTCAGTGACAAAAACTATAAGAAAGACAAAGGAATAAGAGATTAATAAATCTACATCTACCCAGACTGCAGATCCTTATTTTTATGTGGAGACTGTGGAAGAGTTGAAAAAAAGCTGCAAGTATAGTTCCTTTCCAGGTTGAAACATAACTTAAAACTCAGGCTGAAAATAATGTATTACAAATTTTTTATATCTGCTGCCTAGAGAATATGTTTACAAAAAAAAAAAAAAGAAGAAGAAGAAAGAAAATCAATACTTCCCAGTGTCATTTCCAAAGGATAAGCAAATCACATGTAGAGATAATCTAACTTATTTTTTGAACTATTTCAATCACTTTTTTTTTTTTAAGATGTATTTGTTTGCTTGAGAGAGAGAATGAGGGAGCATAAGCAGAAGGAGAGAGAATCTTAAGCAGACTTTGTGCAGCATGTAACTCGGGGCTTGATCTCATGACTCCTAGATCATGACCCAAGCTGAAACCAAGAGTTGGATATGTAACTGACTAGGCCACCCAAGGGCCCCTTCAATTACTTCTTAATGTTTGTATTTTACTATAAGTTAGGGAACAAGATTATAAAAGGATATTCAAGAAATCTAATTTGCTATTTGGTATATAATTCATAAATGAATGTTAATGATTGAATATTTATAGACATTTGAAGTTTACAATGCATTTTACATGGAATATTTCACTTTGTCAAGTAAATGCTACCTCAGCCAATACAAAGCCCGGAAGTTCACAGGCAATTGGAGATTCCATGGTTGTCAGTAACAAGAATTAAAAGAATCAAAGCTATCCGGCCATCTGAAAAATATTTGTTTTTAAACCTTGCAAAAACTAAATGAATTCCTGATTACAATTTAAAAAAAGGAATTTCATACCAAAAAAATTTTATAGAATTAGGAGAGGACAAAATATCCCATTCACTCTATCTTCAATTCTCAAATTAATAGTTGTCCATAATAAAACCTCTGAAGACCATGTTAAATTTTTTCCCCAAATTTAAGTTGATTAGTTATTAGTTGAGGGCAAGGAACATGTCCTATTCCCTTAGAGTCCTACTAACTCAGCATAATACCTTGTTGTTATGATCAGGTAGTCAGTAAACGCTTATCAAGCAAATACTTTGTTAGTACCACGCTCTAACCAACTGAGCTAACCGGCCACCCTTCAATCAAATATTTTAATTTCAGTTTAAACCAATTACATTTCTGTTAAAGATTAAATGTCATCAGTTGTTTATATCAGTAAAGAATAAGTGAAACAGCTACTCACAGCATTGAGTTCCCCACTTTTGGGTCCCCATGGTGTATTTGGCTCCAGTAAAACATCACAATCTAGACTCTTTTCATCACAGGGACCAACCCCAGAATCACTTGAAAGAAAAAGACATTTTATGGAGAAATGTTCAATTTCATAAGAAATGAAATGCCAACGATATCTTTTTTATTGCAAATATTTTATAAATCACTCTTTAGAAACATCGTTCTTGAGCATAAAGTATGTCACCTCAACATTTACATTGCTTAATTCATCTAGTGATTTCCCCAGCAGAAGACACTGCCCATAGGGGAGCACCACGGCACTACCACACACTTGCCAGGTGGTGAAACAGGCTGTTATAACCGGTACTTCTGTGAGAAAGGCCTTCATTAAAGGGTCCCCCACTCTCCCACCTGACCGCCTGCTGCAACTGCAAAATGACAGAAGTGACTTCAGAAATTAATAAACTCAAGGAGTTCAAATTTATGCAAAGATGACCTCAACGACTGACTTTTTCTTTTCTAGTTGCATCAATCAAGCATTTAAGAAGGGCTTAAGTAACTTGGGCAAAGAAAAAACCCTCAAAAAATGAATTGCGGGTCCCAAACTTTCAATCACCAAAGACTCCTGTTATTCATTTTTCTTCCCCTTGGACCTCCAATATTTTGAAGTATTTTTCCTACCAAGTAAACACCTGCTTGCTCTGAATGGGAGCTAACATATAATTTCAGTAAGCTTTCTGAAATGATGTAAATGACTGGGGGATTGATTTGGGGAAACACCAGGGAATGGAGGATTCTGATATGTGAAGCATAAATAAAGCTGCAGCACAGCGTTCTCCCCTCCGCCTCACCTAACTGTATCTTTAGAAAAAGGCACAACGATGACATCTTTGTGTTTGTGGAGATCGTCCAGTATTTTAGCAGTCGGGCAGGACGGCAAATCTCCACCTTCACCTTGATCCTCAAGAGCAGCCACGTGGTCCTTCACTTTACAACCCTGTGTCATAAGAGACACTAAATTAGAGGGGTTGGTTTGTTATAGAAATGTTCCTGTAAAGATGATTGTATGATTTTGTTCTTCTTTGCAATATCGTCATAGCAACCATTTTACCACTTTTTTTTTTTTTAGAGATTTTATTTATTTTTTTGTCAGAGAGAGAGAGAGCGAGCGAGCACAAACAGACAGAGTGGCAGGCAGAGGCAGAGAGAGAAGCAGGCTCCCCACTGAGCGAGGAGCCCCATGTGGGACTGGATCCCAGGACACTGGGATCATGACCTGAGTTGAAGGCAGCTGCTTAAATCACTGAGCCACCCAGGCATCCCAGATTTTATTCATTTATTTTAGAGAGAGAGAGAGAGAATGTACGTGGATGAACAGAGGTATAGGCTGAGGGACAGGGAGAGAGAGAGAATCTTAAGCAGAGTCCACGCTGAGCACAGAGCCTGATCTCATGACCCTGAGACCATGACCTGAGCCAAAACCAAGAATCAGATTGTTGTGGGGCATCTAGGTGGCTCAGTGGGTTGGGCGTCTTCCTTCGGCTCAGGTCATGATCTCAGGGTCCTAGGATCAAACCCCACATCAGGCTCCCTGCTCTGCGGCAGGGCCTGCTTCTCCCTTTCCTGTTCCTCCTGCTTGTGCTCTCTCTCTCTCTCTCTGTCAAATACATAATAAAATCTTAGAAAAAAAAAAGGGCCAGATGCTTACCCCACTGATTACCCCTTGTCATTTTTAATAGTGTATTTATTTATTTTTTTAAAAGATTTTATTTATTTATTTGACAGAGAGAGAGAGAGAAAGCAGGAGAGTACAAGCCAGGGAAGTGGCAGAGGGAGAGGGAGAAGCAGGCTCCCCTTTGAGCAGGGAGCTCAACTTGGGGCTTGATCTTATAACCCTGGGATCATGACCCAAGTGGAAGGCAGTTGCTTAACCAACTAAGCCACCCAGGCTTCCCATCTTTTATAGTTTATAATTCCCTCCAAAAATTTCCCAGCTTAGCTTCTATCAACTTAAACCAGTAATCTTTATTTTATAGTCTGTGTCAATAATTCCAATATTTATAGTTTCTGTGGTTTGTTTTTGTGGCATAAATTCTACTGTTCCCCTTCTTGGTAACCTACTTCCATCTATGTCAGGTTATCTTTCTATGTTGAATATTTTATTAAAAAATTGTTTGTAGCGGGGCGCCTGGGTGGTTCAGTGGGTTAAAGCCTCTGCCTTCGGCTCAGGTCATGATCTCAGAGTCCTGGGATCGAACCCTGCATCAGGCTCTCTGCTCTGGCGGGGAGCCTGCTTCCTCCCTTCTCTCTCTGCCTGCCTCTCTGCCTACTTGTGACCTCTCTCTCTCTGTCAAATAAATAAATAAAATGTTAAAAAAATTGTTTGTAGCAATAATTTGAGGTGTAGAATAAGGTTATTTTCCCCCAGAGAGAATTTTTACTGCTTTTGCTAGGTGTCTGGGAACAACAGCAATCCAATAGGACCTTAATCCAAGTTCAGAACTTGAAATTTCCTAGGCCATGCAACTGAATCAAAGCCAGTTGCTGTCTGGGTGTTACCCAGGCAAAGAATAGTTTATTTCTGATTTAATCTTATTTTCTTTGGATCCCAGCTGGAATTATAAGGATAGAACTATTATTCGTTACAAACTCCATTCCTCCAGATCCCTTCCAGACTGGTATTTGCTTCCAGGGCAAAAATGGTTCTGAGTGCTGGCTCCCTTAGGTTTCTATCATTTCCTATACCTTAACACTAATTCCTTATTATCTTATTAGCTTTTTTGATACTTTCAATTTAATCTTTATATTTATATATCATCTACCTTTTTTAGTTGCCTTTTGATGGGAGGTATGGTCTGAATTACTAGGTCTGCCATTACTAGAAACATAGATCACCATATAAACTATTTAGATTTCACTTAGCCTAAGAAATCACCTCAATAATATCCATGATGTCACAAAAAGATTTATCATACAGTTTAATTACTAATTATTCCTCAACTGTCTCATGATGAATGGAATATAAGGGGTTAATACAACCAGTAAATAGACAATAACAAGACAACGAGTTACAACTTTTAGTATTGTTTACAACAATGTGAACATGATAGTTAAAACAGAAACACCATACCCACAAAGAAATCAATGACTAAAAATCATATTACTGCAAAATATAACAAAACCATGAATTAATAAAAGTCTTGGGCCTATCAAAGCTAATTCCATTTCGTTTACAGTGTCATACCTGATTTAAATAGCTTTGTACGCAAACCATCTAGCTAACATTAAATACAAACATTATGTGGGTAACCTATTACCTCATCAATAAAATTTCTGACTAATCGAAGTTGGTGACTGATTGTAAATATAACAAACTTCCTTCCAGCTTAAATCCCATGATCCACCATTTCAATAACATTCATGTTAATACCCCAAATTCCTTGACCCTAAATCTCATCATACCCACCTGGTAAAACCTCAATGACCCATTGTTTCCATATTTGCACTCAAGCAGTTTAGCCCTGCTGGAGAGAGTCACATTAAAGGCTTGCTGGATTTCATTGTGAATTTAGGATTACCAAACTCCAATGGGCTCTCAAATTGCTTAGGAACCTACAACCTTTCTCTGGGAAATTCACTCTCATGTTTTCCAAAAAGACTATTTCAAACCTTGAATACTTTCTTCAAACCTTGGGAAGAACCTTCCCTTTCCCCTTTCAATCTTAGCAGATGGCTTTTCCTCATACTTCAGAGACAAGAGGAAAGGCATTAGATTGGAAAAAATGCATCCAAATGATAAAAACACAATTTTACTAATAACTGCAAACATCCTACTCTTTCTTTACTGTTCCAACAGAGGAATTGCCCTTCTTCTCATCTAAACTAATACTGCCTCATAACCTTATATCATCAACCTCTCCTCCTCAACTGGATCTCCCACTGACTTTAAAAAAGATCTCTAATATTAAAACAAATAAAGCAGAAACAATAACCAAATACCTATAGTATAATTACTGATTTAGCTTCTCCATTCTCCAATTTCCCAAAAGAGCTGCTATTCATACTGCCCACATTTGTTCTTCCACAACCCATACCAATCTGGCTTTGGTATCTAGTACTCCAACAAAACAGTTCTTCACACATGAATTCCAGGTTACCATAGTTAAAGGACAGATTTCTCTCATTATTTTTTCTGACTTCTTGGCAGTATTTGGCATCATGGACTACTTTCTCTTTCTTCAAATACTACTCCTTTGATTTTCATGACAACATCCTTGGTTATCCTTCTATTATTCCTGCTGCTCCTGATCTTTGTCTTTTGTAGGCTCTGGCTTTGCTATCCAGCCATTAAATTCTGGGAGTTTCTCTAGGCTTCTGTGTAGGCTCTCTGCTCTTCTTGTGCTCACCTAGACCTGCTGGTTTCAATTCTCGCTTATGTGCAAAAAGACTTAAAATTATCATCTCCAGGTAGCCAATTCTCTGAGCCCCAAAACCCACATATCTAACACTCTTTGCCTGGCTATCTCCTAAAACACCTCAATCTCAAAATGTCCAAAACAGAACTCATGAGCTTCTCTCCAAACCTAATTCCCTTCTTGTTTCCTCCTCAGTAGACAGCACTACCACTATCCAGTAGCACAAGCAAGAAACTGAGTTATTCTTGACTTTTTCCTCTGTGATATAATCCATCAAGCCATTTCAGTTTTACCTTCTAAATTCTGAATTCATCTTTACAACCCTGGGCCAAGCTATCATCATCTTTAAGACTAAGCAGTAACTATTCTCATACCTGATGACACTTAATATTCCTAAGCCACTCTCCACACTGCAATTTATCTTCAAACCCCAAAATTTAAAAACAAAAAACAAAACAAAAAAACCCATGGCCTACAAGCTCCCGTCCCTGCATTGCCTAACACCTACCTACCTTGCCAGCCTTTTCTTTTTTTTTTTAATTAAAGATTTTTATTTATTTATTTGACAGACAGAGATCACAAGCAGGCAGAGAGGCAGTCAGAGAGAGAAGGAGGGGAAGCAGGCTCCCTGCTGAGCAGAGAGCCCGATGCTTAAACTGTTTTCTGTAACAGGCAGTTTTGTTCAGTCTTTCTCATTCACTGTGTTCCTTCTGGCCTTGGTATTCAGACTATGTCCCTCCTCTTTGCCTCACAAACTCCTACCCACCCTTCAGATTTCAACCGAATGCCAACTCCTTGACTTCAATGCCCAGGTCAGATCAGCCTATTATAGACATTTATGGCCCTGCATACTTCTTCCAACATTTCTTTGCATGCTTTTTTAACCCCTTTTTGATACTACTGCATGAGCTATAAGCTCCACAAAGGGACAAACTATTTACTTTTACAGAAATTAGATTATTCTCTGCCTTGCACAGTGTGTGATACAACTGTGGTACTTTATAAATAACTGTTGTATGGATGAGGAGGAGGAAGAGCTTTAGGTTCTTTTCCTCCACTGATGAAATTTAATTACATAACATTTTCAAAAGTGTTAGTGATCAAGGACTCTAACCTACAGCAATACTCACATATTGTACCAAGATATATGTGTAAGGATGTTCATTACAACACACAAATACCATCAATCTGGAAACAACCTAAATGTTCATTGATAGGAGGTTGGTTAAATAAATTGTGATATATGCACGGCTTAGGATATTATGCAGCAGTAAAAGAAATGACAGAAAGATAACCTAGGTATATTGTTGATTGAAAAGGGCAAGTTACAGAATAATATGAACAGTATGATCCTATTTCCAATATAAAAAACTGCATATAATTTGTGCTTGAAATGTATAAAACAGGGGTGCCTGTGTGGCTCAGTTGGTTAAGCATCTGCCTCTGGCTTAGGTCATGATCTCAGGGTCCTGGAATCAAGCCTGCATCGGGCTCCCTGCTCTGTGGGGAGCCTGCTTCGCCCTCTCCCACTGCCCCACCCCCAGCTTGTATGCATGCTCTCTCTCAAATAAGTAAAATCTTGAAAAGAGAGAAGGCAAGAAAACTTAATATTAAAAAAAAGAAAAATTGTATAAAACAAAGTCTGAAAGGAAACTGTTAACTGTGGTTACCTCTAAGAAAAGATGCAGAACAAGGGAATGGTATAAAGGGACTTCTACTTTTAACTATACTTATTTTTGTATTGTTTAAAGTCTTTCCTATATGAATGTATCATCTTTACGCTTTAAAAACAACAAAAGGAGGAAAGATTATTTTAAATAGACAGTGCAGTGAGCACTGTAACTACAAAAGGGCAACATCCAAAATTTACCTCGCTGGCTCAATTGGTGGAGCATGAGACTCTTGATCTTGAGGTTGTAAGTTTCAGCCCCATGTTGGGTGTAGAGATTACTTAAAATAATAAAATCTTTTTTTAAAATAAAATCTTTAAAACAAACAACAAAAAAACAAAATTTACCTTTGTAAGCTGAGTGGGATCAAACCGAAGAACCTTTTGGTTACAGCAGGGATAAATACCAGTGCCAACAATACTCAGTGAACTTGATGCAGTAGGATAAACCACTGTTTCTGAGTGATACTGACAATGTGAAAATTCTATACAGAGAAAAGCCTGAATAAAAGAAATATATAAAATCAATTATTATTCCCACAATACAATTTTACATCCCAAAAAACTTTACTCAGGACTACATAATGCATGTTCCATTTATTTTCTTTTTAATTTTTAAAAAATAATTTATTTTTTTTATTTGGGAGAGCAAGAGAGCACGATCAGGGGGAAGGGTAGAGGGAGAGGAGAAGCAGACTCTGTGCTGGGCAGGGAGCCCAACTGGGGACTTGATCCAAGGAACCTTGGATCATGACCTGAGCTGAAGGCAGATGCTTAACCGACTGAGCCACCCAGGTGCCCCTGTATATTCCATTTAAATAACATGTATAGAAAAGGCAAATCTCTAGGGACACAAAGTAGATTAGTGGTTACCTGGGGTTGGAGATAAATTGGGGAATGGCAGCAAATGGAAACAAGATACCTTTTTTGGAATGGTGGAAATGTACTAAAATTGGATGGTGGTGATAGATGAACAACTCTGTAAACTTACTAAGAATCAGTGAATCATTCACTTAAAATGAATGCATTTTATGGCAGGTAATTACACCTCAATGAAGCAAAACAAAAACAAAACACTTTACTCAAAATTCAGGTGCATTAAATTGATCTTGATGTACATCTAATTTTATAAATAGCTAATCAAATAAAAAGTTTTCCAATGAAAAAATGAAATAAAATTTGCCTCGCTTGACTATTCTTAGACATATTTTTTAAGGTAAATATTTAGCACCAATGTTAATGAAAACTACGTGATAACTTTGAATAGCTGAATAGTTGAATTTTAATAATAAAATAGTTTTCAGATATGTTTACAAGTTGATAAAATAAAGAACACTAACAATTTTAAGCACTTATTTTAAACATAAAAGCAATAAAAGATAGTCCATAATTCCAAGTTCTTAGTCATTAGTTCCAATAATGTTTTTTTTTTTTTAAGATTTCATTTATTTATTTGACAGACAGAGATCACAAGTAGGCAGACAGGCAGGCAGAGAGAGAGAGGAGGAAGCAGGCTCGCTACTGAGCAGAGAGCCTGATGTGGGGCTCAATCCCAGGACCCTGGGATCATGACCTGAGCCGGAGGCAGCTTTAACCCACTGAGCCACCCAGGTGCCCCTCCAATTATGATTTTTAAACAGTTTTTAATTTAATTTTGAGTCTAGGAGTGCCTGGGTGGCTCAGTCACTTAAGCGGCCAACTCTTGGTTTCGGCTCAGGTCGTGATCTCAGGGTCCTCAGATTGAGTCCCACATCAGGCTCTGCACTTAGCAAGAAGTCTATTTGAGGATTTTCTCTTTTCCTCTGCCCCTTGCCCCTGCACTCTCTCTCTTTCTACAATAAATAAATCTTTTAAAAATTTTTTGAGTGATAATAGCTATAAGGTGCATTCTCATACACAAAATATTTTACATCTGAAATATTTTACGAGTTTATAAACTCTCCATAAGAAATACTGTAAATCAATATTCAATTTGCTATAAAGAAGTGAAAAAGTCCCTCATACTTTCTATGTTCCGACATGCTAAACAAGTCATATTTTAGAAGCTTGAAATCCTTGATTATTAGTGCTAGTCCATTGTAGGGAGTATCTACTAAATATGTACCAAGTTTATAAAACAAACAAACCACCCCCCTCCCCGCCCCCCAAACCTAAGCTAACAACAAAGAGTGCTGGTGAGGGTGTGGAACAAGTGGCACTCTCACACAGAGCTGGCAAGAATGCAAAATGACTCAAGGACTTTGGGAAACTAAGCGTCATAAATGTTAAGCTTACATTTACCACATAATCCAGCAATCCTACTTCTAGGTAATAACTCAAGAGAAATGAACACGTATGTTCATATGAAAGCCTGTATGGAAATGTTTATAGTTGCTTTTTTCATAATACGTCTAAACTAGAAACACTACAAAATCCTTCACAGGTGAGTGGATAAACATACTGGGATACATTTATACAATGTAGCACAAAGAATAAATAAACTGACACATAAAGCAATATGGATAAACTTCAAATCCATTTGCTAAGTAAAAGAAGCCAGATCAAAAAGCTAAATACAGTATGATTCTATGTATATGACATTCTGAAAAAGCCAAGTAAACAGGGACAGTAAATAGATCAGTGCTGCCAGAGGCTGCAGTGGAAGAAGAAATGAGAAGGGGCCCAGAGGAATGTCTAGGCTGATAGAAGTGGCTTATGCTTTGACTGTAGTGGTAGTTACATAACTATGTTTCTCAAACCTCATAAAAAAGGATGAATTTTACTGTATAAGGATAAATTTTACTAAATGAATGCTGTACCTCAACAAATCCAATTTAAAAAATTGTGGGAATTGGGAGTCCATTGGGTGGAAATTTACATAGTTTAAAAAAACTCACCATGATAGGTTTGATAAGCTGTTCTTCCTTCCACCTACTGAAAACTGTTACTCAAGTGAGAGAGGAAAGTTACTGGGGGCAGGGAGACATTAGACATTTATAAAAAAATTTATGTAAGAACACTCTGGATTTATACCTAAGACTGATTAGGATGACCGTGACTTACAAAGATCTACTTATTCTATAAAAGGATTTATTATAGGTACCTTCAAATAATAAGCTTTCTTATGCTTTTATTACAGATTTCATTTATTAAACAAAATGAACAAAATCTTTTAATCTTAAAAAAAAAAAAAAATCTTTTAATCTTTTTGGGAACACAACCGCTATAGTAAGAAGAGCACATATCAATAGTACCATATCTACAAAGTGCTTCTGAGTTTCTAAAGAAATTAATGGGCTAACAGAGAAACAGTTTGGCCCCAAATAATTGAAGGTTGTAAGGATTTTGATTTTTTTTCCCCACTGAAAAAATATATTTGGTCACTTAAAACCTGTTGATCTTCTAAAAATTAGACAAAGCATGATTGTTTCAGTAATGAAAATAAAGAGGAGGTTGAAGATACACAGTTAGAGGGACAAAACCAGATACAAGCAATGTTTAATAGTGCCATTGTTTTTACCACTAGTTTCTTTAAAAAGATGTCATATTTTGTCCAAACACATCTAAACATACTAATTAAGCAGCATATGTTTAAAAAGCCTGCTCTGCTGGCTGGGAATCTGGCTGGCTCAGTTGGTACAGCATGGAATGCTTGATCTCAGGGTTGAGTTTGGCCCCACACTGGATATAGAGATTACTTAAAAACAAAATCTTAGGGGCGCCTGGGTGGCTCAGTTGTTAAGTGTCTGCCTTCAGCTCAGGTTGTGATCCCAGGGTCTGGGGATAGAGCCCTGCACTGGGCTCCCTGCTCAAGGGAAGCCTACTTCTCCCTCTCCCACTCCCCCTGCTTGTGTTCCCTCCTTGCTGTCTCTCTCTCTGTGTCAAATAAATAAATAAAATCTTAAAAAAAAAAAAAAAAACCTTAAGAGTTTGCAGAGCAAAATATTCTTTTTTAAAAAATTTTTTATTTCTTTTCAGCATAACAGTATTCATTGTTTTTTCACCACACCCAGTGCTCCATGCAATCTGTGCCCTCCCTAATACCCACCACCTGGTTCCCCCAACCTCCCACCCCCCGCCCCTCTTTTTTTTTTTTTTTTAAGATTTTATTTATTTGACAGAGAGAGAGAGAGATCACAAGTGGGCAGAGGGAGGGGAAGCAGGCTCCCTGCTGAGCAGAGAGCCAGATGAGGGGCTCAATCCCAGGACCCCAAGATCATGACCTGAGCCGAAGGCAGAGGCTCAACCCACTGAGCCACCCAGGTGTCCCCAAATATTGATTCTTTAAAAAAAAAAACAACTCACCTGATAACATCTTGAACAAGTTAGCCAGTTGACTGTTCCCCACAAGCGCCAATATACATCTCTCCAAGATTTTAATTCTTCAAAAAGACTATTCAAATACTCATGAACATCCCAAGTCTTATCCCTGGGGAGAAGAGCCTCAATTATTCTATTATTTTACAAGCAAGTAATAAAAACAATTTGTTTTAAGCAAACGTTTTTAAATTTGTGGCTTATTTCCAAAAACATTCCCCAAATGATAGCTGTGGGATAGACTACATTGAATAGTAGAAAAAAATCTCATTTGGGAGTTTGTTTATTCTTTTTTTCTGTGGACAACAGAAAAAGATACAAAAGACTGAATGCCAAATTATTTTGCTAAGCTAAATTAAATATATTTTGAGCATGCTAACAGTTGGGACTTAGGCATATGATGCTAAATAGAACCTTTATTCTAATTGTACATATTGTAAAATAAGTTACTAATCATTGGTGATTCTAAACATTTCTTTAAATTATTTTCAAAAGGCATTTTCAAGTAATTGAGTAATACAGTAATATAAAATCAGGTCTTGGTAACACACATTTTGAAGTTAATATAAACTTAAAAAATAGCAAAGGCTTAAAACCCTATTTGCTATGTCCATATGTAACTCCAGTTCCTGTTTTTCCCAAGTCCCTTAATCATTTTGAGCTTTGCTATCTTTGTCCTTATTCAACAAACAACAAAATGTCATGATGTTATTACAAATTGCATAGGCACATCTGTTTTAAAGACAACTTAAAAAAATGTCATCAACAGTTGACTTCTGGGAAAATACTTTAAATAAAACAACAAAAATGGATGTTGAAGTCAATATCAAGTTTTTCACATAGTTAACAGTTACTGCTGTCAGAATGGAAGTAGTTTCTGAAAGGTAAAATCAAGTCTCAAGACAAAAAGTAACCCCACGTGCTTATAATAACTAATGAAGATTCCCCTGATTATTGTATGACGAGAAAAATGAAAAATTTTAAACATGACTCGAGGGGCACCTGGCTGGCTCAGTCAGAGGAGCATGTGACTCTTGATCTCAGGGTCAAGAGTTTGAGCTCCATGTTGGGTGCAGAGATAACTAAAAGAAAAAAAAAAACTTTAGAAAATCCTTAAAAAATAAGCATGACTGTAATATTAATAATAGGGTTAAATGTGTTTCTCTATATTTGTTTTAATGTTTAAAATATGAAACTTAACATTTATACTATTTTTTCCCTTGACAAAAGTGCTGTACATTTTTAACATAGAAAAAAAAGAACAAAATTAAAAGCATCCATAATACTATCACTTAAAGGTAACACCACAGTTTACATTTTAGTGAATGTTTCTAGTTTTATGACTTTTTTCACTTAATTCACCACTAACAACTTGCTATATAAGTATACATACTTCAACAACATTATTCTCAAAGGCTGCACATTAAGAATTAATTAGACATGTTTTATACAGATATATTACTACATGGATATATTTTAGTTCATTTAATCATTCGGATGTTTCCCTTTTCTTTCCTATCCAAACAATATAGCAATAGGTTTTCTTGTTGAGTGTTTTCACAAATCTAAAATTATTTCTGTGGATAAATTCCTAGCAGGAATTTATTTATTTATTTTTATGTATATATTTTTAGAGAATATATACATTTCAGAATTCTTGCTTTTCTGAGATTTTATACCAATTTACAATACTCTTCCCTCTACCTCTACCGAGAATGAGAACTAGTTTTGAATTTAAAGGGGAATAAAATAGGGCTACATATTAATGGAATACTGACAAAGTATGAAGAATAAATAGATTAGGGAATATCCAATTTTATTCTTTTATTTCTTAAGATTTTCTTTATTTATTTGACAGAGAGAAAGACACAGCAAGAGAAGGAACACAAGCAGGGGGAGTGGGAGAGGAGAAGCAGGCTCTCTGCCGAACAGGGAGCCCAATGCAGGGCTCGATCCCAGGACACTGGGATCATGACCTGAGCCAAAAGCAGACGCTTAATGACTGAGCCACCCAGGCACCCCAGGAATATCCAATTTTGAAGACAATTTTCTCATTTACCAAAATTTATCTGAAAATAAATATGGTTCTCTGTCAAATTCAATATAATGTTCGTATAAATAAAATCATTAGAGAAAAGAAATCATTTTAATGGCAATGACCAGAATATCTTTCAAGATTAATGCACAATAATTTTTACTATTTTGAAGTCTAAAAAATCATGAAATTTACTCAGTAAACAAAAGACAGCTTTTACAAAACTTGTTTTGAAAGCATCTTTGCAAGTCAAAGCTGAATCACATTCAGAAAAAACTGTTGTTCTATACCTTGTAAAATTAGTTATGTTTTTAGAAAAACACTAGTAATTCACATTTGAAACGTGTACTTTATTTTTACTGCACCTTATGTGAATGTAGACAATATTTCCATGTTGATCCACATTGATTTTTCCAGGAATGCAAGGAATTCTTCTTTCTGTTTCTTTTGTTAAAAGTTTCTTACACAAACAGCATCTATAACACAAAGAAGACACAAAACAAACAAGAAGAACACTTAAAATGAGGTGAAATTAAAAAATTTAGCTGCATTGTATAGAATACCAAAGAAAAACACATCACTGTACCTGTATAATGTCGATGCATTATTCCGAGAATCTGGGTTCAAGTACTCAGGATCAAAAAGTCTCTCAATCTTCTTACAAAAAAGTTTACTATTAACAACAAATGACCAACAAATTAATTTTCTATTATTTACATTATTAAAGTTACTTGCTAGTGATGAAAATAAACACCGACCTATCTGCATATGTAGAAAATAAAATTAGTAAATCCTTGGAGAGACTCTCTTCAGGCATTTATGAAATACAGTGTTCTAAGTAAGCAAACCTACTAATGATAAATGCTTAATCAAGAATATATTTTGAAAAGAATATTTGATATTGAGGAACTTGAAAAGGGCCTACTAATAACTTGGTATATGATCTTTGGCAACTACTTAACCTCTCTGAACCTTGTTTTCTCATCTAAAAATGGGGCTAATAATTCCAAACTCACAAGGTTTTATGAGGGTTAAATGAATACTGTTTGCAAAGAGTGCCAGATACAGCATTAAGCATTTGACATATATTTATAAAAACTTCACAATTCTGTATAATGTGACTAAGTTTTAAGTCTTATGTTATTAATTCCAACTGTATATCCTGAGGCCAGATCTGGATTTAGGATATTAACCCCATTTTCAAGTATTTAGGTCTCAGAATTTAGATTACTACATACCAAAAAACTATTATAAAGCCACTATAATTAAGATAGTGTACTACTGATATAAGTAGAGACAAAGAAATCAACAAAACTGGACAGCTATATGCAAAAGAATGAAACTGGATCACTTTTTCACACCACACACAAAAATAACTCAAAACTGATTAAAAATCTAAATATGAGACCTGATACCATAAAACTCATAGAAGAAAGCACAGGCAGTATAATTTCTTTGACATTGGCCTTTGCAACTTTCTTGTAGATACATCTCCTTAGGCAAGAGAAACAAAAGCAAAAATAAACAATTGGGACTACATCAAAATATAAAGCTTTTGCACAGCAAGGAAATCATTAACAAAACAAAAAGGCAACCTACTGAATGGGAGAAGATATTAACAAATGATATATCCAATACAGAGTTAATATCCAAAATATATAAAAAACTTATAAAATTCAATACCAAAAAAACTCTGTCCATGCTCCTGAATAGGCATTTTTCCAAGGAGACATACAGATGGCCAACAGACATATGAAAAGATGCTCAATATCACTAATCATCAGGGAAATCAAAATCAAATCAAAACCACAATGAGATATCACCTTACAAGTGTCAGAATGGCTAGAATAAAAAAGACAAGAAATAACAAGTGACAGCAAGGATGTGAAGAAAAAGGAACTCCTATGCACTGTTGGTGGGAATGTAAATTGGTGCAGTCACTGTGGAAAACAGATGAAGGTTCCTCAAAAGATTGAAAATAGGGGCGCCTGGGTGGCTCAGTGGGTTAAGGCCTCTGCCTTCGGCTCTGGTCATGATCCCAGGGTCCTGGGATCGAGCCCCACATCGGGCTCTCTGCTCAGCAGGGAGCCTGCTTCCTCCTCTCTCTCTCTCTGCCTGCCTCTCAGCCTACTTGTGATCTCTGTCTGTCAAATAAAGAAATAAAATCTTTAAAAAAAAAAAAAAAAAGATTGAAAATAGAACCACCATATGATCCAGTAATTCCCCTAACTTGAAAACATACATGCACCCCTATGTTTATTATAATATTATTTACAATAGCCAAGATATGGAAGCAACCCAGGTGTGCATCCATAGATGAATGCATAAAAAAGATATGATATATGTATATACCTAATGGGATATTACTTAGCCATAAAAAGGATGAGATCTTGCCATTTGTGACAACATGGAAGGACCCCAGAGGGCATTATGCTAAATGAAAAAGAGAAAAACAAATACCATCTGATTTCACTTATATGTGGAATCTAAAAGACAAATGAATAAACAAATAAAAAGCAGACTCAGACCTACAGAGAACGAACTGATGGCTGCCAGAGGGGAGGGAGATAGGGGAATGGACAAAATGGGTGAAGGACAGTGTAAAATACAGGTTTCCAGTTAGGGAATGAGTGAGTCATGGGATTAAAGGCACAGCACAGGGAATATAGTCAAAGGTTTTGTAAGTGTATTGTAGGGTGACAGATAGTAGCTACTTTTGCGGGGAGCATAGCTTAATGCATAGAGTTGTCAAATCACTATGTTGTACACCTG
Source organism: Martes martes (assembly GCF_963455335.1). Lineage (NCBI taxonomy): Eukaryota > Metazoa > Chordata > Mammalia > Carnivora > Mustelidae > Martes > Martes martes. The sequence goes on along the minus strand of NC_137896.1, from coordinate 79,102,377 downwards.
AAACTAATGTAACATTGTGTGTCAACTATATTTCAATTTAAAAAAAGAAGAAAAAATCAACAGAACAAAATGGAGAGTTCCAAAACACATCTTCCACATACAGTCACCTGATTTATACCAAAGATGCCACTGCAATTCAGTGGAGAAAGAATGATCTTGCAAAAAAATCTCACCCTGTTCCATGGCTTCAAATCTATTTACTCACATTTCTATTTTAAGCTCTAACCTCTGACCTAAATTTCAGACTTAAATACCCACCTATCTGTGCTATCCTACCTCGATGTCCCAAAGGTATATTAAATATATCAAATACTCTTAATAAGACCTAAACCCATCTCCTGATTCCTGGCACCTCAATCTCTCCTCTATTAATGGCACTATAATCCACTTAATTGCTCCTTAAACCTCAATCTAGTAATTATCCTAGGATACACTCTCTCTCCACATTATTCCATTTGAAATCTGTCAGATCTAATAACACACTCTGAATCCATCTACTTCTTACCAGCTCCTACTCTAGGCCAAACCCTTTCATCTCTCACCAGACTACTGCACTAGCCTCTTGATAGCTTCCTTGCTTCTTACATCCTTACAGTCTATTGTCCCCAGAGCAACCAGGATGATCTCTTAAAAACAAATCAGATCATGCCATTCCTCTGCTCTCACTGACATTTAGAATAAAGTATACCCTCTTTGCCAAGACTTAATGAGTACCTAAATGATATGACCACTGCTGACCTCATCTCATACCATTCTTCCTCTTTATAATGAGGCCTATCAATATTTTTTAAAAGATTTTATTTATTTGACAGAGATCACAAGTAGGCAGAGAAGAAGGCAGGGGGCTGGGGTGGGGGGAAAGCAGGCTCCCCACCTAGCAGAGAACCCGATGTGGGGCTCAATCCCAGGACCTGGGGATCATGACTTGAGCCCAGGGAAGAGGCTTAAACCCACTGAGCCACCCAGGTGCCCCCTATCTTAATATTTTTTAGAAGATTTTATTTATCCATTTGAGAGAGAGAGAGCACAAGTGGGGAGCGGGGTGGGGGGTGGGGGGGGTGGGAAGCATGCTCCCTACTGAGCAAGAAGCCAGATGCAGGACTCAGCCCAAGGCAGCCACTTAACCGACTAAGCCACCCATGCACACTTAATTTTTAACATAATTCACTAACACAATACGTTCATACGTGCATTATACAAAATAATTTAAGTACTAATTTTTATCTAGAGCCATTGGCTCTGGATAAATTTTATTTCATTTGAAATAAAATAGAAATATTTCTAAAAATAGAATATTTCACTAAAATGAAATAGAAGTATATTTCTTCTAACAGGAATACTTAGTTAAAAATTAAATTTAAAAAATTACCTTCTAAATTTATCTTTCTTGTCTTTTAAATCATCAACTTCATTGTGTGTGAACAGATCAGCTATACGTGTAAGTAGATTTGCATTAATACAATTCATGTTGCATGGGGTAGCTACTATGGCATTCATATTTTTGTGGCAATACTGAATACATTGTTCAACCTAAAAAACATACAAAAGAAAAGGAATGTTGAAAAGAGTAGCATGAGGATGATGTCATGTCAATACCTTTCAAAGATAGAATTCTTTAAAAGCTTGATCCATGGACTGCTAGGCGCTAAGGGGATTTTGCCTATCTGGGTTAATCTATACTGTTGCAAGATGAGCCAGCAGGCCATATTTCTACAAACACATACAGAGCTAGGAAAATAACTTTCAATTTTCTTAGCATACTCTAAGTAGTAATGCAATGAGCATCTTTCATAATTGTGGCAGGTATAAATCTTAGTCCACAAACTCCTGTATACAAGATGTGACTTTCTATAACTACACTTAATGGCAATATTAAGCTTCTACTTCTTTGAGTGGCCAAAACATAATTTTAGTCACTTCAGGGTTTTCTCAGTTGTGTTGTGCTTGCTTTCTGACTTTATTCCCTTTTCTTCAACCTGAGGTATACTTACTTTCTTTTTGAGGTGGATTTGGGTTTTGGGGAAAAGTAATGCTGGCTAATCATGTATTTTCCAAATATTTTGTTTATGGCATAAAAATTATGCTTTAGGGCTTAGATCTCAAAACTCAAAGATTAAGGACTCTTTTAATTTCTACTTTTTTCTGTAACCCCACTCTGAAGCAATTAATACTAACAACTAAATGGGGAACAACTAAGGAGTAGGAAGAATACAGAGAACTAATAAAACTCCAAATAATCAAGTAAACAAATTTCACATCTGTTAACATAGCAAAGGAGTACTCTGCCTTAACACAAACATATATAAACATGTGAATGCATAAGAAATTTATTAAATAAAAAGATATATTCAGTGTTAGAGCCTGATATGTGCATGTATATATTGCGCTTTTACATTTTATCAACTACTCTTAAATGATAAACATTAGCATCTGGTTTACACATATATGGTTATACTAATAGTTGGGCATTTGTTTTTATTTTTTTATTTTTTCAAAAGATTTTATTTATTTATTTGGCAAAGCAAAAGAGAGACCACAAGTAGGCAGAGAGGCTGGCAGAGAGAGAGGGAGAAGCAGGCTCCCCGCCAAGCAGAGAGCCTGATGCGGGGCTCGATCCCAGGACCCTGAGATCATGACCTGAGCCGAAGGCAGAGGCTTAACCCACTGAGCCACCCAGGCGCCCCTGGGCATTTGTTTTTAATTCACTGAATTATAAATGAAAGACACAAAAATAAGTAAAACATGTTTAAAGAAATTATTTAGTGATACAAATATATTCCAATTAATTTTCATTTAATTAAGTTTTAGAGCAAAATTCCTCTCGAGTCAAAGCTAATTCTGCTTAGTTTCATCTAATACAACAGTAAAGTATTCCTTAAAGATAAATTGTTTGCTTTATAGGTATAATGTATTAATGGTACATAGTAGTCTCACCCTGTCCCCACAGAATGAGAGCAGTTTATTCTAAAGGAATTGTAAACAGAGAGTTAGGGGTCCCTAGAATAAGACAGACAGACAAAGCTTTCCTGACACAGAGAAGCCATTTCAGGCCCTAAACTATTTTCTGTGATTTGTGCCCTACCTCCTAGGACTTATCAGAGTTACAAAGAAATACAAAAACCTCAGTAGTTAAGAATTTTAAGGGAATCAATGGAATGAAAAAACTTAACAGTCTCCATCAGGCCCGGAGACAACAAATTCATGGTAAAAACTCCCAGTACTGTTTCCAAAGTAAACAAGGCTGAGGATTCCTCCAGCTTATGCCCATATCCCTTTCCCCTCTTCTAGTTACCTCTGTTTCATTATAATATTAAAATCTCCACCCTAGGAAGAGCACAAGCTTCATTAACTTAGCATAGGAGCTTGTACCTTATGCCCCTCTTCTACCTGCAATGAAAGCTCGCCTTTATGAATATTCATCTTAAACCCTAAATAAAAGGAACTGCTCACAGCGGCTGGGGAGTGATGGCTTTGGTTTTGGAAGTTATTCACTGTGATCTTCGTATTTGCTGCAAATGGTTTCCTTTGTGTGACAACTCCACCTTATGTAGTCTCTGTACCTCACCAAGGAGCAAACCCCTATTAGTTCAGTTACGAAATCACACTCTTGAATTAACAACTATTTTAGTAAGATGTCTTAAAAATTCCTAAACCCTGGAAGGAAAAATCAAGTTGTATGTTAAATTAAACATAGGTGAATAAAAAAGAGTGTTTTTTTCTTTTTTTTTTTTAAACAGAGGGAGAGATGGGGGAGGGAGTAAGAATTTTAACCAGGCTCCATGCCCAGAGGGGAGCCCAATGCAGGGTTCAGTCTCAGAACCCTGAGATCATAACCTGAGCCAAAATCAAGAGTCAATACTTTACTGACTGAGCCACCCAGGAACCCCGAAAAGAGCTTGGATCTTTTATTAATACTTACCAATGAATCCATTTTCAAAAACTCTGAAGAAATAAGAATTGAAATGACATTTCCTGGCTCTAAAAAAAAGAAAAGAAAATTCTCCTTTTGATTTGTACCTCAACCTCCTCAGAACAGGCTCCTTCTCACCTTAACTGAGGATGTTACATTAAAAGAGCAATTTATTATAACCTTACAACATCATAAAGCTTAGATACATGAAAGAAAGAAAATGCAGTGTTAAAATATACAGTACAGAAAAAGCACACAGTAAATCTGCCCTGGAATTAGATTCATATTGATGAGGGAACAGAAGGCTGGCTGAGGACAAAGCAAAAGCTGACACCCTGCAACCTCCCTCCCCCACCCCCACTCCTGGGTGGGACACATGTGACATTCTTTAGGAATCTCCCACCCATCTTAATGTTAATACCTTGCTAGAGGGCAAAACGACCTTGGCAAAGGCAAGGCCTCTGATATCTGGTATCTTGTAGTGTAGGCCCTCTTTAGCATATGAAAGTTCTATTGAAACCTCCCTTTTCCTTACTTCCCCCACCCCCATGGTACATAACCTGCCATCCCTCACAACCCCGGGCAGCAGCTCTTTGTGCCCATGGGTCCTGTTCCCATACTTTAATAAACCACCATTTTGCACCAAAGATGTCTCAAGAATTCTTTCTTGGTCATCGGCCCCAGACCTCACCCCACCGAACCTCACCTATATTCTAGAACTTCATCAATATCAAGTAAAAAGACTCCAGCTAAAGACATGACACATGCAAACTTTTCTCCTTAACTAAATCAGAGAAAAAGATAATTAAAATTGAGGCCAATTCATCACATAAAAAAATCGTGAGAAAATCTTCTAAATGATTAATGAAGGCACTTGTTATTAGTGAAGTTACTTCAAAAGCAGTACAATGCTTGTTATGAACAAATATTAAAAGATTCTGAAAGATAATATAAAATTTATTATTGCAGAAGTGCTAAAGTTACTTCCTAAAGGCGGGCTGAGGTGGGCGTTGAGAGGCATAACCAGGGAAAGGGGAATGCCAGCTGACACTATTATTTTTGTAAACCCAAGTCATCTCCTATGAGGTATATTTAAGAAAAAAAAAAAAACTATGATTTTTTTTGCGTTATATATTAAGACAATCCTTCTAAATAAAGGACGATACAGACAACGATTAAAATAAGTAATCTTAATCTTTGTTTAAATATTACTTCTAGGTTAAAGGCTCTCAAATAGCAATGGTGAAGGGAGGAGGGAGTTAGTGAAAAATCCCTCAGGGAAGTTTAATTCCAGCTAAGACCCACTGTCTGCATTATGAGAGATTTAATTAAGCATTTTGGTGGTTTTCCTGGTTAGAATAAAGACTGTTTTTATTTATTTTTAAAAATATGTATGTATGTATTTATTTATTTAGTGTGGGTATGCACATGCAAGTAGGAGAGGCAGATGGACAGAGAGAGAGAGATTCTCAGGAGGACTCCTCCCTGAGGGCTGAGCCCAACGTGGGACTCAAACTCACAGCCCTGACACGTCCTGAGCTGCAATCAGAAGTCAGATGCTTAACCAACTGAGCCGCACAGGTGCCCCTAAAGATTGCTTTTATAAAAGTTTATGTTTGTAGCCACTGATCACAGAGTGACTGGTTTCGCTCCACTTCTTTTAACTTTACTAAATGCATTAATATGCTAGATCAAACAATATTTTTTCTCTATGCATAATTTGACTTTTTATTTCACATATACATATCATATCTGGGTGATTTGGAATCTCTGACTCTGGCTGAAAATTTTTATTTGGAAATCTTGTAATTTTTATTTAAGAGCCACTAGAAACTTTTTTCCATTAATTTGGTCACTAAAATGTAATAAATTAGAAATTTCTTCAGAAAATTTTTATATTGTCACTATAGATTTATTTACTAACAAGATTAAAAAAATATTTTAGTACTGCTATAAATAGTATACTCTACACACAGAAAGACTTTATTAAACCACATGTGTGATTTCCTATACAAGTCCATACCCAACTAAAGATTACTTAGGGGGCGCCTGGGTTGCTCAGTGGGTTTAAAGCTTCTGCCTTCGGCTCAGGTCGTGATCCCAAGGTCCTGGGATCAAGCCTGGCGTCGGGCTCTCTGCTCAGTGGAGAGCCTGCTTTCTCCTCTCTCTCTGCCTGCCTCTCTGCCTACTTGTGATCTCTATCTGTCAAATAAATAAATAAAATCTTAAAAAAAAATTAAAGATTACTTAGTAATTATTCTTCCTTTCATCTAGAATACGGGTTCTCAAACTTTTTTTTTTTTTTTTAGATTTTATTTATTTATTTGACAGAGATCACAAGTAGGCAGAGAGAGGGGAAGGGAAGCAGGCTCCCTGCTGAGCAGAAAGCCTGATGCGGGGCTTGATCCCAGGACCCTGGGAACATGACCTGAGCCAAACGCAGAGGCGTTAACCCACTAAGCCACCCAGGTGCCCCCAGGTTCTCAAACTTTTGATCTTAGACCCCTTTTTTGTTTAGATAGGTTATATCTATCAGTATTGATACTGATAACTTATTTATCATAATTTATTTATATACTTATTTATAATTTATTTATCATAATGATAATTAATCATAAATTAAAACAGGGAAAATTTAAAAATATTTCTTAATTCCTTTTAAAAGAATAATAGACTCAATATATAGTAACATATTTTATGAAAAATAACCACATTTTCCAAAATATAAATTAACCAGAAGAGTAATACTGACTTTTTTTTGGCCAATTTCTTCAATGCTTGACTTAAATAGAAGGCAGCTGGATTCTGTTTGTTTCTACATTTAATCTGTGGGTAGTCTTCTCTGCTGTTACATCAAAACTCAACAACTGGTAGTTTTAAAGGTTAATTGCAATGGAATCTGAAGTCTTAATGAATGAACTCTTCCTGTTCTGTTATCTCAAAGTCAAATGACTTATCTTGCACTGTGAATGGATCTTTAACCCAGGTATGATTTTAACAACGCACATTGGTCATTTGGAAAATTTTGGTTCACTGAGTTATGTGGACCTTCCAAATGTTGAAACATTTCATTGTACAATATATATTTTAAAAATCACATTTGTTAGAATGACCAGTCTCATCAGAAAAGTCTGTAAATATGGAGAGATTGTCAAGCACATGGAAGCAGATATAAGTTTTCCACACTCCAATTCTCACTTGAAACCCTGAATTTTATTATTGACAATGGATACTGTCAGTTGTTTCCCTTTAGTTGATCAACTCCCTCAATTCATCTTCAAGAAAATATCTGCCAAATGCCTGTCTGAATAACCATAATTTGCCTATCATTCTTTCGAGGAAAAATGGTTTTCTCTTTTTATTTTTTTTAATTTTTTTTAATTTTTAAAGATTTTATTTATTTATTTGACAGACAGAGATCACAAGTAGGCAGAGAGGCAGGCAGAGAGAGGAGGAAGCAGGCTTCCCGCCGAGCAGAGAGCCCGATGCAGGGCTCGATGCGGGGCTCGATCCCAGGACCCTGAGATCACAACCTGAGCCGAAGGCAGAGGCTTAACCCACTGAGCCACCCAGGCGCCCTGGTTTTCTCTTTTTAAAAAGCCACTAGTTTAGCTTGCAACTCAAACAACTGCACAAGTGCTTTTCCTCCAGACGACCATCACACTTCAGTGTAAAGCATGAGTGCACCTCCTGTGTCATCACACAGAACATGAAAAAGATGCATACTCAAGGGTCAAGAGTTAATAAAATTAATAATTTTCACTGTTTTATCAAGGATATTCTTAAAGTGAGAATGAATTTTTTTTCTTTCATTTTTTTCCTTTTTAACTATGAGCACGTGGTATTGAGGAATACAGTGACTACTAGCACAGTTTGGTATCCCTGTCCTGATGTGTGCTAAAGCTCCCAGAGTTTTCTCCATTACTTCTGTACCATCTGAACAAAGGTCAACACAGAGAAAAAGTAACAGTTTAGTATTATAATGCAAATCGTCTTGACCTTGTGAATCCTCTAAAAAATCTCTAGAATTCCAGAGGTCCATGTACGATACAGTGAGAACCGCTGATCTAGAGACCTGTCTGTCCACTTGCCATACATTCACTATAATCTACTAAAAAAGGATGAGGTATCGGTTTCTTAAAAGGTGGTTACTAATCTGAGCATAAATACTAATGTCCAAATAATTTTCCACATTGCATGTTTGGCCTGAAGCAACTACCAGGTGACACACAAATTTCACCACAAAATAAGCAATAGATTGTCTTTTACCTAAAGTGGGCATCTCACAATCTTTATTCTCCTTAGTGTTCCTTTTAACATACTTTATCAACCAGTTGAAAATGTGAACATCACAATGAACTGAAATGTCCACCTCTTCCCAGCGCTGTGCATCCATAGATAAATATTCAGCAAAGTACTTCATTTCTGATATCAAAAGATCTCGTGGGCAAATAAAATCTTCTTTCAAGTTTTTTGCTTCATCACATACATGGATCACCATGTTTGGCCTTCACAAAAAATGTTACACAGAAATGAAATTATTAGAGTTCTAGAAGAGGAGCTAAGAACACTGACATTTATTGGAAGTACAAGAATAAGACGTTTTTTGGAAGTTTTGACCATAAATCAATTTTATAGGGTTTGACATTCAGAATTTTTCATTAAGTGTCTTGCTAATCTGATCTTTATCTTAGGTTTTTGACTCATTTTAGTTAAGCTAGTGACCTTAAGATTACTAAGTCTAATAACTTAAGAGCTTAGAAAAACAAAAATATTTTACTATAGGACTCTAATTTACGTGGTTTAAAGTTTATTTTTCAAGTTATATGTAAATAAAATTTTTAAAAATAAAATCAATTCACAAAGAGAAATTAAATACTACCTTCTAATTTTTATGAAGAACATAAAATGGCACTTTTACATGGTTATGGGTATGATAAGTAGAGACTAAATACTAAAATTTTCTTACTACCAATAAATAGGAAAAACAGGTAAAATCTTTCATTAAAAAATCAAAAAACTAGCAATGGCTACTTAGTTATTTTTAACAGTAAGAAACTTTGTTTCTAGATATTCATCAAATATAAATTAGTAAATGTAGTTAAAAGGATTCTTAAGACTACAATGTGTTTATTAACATATTTAAAAATAATTTAAGAATAAGTTTAGATAATGCATCAGAACTACTGCTTCAAAAATTATATACTCCTTGAATTTACTTTCCTTTGAAAATTATATCACCTCAAAAAGCAGTATCAGTGTGATGCACAACTACCTCCACAGCATTACAAAAGAGAATAAGTAGAAAGAGATACACTGTCCTACAATATGAATTTAATGTGTTCAATTACCTTTCTAATATAAAAAAGTAACATTTGAAACAAAACTGGGCTACCAGAACAAGGATTATTAACCAACATTCTTGTTAAGGTCAAAGGAATTTAAGTAACTTTGCAAATTGTTCTTCCAAAGGAATTACAGTCAAAATATAAACAGGTAATGGGTGCTATAACGAAGCATAATGTTTCTGTGGCTTTTGGGTCTGCAATATGAAATACTAGATAATTCCAGTAAAAAATTATCTGATAAATTTTTTTGTTACACAAACAAAACTATCGGTTAAAAATCTATGTGAATAAATTAAAAATCACTGAACTATACACTTCAGAAGGGTGAATTTTTCTTATCGTGGTAAAATATACATAACATAAAATCTATCATATTAGCCCTTTTAAGTGTACAGTTCAATGGCATTAAGAACATTCACATTGTTGTATAATCATCACCATCATCCATGTCCAGAACTTTTTCAAAAGGGTAAATCTTATGGCATATGAATTACATATGAATAAAACTGTTACAATACAGAAAGGAACTTTCAGATATGAAAATATTCTATATCTTTGTGTGATGGTTACATGGTGTACCCATTTGTTAAAATTCATCAAAATAAATACTTAAAATATGTCTAATTTATTATATGTAAAATATACCAATTAAAACTTGCAATATACTGAAAGGTGTATTCTAATTTTTAAATGTTTCTATAATGAGAATTATATTCCAATGACTCTAAAATATAGATCTAGTTTTAAAAAATTGGAAACTAATGGAAGATATTCTTCTTTGGGTTTTAAAATTTGGTTAAAGTTTTATATTAGTAGAGGGTATTCCTAATATTTACAAATATGAAAATGAATTTTTATAAAGGAAAACTGTAGTTCCATTTAATTATAACATGAATAAGCCACGTTTAGCCATCAAGCAATTGTTATAGTTCAATACATGAACTACCCTTTATTCCAACAATGTGAACAATTGTGTAATGTAAAATTCCTAAATTATGGTAACTGATGTATATAATCACCAATCATATATTTTATAACTTAAAGTTGATATTCATATTAAATCTTATCTAGCAAAGAACCAGCCTCCTACCCTTCAGATTCTTCAGTCTTTTCTCCACCATTACGAGTAGTACAATTTTCACTTTCTGAAGAACAATTCCTTGTGGAAGCTATACTATGTCTTCCTTAAATACAGAAACAAACACATACAAAAACAAAGGGGGAGGTTAGTGTTTCTAGCTGAGAACGGGTTTTTACTTACTGAATGGTTATACGTAAATGCATGGTTTCCAGGGCTAGTTAAAGTTGGTACTCTGTTAGGTGGCATTATCCCTTAATATTTCTAAAGGTATACGGAAGAAACAGTAGAAAAAAAGGATCACACATTGCTAACATTACATTGAAGATTTAAAAAATGATGTGGTGTGAATGGACAGGGATCAAGTGTTCAAAAGCTAACAATAGAGTTCTCTCTTTCTGAAGCAATTTTTCATATCAGTATTCTGACTACTGCTGCTGAGATTTAAATCACTCAGTACACTCAGGGTTTCTAAAATCAGCTATTATTTCCAACTGCAGAAAACGTCTTTTTTATCCTGCCAGTGTCATTTGAAACTAATGTTGACTACGTAAAAGGTAGCTAATATGAGGAGCAAGCCACATTTTCTCAGTAAAAAAAATTAAGTAGAAAGTGTAGGTCAAATCTCTTTAAATTTATGACATAATTAGGCTAACAGACTGGAGTAGTAAATTTTGATATAATAAAAAGATTTTTTGGTGATAGTGTTTGACCTGCATATTAACATTAAAACATTTTTCAGATAGCAAAGACACATTTCTAAAAATCAGGAAGATATAAATCTTAATAGATTTCCTGGCAATGTTTATATTAGTCTTTAAAAAATAAAGTTGATTGAAATGCATATTTTGCAAAATTATCATAAGGAAAAGTACTGCATTTTGTTTTCAAACCTTACCAGTTTTGGAAATTGCATCTTGACCAACCAGAGTCTCCTGAAATTCTCCCTGCATGTCAAGAAGGGAGGATTTGATATACGTAGCTAAAGTTTCCACAGGACTTTCTCCAGCAGCCATTAGAGGACTATACTGGTTGTCAACAGGTGAACTTCCACTGCTCTTCAGTTCATCAAACCTTTTTGCACACTGTAATGACATAAAAGGAAGGAAATGCAGGTCTGTTTTCTTTTCTTTTCTTTTTTTTAAAGATTTATTTATTTATTTATTTGACACAGAGAGAGAGATCACGAGTAGGCAAAGAGGCAGGCAGAGAGAGGGGGAAACAGGTTCCCCGCTGAGCAGAGAGTACGATACAGGCCTCGATCCCAGGACCTTGAGATCATGACCTGAGCTGAAGGCAGAGGCTTAACCCACTGAGCCACCCAGGCACCTGGAAATGCAGGTCTTTCTTAATTAAAAAATTAGATTAATTTCTTGCCTTCTGTTTGGTGATATTTTTCTATAATCATTTTCTGCAAGTGGATTCCAATCTGCTGGGTAATACTAGAAAATTGTACAAAAGCTTCTGACTTTTTTTCTTTTTTAAAGATTTCTGAGAGGAAGAGAGCATATGCACATGTGTGTAAGCAGGGAGTGTGGTAGTGGTGGAAGGGAGATGAGGAGCAAAGGGAGAGGGGGAGAAAGAATCTTAAGCAGGCCTGCGAAGCCAGATCTCATGACCCTGAGATGGTCATCTAAGCCAAAACCAAGAGTTAGATGCTTAACCAATTCTGATACCCTGGAGCCCACAGAACTTTTTAAAATACATTTTAACCCAATGGAATAATATATTTATCCTGTTATAGGAAAATGAAAAACACCTTTTTTAAAAAAAAGATTTTATTTATTTATTTGACAGAGAGAGAGAGAGAGAGACCACAAGTAGGCAGAGAGAGAGTGGGGAAGCAGACTCCCTGCCGAGCAGAGAGCTGACATGGGGCTCGATCCCAGGACCCCAAGATCATGACCTGAGCTGAAGGCAGAGACTTAACACACTAAGCCACCCAGGTGCCCCATACCTTTATCAGTCATATTTCCCTGTGGTCTGCATTTATGATCAGTTGACAACAATAAAAAATATAAATGGGTTTATTGAATCCGTTTTTCCTTCAAAATGAATTTATTTTTTGTAACACAGAGAAAGTAAAGTGACAGGCTTTTAAAACACAGTTTCTTTGATATCTATCTATCTATATATATATCAAAGATTATAAAATATATATAGATACATATTTTAAAGACTTTATTTATTTATTTGTCAAAGAGAGAGCGAGTGAGCACAAGCAGGCAGAGTGGCAGGCAAAGGCAGAGAGAGAAGCAGGCTCCCTGCTGAGCAAGGAGACCAATGCCGGACTCCATCTCAGGATCCTGGGATCATGACCTGAGCTGAAGGCAGCGGCTTAACGGAATGAGCCACCCAGGCATCCCTTCTTTGATATATTTTAGGTAAAGTGTATAGCTATATTGGAAAATGAATGTAGATTTATCCAACAAGGTTTACAGCGATTTCTAATACTTAAAAAACAAGAAAATTATGAATTTTGAAATGAATACATGATTGCTTAAACAAAGAAGCAAGTGAACTATAAATAATTTAAATTATATTGTTAAATGTTCTTTGTGTTTGGGACACCTGGTGGCTCAGTCAGTTAGGCTTCTGTCTTCACCTCAGGTCATGACCAGGTCCTGCATCAGGTTCCTCACTAAGCGGGGAGCCTGCTTCTTCCTCTGCCTGCTGTTCCCCCTGCTTGTGCTCTCTCTCACTCTGACAAATAAATAAATCAATAAAATCTTTTAAAAAATGTTCTTTGTGTTTAAGCAAAAATTACATGACATGTAGATGTAAAAGAATGAGGCTGGATCTTCTACCTAAAGCGCATACAAAAATTAGCTCAAAATAGATCGAAGACTAAATATTAGAGCTAACACTATAGAACTCTTAGGAAAAAATAATCTTGGATTGGGTGACAGTTTCTTAGCATGATACTAAAAGCACAAGCAACAAAGAAAAGTTAGATAAACCCAAACTCCTCAAAATTTACAACTTTGTGCTTCAAAGGACACCAAGAAAATGAAAAGACAACATACATAATAGGAGAAAAATATTTCCAAGTCAAATATCAGACAAGAGATGTGCATCTAGAATATATTAAGAACTCTTACTACTTAATAATAAAAAGACAAGAGGTACCTAGCTGGCTCAGTTAGTGAAGAATGTGACTCTTGATCTCGGGATTGTGAGTTCAAGCCCCATGGCTGGGTGTAGAGATTATCTAAAAATAAAATGTTAAAAAATTTTTGGAAAAAAAAAAGCCAACCCAATTTAAAAATGGGCAAAGGATCTAAACAGACATTCCTTCAGAGAAGATCTATAAATGACCAATAAGCACATGATAAGATACTGAACATCATTAGCCATCAGGAAAATGCAAATCAAAATCATAATGAATTACTACTTCATACCCATTAGGGAGGCTACAGTAAAAAAGACAGATAATAAAAATGCTGACAAGGATGTGAAGAAATTGGAACCAACAGATGCTGCTGGTGGGAACGTAAAATAGTATAGTCACTTTGGAAAAATTAGATACATTATTTCAGCTAATTCTTAATCTGTTTTTTCTCCACTTTCAAAATACCAACGCATCATCGTCAAAGTGGAAAAAAAATGATAACCCAGGAGACTGAAAGAACATTCAAGAAACTTAAAAAACACACACACAAGATTTTTGTCTACCAGATACTACAGCAATATTGAAAATAATTGAACACAGGACTGTCAACAGGATTAGATAAAGAGATCAGTAGATCAGAACAGTAAATGTAGAAAGAGATCTGAATTTCAAACCAGTAATAAAGAATGAAATTATTCTCTGCACTATGGAAAGAGGCCAAATGTCCATCAATTGATGAATGGATAAAGAAGATGTGGGGTGTGTGTGTGTGTGTGTGTGTGTGTGTGTGTATACACACACATACATACATACATACAATGGAATATTATGCAGCCATAAAAAGAATGACATCTCACCATCTGTAACAATGTGGATGGAGCTAGAGAGTATTGTGCTAAACAAAATAAATAAAAGATAAATAGCATAGGATTTCACTCATATGTGGAATTTAAGAAACAAACCAGATGGGGGCGCCTGGGTGGCTCAGTCATTAAGCATTCAACTCTTGGATTTTGGCTCAGGTCATGATGTCATCGTTATAGCTGCCTACATCATCTAGCTGCCTCTGGCTCCCGGCTCAGTGGGGAGTCTGCTTTTCTCCCTTTTCCTTTCCCTCTCTTCCTAACCCCTCCCTGCTCCTTGCAAGTGCTCCCTCTCTAAAATAAATAAATCTTAACAAAACAAAACAAAACAGATGAACATACGGGAGGGATCAAAAAAGAAAAGAGAGGGAAACAAAGCATAAGAGACTCTTAAAGATACAGAACAAAATGAGGGTAGATGGATGGGGATGGGGGATTGAGTTAATGGAGGACGGGTATTAAGGAGGGCACTTGTTATGATGGGCACTGGGTGTTGTATGTAAGTGATGAATCACTGAGTTCTACTCCTGAAACCAATACTGCACTGTATGTTAACTAACTAGAATTTGAATAAAAAATTTGAAAAGAAAAAAAAAGAATGAAAAATTCAATAAATGTTGAGACAATTAACTAGTCATTTGGAAAAATGTTAAAACTAAATCAAAGTCCAGGTGGAGTCAAGATTTAAATGTAGAAAATAAAAGTAGTCAGGAAATGTAGGTAACTCCATATTATACATAGCCTTCAGGTAAGAAGGATTTTTTAAACAGGATAAAAAATGCAGATTTCAAAGTAAAAGATCCACAGATTTTACATTAAACATTTAAAACTTCTAAACATCTGTATATAAGAGACTATCATTAATAACTTAATAGGCTGGGAAAAAACTGGTAAAAGCTAGATCAAGGGTTAATATATTTAATATATAGAAAGCCATTATTTAAAACTAGTAACAAAACATTGGGGTTCCTGGGTGGCTCATTCAGTTAACTGTCAGCCTCTGGCTCAGGTCATGATCCCAGAGTTCACAGATGGAGTCCTGCATTGGGCTTCCTATTCAGCAGGGAGCCTGCCTCTCCCTCTGTCCCTCCTCCCTGCTCATAATCTCTCTCTCTAGCTCTGCTCTCTCAAATCAATAAAATCTTTTAAAAAAACTAGTTACAAACCAAATTCACAAACAGAAAAAGGACATGGTACAATAAAATATGAAATGTTCAATCTCTTTAGGATTTAAAGTAAATTAAAACTGCAACAAAGATAACACGTATTTTGAAAAGACACACACACAAATAATATGTGATATAAAAAGTACAGGGATCAAGACTCAGCTATGTTGACTGGAATAAAACACTGATGGCCCTTCTAGTTGGCAATATATAACAAAAGCCTTAAAAATGCATTATCCCCTAAGGAAAGAAGAATAAGATATTTTAATAGTGGTATTTGTAGTAGCTAAAAGCTGGAAATAATAGCCAACAAAAGGGACCCAACATAAGGGACTGGTTTAATAAATTATGATATAGCTTAAATGTTGCAGAAGTCTATTAAGTGACACATAAAGATGTCTATAATACGCTAAGTGAAAAAGCAGTAAAACAGTGAATTTGTTGTAAGTCCATCTTAACAATTCTTTTTTTTTTTAAGATTTTATTTATTTATTTGACAGAGATCACAAGTAGGCAGAGAGGCAGGCAGAGAGGAGGGAGCAGGCTCCTCTCTGAGCAGAGAGCCCGATGAGGGGCTCGATCCCAGGACCCTGGGATCATGACCTGAGCCGAAGGCAGAGGACTTAACCCACTGAGCCACCCAGGCGCCCCATCTTAACAATTCTTTTTTTTTTTTTTTTTAAAGATTTAATCTATTTATTTGACAGACAGAGATCACAAGTAGGCAGAGAAGCAGGCAGAGAGAGAGAGGAGAAAGCAGGCTCTCCACAGAGCAGAGAGCCCAATGCGGGGCTCGATCCCAGGACCCTGGGATCACGACCCGAGCCGAAGGCAGAGGCCTCAACCCACTGAGCCACCCAGGCGCCCCCATCTTAACAATTCTTACATGTATAGAAAAGTATCTGGAAGGATATATACGAGGTGTTAACAACTTAAGTTAGATAGGATCAGACTTATCATTCTGATTTTTCACTTATTTCCTTTGTGTGTGTGTATGTGTGTTCTTTTTTTTTTTTTTTTTTTATTAAAGATTTTATTTATTTATTTGTCAGAGAGAGTACACACAAGTAGGCAGAGAGGCAGGCAGAGGCAGCGAGAGAAGCAGGCTCCCTGCTGAGCAAGGAGCCCGACGCGGGACTCGATCCCAGGACCCTGGGATCATGACCTGAGCCGAAGGCAGCGGCCTAACCAACTGAGCCACCCAGGCGTCCCTGTATGTGTGTTCTTTAAGGACATGTTTTATTTAGTAATGAAAAATTATTTAGGGGCACCTGGGGGGCTCAGTTAGTTAAACATCTGACTTTGTTTCAGCTCAGGTCAAGATCTCAGGGTGGTGAGATTGAGGCCTGCACTGCAGTGGCTCCACACTCAGCAGGGAGTCTGCTGGAGATTCTTTCCCTCTGCCCTTCTTGTATGTGCATGCATGTGCTCTCGCTCTCTCTCTCAAATAAATAAATAAATCTTTAAAGAATTATTTAAAAATTAACACTATTTAGACATAATCTGATTTACATTTAGTTCTATTTTAGTTAAAAAAAATCAACAATTGGGTGAATTTGGATACACAGTGAATATTAGATGATACAACAGAGTTATTGTTAACTTCTTGGGTTCAACCATGGTACTGTGGTTATGAAATAATGTCCTTATTTTAGGGAAATGTATGCTGTAGTCTATGGGGTGAAGTGTCACGGTGTCTGACACTTTCTTTAAAATACCGCAGAAAAAAATTTCATAAAGAGATGAAGCAAATAGGGCATCTATGTAAGGATATAGGGGTGTAGTGCTCTTCCTTCAACTTTTCTATATGTTTGAAGATATTCACACTAAAAAGTCAAAACAATAGTTGAATTCACAGTTTGCCTCATTTTAAAACCTAACAAATTTCAAAACTTAACCAAAAGGTTTGAAAAGGGGGCACCTGGGTGACTCAGTCAGACTTGGGCTCAAGTTGTGGTCCCGGGGTCCTGAGAGCGAGCCCTGCATTGGGCTCCCTGCTCAGTGGGGAGCCTGCTTCTCCCTCTCCCTCTCCCAGGCTTGTGTTCCCTCCTGCTGTGTGTCTCTCTCAAATAAATAAATAAAATCTTTAAAAAAAAAAAAGCTGTGAAAAAGTATAAATTAGGTAGTGAAAAAAAAAGTTCCTCATCATTTCACAAAGACTTATAACATAACTGAATGCAAGTAATTTCTTGTGGGTATTGGTTTTCTCGACTGCAAAAGAAGATGGTGGGGGGTGCCTTCGAGCCTCAGTCAGTTAAGTGTCTGCCTTGGGCTCAGGTCATGAACCCAGGGCCTGGGATGGAGCCCCACTTCGAGTTGTTGGGGGCTCACTGCTCAGCAGGAAGTCTGCTTCTCGCTCTCCCTCTGCCCCTCTCCCTGCTTTTCCTGCTTTCTCTTGCTTTTGCTTTCTCTCAAATAAATAAAATCTTAAAAAAAAAAAAAAGATGGTGGAACTTTCTGCAAGTATCTACTGAGTGTATATGATGGACCAGGGCAATGGTGAATATGCTTTAAATTCACTGGGGAGAGGCACGTGGGTAGTTCAGTTGTTAAGCATCTGCCTTCCGCTCAGGTCATGATCCCAGGGTCCTGGGATGAAATCCACACTGGGCTCCCTGCTCAGCGGGAAGCCTGCTTCTCCCTCTCCCACTCCCCCTGCTTGTGTTCCCTCTCTCACTGTGTCTTTCTCTATGTCAAAAAAACCCACAACAAAACAAAACAAAAAACTACTGGGGAAAAATCATTAATGTCATTTCTACTTCTAGAGAACTCTGAGATGATTCACCCACTTTAGAGTTCCTATTAACTGCAAAAATTCTGAGGTGTTTCTCAAAGTAGGTTTCATGGATGAATTACCAGAAATCAAAGAATGTAAGAATTAGATTTTAAGTTTTGATTCTGAGCATAAAATTAATAAAATCACCTAAATCATCAGGATGACAGAGTATTTCAGTTCCTATTTGCTTCTCTGTTTACAATTAAGTTGTACCGAGAAATGTTTTGAATGTCTAAGGCTAATTTTTAAAACGAAAGATAGGGAAGGGACTCTGTAAAGGAGAGAGGCACTGGTGTCCGGGGAAGGCACATAACCTCATGGTACAATGTAAGGCTTTATAGTAGGTTAAATAGGGAAAAGAGGAAAAAAAAGAATGAAGTCTTTGAAAGGCACATGGTAATACAGGCTGAATGCAAAAAATTATGTGCCACAACTGACCATACAACATTTGCTTAGTAATCAACAATTTAACTTCAGCAAAACACTATTACTTAGCACATTAGGTAACCATTTTTAGTTTGAATTTTGTTGTTTTTAGGTTTCATTTGTGTCCACTGTATGTAAATTTGCTTAAAGGTGTATAGGTGTGTTTACAACTAATATTGTTAGTGCACATTTAATTTATATTATAATAAAAATAATTTAAGTCAACACTGGGAGTTTTCAAGTTTTTTCCTTTAAAAAGTTCTGTTCCTTCTTCAAGTTTGAGAAGCACAGCATTAGGGATTTAATAATATATAATTTGATTTACAAAAAATTTATCTACCCATAATTTTACAGTATCAATTCTGTTACTTAAAATTAGATATTAGTGAATTTTCAGTTGTTACATAAACAACTGAATTTAAACATACCAGGTGGGTTAATATGTAATTTATGTAGTTTGTATCTAGTCAAATCATATCATATGCACATTTAGTATTCATGCACATGAATTTATAAGACTCAAAATTTTTTTCCTTTCTTAGAAGACGTTTCTTTAAATTGATCATTTTCTGATTTTTCCAAAAACAATCTAGGGGATGGTTATTTACCTCTTTGGGTGTTAATCCAGGCACAAGCCTTGCCACAGTTTCCCAGTTGATGGTCTGATGGATTCCAATTAATGGATAAAGGATCATGTCCAACACCATTTGGTTGTTATTGTTCAAGAAATTGTTGTTCTCTGAATATCCACGACTCATCTTTTAGAACTATAAATAAAGACAAATAGGTATATTTACATCTGAAATCCAAGAGTTTTTAGAACATTATAAATCAGTTACAATTTACTCCTAAGAATTATATGCTACCTGTAAAGGAAAAAGAAAACTGACCTAAAATAAATAAACAGCTTAAATCTCTTCAAATATTATAGCATTTGAATATTATGGATTGATGGATGGATAGACACATAGGATGGACAGATGGATAAATTATCTGATAAAAAAGCATAATAAAATATTAAGACTATAAGTGGTAGGTATATAGGGGTTCACTATAACTTTTTTTTAACTTTGTTATATGTTTAAAATTTTTCATAATAAAACATTGAGGGAAAAGTTGAATAATATATATCTTTCAAAAAAAAATCCCTAACTGTATTTGATTTATGCCTCGATTAGCAATTCATGGATGGTAGAGTTTAACTAAAAACAAAAAACAATGGGGCGCCTGGGTGGCTCAGTGGGTTAAAGCCTCTGCATTCGGCTCAGGTCATGATCCCAGGGTCCTGGGATCGAGCCCCACATCAGGCTCTCTGCTCAGCGGGAAGCCTGTTTCCTCCTCTCTCTCTGCCTGCCTCTCTGCCTACTTGTGATTTCTCTGTCTGTCAAATAAATAAATAAAATCTTTAAAAAAACAAAAAACAAAAAACAACAACAAAAATATATCCTGGTTAAAAAGAATTGTAATTTCATTCTAGTCCTAAGCAGTATTTGGTTTATTCTTCTGTGGGTGAAGGTCTATGCTACAATGAAGGCTGAGTATATTTAATTTTTACTAATGTAATCAAATGAAACCTAAAAACAAGTTACTCTGACATTATACGATAAGCATAATCGTTGTCATTGTGCCATGTGATTATTAGTTATAAATGGTGGAACATTCTATTAACAATTATAATCAGTTACTTCTCTATGTTTGAAGCAACTTTTTTTTAAAAAAGATTTTATTTATTTATTTGTCAGAAAGAGAGAGAGAGAGAGAGCATGTGAGCACAGGCAGACAGAATGGCAGGCCGAGACAGAGAGAGAGAAGCAGGATCCCTGCTGAGCAAGGAGCCCGATGTGGGACTCGATCCCATGACGCTGGGATCATGACCTGAGCCAAAGACAGTCGCTTAACCAACTGAGCCACCCAGGCATCCCTGAAGCAACTTTTTTTGAAGTGTTTCTTCTTCTTTGTCTTCAGAAAAAAACATGACAAGATTTAATCCTTACCCACATCGAAACACGCCCTACCACTCAAATATAAAAAACCAAAGCATGTGCACGAGCTTGCGCGCTCATGCTCTCGTGTGCTCGCGCGCGCGCTCTCGCTCTCGCGCTCTCTCTCTCTCTCTCTCTCCCTCTCCCTCCCTCTCTCCCTCTCTCTCCTGCACAGTGGAGGCTTCTCTTGCTTTGTTAACCTGGCTCCCCACCCACCACATCCTCTTCTAGGTCAATCCAGGAGTCCTGGAATAACATATCCAGCTACCAAGGGTGTCCAGTATGTTCAGGCAATGGAATTACCAAGAAAAAAAGGCTCTAGAGGTGCCTGAGCGGCTCAGTCAGTTGGGTCCAACTCTTGATTTCATCTCCATTCATAATCTCAGTGGAGAGTCTGCCTCTCTCCTTCTCCCTCAGGGCCAATTCCTCCCCTCCCCCATGCATTCTCTCTCTAAAAATACATAAATAAGGGGCACCAGGGTGGCTCAGTGGGTTAAGTATCTGCCTTTGCCTCCAGTCATGACCTTGGGGTCCTGAGATGGAGCCCTGGGTGGGGCTTGCTGCTCAGTGGGGAGTCTGGTTCTCCCTCTTCCTTTACCTCCCCAATCCTGCACAAGTTCTCTCTCAAATAAAACCATTTTAAAAAAGGCTCTAGATGGCTTCCCAAATGGATGTAGTTCAATAAATATTTAGTGATATGTGATAAGCCAATAAATATGGCATGGTCTCCATCCTCAAAGAGTTTATGGTCTGGTGAGGGATACTAGCAGTCAAACAGGTGACTTTAATATCATTTGCTGAGAGCCAAAGCAGAGGGCCATGGAAGGAGGGACGGAGGATGAACACATAATAGCTGTTACTTAGTACAGTTGGCCCTTGAACAACACAGGTTTGAACTGTGCAAGTCCAATTATACCCACACTTTTTTTGGTACAGTACTCTAAATGTATTTGCTCTTCCTTATGATTTTCTTAATAACATTTTCTTCTCTCTAGCTAACTTTTTAAATAAGAATACAGTATATAATACATATATAAAATATGTGTTAATAGACTATGTTGCTAATAAGGTTTCTGGTCAAGAGTAGAGTTGGTACTTAAGTTTTGGGGGAGTCGAAAGTTATACAAGTATTTTTGACTGTGGGGGATCAGTACCCTCAACCCCTGCACTTTCAAGGGTCAATTTAATAATTTTAGTTTAATAAAATGCAGTTTAATAATTGTAAAACACTTCCTTGAGTCCAGTTGAAAATAGATTTTACAGAGCTTTATTGTTCTCCACTTGTATGCCCAGCACATCATCACTATTCATACCACACAACTTGAGATGTATGTTAGGACTAGCGTATTTTATTATAATTTGTGGACCTCAGTAGAAAACAGTCTAATACAGAATTCAGGGCAGGGACTTGGGTGCTGGGTTCCCCCCCCCCTTCACTTCCAAAAAGATTCATTTAAAATTTCTAAAATATTTATTGTGCAGGCACCTGGATGGCTCATTCGGCTGGGCATCTGCCTTGACTCAGGTCTTGATACCGGGGTCTTGGGATTGTGTCCCCCTAGCTGCTTCTACCTCTCCCTCTGCCCCCTGCCATGCTATCTGGCTCACTCTCCCAAATAAATAAACAAAAACTTTAAAAATGAAAAAATAAATAAATGAGTGAATGAAATATTTATTGTGTACTGCAATGTGCTGGCATCTGTTAGCTAATAAAAATATTGTTCATATCAAATACTTAAAAACTTGTATGTATATTTCAAATGTGATACTCATTGATAATATACATGGTATTCTTATAAATTCCATTGGAATAGCTGTCACAGTGCACTCTTCCAGAAAACAAGTATACATTTATCAAAAACTGTGGCAGTAAGAAAAAATTGGAAGCTCAAATTACACTACTAAATCCACTCCCAATTTCACACAAAAAAAGTTTTTTTAGATGTTAATGTTTAAGGTGAAACATGTTATTTAGCAGAAATAAAAATTCTATTTAATGCACTTCGCTTTTTAAGGAGATTCCCCATGTCCTCATGAGGAGACCCACACCCCATTCCCACAACCTTGGTTTACTTAAACGTATTAAAACCAATCTAATTAAATTAATCTAATTAATTAATTAAGACCAAAGAGAAGTCCGCGACTGGCCTGTGACTTTTTTTCTTTTTTCAAATATAAAATGGCTTTTGTAGAGCTTCTTCTTTCGGTGGAGGAAAGGTGAGAAACGAAGGGGCCGGTATGTCAGGTCAAAGGCCTTGGGCATAACAGAGGATGAGAGATTACTGAACAGAGTCATCCCAAGAGAGAAGACTTGTGCCCAGCCTTCCTGACCACAAACGGGAATCGGGGCAGCTAGCATTCACCGTGAAGGAGAAAATAAAATCACATCTGAAGCCCAGGACGAAGAGATCAAAGCCCTGCAAACCTTCGGCGCAGAGGCTCACTTCGAGGCGCGTCCTCACGGTTCCCGAGCCTGTGGTGTCAACGCCTCCCCGTTTGGGGCAGAAACTCTCCGGGCGCCGAGCGGGAGGAGCGGACAAAGGCTCCGGGCAGCGGGGCGAGGCTGAGGGAAGATGCGGGCAGAGACACGGGGCGCGGCCTGGCGGGCAGACGCCGGGGTTCCCTGAGCTGGTGTGCGGGCGGGGCGGGCGGCGGGGACCCGGGGCTGGCAGGGCCTGCGAAGTGCAGGCTGCGCGCGGGGACGTTCGCGGGCGTTTGGGCTAGCGGGACCCCGGCCGGGACCGGCGGGGAAGGAGGCCGCGGCGGTAAGCCTCTGACTGCCAGCGGTCCCGCCCCTTGCCGCACTTCCCGCCCCCCGCCGGCACGCGAGGCCCCTCGGCGTCTCGATCACCTCGCTCACCTGCCCAGGGCCGCCGTGGCCCTCGCTGCGCCTCCGTCACCTGCAGCGGCCGGCACAGCCTGCGCTCGCGCCATGAAGCTCCAGCTACCCCGCCCGCCAGCCCCGCCGAGCCCCGCCACCGCGCTCACACTCACGGCCCCTCCCGTGGCCCGGGTAGCGCCCCACCCCGCGCCGCCTCACCAATCACAGGCCAGCGCCACAGCGGCGGAGCCAATGAGCAACGAGCTCCTGCAGGACTGGGGCGGGTGGCCAGACCAGCAGCCGAGGCTCGGGGCCGCTGCGCCTTGCCTTTGCCTTCCCCTTCCCCCTCTTCCTTTCACTCTCGGGCGTGTCGCAGTGCAGCGTCCCCATCCTCCAGGCGTCTTGTCTCTTAGCAACCAGATCCTGCCGGCGGGATCTTAAGTGACCGACTCTGAATCCAGAAGAAACGGAAACGGGAGAGAAAAGAAGTCGGATAAAGATTGAATGAAATAGTTGGCGCTGTAGGTCACTTTAGTATACCTGTTTAGGTTAGGTAGAATGGGAAAGTTGTATTGTCTGAGGGACATCAAAAGTATCTTGGGGGAGGCATTGTCCTTATCAGGAAGCATCTCCTGAAAAAGGTAAATAGCTCTGGGTTACAAATTCAGTTTTCATTAACATTAATAGTGTGGTGTTGTGGTGAATGCTATTACTGGGAACCCGGTAAGATATATAAGGTTCAGTTTTGTTCCAATTACTTTTATTTCCTCTTGCAAAGTACCTGTTCTCAGAACCAAAACTCAATGTTAGAATCAGAAAGGACTGTAAAAGGGGCACCTGGGTGGCTCAGTTAGCGTTGGACTCTTGGTTTCCGCTCGGTTGTAATCTCAGGGTCTTGAGATCAAGCCTTCCTGGGGCTCCTTCCTCAGCAGAGAGTCTGCTAGAGATTCTCTTTCTCTATCCCTCTACGCCTTCCCCTGCTCTGTCTCTCTCAAATAAATAAATCTTTTATTTATTAAAAGAGAGAGAGAGAGAGACAGAGAAAAGGACAGGGTTGCTTGAGGCACTTGTCGGTTGAGCGTCTGACTCTTAAAATATTTTATTTATTTATTTGAGAGAGAGAGAGAATGAGAGACTGAGCATGAGAAGGCAGAGGTCAGAAGGAGAAGCAGACTCCCCGCCAAGCAAGGAGCCCGGTGTGGGACTTGATTCCGGGACTCTAGGATCATGACCTGAGCCAAAGGCAGTTGCTTAACCAATTGAGCCATCCAGGCACCCAGAGTGTCTGACTCTTGAATTTGGTCTCAAGAGTTGTGGGGTTGAGCCCCCTGGCTGGCTCCCCTGCTAGGTGGGGAGTCTGCTTGAGATTCTCTCCCTCTCCCTTTGCCCCTCTCCACCAGCCCCAATTGCTTGCTTTCAAATAAATAAATATAAAATCTTCTTAAAAAGAGAGAGAAAAAGTAAAGCCCTATCCAAACTAATAATTTCTATCATGAGATCTGATGATTAAGTGGCTAACGGTATACCGGGAGTTTTTTGTGATTATATCACCTCTGATTTTCTACAAATCTTTTACTATTTTTTTTCCTGGAGAGACCCTGAAGCTAGGCAAATTCTGTATTTAGGTAAATTCTTAAAGAGAAGGTACTTGCCCTCTACTTCTTTTCTTTCTGCTAGGGTTGAACTCAGTTGTGATGGTGGTGAACTAGTTTAAACCATGAGGAGTAGAAGGACTCATGTGATTGCAGAGTGAGAACATAGAAGAAAACTTGGCCCTGAATTACCCCCTAAAGTGAAGCTGCCTAACAGGTCCCTAGATTGCTTGACTACCGCTAGACTGTTATATGAGGGAAAAAAAGTGCTTATCTTTTTTTAGCTACTGTATTTTTTTGTATATTACAGAAGGTTAGGGTAGTCCCTAAAAGGGAAATCTTGATCCCTGAAAGTGGTGTGCTACAATAACAAAGATCTAAGTTATGCCTGGCATGGGCAGCTATAAGCATATTGTAGGCTAGAAGGCTGGTGACTCCTCCTGTGTGTATTGGAAAGTGTCACTTGTGTTAACTCGGAAGGCAGATTATCAAGCCTATAGCTCTGAGGAAAGGAGTTTAGATAAGGTCAGAATGTAAGTTTGAGTTGGCTGACAGTGCTTGCCTTTAGCAAGGTTCAATAAAAAGAAGTCAGTTAATGATCCACAGTTCGCAAGCAGAGCTAGAGAATGGAGCTCTACTACCGGACCCCAATCATAACATTTGCTCCCACTGTTGACCCACATACCAATATGCCATCTCTGAGGAATCAGTTCAGGTACTTAATGTTTGAAGCTTTTCCTTACCACTCTCGTCTTTTCTAGAGAAATATCCTTTTACAGAATGACAGAGCAAGAGAGAATCATTGAAAGTTGGATTTCTTCAATCTTTTTTATTCCAAGATGGTTTAAGTGACTTGTCCAAGGTCAAATAGCCAGTTCATTAGGGCTCAATGATCTCTGCCCAAGGAAGAATCTTTGGCATTGTACAGATGTTCCTTCCTGAGGCCTTTTATGCAGAATGGGTAATTTTATCTAAGATTTCCATCTACTTCCCCCTGCTCACTAAGTCTAACCCGTTTATGTTCATAAGCTCATCTATCCCTCTATTAGTTTTAGGACAGACTAAGTTGCTTTAACACAAACCTAAATACAGTGGTTTAAACACAAATAAAGTTTATTTTTCTCTCAAATTACAGTAAAGGTGGGTTCTCCAGAGCTGGCATGGCTGCTTTGCCATTACTGACGCACAACTTCTATTTCTGAGTCTAAAATGGTGCAGAGGAAATGTGGGATAGTAGCAAAAGGCAGTCCAATTTGCCATGGGGGGTGGCAAGGAGACAGGTTAAAACAACCTCTAAAATCAGTAAGAAATAGCAGGATGAGCACATTACTTAGAAATAAGGTAAAAAGAGGGGTGCCTGGGTGGCTCAGTCGGTTAAGTGTCTGCCTTAGGCTCAGGTCATGATCTCGAGGTACTCAGATTGAGCCCCGTGTCCAACTCCCTGCTCAGCAGGGAGTCTGCTTCTCTTTCTCCCTCCTCCCCCCACTTGTGTTCACTCTTTCTCAAATAAATAAAAAGTTTTTAAAAAGTAGGTAAATACAGAGCAGAAAAAAATTAAAGGCGATTGCTCCTGGGATCAGGAGTTGGGAGGAACTACTTTATTCCCCCTCCCTTTTTAAAATCACAATTTGATTTTTAAAAACCATGCAATTTTACCAGTTTTATAGTTAAAAATATAAATGGATAAACCATATATATGAAGTAAGGAAAAACAGTAACTTCAAACAAGCTATTTATTCAACTAGGCAAGTACCAAATATAAAAAATTGGCCATAGCAATGTAGAATAAAAATTTCAAGTGATACCAACATTGGTGAAGGAAGAGGGGCAGGGGACCAACAGGGACAAGAGTTTGGAGGAGAAAGCAAGGAGGATGACAGTGTGCCAACCGTCTTGTACTGTTGTAAGACTCCAATATTGACAACTTTAAACACTGGTAGAGAAAAATAAACATAACTAGGGGTTAGAAGTAACCACAACAAGAATAGGAACAGAATGTGTAGCTTCAAACCTCAAGAAGAGGCAGTGTGCCTTACAGTCCCAGATCTGTCTTTTGTGTCAACAGTGTTTGGAGGGAACGGACCCAGGGACTCCCTTCTACCAGCCTCCAACCCCCTTCCAAACTTTTTTCTCAGTGACAACCTTCGAAGACATCTCGGCCATCTCGGCACCAACTATTTTGATTTTAGCTCCTTGTTAGCTGTCAGATGTGAGCTCCCAGATTCCTCAGAATTATTTCAGTGAGGTGGAGGCCGCTGTTCCCCCCATGCTCAGCAGGCCTCCGCAGGCCTCCTGCACCTGCTTCTCTCCAGGTTTCTACATTGACCTCGACAGTGTGCCTCTGGAGGGCCCAGGCCACCTCCTCTGCGTGTTGGGGGGGAGGGGGAAGCACTAAGGTGCTGAGAGTCCCTTGAAGATGCGAAATCGGCAAAGAGGTTGTTCCCTTTCCCGGGACGTGCGGAATTGGTCCCAAGAGGAGTGTGGTAAGACCCTGGATGCCACGGACGTTGCCCCGGTTCTGGAGAAGAGCCAGAGCCCCGCCGGTCTGGATCTGCATGCCCCAGATTCTGCGCACACAGGCCCCATCTCTGGGACTTGCTGGAGAACCACGATGAGAAGGCGATCAAAATGTGCTGCACTCAGGGCGCCTGGGTGGCTCAGTGGGTTAAAGCCTCTGCCTTCGGCCCAGGTCATGGTCCCAGGGTCCTGGGATCGAGCCCTGCGTCGGGCTCTCTGCTCAGTGGGGAGCCTGCTTCCTTCTCTCTCTCTGCCTGCCTCTCTGCCTACTTGTGATCTCTGTCTGTCAAATAAATAAATAAAATCTAAAAAAAAAAAAAAAAATGTGCCGCACCCTAACTCACCTCCACAGGCTGGCCAGGCTGGCTGGCCCCCCAAGGCTGGGCAAGGATCTCAGGGAGAGGCTCACACTTCAACACGAGGACCCCAGCAGCCTTTGGAGGGCTCCTCTGGTGTCCCGCCCACCTGCTTTTTAATCACCCTGGAGCCCTTTCCCAAGCCTGGGCCAAATGGAAACAATAAGGCTTTCTGCAGCAAAAAGCCCCAAAACAAAACAAAAACAAAAAACAAACAAAACCTGAAGAAGAAACTTTGACCTATTAAAAACAACAAAAACAAACCTGAAAGCATGGTAAATACTAAACTTGTAATAAGGTGGCAGAAATATGAAATAAAAACTGATAAAACCATGAGAAGCTATCAAATGGAGATTTTAAATATGTTCCACTTGGAAGTAGAAAAGAGACCAAAAAAAATAAGCAAATATAAAGATGAATTTAAAATACAAGTTCAGGGGCACCTGGGTGGCTTAAGTTGGTGAAGCATGCTACTCTTAATCCCTGGGTTTTAGGTTGGGGCCTAGGTTGGGTGTAGAGATTACTTAAAAAATAAAAGTTCAATCTAACACACTGTTCAATGTAACATAATTCCCGGGGCGCCTGGGTGGCTCAGTGGGTTAAAGCCTCTGCCTTCGGCTCGGGTCATGATCCTAGGGTCCTGGGATCGAGCCCCGCATCGGGCTCTCTGCTCAGCAGGGAGCCTGCTTCCTCCTCTCTCTCTGCCTATTTGTGATCTCTGTCAATGTAACATAATTCCCTATTCCATGTTTCCACATGGAAGCATTTTTCCAGAATGACACTTGGGTGCTTATTTTTCCTACTTTTGCTCCTCTCTAACTGCTTCTCAGGAGAGGAGTGTTAGCTGATTTTAGTGAGTTTGAAAGATTTGTACAGATGTAATTTTCTACCCCCTCTGCACTCTCACTAGATCACATACTTACAGTGAAGGTGCTTTCTGATGTTTTCCTGAACACTTGTAAGTTAGGTGGCTTACTCTGAGACTAGATGGATAGTTGAATTCAGGGAAATATTAACAAATTCTGTGCCATGGGCTCCAAAATAGGCGTTAACATAAAGTTCATAGACAACAAATCTCACTTGCCTATTCAAGGTCTTCAATCAGCTGTTATAGGCTCTTCGTTTTTTTGTTGTAAGCTCTCTGCCCAACATGGGGCTTGAACTCATGATCCCAATTATCAAGAGTCACATGCTCTACTACTAAGGCAGCCAGCCACCTCCAGTCTCTTATTCTTAAAAATAAGCAGACAACCAAAGTTCAGTAGAAACCTTGAGGAAAATATTTATCATGAAAGATAAAGATACACAACAGGGGGAAAAAAGATAGACTATGTAGGAAAATGCAAACCTCAAAATAAAGAGAAGCATCAGTTCAGACTTGTGCAGAATGACTCAAGAGAACTATAGAGTGATGCTTTCCTTATAGCATATTTTTAATCTGATCGAGCCTGGGTGAACCTGGCCTAGATTATTAGCTGTACTTGGTTGGCTAAACCATGTGCTGAAGAACTCCTCACTCTTTTCCTTCAAGCCCTGTTCCCTGATCATTTGAGAACATACAAATGTTCTGCTTTGATCTACTCCTGAGAGCTAAAATAAAAGCAGGGGAAAAGAAAAAAAAGGCAGGAACTCAAAAAAAGAAATGCCTAAGCAGCCCACTGAGGCAGATACTCAGTTCTAACAGCTGACACTTTCCAAACACTAACTATGGATAACCCTAAGTTTCCCAAGATTTGCTCAGGACCTTGCCCAGTGACTCCTACAGAAAAGGTCCTTGTAAATTCTCAGAGAAACTGGAGCTTGTGATCCAATGCCTCTTTTCAGCTTATCTTCTCCTGGGACACCTCATCAAACAGCAGCAATACTGCTTTCTATGTAGAGCTCGTTTCTGCACTCACTTTTATATTAATCATCTTTCATACTACTTTTTATGTATATTTTTGATAAAACAAATTATTTCATACAAAAGAACCCTCCCAGTATGAAGCAGGAATACAATAGTTTGATATCCAAAAATTAATGTTCTTCATCATACTATTACTAAAGGTGAAAAATCAAGATAATCTAAACAAATGTAGATTTAGATTAGCATTAAAAGGGAACTTTCTTAAAAAAGGACTTTATTTGAGAGAGAGAGAGCACAGAGGGAGAGGGAGAAGTAGGCTTCCCAATGAGCAGAGAGCCCAGGGTGGGGCTCCATCCCAGGACCCTGAGATCATGACATGAGCTGAAGGTAGACCCTTAATCAACTGAGCCACCCAGGCGCCCCAAAGGGAACTTTTTTTGATAAAAGACTAACTAGCATAAAACTCACAGCAAACACACATTTAATATAGCAATATTAGACTCTGAGGTAGAAAAAAATAAAAATGCCTGCTACCACAACCATTGTCAAATACAGACTGGTAAACTGGCCAAAACAAAGAGAATGAGAAGTACAAGGACTGAAAAGGAAGAGATAAGACTGTCGTTATTTGCATTTACATAGACAACCCAAGAGAACAGATATTAGAAGTAAGCCTTCATCAAAACTACAAATACAAGATTAACACACCAAGTTCAATATATTTCTCTATACCAGAAATAAAAGGACACCATTTTCAATGGCAACACAATTTATAAAGTCCCTAGGAATTAGCCAACACAACAGAGACAGACAAAATATCAACAAACACACATACACATAATGTCCTGAATGGAGAGTGAAATTGTTTATAAATGGGATGATTTGACCTTATGTCAATTCTCTCTAAATTAACCTATAAATTAATAAATTCCAATAAAAATCTCAGCACTTTTTTTTTTTTAATAAAAGGTTTTTATTTGAGAGAGAGGGTGAGAGAACACGAGAAGGGCTAGGGTCAGAGGGAGAAGCAGACTCCCTGCTAAGCAGGGAGCCTGGTGTGGGACTCTGTCTCCAGACGCTGGGGTCATGACCTGAGCAGAAGGCAGTCGATTAACCAACTGAGCCACCCAGGTGCCCTCTCAGCAGCCTCCTTAAAAAAGGGAATTTGATAAACTTATACTATAACTTAAACAGAAGAATAAAAATCCACAAATAGCTAAGGTAAATTTCACAAAGTAGGACAAAATAGATTCATCTATCAGATATTAGGGCATATTACAAAGTAACATTAGGACTGTGGTACTGGGAAAGGAATTGATACATATATCAATAAAACAGAGAGGCTCAAAATTTCATGTTTATGGGAACTTGGTATGTAATGAAATGGGGAAAACATTATTGGGGAAATGGTTAGAAAAATGGACAACAATCCTACTCTACATACTCAGCAGCTATTCATACTTACAGGACCCAAAAGGATTTAACTTGGTACCAAGGTGGCTTAGCTAGGCAGAAGGATATACCACAGTAAACACACCATGTAGAGGGAAGCATTCTCCTTAGGTAAGCCTTATGTGCCATAGGAACCACTATCTTGTAAAAATCCCTGACAGTAGGTTCCAAGTCTCTATAATGAGGAATGAGGTCAGTTACCAGTCCTACCTTACTCAGCGAAGTCTAAAAGCCTGTACTTTTTCTTTATACAAAACAAACATGTTGCTGAATAAATAGCTGGCACTCCATATTTATCTTAACTCAATAGATTTCCAAGGAAATTGTGCTAAGGAGAAGGTAAAATCAAGATCATTTTTCCATACATAGAGAGAATGGGTTTCATTAACCCTTTTCCTTTAATGACTAGCTGGAAAAAAAGTTGCAGTAGAACATGCACCAGTTAGGAGCATGTTATATAAGATAACATGAATAGTCTTAAAACCTAATATTTTATGAAAGTTAGGAGCAAAATGAGATTTATACCACAGTATCATTTATATAGAAAACATAAACACATATAGTTTTTCCAAGGAAATATATCCAAAATTTGGAAAATGGCTGGGAAGGATAAACATTTAGTAGGGAATAGAGAGTATGGATTTGCAGGCAGGAGAGGAATAAAAACTAGTAAGGTAAAATACAACAGAACAAAAGTGTAGCCTTTCCATACCAAGGATATGGGTGTCATAAATAAAGAGTATGACCAATGACTGACTCAATTCTGAACACCTGAGATCCTTACAAACCAAAACACTTACTTTACATGAGCAGAAACACTGTTAACAATGTTTAAACATTATTTCTTTAAATGTGAAGAACTATTCATGGGGCATATGGTTAAGTATTCCACAGGATTCATGCATTTGCTGAGTTATGAACTGAAGAAACAGTTCATTCTCCCAAATAAGATAAGCCAAATAAAAAACTGATACGAAAGAACATTTCAAGGCAATGCTAAAAAAACAAAACTTCTCGTGTTGAATAAATATTCCAATGTGTTTTTCTGCATTAGGCCATTCTCGTATTCAGCAAAATAATTTTAAATTACATCTTGGGCAAAGTTATAAGTACAAGTGAACTTTGTTTCTTAATTAAATATATGCAATTCTAAAATTCAAGATAGATATAAATTCTTCCTGACTTTTTCAGGATGTAAGGAGTTTCAATATATACAGAAAAATTTACAAAACATATATACTTGCTGTAACGTTGTACTTTTGATTTTGCTTTACATTTTTTAAGAGCACTCTCTCAGGAGGCAGATGTAGCAGCTATCCCCAATGTTGTCAATGAGGAAGCAAAAAATAATTGTGAGTTAAGTCTTATAGTAAGTTCAGAGTGATATTCAGACTAATATCTAGATTTCCCAGAACCTAGATTTGTGGTCTTGTTTTATTTATAACCCACTAGGTAATTGTTATGTAAATGTAAATCTGATATTTTTCTTTAAATCACAAGGAAATAGAACTGGTTTGCAGTAGTTAATATACACAATATGAAGAAAAATACACTTTTTATGTTAATTTCAATCCTGCAAAAAGAGTTAAGTTTATCTCCAAAAAACTGTCAACCAAGTTCAATATACTTTTATTTGTCCAGTAAAAGTAACTTCACAACCTATTAAAAATGGAATTTTAACTGAAGAACAATTTCTGTTCCTTTTCCATTAAAGAAAGCGTAAGATAAAGGACAGCTGTGTTCAAGTAAATGTATAATAATGACATAATGACAGGCTGAATCAAATATCCAAAAAAATGTTAAAACATAAAAATTTATAATCCTGTTACCTTTTCCTTTCTAAACTGATAAAATACGATCAGAAAAAAAATGTACATGAAACTTTTCTTATTGTAACTTGTGATTTATTGTTCTATTTAATTGAAAATGTTTTGGTTTCAGTTAGTAATTTCTGTAAAGTAGTACTTAGATGAGTTCCTAAAAACAGTATTAGAGCTGTGAACATTACATTTAATCTCACCCAAAAGATTATACTAAAACTGTCATGATAAAAAAAGGCTATAAAATTTCTCGCTTTTTTCCTTTTCCAGAATTCTAATAGAAAAGGAATTTTCAGACACAAATAGTTATCAGTCAGATAATGTATACTGCAATTTAGTGTACTTAGCTGAAAACCAAAGAAAAGTGAAATTGTTTTTGTCATTCATTCTGTGCTATATGCTTCTCCTTATACACCTTTAATAGTAGTCAAAATTCTATCTGAGATTCACCTTTTCTAATCTAAATAGTGCTGACTCAACATTTCACCCTCACTTCATTTCTAGCAATCAATTTAGAAGCCTCAACATCAAATTAAATAATCTGTTTTATTGAAAATTGTTTCAAGGGCAAAATTTCCATAAATTACTCTAACAACAACAAAAAAAGCAGAATCTGTAACTGTAGAACACAAATGTAAAATAATATACAAGAAACTTTATCTCAACTTGAAGACTAAATAATATCTGGGTGTTAAAAAATAGGCCTAAGATAAAGAAATTGTACTATCAAATAATTTTTTTCTGCATGGGGTCAATATTTATATTTTAAATTATATGTTACTTATACTGTTCTTTCAAAATAGAGGTTCCCAAAAAGCCTTCAGTAAAATTCTATGCTGAGTATGTATTTGGTTCTTATATGTTTTTGTGTGAACTGTTCTAGAATTATTTATTTGATGAACATAAAGTCTATAAAAAGATGAAAATAATCAAAATCTTTATCAAATAATTCCACATTTTGAACCGTATCTGTAAATGTATTCTTGTATACCTGTATTCCTAATATTATTTTGTAGTATGATCACAGAAAGTATATGGATTTTCCAATTTTGTGGGGAAATACTCAGTGTACTGAAATTTAACTGCATTTAAAGTCATTATTAAACACAAAACAAGTCATATAGTATTATCATATGCTAAATGGCAATCCACCATTTTATTTATAGTCTCAGTAGTAAAAACTAAACCTAAAAGAAATGTGTATCCAATGTGGCACATTTTCAAGGTTTAAAGAACAGCCTGACTATGGAATTTAAAAAGTAATTACACTACGGAAAAGCAGAAAATCCGTGAAAAGATTTAAATCATTACTGCTAGAACTGATTATATTGTTATGTGCAAACTCAAAGGATTTGAGTCTTGGCTAGAGAAAAAGAAAGTAAATCTTTCATATATTCTGATTTACCCAGGATGAAAACTAGTCATATTGTAAAGGGATAAAAAGTTCTATGATCCTCAGAAGAAACTGAAATAATCTGTAAGAGAAACTTCAGCCTTTTTACTAGCAGGAAAAACTAGAAGGGCTAAACATCATTCTAGAACCATCTCCTTCAGAATACTTCAAGTGACCTTTTCAAGATAAATTTTTAAAAATACAATAAAAGGTAACAGTACCAATTGCTGGTAGGTAAAAACACATTACTGTCTAAAGCAAACCCAAGACTGGATATAACACAGAACAGAAAATTTTTTTATTCAGTTTAAAGTTGTAAAAAAAAAAAAAAAAGTAGACTTTTGCCTGTTTTCATATTTATATATCACTCAATTTCTGAGGATTCCAAATCAATTAAGTTCTAACTTAAAAAAGCATTTAAGACCCCTACTATAGCAAACACTGTATTCTATAGTTCATCAATCTTACTTCCAATAAAACAGGATTTTAAATAAGATGAAAATGATAGCAGTCTCCATAATCTTAAAATCTAGGTGAAACAAATATCCTCATGGTCCAATAACTTGTAAAATGTAACCAGGTCATCAGACCAACACACTAGTGTACAACTTTAATAATTTCTAGCAGCAAAACACCTGGAATAGCCATTAACAAATGTGTTCATTGGATTGTAGATTAATTTCTTTGTAAGAAGTAATTTTTAAAAAGTATAGTTCAACTGCAGGCAAACATGAAAGATATCAAAGATCTTGTTTATCTCCACCTTTCCCAGTGGAATCAAGTGCAACTGGAACCTTATTAGTTTCAACAAAAACAGATTCAAAGGCAGCTTCCTGTTCATCCAAAGAATCAGCAGCTGTGGCTCCTTTAGTTAGTGTTGTGTTGTTAAAAGGTTGTTGCTGCTTGGAAATTTTGCTGGATTCCACTGCTTTTCTACCTCTTCTTTTACCAAGAATTTTGACATAATTAGCAGGTATAAGTCCTGTTGTTTGGCCATCAAGACTAGCCAGAAGCCAACCACGTACTTTGGGTTGCTGTTCTGATGGAAGAAAAGACAGCCTTGTAATTATAACACACTTTGGAGTCCAAAAAATATTGATAACAAAATATTAAGTAAAATCTGTGTTATACTTACATACTAAAATATATAAACAAACAATATATATATTCCAAATCAAATGATGAGTAGGCTTACCAGTTCTAGGATCCCTTCTTATAATTTACACTTTTTATTTTATACTTACCAAATATATTTTCAACCTCGAAGAACATGAAGTTTCTATCAGTTGGTCCATTCATAGAGTAAGGAGATTCAGTTCTCCCAAAAGCTAAAACTAACATCAGTGTTTTCCATATTTTAAATTGAAATTTAAGAAATGAATTTCTCATTCCTTCTCAAAAGTTAAGAGCAAGTATAGAAAATATCTACTTTTATACATGACAAATTTCTTTATATACTATATAAAATTCATTGTATTTGATTGTGATGAAAAATTCTTTCTTTCTTTCTTTTTTTTTTTTTAAAGTAGGCTCCGTGTTGGCATGTAGTCCCTGTGGGGCTTGAACTCATGACTCTGAAATCAACACCTGAGCTGATATCAAGAGTTGGAGGCTTAACCAAGCCAGTCAAGCACCCTCGTGATGAACAATTCAAGAAAGTGAATACTGCTGATTTTAATACAAGATGGGCAAAGATAAAGACCTCAGTTATCTCTAGCCACATAACAAAAAAGGTAAGGCAATACTCTAAGCTTAAAGAAGAAAAGGTTTTTTAGTATATTCAATTTTGTATTTTGGTACTTTCAAGATAGCCTGTATCTTTAAAAAGCTGTTTAACTTTCAGTTTTAGTTCAACACTGTAAGTCAGGCACAGTATGACATTTTTATGTTTAATACTTTACAATAGAGGGAAAAAATATAAAACATCTAAAATCAACCATTTCTGTGACTGATTTTGTTCTAAATGCTCAAACATACTTTATGTGAGCAATGGAGAAAAGCAAAGAAGCAAAGCCACAGTGTTAAGCAGCATCATTAGTGGATGAGTAATTTGAGATATAAAATTTTCCTTAAATAGTATAATGTAATTGAAAGAAACCACACTTGAACTTTTTAATATTTTATTTAGATTAGTTAAAACTAATTATTTGAAAGTGCTATTTTCACTAGAAGAGAAACATGAATATAATACTTAGAAGCCTAGGTTTTGTGTCTGAGGATGCGGCAGAGATTTAGCAAATTTGACTGATATTTTTCAATTATTTATATAATAATCAAATAATGTGAACGTAGACAATATTTTTCCCTATATAAAGAATGACTAAAACTAATTAAAGGCTCAAGTTTCCATTAAGAGATCACATAGTTAGTTACAAGTATAGGTTCTGAAGTGGGACAAACCTAGGTTCATAGTCTAGCTCCATCACATCTCAGCTTTGTGATCCTAGACAATTTAGTCATTCTGAGTTTTCTCATAAGTAAAATAGGAACAGTATAATAAGAGTACCAACATCATATCATTATTATAAGAGATAATGCAAGATGTAAATTATAGTGCCTTGTACTACAAAGGACAGCTATTATTGTCACTAGTATCTTTACCAACAAAATGTTACTTTTCCTAGCAAACTTCAATCTCCACAAACACACAAAAATCTTTTCTTTCCCCCCCGAAATCCATTAAAAATTCTGATCATCATTACTGGGGAAAGCTAAAGGGAAAAGGCCATTTTGTCTGGAGCCATTACAAACTATTAGTGACCTGGTCTAAAAATAAACCTGAGATGTATATAAATTTTTTGCTGAGGTTCTTTAATACTTCATGAGAGTAATTCCTAAAATATTCATGTTGGAGTTTCTGAAGTAAACACTATTCAAATAAAAAAGAAAGCAATACCAGTCTGAGCAATCAAAGACTGACGGGGATACTTACATGACACTGGATAATTTCTTTGGGTTGTTAGATTTATTACATATAGTGTTTACTTCATGTTTTTGTGTGGGGATTAACAGAATTTGAATTCAAGTTTTGAGTTTAGAAGAGATTATATGAACAAAATCTTTCCTCATCTCAGTGAAATATTATTGGAACAAACCTGTTGGGCATTCCCCACCCCCACACCCTCAGGTTTGGAAGTTCTAAACTGACACGAAAGAGAAATCCTAGCAATTATTTCTGAGTTAACTAACAATGACCAAGATTCTTTGTTGCAGTTTTTAATACTCTATTTACAAATTCAGAAAGTTCATGGATAATTCCAATTTATTCACATTTTATTACCTTTGAGAGCTAAGTTTAGCATATCACCAGCACGGAAGGAAATCTCTTCTTCAGATACAGCAGCAAAATCGTATTCTGCTCTAGCAACTACATGGTCATCCTCACCACTTGCCCAGTTCGTATTGTCTACAAACCAAATTAAGAATTAAGATTAAGGATTAGGGTTTACAGTTCTCTATGGTTTATATACTGCACAAATTTATTTGCCAAGAGAAAAGTACCCCCCAAGTAAATTCTATAATTAACACCATATAAAATCCAACAATATGTTCACTAGGATTTCTATTATGAACTTTCTCTTTTTCTTCAAGCCAAAATTACAATTACCTGTGTATAGTCTTAGCCATTTCCCTGCCAATAAGTATTAGAAAGATAAGGGAGAAAAAACAAAAACAAACAAAAAAAGAAAGATAAGGTAATTATGTCCTCTGTATCTTTGCATCCTCTACAGCATCAAGTTCAGTACCTTGTAAACAGTAGTCAGGCAATGTGTATCGTTATATCAAGCAAACAATAAATAAATCAATAAGCCTGTTTTTGCTATATATTTGTTTTCCAGTTTTCAAGTTCTTAACTGAAGATATAACTGGATCAAAATATTAAATACAAATGAATATGAAGAATGCTAACTTAACAAATTCATTCTTGAAATTTGAGACTGTTAAAAGGTTTTTGAGCCCATTCTCCTACTCTTACCTGTTATTTCATCATTATGAGTAGACAGCAGTTTCCAGATGAGGTAAGGACCACCAAGGATAACAGCAAAGAACAAGAATATTGGCCAAGATTTTGCTGAGTTAGCTGTTCTGTCCTCAGCACCAAGGCAAGCCACAGTTCCTTCACTTTCTGCCCATAGGTCCTCATTCTCAGAGCCTCTTCTTAAACCTATCATCCACTGCAATCGTCTGTAAAGATACCTTATAGTCCTAACTAATGCAAAAGCTGAAAAAACCTTTGTGAAATGTATTTTTAATCGG
This sequence comes from Martes martes, assembly GCF_963455335.1. Taxonomy (NCBI): domain Eukaryota; kingdom Metazoa; phylum Chordata; class Mammalia; order Carnivora; family Mustelidae; genus Martes; species Martes martes. Next base: position 79,063,662 of record NC_137896.1, on the reverse strand, counting down.
GAAAAGTGATTTGCTACATCCAATACAGCCCTGAAACTGTTATAGACAGCTGAAAAGGTAGCATCCATCATCATACTGACGGAGGCAAATGCATGCACAATACTTTCAATGGACTGAAATGCACCTCTGCTGCTTTCTTCAGCTTGCTGAACAAATCTACTAGGTGGCAGATCATCTACACGAAGGCGGTTATAGCCCAACCCATTATATCCATAACTATAAGGGCTATAGCTTCCATAAAATGAATTTCCATAGGCACCATATCCTGAAGAAAATGAACTGTAAGCAGGTCTGAAAGTATTCACATTGCTGCTTCCTGTCTGCTGTGATGGCCTTGGAAGAATAGGTGGGGGCACTCTGGTAAGCGTAGGTTGTCCAGGTCTTGTCAATAAAGTAGGACCCAAATCAGCAGATCTAAAACCAGATAAAGATTCAAAATAGCAACTTAAGCACATAATAAATTCAATTCAAAGTAACTATTAAACACTTCTTACAGATCTAGTGTTAACAACAGATCTACTGAAGATGTGTAAGAATAAGAAACAGTCACTAATATCCACATGCTTAGAATCTTTTTTTTTTTTTTAAGATTTTATTTATTTATTTGACAGACAGAGATCACAAGTAGGCAGGGAGCCAGGCAGAGAGAAAGGAGGAAGCAGGCTCTCCGAAGAGCAGAGAGCCCCATGCGGGGCTCGATCCCAGGACTCTGGGATCATGACCCGAGCCGAAGGCAGAGGCCTTAACCCCCTGAGCCACCCAGGCGCCCCTCAGTCTTAAAACAAAATGAAGAAGTAAAACAGCTGACTAAACTTTGCTATTTTCTTGTTTACTTATGCCGGCATTATTAGAAGTATTCTTAATCTACTTTCTCAGAGTTGGGTACAACCATGTATCTGTCTATCCTTGCACCTAAATGTCATTATCTTAATTATTATAGTTTTATAACAGGTCTTAGTATCCAATAAAGCAAGTCCTCCTACAATGTTCTTCAACTTCAAGAATGTTTTGGCTATTTGACCCCTTAAATTTCTACACACATTTTAGTATCAGAGCTTGAAGTTCCACACATTCTCCCCCTCAAAACCCTATTGAGACTGTATGGGATTACACTGAATCTGTAGGTTAATTTGAGATAAACCACATCAAGTGAGTTTCAACTCACATTTATTAGGTCTCTGAAAGATTTTTCTCAATAATGGTTTTTAAAGATAACTTTATTGAGTCTCCATAATGTTTTATATAGTTTCCATGTGGCAGGTTTTCTCTAAATTTATTCATACATACTTGATATTTTTTTTTAAAAAGATTTTATTTATTTATTTGACAGACAGAGATCACAAGTAGGCAGGAGGCAGAGAGAGAGAGAGAAGGAAGCAGGCTCCCCACTGAGCAGAGAGCCTGATGCGGGGCTCAATCCCAGGACCCTGGGATCATGACCTGAGCTGAAGGCAGAGGCTTTAACCCACTGAACCACCCAGGCGCCCCCATACTTGATATTTTTGATGCTACTATAAATGGTGTCTTCTAAAATTTCATTTTGATACTATTACATAGAAATAATGCATTTTTAAAAAAAATTTGGTCTTTGTGTCCAGGAATCTTGTTTTTTATTCTATTGGATTTTCAAAAGCCTTAAGGATTTCCAGTCATTTTGTATGTGAATACCAGTAGGTTTATTTCTTCTTTTTTCAATTCTTACAGCTCTGATTAAGCTATTATACCTCAGACATGTTATACAATCTTGAATAGAAGTGATAACAGTCTCTTTCCTGATCTCAAATGGAAAGTTCTCAACCTGTCACCATTGATTATTATGTTTGCTGCAGGGCTGCTGTAAATTTAGTAGTTCCTTTTCCATTTCTATTTGCTAAGAGTTTTTAGCATGAATGAACACCCAATTTTATCAAGTGATTTCTCAGCATCTATCAAGATTATGATTTTAATTATGAACTCAATTTCTTGAATGCTACTTAAAATAAGGTCTGTGGGCCAGTGCTAATTTATAAGTCATATGTTCCCACCTATAATGAGTAAAGTACAACAAATGACACTGTTTAAGTTATCCGACGTTGCTATATTTTTACTGTACTTTATAAAAGTATTGGTGGGGCACCTGGGTGGCTCAGTCATTGAGCATCTGCCTTCAGCTCAGGTCATGATCCCAGGGTCCTGGGATTGAGCCCCGTATGGGGCTCCCTGCTCAGCAGGAAGCCTACCTCTCCCTCTTCCACTCCCCCTGCTTGTGTTCCCTCTCTCGCTGTCTCTCTCTGTCAAATAAACAAATAAAATCTTAAAAAAAAGAAAAAGTATTGGTTATCAGCATAAGTATTTTGAGAAGAACTGCTATCAGACTATCTTCTCTATTTGTAAATTATACCTTGCCTCATCCCCTAAATTTCTTCCCTTCCTTTCTGTATTTTCTGTACTTTGTCTCTTTGTGCAAAAATATGTTGGATATTTTCTTCTTATCCTTCAGGTCACTGCTATTCAAGGGCCATTCCACCACAAAATAAGTATCTTGTACCATAATGTAAATCAATGAATTCTTAATGCCAATTAAACTAAACAGTGTGCTCAGTGTCAATGTTGCTTTCTTTACATCCTGGCCTAAGTTTCATTATTTTGTGGACTGCTATTACACAGTTTGAAAACCAACAGCTGCTCCATACTCTCGCAGGACACACTTAGAACACTGTTCTAAGTCACTAATTCTCTCTGCAGCAATGTCTAATCTGTGGTTAAACCCAATGAGTTCTTAATTTTGGCTACTGTATTTTTTATTCTAGATATTCCTTTTCCTTTTAATAGTTTCCAAATATCTGCCAAAATTCCTTATGTTTCCTTCTATTGATCGCCTTCAACATATTAAAAACAATGTTAACTTAAAGTCTCTTTGGTAACTTCATTTTCTGGAGCCCCATGAATCTGTTTTTTTATCTGTTGTTATACTTAATTTCCATTTCTGTTATCTAATGTCTTTCTGGGTCCTGTTATTCGGTTTTGCTTATGTATCAGATATACACAAAGAACTGTAGCAATAATTTGAGCCCCTGGATGATGCTCTTTCTCCAGATGTATTTCATTCTGGATACTGGTTTCTTAATTATCCTCTTGTTTACTTCGGGCAGGCTGTTAAGGCTATTATCAATTCATGATATCCTTAATCTAATTTCGGGAATGGAGATGATTTGAAGCTGGGCGTATATTCCTGTTAAGGGCCTCTTTGCTTCTTTTATACCCTTATACCTAGATGTATCTCTTCAGGGTCATAACTCAAGGTGTGGGTAATTTACCAGCACTTCTAGACCACTAGACTCTAACCATGCTCCAAGAGTCTGTCAAAAGTGCTCTTCAACTAGTTTCTCATCATCCAAACTGCTTCTTTTGGAATCAGCAGCAGCTTCCATGTGAATCCACTCTCACCTTTGTGGATTTCCATCTTTCTCTAGATCTGGGCTCCACAAATCTTTATCTTCTTATTTGTTCTATAATGCATTCAAGCAGATGTTTTTAAACAAATCTTTTTATATTCTGCTTAGCTTTTCCATTTGTCCTCAACAGGGGTTTTTCCCCCCTTAAATTAATGCTTCTGCCATCATCAGAAGCCCTTCCCATAATTCTCTGTCCATCAATATACAGTATCTTACATTCATATACATGTCTGCCTCTTCTACCAATGAGCTCCTCACAGGTACAGGAGTTATTCTTGTTTCACCATCACCTACTACAGTGCTTAGCATGTAACAGGTACTGACACAAACACTATGCTGAAGTCTCTCTTTAGTGAATATTTAAAACACACATATCACCTAGAGTATTAATACATTTTTTCTTTATATATCCTTCTATTATTTTATAAATTTCAATGAATATGATAGTTTAAAAATTATAATTAAATGTAAATACATAATAAGAAAAAAAAGAAAGTTTTCCTCTTACTCTTCTCTGATTTGAATGCTGCCTATTTCTGGCATATACAAGTATAATCAGTGTCCACATATAGTCTGGCTTTCTGTTACAACCAGCAAAATAAGAGCAACTAAGCAGGCCTATGACTTTGAATAACAAAAGATGTATATTCAGTGCTATATGTGCCAAAAGTCTCCCAATCCAACTTATTATTTTGAAAAATTTCAAACACAAAAAGAGTTGAAAGTACAATGGATACCAATATTCCTTCTCTCTAGATTCAACAACTGCTGTATTTGCTTTCTTTCTCTCACTTTCTAGTCTTTTAAAGGTTCTTGAACCAGGGGCTCTTGGATGGCTCAGTCAGTTAAGTGTCTGCCTTCAGCTTAGGTCATGATCCCAGGGTCCTGGGATCGAACTGTGTCGTAGGGCTCCCTGCTCAGTGGGGAGCCTTGCCCCACAATCATGCTCATGAACATGTATGCTCTCTCTCAAATAAATAAAATCTTTAATAAAAATTCCTGAACCACTGGAAGTAACTTGTAGACTTGATACCTTTTTTTTTTTTTTAAAGATTTTATTTATTTGTCAGAGAGAAAGGGAGAGCACAAGCAGGGACAGCAGCAAGCAGAGGGGAGTAGCAGGCTCCCCGCTGAGCAGGGAGCCCCACAAGGGACTTGATTGCAGGACCCTGGGATCATGACCTGGGCCTAAGGCAGATGCTTGACCGACTATGCCATCCAGTTGTCCCTAAACTTGATATATTACTACTAAATACCTCAGCATGTACTTTCTAAGAGCAAAGATATTTCATACAAAACCATACCATTTTCCCATTTCTAAAAAGTAACAATTTCATCATTATCCAATTGATATTCAACAGATAATTACCTTCAAATGGCTTTAAACATCTGAACAGACACAGATAACAAATACCATCAAATGTCTTTAAACAGCTTTGAGATAAAATTCATATACCATGAACTCAGCTATTTATTTATTTATTTATTTATTTATTTATTTTAAGATTTTATTTATTTATTTGACAGAGAGATCACAAGTAGGCAGAGAGGCAGGCAGAGAGAGAGGAGGAAGCAGGCTCCCTGCTGAGCAGAGAGCCCCATGTGGGGCTCGATCCCAGGATGCTGGGATCAGGACCTGAGCGGAAGGCAGAGACCTGAGCCAAAGGCAGAGGCCTAACCCACCGAGCCACCCAGGCGCCCCGAACTCAGCTATTTAAAGTATAAAGAGCTATTTGAAGTATAAAATTCAATGAGCTTTTGTATATTTACAGAGATGTACAACCATCAACCTATGTAATTCCAGAACACTTTCATCATCTCACAAAGAAATCCCATATCCAGGGGCGCCTGGGTGGCTCAGTGGGTTAAGCCGCTGCCTTCGGCTCAGGTCATGATCTCAGGGTCCTGGGATCAAGTCCCGCATCGGACTCTCTGCTCAGCAGAGAGTCTGCTCCCCTCTCCTTCTCTCTGCCTGCCTCTCTGCCTACTTGTGATCTCTCTCTGTCAAATAAATAAATAAAATCTTAAAAAAAAAAAAAAAGAAAGAAATCCCATATCCATTAGCAATCACTACCTATTTCCTGCTCTAGTCCTAATCCTAGGTAAAAACTGATCTAATTTCTGTGTCTATGGATTTGTCTATTCTAGATCTCTCATGTATCATCAATTCTTATTTTTTTTTAAAGAAGAAACCATTTTATTATTATTATTATTTTTAAAGATTTTATTTATTCACTTGACAGACAGAGTTCACAAGTGGGCAGAGAAGCAGGCAGAGAGAGGAGGAAGCAGGCTCCCCGCTGAGCAGACAGCCCGATGCAGGGCTCGATCCCAGGACCCTGGGATCATGACCCGAGCCGAAGGCAGAGGCTTTAACCCACTGAGCCACCCAGGCGCCCCAATTCTTCTTATTTTTAATAGTCATTCTGTAAAGTTGCTGTGAACATTGAATTAGCAAATATGAAATCATTGTTCCTGGGGGAAACAATGTACTTCAGCATTATGGTTAGGGGCCATTTTAAAACAGCAAAATTACCAACATATGAAAAATGTGGCCTCCATCAAATTGTGAAAAGGACACCTGTTTATAGCATAATGCAGAAACAAAAACCCCGAGTGTCAGGAAGCCTGGGTGGCTCAGTCAGTTAAGCATCTGCCTTTGGCTCAGGTCACAATCCCAGGGTCCTGGGATCGAGCCCCACATCCGGCTCCTTGTTCAGTGGGGTGGCTCCTTCTTTTCCTTCTACCCGCTGCCCTCCCACTTGTACACTTTCTCTCTCTCTCTCTGACAAATAAATATATAAAAAAAGAAGTGACAGGGTTGCTTTGTTCAACCTCAGCTGAGAGATGACTCAGATCTTTTGCCACTCTATCCATGTCTGTGAGTGATCATGAAAGTGCCCTAAGTATTAATTTTGGGGTTACAATAAATTTTAGTAAGAAAATCTGCAAATACATCATCTGCAAATAATGAGAATTTATTGTAAATGAATCATACCAATATGTAGTATTTCGTGATTGGCTACTTTCACCTTATATAATGTTTTGAAGGTTCATCCATTTTGTAGCGTTTACCAGTACTTCACTCCTTTTTTTTTTTTTTTAAAGATTTTTATTATTTATTCACTTGATAGACAGAGATCATGAGTAGGCAGAGGCAGGCAGAGAGAGAGGAGGAAGCAGGCTCCCCACAGAGCAGAGAGCCCGATGTGGGGCTCGATCCCAGGACCCCGAGATCACGACCTGAGCCGAAGGCAGAGGCTTAACCCACTGAGCCACCCAGGTGCCCCAGTACTTCACTCCTTTTTATTGCTGAATTATGTTTATCCATCCATCAGTTGATGGACATTTGCATTGTGTCCACTTTTTGGCTATTATGGCTGTTATTATGAACATTTATATACAAATTTTTGTGTGGATGTATGTTTTTGTTATCTCTTGCGTATATATATACCTAGGTATGGAATTGCTGGATTATACAGTAACTATGCTTAACCTTCTGTGGAATCGCCAGATTGTTTTCCAAAGCAACTGGGACATTTTATATTCCTACCAGCAGTGTATGAGTGTTCCAATTTCTCCACATCTTTGCCAGCACTTGTTATTATTTATCTTTTTCACTTTAGCCATCCTAGTGGGTATAAAGTAGTATCTCACTATGGTTTTGTTTTTCATTTCCCTGATGGTTAATGATGTTGAGTATCTTTTCATGGGCTTATTGGCCACTTTTAGCTCTTCTCTGGAGCAATGTCTATTTAGAGATATTGCCCATTTGAAAAATCAAGTTATTTGCTTTTTTATCATTGAGTTGTAAGAGTCAAATGTCTTTTAGGTTACTGTGGTTTTCTTTGAAGAAAAATTCAATTAAGGTTCACACATTGTATTTGGTTGTTTCCTCACCTCTTCTAAATTAGAATCATCCTGCTTCTTTTAAATGTCCTTGACTTTTTGAAGAGTAGAGCCATTTTATTCATTTTTTAAAATTATTTATTTATTTGACAGAGAGAGAGAGAGAGAGAGAGAATGTGCACACACAAGCAGGAGGAGCGCCATGCAGTGGGAAGGAGAGAAGTAGGCTTCCCGCTGAGCAGGGAGCCCAAAGCAGGGTTTGAGCCCAGAACTCTGGGATCATGACCTGAGCTGAAGGCAGATGCTTAACTGACTGAGCCATCCAGGCATCCCGAGTCAGTTTTGTTTTAGAATTATCTTACATTTCTTGATCTGTGTTTCCCCAAAATGCTGTTTGGGTTTTTTGGGAGGGGAGTTCATGTGCGTAGAGAGGCAGAGGGAAAGAATGTCAAGCAGACTCCCCGCCCAACACAGAGCTCAACCTCACCACCCTGAGATTAAGACCTGAGTCAAAATCAAGAGTTGGATGCTTAACTGACTAAGCCATGCAGGAGACCCCAAAATGTTGTTTAAATATATCTCTATCCTCTACATTTCCAGTTAAATTAAACACTGCATCTAAAGGTTTAATTAGAATCAGGTTAACATTTTTGGCAAGAATAATTCATAGGTTTTGTTTATTTCATATTGTATCACATCACAAAAAGTGGAACCAAACTTTAAAAAGAATTTAAAGAAAAGATTAAGAAATAATGAAAGAAATAGTGACTAAGAAATAGTATACTATTTTCTAGTTTTCATAAAGCAGCTCTGCTCTAAAGTAGGAGCAATAACAGATACAACAAAAATAATAAACAGGCATATCTAGATTTATGAAATAGAAACTGAACAGAAATATAAAGACGATTATGGGGGTGAAGCTATGGGCCTACTCAATTCTGGGTCTGAAATCAGGCAGTGACAGCCAGGACATAGGTTTCTAGGAAATAACAAGAACTAACAGTGCTCCACTCAAACAGAACTAGCTTGGGGCACCTGGGTGGCTCAATCAGTTAAGCATCTGCCTTCAGCTTAGGTCATGATCCCAGGATCCTGTGATTGAGCCCTTGTATCAGGCTTCTTGCTCAGAAGGAAACCTGCTTCTCCCTCTCCGTCTGCTTGTGCTCTCTCTCTGTCAAATAAATACAAACCTTAAAAAGAAAAAAAAAAAAAGAAATCTCACTGGTTCTCTTAAAAACAAACAAACAAACAAAACACCAAACCAAACCAAACCAAAACAAACAAATGAAACTAGTTCATTCCTTGAAGCTGTGGGTTGGAATGCAATACCTTGGCTTCTAAAAAGCAATTATAAATTTGCTAACAATAGTTTAAGATTTTTAGAAAGTTACAGAACTATGAAGGGTAAGACTCATTAACATCTCAAGTGCAGGAAATGAAACAAGTTAACAACTGACTCAGTGACTTGATCTTTGATATCCTTAATTTAAGCTACCATTTTTATACTTGTTCTTACATGGGAGGGTGGAGAGGCAACAGGAAACCTACTAGACAGAAAGAGGTAAATATAGAAGAAGGGAAGGGAAACAACTCAAAAACTCAAAAAGGAAACAGAACCTATTCAAAACAAACATATCAAGAAGACACACAAAGAATAAATAAAAACACTAAGAAACCAAACTAATGAAAATCAACAATTAGAATAAAAATTCAGCTTCTTGGGAAGATGGCTGAGTAGAGGACTCTAGTTTCATTTAGTCTATGGAATTTAGCTAGATAGCTATCAAACTCAACCAGACATCTAAGAAAAGAATTGCTACAATTCTACAAATAGAAAAGTGACCACTTTTTGCAAGGCAGGAGGTGAGGAGAAGTGAATTTGAGGTGATATATTAGAATATAAACTGTGGGGAAAGGGCACTCCCATAAGCTGGCTACGGGAAAGTGATAAGGATCAAAAGTGTAAAATTGGAACTTTTAGAAATATGCTCTGGTGGGGGATATCCCTGCCTTAAAAGGTGCTCAGGTGGCAAAGGACATGGAATCCTGGATGGGACAGTGTGGTCTCAGGATCCCTGGGGTCACAGAAAGAACAGGGGTGCCTGAGTGCAGCAGAGTTCCCAAGTGTTGTGATACAATATTAGAATAATTGGGGTCCCAGAGGAAGAGGAAAGAGAGCAAGAGACAGAGAGCCCAGAAGGTATATTTGAGCAAATTATAGCTGAGAACTTCCCCAGTCTGGGAAAGGAAACAGGCACTTGAGTCCAGGAGGCAAAGAGAACCTCCATCAAAAATCAATAAAAATAGGTCAACACCTTGACATATAATAGTGAAGTTTCAAGTTTCAAAGACAAAGAGAAAATCCTGAAAGCAGATTGGGACAAAAGGTCATTAACCTATAGAGGCAGAAAGATAAGGCTGGCAGCAGACCTATCCACAGAGACCTGGCAGGCCAGAAAGGACTGGCATGATATATTCAGGGTGCTAAAAGAGAAAAATATGCAGCCAAGAATGCTTAATCCAGCAAAGCTATCATTCAGAACAGAAAGAGGTAAAGAGCTTACAGCACAAACAGAAACTAAAAGCCTGCAAGGAATATTAAAAAGGGATCCTTTAAGTGAAGAGAGAGCCCAAAAGTAACACAGATAATATACAGAAACAGTGACCTTACAGGTAATACAATGGCACAAAATTCGTATCTTCCAATAGTTACTCTGAATGTAAATGGGCTAAATGCCCCAATCAAAAGACCCAGGGTATCAGACTGAACAAAAAACCAAGATCCATCGATATGTTGTCTACAAGAGACTCATTTCACACCCAAAGACACCTACAGATTGAAAGTGAAGTGGGGCAGGGGGATCGGCTGGGTGGCTCAGTTGGTTAAGAGGCTGCCTTTGCCTCTGGTCACGATCTCAGGGTCCTGAGATCGAGCCCCACGTCGAGCTCCCTGCTCAATGGGGAGTCTGCTTGTTACTCTACCTCTGCTGCTCCCCAGCTTGTGCTCTCCCACTCACATAATCTCTCAAATAAATAAATAAAATCTTAAAAAAAAAAAAAAAGAAAAGAAGTGAGGGGGCAGAGAACCATTTATCATGCTAATGGACACCAAAAGAAAGTTGGGGTAGCCATCCTTATATCAAATAAAACAGATTTTAAACCAAAGACTGTAATAAGAGATGAAGAAGGTCACTATGTCATAATTAAAGGGTCTATCCAACAAGAAGATCTAGCAATTATAAATATTTATGTCCTTAACATGGGAGCAGCCTGTTATCCAATTAACAAAATTAAAGAAACACATTGATAATAATACAACAATAGCAGGGGACTTTAACACCCCATTCACAGCAATGGACAGATCTTCTAAGCAGATCAACAAGGAAACAAGGGCTTTGAATGACAAAATGGGCCACATGGACTTCAAAGATACATTCAGAGCATTCCATTCTAAAGCAACAGAATACACATTCTTCTCGAGGGCATATGGAACATTCTCCAGAATAGATCACATACTGGGTCACAAGTCAGGTCTCAACTGGTACCAAAAGACAGGAATTAGTCCCTGCATATTTTCATACCACAATGCTTTTCAAAACTTGAATTGAGTTACAAGAGAGAATTTGGAAGGAAAACAAATGCATGGAGGTTAAAGAACATCTTTTTAAAGAACGAATGGGTCACCCAGGAAATTATAAGAATTTTAAAAATTCATGGAAACAAATGAAAATGAAAACACAACTCTTCAAAACCTTTGGGATGGGGCACCTGGGTAGCTCAGTGGGTTAAGCCTCTGCCTTCGGCTCAGGTCATGATGTCAGGGTCCTGGGATCGAGTCCCGCATCGGGCTCTCTGCTTGGCAGGGAGCCTGCTTCCTCCTCTCTCTCTCTGCCTGCCTCTCTGCCTACTTGTGATCTCTCGCTGTCAAATAAATAAATAAGACCTTTAAAGAAAAAAAAAAAACAAACCTTTGGGATGCAGCAAAGGCAGTTCTAAGAGGGAAGTATATAGCAATATAAGCCTTTCTCAAGAAACAAGAAAGGTTTCAAATACACAACCTAACCCTACACCTAAAGGAGCTGGAGAAAGAACACAAATAAAGCCTATACCAAGCAGGAGAAGAGAATAAAGATTAGAGCAGAAATCAATGATATAGAAATAAAAATAAAACAAAACAAGAACAAAACTCAGGGGAACAGATGAAGGAAACTAAGAACTGGCTCTTTGAAAGACTAAGATTGATAAACCCCTGATTTATCAAAAAGAAAAGGGAAAGGACCCAAATTAATAAAATCATGAACGGAAGGAGAGATCACAACCAACACTGAAGAAATACAAACAATTATAAGAATATATTATGAGCAACTATATGCCAACAAAAAAGGCAATCTGGAAGAAATGGATACATTCCTAGAAACATATAAACTACCAAAACTAAAACAGGAAGCAATAGAAAACCTGAACAGACCCATACCCAGTCAAGGAAATTGAAGCAGTAATCAAAAGTCTCCCAACGAACAAGAGTCCAGGGCCAGACAGCTTCCCAAGGGAATTCCACCAAACATTTAAAGAAGAATTAATACCTATTCTTCTGAAGCTGTTTCAAAAAATAGAAATGGAAGGAAAACTTCCAAACTTGTTCTATGAGGCCAGCATTACCTTGATCCCAAAACCTGACAAAGATTCCACCAAAAAGGAGAATTACAGAACAATATCCCTAAGGAACATGGATGCAAAAATTCTCACCAAGATACTAGCCAGTTGCATTCAACAGTACATTAAAAGGATTTTCACCACGACCAAGTGGGATTTATTCCTGGGCTGCAGGGGTGGTTCAACATCTGCAAATCAGTGTGATATACCATGTTAATAAAAGAAAGAACAAGAACCATCTGATCCTCTCAATAAACAAAGAAAAAACATGTGACAAAATACAGGATCCTTTCTTGAATAAAACTCTCCACAGTGTAGGGATAGAGGGAACATACTCCAATGTCATAAAAGTCATATATGAAAAGCCCACAGCAAATATCATTTTCAACGGAGAAAATCTAAGAGCTTTTTCCCCTAAACTCAGGAACACAACAAGGATGTCCACTCTCACCACTGTTGTTCAACATAGTACTAGAAGTCCTAGCCTCAGCAGTCAGACAACAAAAAGAAATAAAAGATGTCCGAATAGGCAAAGAAGTCAAACTCTCACTCTATGCACAAGACATGATACTTTATGTGGAAAGACCAAAAGACTCTACCCCAAAATTGCTAGAACTCATACAGGAATTTAGCAAAGTGGCAGGATATAAAACCACTGCACAGAAATCAGTTGTATTTCTGTACACTAACAATGAGACAGAAGAAAGAGAAGTTAAGGAATTGATCCCATTTATAATTGCACCAAAACCCAGAAGATACTGAGGAATAAACCTAGCCAAAGAGGTAAAGGATTTGTACTCTGAAAACTACAGAACACTCATGGAAGAAATTGAGGAAGACACAAAGAAACAGAAAAGCATTCCATGCTCACGGGTTGGAAGAACAAATATTGTTAAAAGGTCTATGCTTCCCAGAGCAATCTACACATTCATTGCAATTGCTATCAAAATACCATCAACATTTTTCACAGAGCTGGAACAAATAATCCTAAAATTTGTATGGAACCAGAAAAGACCTCAAATAGCCAGAGGAATGTTGAAAAGAAAACCAAAGGTGGAGGGATAACAATTTCGGATTTCAAATTCTATTACAAAGCTGTAATCATCAGGCAAGTATGGTACTGGCCCCAAAACAAGACACACAGATCAGTGGAATAGAAAAGAGAACCCAGAAATGGACTCTCAACTCTATGGTCAACTAATCTTCAACAAAGCAGCAAAGAATATCCAATGGAAAAAAGACAGTCTCTTCAACAGTGTTCAGAAAATTGGACAACCACATGCAGAAGAATGAAACTGGACCATTTCCTTACACTATACACAAAAATAAACTCAAAATGATTGAAAGACCTAAATGTGAGATAGGAATTCATCAAAATCTTAGACAAGAACACAGGTAGCAACCTTTGTAACCTTGGTTGCAGTAATTTCTGGCTAGACTTATCTCCAGAGGCAAGGGAAACAAAGCCAAAAAGGAGTTATTGGGACTTCAACAAGATAAAAACCTTTTGCACGGCAAAGGTCACAGTCAGCAAAACCAAAAGACATCCTACAGAATGAGAGAAGATACTTACAAATATTTTATCAAAGGGTCAGTATGCAGAATCTATAAAGAACTCACCAAATGCAACACCCAAAGACCAAATAATCCAATCAAGAAATGGGCATAAGACTTGAACAGACATTTCTCCAAAGACAAACAGATAGCTAGCAGAAGCATGAAAAAATATTTAACATCACTCAGCATCACGGAAACACAAATCAAAACCACAATGAGATACCACTCCACAATTAACAAGTCAGGACACAACACATGTTGGTGAGGACGCAGAGAAAGGAAAACCCTCTTACACTATTGGTGGGAATGCAAGTGGTACAGACACTCTGGAAAATAATAGGGAGGTTCCTCAAAAAGTTGAAAATAGGGGCGCCTGGGTGGCTCAGTGGTTAAATAAAGCCTCTGCCTTCGGCTCAGGTCATGATCTCAGGGTCCTGGGATTGAGCCCTGCATCGGGCTCTCTGCTTCCCCTCTCTCTCTGCCTGCCTCTCTGCCTACTTGTGATCTCTGTCTGTCAAATAAATAAATAAATAAATAAAATCTTTTAAAAAGTTGGAAATAAAACTACCTTACGGCCCAGCAATTACACTACTAAGTGTTTACCCCAAGGATACAAATGTAGTGATCTGAAGGGGCACCTGCACCCCAACGTTAATAGCAACAATATCCACAGTAGCCAAACTATGGAAAGAGTCCAGATGTCAATGAATGGATAAAGAAGAGGTAGTAAACACACATGCACACACACACACCCCCAATGAAATATTACTCAGATATCAAAAAATGAAATCTTGCCATCTGCAATGACATGGATGGAACTAGAGCATATTATGCTAAGAAAATTACTCAATCAGAGAAAGCCAATTACCATATGATTTCACTCATATGTGGAATTTAAGAAATGAAGCAGAAGAGCATAGAGGAAGGGAGGGAAAAATAAAACAAGGTGAAATCAGAGAGGGAGACAAACCATAAGAGACTCTTAACCATAGGAAACAAACTGAGGACTGCTGGAAGGGAGGGAGCTAGGAGATGGGGTAACTGGGTGATGGACATTAAGGAGGGCATGTGATGTAATGAGCACTGGGTGTTATGTAAGACTGATGAGTCACTGGATCCTACCTATGAAACTAATAAAACACTGTATGTTAATTAATTGAATATCAGTTTAAAAAAAGAATGAGAATTCATTCAAGGAAAAACAAATTTTATATAACAGCCAAACATTAAAATAGTCGAAGAGTTCAATGAAGCAATAACATTTTATTTCATAAAATAAAAATTGAAATGAAATAAAAACATGTAAATATGAAAAAATCCATTACAAATCTTAGACACGATGCTCATAGTCACAGGAATTGTCTTGCAACTATATGGGAAGAAGAAAATTAGTTGTTGTACATAAAGGAACACAGTGGAAAATACAGAACTTGGGGAATTCCACTTCAAGTAACATCATTCTAGGTAATCAGACTAATCCTCCCACTAAAAAAACTAGAAAGGCTAAAAAAATATAACATTACCTGTTTAAAACATGCAAGAACAAGGCATTGAGGAATTAAGAAGTTATTATCCAGGAGAAAGAAAACTCAGAGTCCATTTTGAAAAGTTTCTCAAGGCACAAGCATCAATCTGGAAGAGATGGCTGACAGGGCAAGAAGCTGTGCAGAGCTTTCAATAGACTCACTGTGCTCAGGAGACAAAAACTAGAGTTCAGAACCTGTAAAGACGAGGGCCAATGTAAAAACCCACACTTCAGACTGGGACCTTAAATGGTCATATACTAGGAATAAGGGAAAAATGGTATACAAGAAATAAGCTAGCCCTGGCAGGAACTAAAACCACAGCTTCAAACTGGCTCAATTCTTGAAGGCATTAAAATGATCTTACACTGCTAGTGGGGAAAGGTGCCTGTCAAAGGTAAAACTCTCAAGATAGCCAGCATCCTAGGCCTCAAATTGCTTTAAATTATCTACATACAATGTTCAACTATCACTGAAAAATAATTTGGCCTATGTGAACACTAAACTATATGTCAAAAAAAAAAAAAAAAAAGGAAAACATCAGATAATACAAAGAGATCCATAAGGGCCCAGATAATGGAGTTACTAGGCAGAGACTTTTAAAAAAACTATGACTAAGATATTAAAGAAAAAAAGACAAGATTGAGATTTTTTTTAGCAGAGAATAGAAACTATAAAGCAGGACCAAATGGATATTCTAAAACTAAAAAATTAAGATTACTTAAACTATGAATTTAATGATTGGCTCAGTACAAGATTAGACACTCTGAAAGAAAAACATCAGTGAACCAGAAGAGAGCTCAGAAGAAAATACGCGGAATGAAGCATGAGTACCAAAAGAATACACATAGAAAGGAGTTTAAGCTATGGTTTGTACAGTGAAATAAACAGCTTATAGGGGGTTGGGAGTCAAAGGGGTAAAAAGATGATGGGCAGAAGCAGTATTTGAAGAGATAATGGCTGAGACTTTCTAAAATTAATGAATGGTATCAAGTCAGATGTAAGTATCTCTGTGACTTCCATCCCAAATAACACAACGAAACTGTTCACACTGAGGCCCCAACAAAGTATACTTGCTGAAAACAAAAAACAAAGAGAAAAATCTTTAAAGCTGCCAAAGGAAAAAAGAGATTCCTTTCAAAGAAGCAAGAATAAGACATAATGGCCCAAACTCTCAGTAAGCTTAAAGAAAACAAAAAGGAAGCCAGGAAAAATGTAGGTCCCCTAAAGACAATGTTGAATTAGCAGATCCCTAGACTCTCTAGACTTCCCATTAACTAAACAAGAAAGTGGAGTAAGTCATACATTGTTACTTTAGCACAAACTATTCCTGATACAATGTTTAATAGGAACTCAGGGAAGAAGAGATGGGAAATAATAGGGCTTAAAAGATATAACTAGTGAAAATTTTCCTACACTAAAGATTGAATTCTTAGAGTAAATATCATAGGTACTGAGCATGAACAATGTAGGTACTAAGCAGGAGGAAAAAATATACATGTCTGTATATTCACACCTGAATAGGGCATAATAAAGTTGCAGGGAACCAAGGTATCAGGTAAAATCTTAAAGCCTACTAAGGAAAAAACAGTCTACCTATAAAGGAATAAAAATTAGACTCAATAGAAAAATTTCTGTAGCTATACAACCTGGATATAAAGCCAAAAAAGTATAGTACAAAGAAAGAAAATTACAGGCTAATTTCATCTAGAAATATATATGCAAAGATCTTAAAATATTAGAACAGAATTCAACACTGAATTTTACAAAATAATCACAATTAAGTAGTAAATTTCATCCAGAAATCTACTCATGATTCAACACTAGAAAGTTAACTGATGAAATAAACATTTTCAAACTTAAAAAATACATATGATTATCTCAATAAATGCATAAAAGTCATTTATAAAATTTAATACTCCATAATAAAAATATTATCAAGGTAAGGAGACAGAGGTTCAAAAGGAAACCTATTAAAAACAAAAAAGCAAACATTACACTTAACAGTGAGATTTGAGAAGCTATCCGATGAAAGCCAGGAGCAATACAAGGATGCTGGTTATCTATGCTGGCTTATTTGTAAATGACAGGACTGTCAGCATGGAACACAAGAGAATTTCAACTAAACCACTAGAATAAACTAAGTCTGACTTATGCTGGATATAAAAGATGGAAAAGTACTTCATGGAGATATTTATAAAACATTATTTAGGGCAAAAAAGGTCCAAATTCTCATGAAGTTCTAATAAAAATCCCAGTAAGCCTTTTTTATAAAAGGTAAATGTAACAAAGGCAATTCTGAAGAATAGCAATGTGTGGAGGCTATTGACATAGCAGGTATCAGAACTTACTAAAAGACAGTGTAGGGGTGGCTGGGTAACTCCGTCAGTTAAGAGTCTGACTCAATTTCAGTTCAAGTCATGATCTCAGGGTTGTTAGCAGGGGTCCCTCAGCATGGAGCCTGCTTGAGATTCTCTCCTCCCCCCTCGACCCCTCCTTCTGCTTGTTCTAAAATAAATAAAACGATCTTAAAAAAAAAAAAGAGTGGTGCTAGCATATTAATAGAAAAACCAACAGAACAGATGGGAAAGTCCCCCAAACAGAACCACACATTTAGGAAAACTTAATAGGATGTAGATAGCATTATAAACTAGTACAGCATAGATAAATTAATGGTACTGGGATAGTTATCCCCATGGGGGGGAAACTATATCTCTATTTTGCACTGATTTTGTACAACAGAGTCAGTTCCAGGTGGATTAAAGATATTAATGTGAAATGCAGAACATTTAAAAAAATAAGAGAGAGAAAAAATTTCTTGATCTGAGGCAGAAAGGGTTTCTTTTTTTTTTTTTTTCCAGATTTTTATTTATTTATTTGACAGACAGAGATCATAAGTAGGCAGAGAGGCAGGCACAGAGAGAAGGAAGCAGGCTCCTTGCAGAGCAGAGAGCCCGATGTGTGGCTTGATCCCAGGACCCCGGGATCATGACCTGAGCCAAAGGCAGAGGCTTTAACTACTGAGCCACCCAGGTGCCCCAGAAAGGGTTTCTTTCTTTCTTTCTTTTTTTTTTTTTTTAAGATTTTATTTATTTATTTCACAGACAGAGATCACAAGTAGGCAGAGAGGCAGGCAGAGAGAGAGGAGAAAGCAGGCTCTCCACGGAGCAGAGAGCCCCATGTGGGGCTTGATCCCAGGACTCTGGGATCATGACCTGAGCCGAAGGCAGAGTTAACCCACTGAGCCATCCAGGCGCCCCGCCAGAAGGGGTTTCTTAACCAAGGCATAAAAAACACAAAGTATGAAAATTTTCACTATAAATTAGAAGTATCTGTACAACAGAAGTGAACATGAATGTAAACAAAGTAGACAAGCCACAGACTGAAAGAAATTGAAAACATACAAACAAAAATATAATTAGTATGAACAAAGGACTCATAACAAGTTGATAAATAAACCTAAAGCCAATAAAGAAGTGGGCAAAAAATATCAAGAGAAAAAATTCAAATGGCTAATTTAACATTCAAAAAGATGCTCAATCTTATTACTAACCAGAAGTGCGAATTAAAGATTAAATATCATTTCACATCCATTAGATTGGCAAATATAGAACTAAAAAATAACATCATCAGTGTTAGAAAGAATGTAGAGAAACTGAAACAGCTAGTGAAAATGTAAAAACTGGCATATAACCACTTTGGGGAGCAATGTGGCAGTAGTTAGTACTTGAAGTTAAGTGTACCTCCCACCAAGTAATTCCACTTCCATTAACTCGTTATTAGTAAATCCCTTGGAAATGTGGACAAGGAGAAAGGCACAAGAACGGTCACTGCAGGGGTGTCTGGGTGGCTTAGGTCATGATCTTGGGGTCCTGGGATCAGGCCAGAAATTAGGCTCCCTGCTCTGCGGGGAGTCTGCTTCTCCCTCTCCCTCCCTTCCTCCACTCTGCTGATGCATGCTCAGGCTCTCTCCTTCTCTCTCAAATAAATAAATAATCTTAAAAAAAAATGGTCACTGCAGCAGTTTTTAATACATAATTAATACTTTAATACTTACAACAGAATAGTTTGTTTTTATATAATAGAATAT
The DNA here is from genome assembly GCF_963455335.1 of Martes martes. Lineage (NCBI taxonomy): Eukaryota > Metazoa > Chordata > Mammalia > Carnivora > Mustelidae > Martes > Martes martes. The sequence continues at coordinate 79,044,556 of NC_137896.1, read as the reverse complement.
CCTATGGCAATTAGAATGAGCTACAGCTGTATGTATGAACAAGATAAATCTCAAATCAATAGTATGCAATGGAAAAACATTTTGCAAAATGATACATACTTTGAACATATTTATTTAAACTCTAAAAACACACTAAACACTATACATACATATATAAAAAACACACAAACTTAAGGACCAAGGTATAAAGTATAAAAACATAATTGGGTACACTAAACAGCAAACAGGGGCAGTAGTTACAGCAGGAAAGAATAGTGGGAGGCTTAACTGTTTCTGTAATTTTAATTTTTTAAAAATACTTTATTTGGGGTGCCTGGGTGGCTCAGTGGGTTAAAGCTTCTGCCTTCGGCTCAGGTCATGATCCCGGGGTCCTGGGATCCAGCCCCGCATCGGGCTCTCTGCTCAGCAGGGAACCTGCTTCCCTTCCTCTCTCTCTGCCTGCCTCTCTGCCTACTTGTGATCTCTGTCAAATAAATAAATAAATCTTTAAAAAATTTTTTATTTATTTGACAAAGAGCAGAACGAAAAAGCAAGAGCAGGGTGAGGGGCAAAGGGAGAAACAGACTCCCTGCTGAGCAGGGAGCCCAATGCAGGGCTCCATCCCTGAACTCTGGGATCATGACCTCCGCCCAAGGTAGACCCTTAACTGACTGAGCTACCCAGGCGCCCCTGGAAAAATTTTCTTAAAGCTAAGTGTGGGGGCACCTGGGTGGCTCAGTGGGTTAAGCCTCTGCCTTCGGCTCAGGTCATGGTCTCGGGGTCCTGGGATCGAGCCCCGAGTCCGGCTCTCTGCTCAGCGGGGACCCTGCTTCCCTCTCTCTCTCTGCCTACTTGTGATCTCTGTCTGTCAAATAAATGAATAGAATCTTTAAAAAAAAAAAAAAAAAGCTAAGTGTGAATACACAAGTATTCACTCTTATACTCTACCAGTCTACGTGTTTAAAATTCACAATGAAAAAAAGTGGGAAAATGGTTAATTTTACATAAACAGAACTTTTACAAGATGCCAAAGTATAAAACCCGTCTTCCAAAGAATTGTCCAAAAAATTTTTTTAAAAAAATCAAATCTTGCATAAAAAAGGTAGCAGGAAGTGTTGCCCAGCTTAACAGTATAATTAAAGCTTTTATTTGTTATATATCTATCATTATTAAATTAAGTTGCTAATGTGTTCAAGCATCTTGATACTTAAATAAGGATTACAAGATTTACAAGATTTTAGAACATAGCAGAAATACTTTCCAGTATATTGGGGATTTTCTAAACCTACTATGGTAGGCGATCTGCCATTCGAATCTCATCATCTAAATTTCGATGTCCAGATCCACCCAACACGAAGCACACAAGCATGTGAAAACTCTTCTCCTTCATTCTCTTTTAACCTTTTCCCCATTAAACACTCATTAAAAACAAAAAACACGCAGGCCTTAGAAAAGTGACACACTATTTTGCACACAAAGTCCATCCATAGGCCTTGGAGTTACAACTCCCGCTTTAAAGTTGCGTCTCCAATCCAAAACATTGCTGAGTTATGCTGAAAAACAACACAAAGTATATAGGCTTAGGTTCCAGTTGCGTAAAAGCGACCTTTTGGGCTTTCACCAACTTCTCGAGAGGCTGTCGAAATCTCTGGGGAGACTTTGCTCCCTGTCCAGCCGGTGCTGGGCAAATGCCAGCTATTCTCATCCCCGAAAAGACCAAAAGTCTAACGCTTTTAAGAGGATCAAGCGGTTCTGTCACGGTGTTCCGCTAATAGAAAGGAGCAGGAAGCCGCCCCCTTTCTCCCAAGCTCGGGGACCCAGTGAGGCTCCCAGGGGCTCCATGGAGACTATCTACACCGAGAACCGTCGAGTCAGAAACAGCTGCTGACATTGAAATTCCCCACACTGGCGTCCCGTCTCTACCCTGAACCCCTCAACGCTGAGAGCTGGTTGAGAGGGGGAGGGGACACCGCAGCGCAACAACGGCCTCAACCGCCTCCTGCCAAGTCCCTTCTTCGGCCCACCAAACCCGCGGCCAGAAAAATGCCACACTCACTGAAAAGAGGGCCCAGGTCCTGGTCCCGGCCCGGCCCCAGGAATTCGGCGGGTCTCCCAGGGTTTTGGGGGAGGAGGTGGCTGGGAAGCCATCTCCTCCACCTCCGTTCGGCTCCCGGTTCGCGCTGGGACTCTCCAGGCCCGGATACACTAGCCCCTCGCGCGCCAGGCACAATGGGCAGAACATCGAGTCCTCCACCCCGCTCTCCCCGGCAGTTAGGACGTCGTTTGTGGTTCTTTGCCAGCCGGGACCTGAGGAAAGGAGGATGTCACTAATCCACCGGGGTGGGGAACACTCTCTTTTTATTTGCCTTAGCAAGAATTTCCATTCTAAACCTGAGGGTAAGGGCTCATCGATATTTCTGGCAGCGACTACCACGTCCTAGACGTCAGAGTCCCACGGAGGCCTCTCTTGGACTGGTGGGGATCTGGCCGGGAGTTCCGTCCCACGCACTAATACCCCAGCGTGGGTGGCAGTGGGATGTGGGGTTGTGGCGGCGCCCCAGGCAGTTTTTCTGGTTACCCCACAAACAAGAAGAGGAGAGAGTTCCCTCAGCCCTTGCTGGAGGGCCTGGTACTTTCGTTCTAAAGCTCTCGTTTCCTCGGGGAACAGAATTGCTACACGCAGTAGGTGCGTTGTCTTTAGTCTTCCCCGTTCCCTCTGGGGGGCCGGAAGGGGTTAAACCTCAGGCTCCGGCGTCGCGGGAGAAGGTGAGGCAGGAAGGTCTGAGGGGTGGGGGTACAACCTGGGCGTAGGAGAGGTGTGGATGGAGGGGACAGATTCCTTCCTGCTGGAACGGCCTTATTAGCAAGGAGGGGAGAGCGGGGAGTTTCTTGGACCTTACTGAAGGAGGGGAAGGGCCTTCTTGACCGAAGACTGGAGGTTAGACCTTGGGTGAATTTCCGAGAGTCTAGAGTAGATTCTACAATTAAGTGTAACGGTGGCACAATAAAGCTGTGAGGGTCTCCTTTGAAAAATCCACACACTCCCCCACCCCCGTGAGACGAATGACACACTTCTGAATGGAAATGAGTGTTGAAAAGATCACGGGATGTGAGACTCGGTCTGGCCATTTTGGTGTTTTTTCACATGCCCTGCTCTGTTTGCAACGAATGGTTTCTGTGAGTCCAAGAGGTGAAAAGGAAGTCCATCGTCTTCTCCAGTTATCATAGGTTTGTGGAGAAGGGACTCAAACCCCGTAAGGATCCTGGCACGTGGGAAGATATTCTGTTGCAATGACTAGTTCCAGTTCTTTATGTTAAAGAAGCGCCTAAACGAAAAACGAAAATCTTAACGAAGGCAACTGACAATAAAAACCTTACAATGTGGGATGCATTTCTCAGGGCTTGCTTTCAGGGATAATAAATCTCATATGAACAACTGATTTCTGATGATTTATGAAATCCTGTCAGGCTATATGTCAAGATGAAACGACCAAATTTGAGACAGAACGCATTTCCTCCTTTTAAAGTTAACTTGTTTGAGAAGTCGCTAGATTGTTGCTAAATGAAAATGATCCTGAGGGTTTGGAAGACCATGCCATTATTAACACATACACACGGAGAGGGTTTTGTTTTTTTTTAAAATACCGCTTCAAATTATTTAGGACAGGAGGTTTCCTAATTCTCAACAGGTTTGGGAACTTCTCAGAGCCAAGAGATTGTAATATGTCATTTATAGACTGCGTGATAACCTTTATTCTAAGTGTATCTATCGGAGAAATAAATATTCTGTCTTTGAGCCAAAGGAAAGAGAGCATCCATTTCCTTCAATTTAAAAAATTTTCTTTTAATTTAAGTGTACTTGGCATACAATGTTACATTAGTTTCAGGTGTAAAACATGGTGGTTCAACTTCTGTATAGGATATTCTGTGCTCACCCAAATACAGCTACCATCTGTTATCACCCTACAACCTATTACAAATCATTGCCTTTTATTCCAGTGACTTATTCCGTAACTGGAACTGTATTTCTCACTCCTCTTTCATCTAACAACCACCAGTTTGTTCTTTATATTTATAATGATTCTGTGTTTTATTTGTTTATTCATTTGCTTTGTTTTCTTTTTAAATTCCACTTATGGGTGAAATCATATGGTATTCATCTTTCTCAGTCTAACTTACTTCACTTAGCATAATAACCTGTTGCGTCCATCCATCTTATGCAAATGGTCCACTTTAATAATAGTATTTAACTTAAATCCCCAGGGAAAGCTCTGATACAGAGTGTTTTTTAAAGAATTTACTCATAACAAAAAACAAAAAACAAAACCTTACTCATGCACTTGTTTACCAAAGGGTTTCTCTTTCTGAGTTAAAGGTTAATTCTGAATTAAATGAAATCTCTTGTCTTAAGCAATGGAAAGATAGAGAAAAGATAAAGAGTGAGACAGAAATAGTTTCTCTGGGAGGGGATTGTAGTCAGGGTTATACCTTAAATGCTGATAATCAGCCCCTCACTGAATCCCAACCCTTTCTCAGAATCAAACTAACAGAGTAAATGGCTGGGCAGAAGGAATTCAGATCACTTGTATATAATGATGACCACACAGAACTTCTCTGTATACAAGGTGTTTTCCATATATTCTGTGTCCTTTTGTGAAAATGCCCTTGAGCCCAAATATACTTAGGCTACCCTAGATCAGAGCTTTCATTCTGTGTCTCAAAGTTCTCACTAGTGTATCCAGGCAAAGTCTTACTTTTTTCCCTTCCTGTCTGCCAGCTCCCATACTGTATTCACCTGTATTTACCTGAATTGGAACTTAGCCAGAGGCAATCTGCTTTTGTAGTCCTGGCTGATTTTTATGGTGAAGGGTTTTTGTTGAAGTATACACTCACCTTCCTCATTATTTTGTGTCAAGGATATACTCTTGATAAGTGGCCACAAACATGTAGAAACTTGCAAGTAAGTAGTGGGTTTTAAAGGGTTGGAAAACAAACTAATTCTAAGAATTACATCTTCACAGTAAGGAATTGGTAAGAGCTCCACCCTCTCACAAATTTCAACCGAGTTCATTTGAATTATGAAACTGCATGAATTAAAGAGCGCCACTATTTTTTATCTGTATGAGCACCATACCACAACATTGCCATGCAATCATTATTTTATAAAATATTGATAGTTCCTCGTTTTAAAGTAATGTGAGCTGATTTATTAGTCAGAAGATCTATTTTTGCAAAACAGAATGGGTAATTTAATTTTTGTACACCTCATTCCTGGCAACGAGAGAGTTATATCAGATTTTACTCTATTCTCTAATTTGTTTCTAAGGGCATTTATTCAAATTATAAAAAGTAACAACTTGTTTTAGATGAGAATTACTCTAAATTATTTTGCACTTAATTTGTGGGTGTTTTTTGGTGGGGGGAGGTTTTACTTGTGCATGAAAGGAACAGATTCTTCCCATTTTGCTAATAGTTGGTTGCCATTTAGTTATTTCATCAAAGTATAATTGGTGTTTTTAGATCTGCTGATCAATTTGTTTTGAATACTTGACTGCTTAACTCTCATTGAGGATAGTAAAATATGTAGACTGATCTGATTATTTTTTCCTAGCAAACTCATTTTTTTTTTCATTTTTAATTTCTAATAGGAAAAGCTTATATTGACTTTACTACTTTGTGTTCTCAAACAATAGTGTATGGTACAATATAACAAAACTTCACTCTGTATTCTTTGTTTCTGTTTCTGTTTTTGTTTTTAAAGATTTTGTTTATTTATTTGACAAAGAGATCACAAGTAGGCAGAGAGGCAGGCAGGGGTGGGGGGTGTGGAGTTGCAGGCTCCCTGCCGAGCAGAGAGCCCAATGTGGGGCTTGATCCCAGGACCCTGAGATCACAACCCGAGCCAAAGGCAGTGGCCCAACCCACTGAGCCACCCAGGTGTCCCTGTATTCTTTGTTTTTATTACCCTCCTCAGAGACAACCATTCTTGATTATTTTTATTTATTTATTTATTTATTTTTTTTTTTAAAGATTCTATTTATTTGACAGAGATCACAAGTAGGCAGAGTTGCAGGCAGAGGGGGAGGGGGAAGCAGGTCCCACACTGAGCAGAGAGCCCGATGTGGGGCTAGATCCCAGGACCCTGAGATCATGACCTGGGCCAAAGGCAGAGGCTTAACCCACTGAGCCCCCAGGTGCCCCGATTATTTTTATTTTTATTTCCTTTTATTGATTTAGTTATATTGATATACTTTATCATAATCCAGAATGCTAGATTAAATTCCTTGATAATTAGAAACTTTTATCTGGCCCATCTAATAAATGTCTTTCAAGTTTATGTTTCAATATGCATATCATGAAAAGGTTATTATTGGAGAGTACAAAATAATGTTTTCAAATAAAAGTTAGTCTTATCCCTAAAGGTGTTGACATACTTCTCTGTGAAAGTAGAACACAAAAGATGTTCATTACTTTTACTTTTTCTTTCTTTCTAGTTACAATTAGTCAATATGTTTCCACTGGTGGAGGAAAACAAGCATGTGGCCCAGTTATTGCTCAGTACTGGTACCTGTCCAAGATGTATTTTCAGATTCTGTGGTGTGGATTTTCATGCACCTTACAAACTTCCCTACAAGGTACTTCCATTTTGTTTCTGAAGAAAGTTTCTCTATTCTAAAATGAATACCTGTACATTTGAGGGCAAGTATCTGTCCATAACTCTTCATTAAATTAAAAAACTATAATAATTAATGATAATGGTAAATTTGGAATTTTCTTTTAGTACCATAAAACCTTAAGTGATTATATTTAACACTTAATGTAGTGGGATCTTTGTGGAGCAAGTCCCTGGTGTATTTATTGTTTGTATATACCTTTCCTAAAGAGAACACAGATACCACAAAATAGTACTTCTAACCAGATATTAGTGAGATGTGACAGGAGGAGGATGACAGTCCTGAGATCTTCTATTAAGTGGAAGCATTGTGGATTTGGCTGCATTTTTTTCTTTTTCTATTTTCTGTATTGCCATTTGTACTTACAAATAGGTATTTGCAACCTTCCAGAAGTAAATGCTTATCATTGTTATTTACTGCTATTAATATAGCAAAAATAATATACAGGGATCTTTGACATTTATGGTAATGTGCAGAGAGCTTTGACTATTAACAGAATACTTTCACAAAAAATATGTAACATATTTTGTGAAGTATACTTGATTCCATTAGTGACATTCTTTTTAGAGACAGATAGTAATTTTATATATATATATATATAAAAATATATACCTATCTAAACAGTATGTACACACACATATGCATACTCAGTTTCTTACAATTTTTTAAAAATTGCTCAGAAGTTAAAAGTAATCAGTCATTTTCCTTATGTATTAGTTCTTTCTATTATTTTGGAAATAATAATTATATCTAATATTCAAATAACATTTTTATATGTCAAGCTCTCATCTAATCCTAATAATAACCTATTAGGTAAGTACATGCTATGATTGTCTCTATTTTCAGATGAAGAAACTGAGGCACAGAGAGGTTAAACAACCTGCCCAAAGTTACACAGCTATTAAGTGAGCAAGCTAGGATATGAACTGTCTGTCTGAATCCAAAGCCTAGAATTTGGAGCTAGAAGACATGGATTTGAATTCCAGTTCCAGCTTCAGTTTTCTCCTCTCTAAATGGGAATGATGATAACATCACCTCACAGGATTTTAAGGGACAATTTCTAATAAAGTATGTGAAAACACTTTGAAAATGGTACATATGCTATGATGATTAATATATATGTGTATATTCATTTATATACACTATGACTATGAAGTAATCAGATTGGTTTTGTGTAATTCTCCTTACACATTTTTCAGACACATTATATGATTCTGTTATTCTATGCTTTTGTTTTCATATTTAAAATATGTTTTAAGATTTAAAATATATATTAAATAAAGAGACTTAGTGTTGCCAACTTTTATTTGTATCATTTTATGTAAATAAACATGAAAATATTTTAAGACAATTTTTTTGTAAATGTACTTAAATTTTGATCTTTGTAGTCATCTAACTATGTACACATACATATACATGTACTATGTTATACTGGAATTTTAGAACTTAGGTAATAAACATATCTGTGTGGGTCATAATATACCTATATGTGTATGTATATATTAGTATTTCTGTTAAAGATGAAATAGAGCTACTGTCCTAATAAAATGGATTAAATTTGTTTGAGTGAAATATTTTTTTCTTTAAAGTCAGTAAATTGTAATCTGAGTAAGTTTTAAAAGGACATCTATTTAATAACTGAACAATAAAATCTGTCTAATTAGGCAAGACAGAGAAAAAGTCCTGTGAGTATTTAGGTGGGTGGAATGTCTGAAATATGAGAATGGTTTTAAAAGAATGCAACTTTTAACATTCTAGTACAAAGGGTCACAGAAATGAGGCAAATCAGAATGTAGTGGAGGGCTTCTTTTCAGTTAGTGCATAAAAATGGTTTTTGTAATTACTCTGCCAGTTTTCAGATTGCCAGCAACTGTTTACCTTTGTTTAGTGACTTGTCCTGAAATCACTTTTACTTCATAGATGTATAATTTCTAATTTTTCAGATTTCATATTAATAAATATTGTACAGATGTTTTAGTGACTGTGAGATTATTAAATAACCTAGCAAGAATGGAAATTCAGTTTGTATTTCTATTTATTAATGGTTAGAATTGAATTTTGTTTGTTTTTACTAAAATTAGCAAGTAAATGACCCTCACAACATAACTACAAACGAAATCACCGGTATACCTCAGAGATATTGTGGGTTTGGTACCAGACCACCATAATAAAGCAAGTATCACAGTGAAGTGAGTCAAATGAATTTTTTGGTTTCCCAGTACAGATGGATCTTACATACTGTAATCTATTGTATAATAGCATTATATCTAAAAAATGTACATACTTAATTAAAAAATAATTTACTGCTAAAAAGTGCTAACCATCATCTAAGCTTTCAACGAGTTGTGGTCCCTGATCACAGATCACTGTCACAAGTATAATAATGAAAAAGTTTCAAATATTGTGAGAATTACTAAAATGTGACACAGAGACACAAAGTGAACAAATCCTGTTGGAAAAATGGTGTGATAGACTTGCTTGATATAAGGTTGCCACAAACCTTCAATTTATAAAGATGCAGTATCTGCAAAGCACAATATACTGAAGCATAGTAAAACAAGTCATGCCTGTAATAAATTTGTTAATGGAATCTTCTGCCTCAGCTTTAGGACTTAGCTTCACTAATATGTGAAACCCTTTTGGAAAAATATTCACACATATTTTGGGCGTTAGGTAGTTTTCTTTAAATTCCCCAGAAAGCCAACGCTGGCTAATAAAATTAATACATTGCTCCAAAATTGATATAAATCAACATCGTGTAAGTCTGCAGTATATCATAATTTCACTCCTATTTTCATCTTAACCTTAAGGTCATTGTAAAAGGGTTATTACTTTTTTCGAATTAACTTTCCAGGAGTTGCTCAATGAACTACAGAAATTTCTGGAAACTGAGAAAGATGAATTAATTTTGGAAGTTCCAAACCCACCTCCCAAGAAAATTCGACTACAAGAACTAGAAGATGGGATTGATGGGATTGATAATCTGAGTCAGAATGGAGAGGGAAGGGTCTCCATTACTGAAGATGATAGCATTGCTTCCAAGAACTCAAATTTAAATGTGTGCAATGTGTGTCTAGGAATTCTTCAAGAATTCTGTGAAAAGGAGTTCATTAAAAAGGTAAATAATTTGTTTTTTATTATATGTGCAATTATGTAGAAATTTTTGGTCTTAAAGCCTAGAATTCTTGTATCTAAAGTAACAATACCATTCATTTCAACTTGTTTTACACCAGTGGATCATTAAAAGATTTCTTAATTAAAAAATAAAACAAGCCTACTATTCTCCAGTTACTTTTCTATTAACAAGATAACTGAAAATTAATGAAGTAGGTGTCCATGTATTTGAGTCATGAGTGCTACTCAACTGGAGAAAGATATAGTGGTTTTCCCTCTGCTATTTAACATAGCTAAGGAGTTAGAGAAAAGCTCTTAATCATACCTGTTAGTGTCTTGAAGACAAGTGTTACAGTCTTGTGGAAGGTACATGATTGTGGGATTGCCTTTTGTTTTCAGCTGTCAGGAGTGCCAAATTTGGCTTAATTTTGTTTAAAAATCTTTTTTAAGTTGTGAGGTGATCTAAAAGAAAACTATTGTGACATTCAACAGATTGTTCTGCAAGTAAATTCTGGCTGTGCTGACATCTCATGATACCAGTTTTCAGGATCATAGTTAGCAAATGCTTGATTTTGGGATTTTGGGATGCTTATGAGAATTCCCTGAGGTGAAAGTTTAGAAGTGTAGTGCCATTTCGTGGACCAAAAATCCATGTCATGAAGATAAATGTAAAATTGTCATCAATTCCTGAGAATTTATATATATAAATACTGTTTTATGTAATAAAAAATGCTTTTATGTAATACTTTTTTAGGTGTGCCAAAAAGTTGAGGCCTCTGGGTTTGAATTTACCAACTTGGTATTTTCGGTCTCCTTTCCACCACAACTATCTGTAAGAGAGGTAAGGTCATTTAAATGCATAAAATTATATGTGAAATGCATGCTAGAAATATCTCAAAAAATGGAGATGTAAAAATACTCCTTACAATGTTGTATTTTCTAGGGGTTTTTTTTGTACTTATTGAATGATTGATGACTGAAAACATGGCATTATTATAGCTGCTTAATAATGTTGAATGAATGGGTGAGAAAACGAATTAAGTTAGTTTATCATAGGATTGGTTTTTTTGTTTGTTTTGTTTTAGTTTTTTGTTTTTTTTTTAATTTATTTATTTGACAGACAGAGATCACAAGCAGGCAGAGAGGCAGGCATAGAGAGGAAGGGAAGCAGGCTCCCTGCTGAGCAGAGAGCCTATGCGGGGCTCGATCCCAGCATCCTGGGATCATGACTCGAGCCGAAGGCAGAGGCTTTAACCCACTGAGCCACCCAGGTGCCCCTTGCTTTAGTTTTTAATATTTACTGTGTCACCAGGACTGAGAATATCACATGGTTCAGTTTTCTGTGGGAAGTTATATAATAAAAACATAGTGCCTTTGAGCATGAAAATCCCAAAGGTCAGGAGTCCTCTAAAGGAATTGAAAGGTAGAGATTTCAGAGAATTTCTCTTATTTTCAAGTTTATTTTCTAGTTTAAAGTGACTAGTTTAAGTCACTTTTTGAAGACTTAGTGAAGAAGACAGTGTTCCTTAGGCCGTTGAAAGGACTGTCTTTTTTTTTTTTTTTTTAAAGGTCCTCGGGGCAGCTGGGTGCCTCAGTGGGTTAAGCCTCTGCCTTCGGCTCAGGTCATGATCTCAGGGTCCTGGGATCAAGCCCTACGTCAGCCTCTCTAATCAGCAGGGAGCCTGCTTCCCACCCCCCTCTCTGGCTGCTTCTCTGCCTACTTGTGATCATATAAATAGATAAAATCTTTAAAAAAATAAAATAAAGGTCCTCATTCTATAGCACATATTCATTAAGTAGATCTGTAAGAGGCATATTGGTCAGAGAAAGATATTTGACCAGGACTTCAGAAATGTTATGGAGATAGATGTATGCATGTTATAATAGTCCGGGGATAGGGTCATTTCAGTTATGATGAATCTTATTTTCTGGAGTAAAATGTAAAAAGATGGCACCCCTTTTAGTCAACAGGAAAAGGGAAAGAAATAGCCTCATGTTTATTTTAACTTTTTCCCTTTGTTAAGTGAAAAAAATAATAGTAGTCATTACTGTAACATTCTTGTGTGTCAAAACTGACCTGAAAACATAAAACTATCCTATAGGGAAAATGACTTTTGTAATTTCAAATTACAACGAGTTCTAAACATACCCATTTACATGTGTGTCTTTTCCATAAGAATCTGAAAGCATCACCAGAACATTATATCTCATACTATCCTTTCTTTGGCTGAACAAAATATGTTGGAGCAAATAATATGTTTATTAGCTCCCAAAAGGCTGAAGATTTAAGACCTGATGAAGCTACATGAATGGTAGAGAAGAGCTGGGAAGTGAAGAAGTAGAATGGTTTTAAGTAGTATCTCTGTCAATGGCAAGATGATGGAACAAATAGGAGAAAGGGGATGATGATGTATGGAGGATTATAAACACATAAAGTCATTTTCTAGTCAGTCATCAAAGCATTTCTCATTGGTAGGTCATTTTCAGGATCCAATTTTGGTAGCATGAAACAGACTTGTGAAACCTGAGTGGCTTGTAAAAAGTTGCAGTGTTTGAGTAACAAAAGTAGAAATAAGAAGCATATTTTCTGAGTGTGGTTATATATCTTGCCACCAAACTCTTTCTCTCAGAGTTTATATTTTGACATTAAAATTTGTATTTTCCATTTTTATCACTTAAGTGATCATTTTAACATATCCATTTAATATTTATTGAATACTTATGAAGTGTTTATATTCCATATTAGAAATAGAAAATGCTATTTTTTAAAAAGAATTATTCTGATTAAACTCTACTTACGGGGCGCTTGGGTGGCTCAGTGGATTAAAGCCTCTGCCTTCGGCTCAGGTTATGATCCCAGGGTCCTGGGATGGAGCCCTACATCGGGCTCTCTGCTCGGTGGGGAGCCTGCTTCCCTCTCTCTCTCTGCCTGCTTCTCTGCCTACTTGTGATCTCCATCTGTCAAATAAATAAATAAAATCTTAAAAAAAAAAAACAGCTCTACTTATTTCTTGTAACTGATTTTAACCACTAAACTATTTAACAGAAATATGTGACTATTCCAATTATTGGGGAATTAATACATTTCCACAGTATAGTGTGTTATGTGACTCATTGTTTTCCTTTGTATTGAGTAGTATATTTTTACTCATTCATTTCTTAAGAATAATTTATTCAAAAAGTACACAGTGTTACACACTGTATAGAATTTTCAGAACCCAGTTTTCTTTAACAAATTGTGGTTATGGTTCATTTTGTGATTTTTAAATATTATTATGTTTGCTTACTTTCTTTATTGCTGTCTTTTGTTACTTCCTTGGAGTTGAGATATGTTATGCAGAGTGAATATAAATTGCTTTCCAAACTAGTTAACTTACTTGTAACATATCCTAATTTAAACAAATTACACATTTTCAGATTATTCTTACATTTTGAATATAAATTCTGTGACTTCTCTAGTGACATGTTTCTTCTACATGGTAGTTTTTCAATTTAGATCTTGTAAAACTTAGAACTTATTTGTGTGTACAATAAATTATTATGTTGGAGTTGATTCATGCTAGTTGTCTCATAATTCAGAGTGGAATATACAATTGAGTGAATTTGAATGATTCAGTGTTTCCACTTCTAGAGAAGAAAATTATGATCACAGGTGTATTGATTTGAAACCAGATAATTTTTTATCAGCATGGTAGTATTATGTATCTGCTTACAAAAGAACCAAGGAAAAGGATGACCTCAAGTAAGGGTTTTTTTAAAAAAAAAATCAAACTATTAAATTTATATTAATTCCTTCATTTTCAGCCCTATCAATCCCTTTCTGGCTACAGCTATAGTTTTTATTTATCATCATTATAAAAGCACTAATTTGAAAGCTTAGGAAGAAAAGCTTGCAGATTATATAATCAATGTCTTCCTCTGAGTTTTGGAGAATATGGAGGGAGAGGTAGAATACACCTGTGTGTGTTTTCTTAGGAACTGATCTGGTTAGGACAGTTTTAGATTGAATAATGCTAGAGAGGATAAAAACAAGCGGATTAACTGATAAAACCTGTTAGACATCAAGTAAGACATGGTAAGCAGAATAAATGGGAACAGTATCCAGAAACTCACAAAAGACAACAATATGGACTCTAGCTAGGTGTAGTACTTAGAGTCTCCAAATCTTTATAACAGTGAACAAAATTTGAATGATAAAGTCGAGATTATAAGGAATAGTAATAAGTATGTCATGACTGTCATGATGACTTTCTGGATTTGGGCTCACCACTTGAATATAGCAATGGTAGGATATCTTTTTTATGAGAGTCAGATGTGTTAAGAGGAGATATATAATAGTGTGGTATGGCAAGAAATTATATACCTACATTGAGATTTGAGATCCTGTGAATGGAAGGATGCTGCACACCATCCAGAGGAGAATAAAAAAGAGAGAAATGAGATGGATTCAGGAATGGAAGTGTGTTGAATGACCTTTGGCCAAGGGAAGAAGATAATGAATTACAGATTATAAGATAGTCCTAAAGGTTAGTATTTACAGTAGTATGAGGGACTCCCATTGTCTAGGCACTTGATAGAAATCACATTTGGTTAAAAGCACATCGACAGCTCTTGAATAAAATAGTGGTTCTCAAACTCTAATATGCATAGGACTCATTTGGAGAGTTTCCCAGGCCCCTTCCTTAGAGATTCTGAAACAGTAGGTTGTTGGGACCCATGAATTTGTGTTTCTTACAAGCTCATGGGTGAGGTTGGTTCTGCTACAAAGGAGGACACTTTGAGAACCACTGTTCCAAAGGATAATGGCAGAAATAATCTAGTCTGATAATAAACTGATAACTTTTAAAAAATTGTATTCCTGATAGGATGAGAGAAACAGGCATGATTGAATGTATCCTACCCTTTTTTTAAAGAGTAAAAATTCAGTTTATTCATCTGTTTATGACACAGTACACAAGAGGCAAAGTGTTTCATATCATAGATTTCACTTCCAGTTCTTTGGTATGTTCATTTCTTTGGCTAAGAGAAGAGACTAAACATGAGAAACAGGCAATGCTTAGGCAACTGAAATAAGGATAGGGAGGGATGATGCTAATGTCATCCTTGCAGGGCTATTTTCTAGAACTGTTAGCTGGAAACAAAGGAGCACCACTCCTGGATGTTCATGCTGTCATAAGCCTCAGTCACCCCCACCCCCTTAACCCAGGTACAGCTGTGCTTTTTGGCAGTCACCCTCATGTCTTGTTGGTTGCAGTAGTACAGGGACTTGCTGTACTTTCTTTTGAATTCAGACCTAATTTCCAACCTTTCCACTTTACTGAGAGAGATCATGATCGATCATAATTCTAAATAAGACTTTATTACGAGTCCCTGGAGTCATACACTCAGTCAGCAAAATATAGGGATTTGTTCTGAATGTTCTGGACCGAGTTCAGGAAAGCATTTTCCAGGTCTCCTTTGACCTCCTTCTTGACGCTCTTCAGCATGTCATAAGGGCTATTGCTCTTGCACCTTTCAAATACTTTCTGAAGGTGACACACACTTGGTCATGATACTGATCCACTTGGGCATATCAGTTCCTTTTCTCTTCACTCCAGCATCATAGACATCCCAGGCAACTTGGTTAGTCAGTTCATAATGAATGACAGAGCCATCCTCTGCTCTTCTACCCTTTGCAAGGGCAACCATCAGCTTGTGGAAGTCACCAGATGTGTCAGAAATGATGTCCTCCAGATCAGTCTTGTACATTTCCTTGTAGACCCTGTTCATTTCCTGAACCTCTTGGTTGGTCCTTGAGCAGATCATCACAGTGAGGGAGTCCTCATCAGTCCTCAACCTCTTCATTGAGGCTTTCAGCTCAGAAGCATCAGGCTGAGCAGGTGTTTTCATTAGACCCCAAATCACAGTCTTCAAGGGACTGGACAAGGCTGATTTCAGTGCTGATTCAAGTTCCATTTAGATCCTTCTCTGGTAGGCAAAGCAATATCCCATCTCTGTTCATTGCTGCTGTTGGTCAAAATGTTGACAATGGTGATCTCATCCTTACCTCTGGTCATTTCATTGATGGCCATTTCAGTGTTCAGAGCATCATGCTCAACATCAAAATTGTTGTATGCTTTGACCAACCATATGCACTTGGGGCGTGGAGTGATCATCCTCCAAGCTGAGCTTGTAGAGAATTTCCTGAACAATAAACAGTTTGAAGGTGGGCCAGGTGCCGAGAGCTGCAATCACCCCTAGTTGTGGAGCCCTTTATCCTTCATTTTTGAGAGGTAGATGTCAAACAATGCAAAGAAAAAGCAGAGAAAAATGGCAGAGGAATCAACGCTGGAAGATAAAAATATTGGGGGGTTCAGAGAAAGTACAATTCACACTTCAATTAAAACCAAATTACCCCAACCAATAAAAGAAAGTTTAAGGATCAAAGTACATCCCAATGAAGAAGAAAATGGGGCATCTCTTTCTCTCTGTGTTTACATAAATATTTGTATTTATATATTTATATATTTATATGTATTTATTTGACTATTTTAGAAAATTTAAAAAATAGTAAGACTAGCCTAGTGAACCCCTTTGTATGTATCATCCAGCTCCAATTGTAATTTTTTTTTGCCAAACTGAAATCAGTTTCCAAAACAAGATACATGAAAGCCAGAGTAATGCAAATGTAAGAAGGAGGCTTAGTTCTGTAATAGCAACTGGAAAACAAAATCTTGAATGAGTAGTGGCTTGTAAGAATTGTCAAGGAAGACTTGGGGGGCACTTTAAGTTATGATTACAGCAAGAGATGAAAAAGAAGATGTGTTTGGAACTGATATTATTGATGGATGAAACAGAGAAAGTGGAATTTCTAAAAAATCTTAATTTTGCATCTGTCCTTTCTGTCAAGGAAAATGATCTTCAACCTAAATGTGTAGATATATCATTTTTTAAAAAATACTTTCTTTTTTAAAAAAGATTTTATTTATTTATTTGTCAGAGAGAGAGATTGAGCACAAGCAGGCAGAGTGGCAGGCAGAATCAGAGAGAGAAGCAGGCTCCCCGCTGAGCAAGGAGCCCAATGCGGGACTTGATCGCAGGACTCTGGGATCATGACCTGAGCCTAAGGCAGTGGCATAATAGTGAGCCACTCAGGCATCCCTAGATTGATCATTGGCTGGTGAGGGAGAGTGAAAGCTCCACATGGTAAAGCTTCTCTAAATGGGTTCAGGTATTTGGGACTGATTGAATGACATTCCAGGATGGATTCAGAAAGAACCTGCAGTTGTCCGTGATCTTTGAGGGCTTTTAAAGGATAGCAGATTTTCCAAATGACTGGAGACAGAGAAGGTGGTTTCAATTTTCTTTTTCCTTTTTTTAAAAGATTTTATCTATTTATTTGAGAGAGAGAGAGAGAGAGAGAGAGAGAGAAAGCATAAGAGGGGAGAAGGTCAGAGGGAGAAGCAGACTCCCCATGGAGCTGGGAGCCTGATGTGGGACTCCATCCTGGGACTCCAGGATCATTACCTGAGCTGAAGGCAGTCACTTAACCAACTGAGCCACCCAGCCGCCCCAGCAGTTTCAACTCTCTAAAGGTGGTTTTGTTAACTACCAACTAGTGAGCTTGACCCTAAAACCCTGGCAAGATTCTAGATCAGGAGCTAAAGAGTACATCATAGGCACTGAGGATGAGGAACACATGGTCAACACACAGATTCATTAAGAACAAATTATGTCTGCATCATTTCTTCCTTTTATAGGCTAGCAGGACTGATAGAGCAGGGAAGGTAGGGGTAAAGCCCCCTTGTGACAAATTCAGCTAGTCATTTGAGCAGGTTTCTTTCCTTCCTTCCTTTCTTTTTTTTTTTTAAGATTTTATTTATTTGACAGAGAGATAGAGAGCACAAGTAGGCAGCGCGGCAGGTAGAGGGAGAGGGCGAAGCAGGCTCTCCGCCGAATAGGGAGCCCTATGTGGGGCTCAACCCTAAGGACCGTGGGATCATGACCTGAGCTGAACGCAGCCGCCCAATTGACTGAGCCACCCAGGTGCCCCAGGTTTCTTTCTTATGGTAACTTCCTGAAAGTGGCAGGAAACATGAGTAGAATGTGAAGACAGTTGAGTGGGTTGTACCTGCCTGGCAATACCCAAAATGAACTGATTAATAAGTGATTTCAAACTGGACAGTATTTCTCCAAGTGTACTCTGCAGATCTGAAACTCACTTGGAGAAAGGTGTTGAAAGCAGGTTGCTGGGCCTTGTCTTAAACCTCCTAAATCAGAATCTCTAGATATGGGGGATGGAAGCCCTTCTAGAGTTAAAGTGCACACTGAAATTCAAGAATCATGGAACTTCAGAGAGATTTGTGATGTTCTGCAAGACTACTCATACCTTGTCTTGTTCATGATTCTGTGAGTGATGATATAATGGGAACACTGACAACAGGTGTGTATGACATAGAATCGAGAATATAGCAGATAGATTGAGTATTATAATTGAGATCCAAAAGATCTCACAAAAAGGGAAAATCTAACAAGATGCTATTTAACAGGAGTAAACATAAGTTGTTAGAAAAACAACTGCCACGTAAAGGATGAAGCAGGAATGGCTGCTTCCTGAATTATCTGAGTCAGCTCAATCCAATTATATGAGTCCTTAAAAGTACCTTTCTTCTGAGGTCAGGGCCAGAGGAAGATGTGATTATGAAAGAACAGTCAGATGCAATGTTGCTCATTTTGAAAACAGTGGAAGGGAACTAGGAATATGGGTGGCCTCTAAAAGCTAGAAAAGGCAAGGGAATGGAGTCTCCTAGACTAGATCCTCCAGAAAGGGATGCACCCCTGTTGACAACTTGATTTTAGCTCAGTGAGACCCATCTTGGACTTCTGACCTAAAGCACTATAAGATAATAAATTTGTGTGTGTGTGTGTGTTTTAAAGATATTATTTATTTGGGACAGAGAGAGAGAGCATGACTGGGGGAAGAGGCAGAGGAAGAAGCAGGGAGTCAGATGCAGGGCTAGATCCCAGTGGGATCATTACCTGAGCTGAAGGCAGATGCTTAACCACCTGAGACACCCAGGCACCCCATTAATTTGCTCTTCTTAAATATTTGAGGGTTTTTCTGCTACAGAGATGGAATCAGGAGGGAAATAATTTTCGGTTATAAGGAATTATGCAGAACAGAATAGACTGTTTCGGGGATGGTGTTTTCTATTACCAGAATATTAAGCCAAGGCTGGGTAACTACCTGGCAGAGAATGAAGAGAAGGAAGGTGTCCCCATACAGTTGGCTAGACTAGACTTTGTTCAGTCTTTTCAACTCTAAGATCCTATATAGTTTGTTTGTTTGTTTGTTTTATTTGACACAGAGAGATCACAAGTAGGCAGAGAGGCAGGCAGAGAGAGAGAGAGAGAGGAGGAAGCAGCTCCCTGCCTAGCAGAGAGCCTGATGCGGGGCTCAGTCCCAGGACCCTGGGATCATGACCTGAGCTGAAGGCAGAAGCTTAACCCACTGAGCCACCCAGGCACCCCAATCCTATATAGTTTTAAGAAAAATATTTATTACATTTATTATTTGTTAACTTATATTCATAATTAAATCTTCTAAACTTCTGTATCACATTAAATTAGTGCCACACTAAAATTATTATAGAATGAATGGCCCAGACTTATGCTAATATTAGGCTAAACTCACATTTATGGGAAAAGAAGCACTCAGTTAAGTTCTATTCAAAGTAAAACTTTAAGGTCCTGCTGATTTTTTAGGTTTTTCTTTACTAGTGTGGTCCAGTAGAGGGCAATATTGCACTATCAGTTTCACTTTTTGGTAGTATATGGAAACAGTTGGCTCACTTTATTGACTTTAAACGGATATAGTGTCTCTTAAATGTTACTTTGGTTGTGTGAAACACTTGCTTCTTAATACAGTTGATACAGTTGGAGTTTTATTTGTCAAATCAAAACTTTTCCCTTTCATTTTTATATTGGTAGTGTTTCCATGCTTTACACTAGGTACTATAAATTATACACAGCCCTAGAAATCTAACCAAAAATAAAAGCAGCACCATTTCTGTGGTAGCAATTTATATTTATAAATATTTTTCTTAAATTCTGACAAATGGGCATTCAAAAGACTGGATTTTTCCTTAAATCTGGGGATTCTTAACCAATTTTGGATCATTATCTCATTAAGAATCTAAAGAAAACAATTGAATTCCTTTCCTAAAAATGCATATGTTCAAAATTTTGCTTGTACTTATAGGGCCCTTTAAACTCCCAGCCATTAATCTAGGATTTTTCTTAATTGGATACTCTAGAACACCACACCGTCTTTATTCACCTTCCCACCATGAATACTTGATTGATGCACTTACTTTTTCTAAAGGGCAATGTTTTTTTCTAATTATGTTGAAGTCATAGGACAGAATTTGTTGAAATCACTTTGACTTCAAGTATAGAGAGTACACTTTCAAATTCATATTATGTGTGCAGGCTCATTCATTAACGTCTGATTTAGCATGCGTATTGTCAGCTTTTTGTTCATTTTCTGTGACTTCTCACAGTCTTGTTTTGTATGACAAGCACCTTACCTAAATCACTTTTTGTTCTCTCTCACCTACCATTTAAAAGCAACTCAAGGTTCACTTTGACCAACAAACTTTTTCTGAGCTTACTGAGGAGTTTTCAGAATCTGTAGTCCTATTTTTCATTAGCTTAGTTGGTTAGACCTTGCTTCAATTCCTTTGTGGTCCACTAAATCACTCAGAACATGTTTTTATAAGGTTGCTGCACAAGGCACTGAAAAACATGCAAAATTATAGTGATCACTATCTCTGCCTCTTTCAATGGACTCTTCATGGTTGGGGGGGGATTGTAACCTTGCTATGATATACAGGCTGCAACTTTAAAAACCCTTCAGAGGACATGAAGCAACTTAAACCTATCTTCCTTATAAAAAGTAACTCCCAAAGCTTGTCCCTGTGAGCACACCACCAGTGTATAAAGGTCTGCATCATGAGAATCACAGAATTATAGATCTGTAGGAGACCTTGGTGATCTAGAACAGGGCCCCCAGCTCTTTGTGGTCCTCATTGAAGAGTGATGATAATGTATATGGCTGTGATTTGTCAGAGCTCTGAGTATGCCCCACCCTCAGTGTAAATCCATTTGGAATCTGTGATGGAGAATCCAAGAGTTCTCCACTTTGTGTATAAAGTGATCCCCTTTTAATCTCTGACAGTTCAATGACTCCCCTATATCTGTGATTTAGAAAGAAGATATGCTTGGATGATTTTTTTCAGCCTTAGATTGGAACTACTTCACTAATCATCTCACTCATCCTCATTTGAAGATGAGAAAACCAAAACTTGTGAAATATGGCATGTCAGAATTTGGGTGTGCCTCCCAGATTGTGCCCTTTATGTTTTTAGACCGTACCATCTTTTCTTTTCTTTTTTTCTCTTTAGGATTTTATTTATTTATTAAAGAGAGAGAGAACACAAGCAGGGAGGAGGGGCAGAGGGTGAGGGAGAAGCAGACTCCCAACTGAGCAGAGATCCTGACTTGGGACTCCATCCCAGGACTCTGGGATCATAAACAGAATGGAAGGCAGAAGCTTAGCAGACTGAGCCACCCAGGCACCCCTAGACCATACCATCTTTTCATCTTGCATACTCAAGATGCTGCATCAGGAGGAATGTGGGACTAGACATGGTAGTAGGTTCTGGATTCTGTTACTCAACGCATAGTTGGGATATGTGTTCCAAGGGAGAAAGGAAGAGTGACATGCAATTAGTCAAAGTCTATACACAACCCCAGTCTTGGTTAGATTGGGTGAATCAGATGTCCAGCTGTCAAGGAGTCACAGCAGGTATTGAAGAGGAATAATAACCCATAATTAGGGGTGTAGGCACAGGAGAGCCCAGTACAAAAACAGAAACCTAATCCTGAGGTCATTGCAACATGCAGCAAAGAGGAATGCTGTTCCTGGGAATGAGGTGCCATGGTGAAGCTGGACTACAAACAAGGCTAATTCTAAAGCCCACCACAGAAATACAATGTAGGATTGAATTCAGGAACAGAGTTGGCGGGTATTTGGACATATGTTTAAGTACTTGAATATGCACGTGTTTACTTCCTACCTTTGTTTTTTTCTTGGCTCGAACTAGCTAAGTGAGGTAGAGCAGGCAGGAAGAAAGAAGAGGTTGCTGGGGCTGATCAACCCATGTGGGTAGTTGAGAGATAGCAGGGAACAGTAGGAACATGAGGCAGCCTTAAAATTTTGAAGTTTATTGTTTCATTTTATATGGTCTCATTCTTGTGAATTGTCACACTTTTGCATCTTCAAAATTTACAATAAGAAATATAAGAAATAAGAAATATGATAAGGAATAGAAGATAAAGGAAATCACTTTTCTTTAAAACTCAGTTTCCCCTTCAGATGTGATACATTATCGCATTGCTATTTACCAACAATTGAGTTCCTTATCAAACTTTTTTTCTCATTAATTTTAGGACTTTGTGGCCTAGTAAACTAAGTTTCAGGAAAAGGGAACTTCTAATTTAGGCTCTGCCTATTTCAGACTTGGTTTCTTTTGTTACATAGAGAAGTCATGTCAACTATTCTTTTTCTGATATCACCACCATGTTTTAGATTTAGTAATTCTAACCTACTAAGTTGTGATTATTTTTTATATAATTTGATATATATTTTTGATATATGTAATATATAATTGAATCATCATAACCCATTGAAGTAGGTGGTATTATTATCCTACTATACAGATGATGAAATTGCAACTCAAGGTCACATTGCTAATAAATAACAAACCTAGGATTTGAACACTCATCTGTCCAACTCTGAAGTTTATGCTGATGATTATTACTATACCCTGCTGCCTACATTGTGAATTGATAAGATTTCAAAAGTGGGTTATTTTGTTGCTGTGTTTATAGGAGAGACTTAGCCTAGGTTTTGACCTTCACTGGTATTTTGTTTCTTCAGAGTGTGCAGTATCTTCACATTTAGAGAAAGGATCCTTGGGGGGAAAATATGGAAACAGCATTTACCATATTTTAACAAGAATAAGGATAAATCACTAGTTGATTTGGTGATTCTCTAAAAATATGGCTTTAAAAGTAAAATTATAGGGGCACCTGGGTGGCTCAGTCAGTTAAACATCTGCCTTCAGCTCAGGTCATGATCTTGGGTCCTGCTCAGCAGGGAGTCTGCTTTTCCCTCTCCCTCAGCCTCTCCCCCTGCTCATGCTCTCTTTCTCTCTCAAATAAATAAATAAATAAAATCTTTAAAATAAAATAAAAATCACTTTTAAAGACTTTTCCAGGGGCGCCTGGGTGGTTCAGTGGGTTGAGCCTCTGCCCTCGGCTCGGGTCATGATCACAGGGTCCTGGGATCGAGCCCCCGCATCAGGAATCTCTGCTCAACAGGGAGCCTGCTCCCCCCGCCCCCACTGCCTTCCTCTCTGCCTACTTGTGATCTCTATCTCTGTCAAATAAATAAATAAAATCCTTTTTTTTAAATAAATAAAATCTTAAAAAAAAAAAAAGACTTTTCCACCACACTTGTGTTCAAATTTTGTTATTAGATGCCTGGAGCATGTGCAGAAGAGGTTTTGCATCAAATATTTTATTACACCAGATATCTTAAAATAGAGGAATTTCCAGTCATTTATGTGAGGCTTTATGTGTGTGAGATGATGAATTATGATGTTATAGTCCCTTAATAATTGGAGGTGGGAATAAGAGTGACATTTTCAGGCAAATCACAGATGTGTCCAAACGTCCAAGAAGAGAGACTGGTGGCAGGTGCCCCTCTGAACTCAGACTCATCCAACTTCATTACTGACTTGTCTGAAATCTCTTTCTTTAAAAATAGTGCCAGGACTTTCTTCCCTTTTAGAAAAAGGAAAGATCAACGAAATAGTTTTAGACTAGCTCAGTTAAAAGGTGTTGATTAATGGTACTGCTGCAGCTGTTCCTGCTTCTTTTTTAAAGAATAGGCCCTACTGCTTAAAATATTGAAAGTTATCTTTACAAATCTTCCCTTTTAAATAAATCCTGCTCTGTTTTTCTTCCTTAATATGGGATCAATACTAATGGAATCCATTTTCTAGAGTAGATACCTTCAGGGCGCAAATGGAAATGTTTATCTGAGAAATTTTTTTCTAAGAAAAACTTTCTCCTTGCCTTTATTTATTTATTTATTTATTTATTTATTTATTTATTTTAATTCCAGGGGTGCCTGGGTGGCTCAGTCAGTTAAGTGTCTGCCTTCAGCTCAGGTCATGATCCCCGGACCCTGGAATTGAACCCCAAGTGGTCAGGTTCCCTGCTCAGTGGGGAGTTGGCTTCTCCCTCCCCCTCTGCTCCCTCCCACCTAATTCATGTTCTCTCTCTCAAATAAATAAAATCTTAAATTAAAAAAAAAAATTCCAGTATGTTTAGCATACAGTGTTACATTAGTTTCAGTGTATAATATAGTGATTCAACAATTCCATATATCACCCAGTGCTCATCATGATGAGTGCACTGCTTAATCCCCATCACCTGTTTTACCCATCCTCCTACCCACCACCCCTCTGGTAACCATCAGTTTGTTCTTTAGAGTTAAGAGTCTGTTCCTTGATTTGTCTCTCTCTTTCTCTTTTTTTCCTTTGCTTTTTTGCTTCATTTTTTAAATTTCACAAATGAATGAAATCTTTGTCATTATTTTTATTATGCATAGTTTTTTTTTAAAGATTTTATTTATTTATTTGACAGACAGATCACAAGTAGGCAGAGAGGCAGGCAGAGAGAGAGAAGGGAGGAAGCAGGCTCCCTGCTGAGCAGAGAGCCCGATGTAGGGCTCGATCCCAGGACCCTGGAATCATGACCCAAGCCGAAGGCAGTGGCTTTAACCCACTAAACCACCCAGGCACCCCTTTATTATGCATAGTTGTCCTGCTTTTTAAATACTATATTTTTCAACCAATTTGGATACTCTATTTATAAAACTCTCATGTAAAAGACTTCAGTTGAACATTGGGGTGTATTTCACAGTGCTACTTCCTTTTTACTGCTTGTATTGTTTGGTGGGTCAGAGATCAGCTGGATGTGTGGCAGCCTCTACAATCGTGGTGAGAGATCAGACACTAGCAGAAGGAAGAGGTCAAGTTTTTAATTTAAAAACAAAACAAATATATGGCGAATTAAAGAGTCATATATTGTTTTCATTGTATTTTAATTTAAAAGCTTTTCATGTAAGTGACTGTTCAAGTATTGCTATGATTGAAACTCTTGATGGTTTTTTCTGGTGGGATCTGTCTCTGAAGTGATTGCTAAAATGTTACTGTGAGTATCTGGGCAGAGATAATGTAAGGGGAACTAACTTGGGTGGGAAAAAATGAAATGGATTTTATTTAAATGTAGTCATGAAGCATGCAGAAGGAAAGGAAGTAATGAAAGAGATGCTAAGGTGTCAACACAGGTAGCCCTTTTATGCTTCTATTAAGAGTCATAATGTGGTTCTTTTCAGAATTCCTTTCACATCTAGGATTTAAGTTTTCTCTGAAACTAGGATATTATGATGTGTAATGATTATATGATATTCATTTGGTATTATCACTATAAGTTCATGTTAGAAACTGCGAGATAGTGATTTTAGTGAGACTTAGATCATATTTCTGAAAGCATCTCAGAAATCCTTGTCCTATCAAGGAAGTAGGCATATGGACTCAAGTCTTACTAAGTAAATCAGTACTTCCAAATTATGAATGGTAAATTGGCATTCCAAAAGATTTTTTAAAATGCAGACATGTATTCAGGACACTTCTGTTGGATAACATTTTAATTCATGATGTAACCAATCTGAGTTATTTTGCAAATAAGATTGAGATGCACCACATGAGTCTTCTGAAGAGCTTTTAATCACACTCATCACAGGTATAGTGTAATGAATCAGAGTGTGTGTTTGTTCAGATAAACAATATTCTGTCAGTGCATAGACTTTTTTCCCCCTGCGCTTGTGACATAGTATATCTATTGGTTAATGTATTGTTATCTTAGGTAAAGTCTTATTCCAGTTTGTTTAGTCTTTCATTTCTCATGGTTTTAAATAATAAAAAAAAAAATCCATTTAAACACAGATGACATGGGGCGCCTGGGTGGCTCAGTGGGTTAAAGCCTCTGCCTTCGGCTCAGGTCATGATCCCAGGGTCCTGGGATGGAGCCCCGCATCGGGCTCTCTGCTCAGCAAGGGGTCTGCTTCTCCTTCTCTCTCTGTCTGCCTTTCTGCCTACTTGTGATCTCTATCAAATAAATAAATAAATCTTAAAAAAAAAAGATTTAAAAAACAAAAAAGAAAACACACACAAAAAGCACGGATTACATGATGGGTCCTTGAGGTTGAAATCTATCCCAGAATAGAAATAGTTTTATTTTCTTTTTAATAAGTTTTTGTTTTTATATTCATCATTGGTTAACTCCAATCTTCTCCTCACAGGTAACTATTGTCTTTGCTCCTAAAACTAGAGTTTAAATGGGCCCAATTTTGGACTTTATATGAAATGGAATCATAACATGAAAATATTTTGTGTCTGGCTTCTTTCATTTGATATTATTTTGGAGAGATTCTTCTGTATTGCCATGTGGAGCTATAATTTGTTCATTTTCATGGTTGTATAGTATTCAGTTGCATGAATATACTGCAATTTATTCATACTGTTATAAATGTATATGAAGTTCATTTCCAGTTTTTGGCTTCTTCCAAAAGTAAAACCATAAGCATTCTTTTCGATGTATTCTACATGTGCAGGCCTCTATCTAGGGTATATGCCTGTGAGTAGAATTGCTGTGTCATAAGGAATACATTTAAATAATATAATCTGAATTAACACTATAATTTATAGCCTATTAATGAGCTTATTAGCTCATTCTTCCTAAGTCAACTTGACAACAGCCTTAGCTTTTCACTCACACTTTCTCCCTGTCAGTGCCATTATTAACATTAATGACATTCTTCCACTAATACCCATTACTGGTCAGTTTCATCTATTACTAGATGAAAGAATCACTAGCCTTCCTTAAAAACTATACATTACAGGGCACCTGGGTGGCTCAGTGGGTTAAAGCCTCTGCCTTTGGCTCAGGTCATGATCTCAGGGTCCTGGGATCGAGCCCCGCATTGGGCTCTCTGCTCGGTGGAGAGCCTGCTTCCTCCTCTCTCTCTGCCTGCCTCTCTGCCTGCTTGTGATCTTTGTCTGTCAAATAAACAAAATATTAAAAAAGAAAAAAGAAAAAAACTATATATTACAATACAAGTTATGCTACAAATTTCTTAATTACAACTTTGCTACAGAATTAATCTTTTATTTTTTATTTTATTTGCAGCCACATTAGTTCCAACCCTAATCATCATCACCTGCTGAGGAAACCAAACAGAACAATTAAATGCAGGACTTTAGGGGCGCCTGGATGGCTCAGTGGGTTAAAGCCTCTGCTTTCGGTTCAGGTCGTGATCCCAGGGTCCTGGGATCAAGCCCCGCATCGGGCTCTCTGCTCGGCAGGGAGCCTGCTTCCCCCTCTCTCTCTCTGCCTGCCTCTCTGCCTACTTGTAATCTTTCTCTCTCTGTCAAATAAATAAAAAAAAAATAAAAAAAAAATCTTTAAATGCAGGACTTTATTTTATATGCTAGTAGGATCCCTCCCACTTCTCACTGTCCTAATCTTTATCCAAAATCTTACAGGTTCATTGAACTTTCTGATAATTCAGTACTGAACTGCTAATTCTTGATGTTATATTTTCTTATGACTAGCGTGCACATAGCATTTATAGTAAAAATACTTCTCTATGGCCTGCACCTTTGATTACCAAAAGCACATTTGAAACCCCCGCTTTGCTGGGTCCAAAGTGCTTATAGCCATACTACTCAAACTAGGCAGCTATGGGATATTATGAGTTATAACACTAACCCCCCTAACAAATTACATGCATATCCTTTCTTACATTATCCTTATGAGGGATTAATTATAACTAGCTCCATCTGTCAGTGGAAAACAGACCTAAAATCACTCATTGCATATTCTTCTGTCAGCCACATAGCACTAGTAATTGTAGCCATTATGTAAATACCACGAAGTTATATAGGAGCTACAGCTCTGATAATTGCCCACAGCCTTATAGCATCAACACTGTTTTTCCTAACTATGAACAGATTTCCAGCCGAACTATAATTCTAGTTCAGGAATTACAGACTCTCCTTCTACTAATAGGACCATGATGACTTCTAGTGAACCTTACCAATTTGGCGTACCTCCAACAATTAACCTAATTGGAGAACTATTTGTGGTTACATTATCATTATACAACATTACCATTATCCTAAGGAATTAACATAGTTATTATTAGCCTATATTAACTATAATGCAATGAGGCAAGTATATGTACCATGTCAAAAATTTTAACCATTATTTATATGAGAAGATGGTCTCATAGCCCTACATTTCCTACCCTTTCTACTTTTATCATTTAACCCACAAATTATTTTGACATCCATTTATTGTAAATATAGTTTAATAAAAACATTAGATCGTGAATCTAGTAATAGAAACTCAAAGCTTGTTTACTGAGAAAGTATGCAAGAATTAATTCATGCTTCCATTTATAATAATATGGCTTTCCAAACTTTTATTTTTATTTTATTTTTTTAAAAGGTTTTATTTATTTATTTGACACAGACAGAGATCACAAGTAGGCAGAGAGGGAGGCAAAGAGAGGGAAGGGAAGCAGACTTCCTGCTGAGCAGAGAGCCTGATGAGGGGCTTGATCCCAGGACCCTGAGATCATGACCCAAGCTGAAGGCAGAGGCTTAACCCACTGAGCCACCCAGGAGCTCCTATTTTTTTATTTTTTAAAAGATTTTATTTCTTTGAGGGAGAGTGCACATGCATGGGGAAAGAGAGAGGCAGACTCCCCGCTGAGCAGGGAGCCCAATGGAGGGCTCTGTCCCAGGACCCTGAGATTGTTACCTGAGCTGAAGTCAGATACTTAACCGATTGAGCAACCCAGGCGCCCTGTTTTCAAACTTTTAATGGGTAAAAGTAATAATCTCTTGGTCTCAGGAACCAAAAAATTGGTGCAACTCCAAATAAAAGTAATGAATCTATTCACCTCTTGTACTAATTTCACTATTTATTTTAACTTTCCCAATCATACAAATCTCTTCAAAAATCTACAAAAGCAATCTATATCCATACTGTGTAAAAAGTCTCATCTCCTGTGCTTTCATCCCACAACATACATTTACTCAGGCCAAGAAAAAATTATTTCAAACTGACACTAAATAACCATTCAAACCCTTAAACTATTGCTTAGCTTTAAACTAGGTTATTTCTCAGGGTGCCTTGGTGGCTCAGTTAAGTGTCTGCCTTCGGCTGGGGTCATGGTCTCAGGGTCCTGGGGTCCTGGGATTGAGCCTCACATCCAGCCCCACAATGAGCCCCACATGGGGCTCCCTGCTCAGCAAGGAGTCCGCTGGTCCCTCTCCCTCCCCAACCCTCGCTCTTGTGAACTCTTAGATGTGTTCTCTCTCTCTCTCAAATAAGTAAATAAAATCTTAAAAAAATAATAAACTAGATTATTTCTCAAAAATATTTCTACTAGTATAATGTTTTATTACAGCAATTATAGAATTCTCTATATGATATATACATTCAGATCCCAATATTAACCAATTTTTCAAATACTTCTATTCCTTATTACTATTCTAATCTTAGTCTCTGCTAACTTCTTCCAACATTTCATCTGATGAGAAGGAGTAGGAATTATGTCATTTCTACTAATCAGATAATAACATAGCTGAACAGATGCAGGCACTGCGTCCCTCCAAACTATTCTGTATAACTGCATCAGAGATGCTGGATTTCATTTAATTTTTTTTTTTCAGTGTTCCAAGATTCATTGTTTATGCACCGTACCCAGGGTTCCATGCAGTACGTGCCCTCCTTGATACCCACCACCGGGCTCACCCATCCCCCTACTCTCCTCCCCTTCAAAACCCTCAGTTTCTCAGAGTCCGCAGTCTCTCATGGTTCGTCTCCCCCTCCGATTTCCCCCAATTCACTTTTCCTTTCCTTCTCCTGATGTCCTCCATCTTATTCCTTATACTCCACAAGTAAGTGAAACCATATGTTGGATTTATTATATCAATATCAGGATTGCTATTCAACCTAAAGTCATGAGATTTTCTTTTTTCTTTTTATAAATTAAATTTTGTTTTTTTAAAAGATATTATTTATTTATTTGAGAGAGAGAGCACACAAGCAGGGAGAGCGGGAGAGGGAGAAGCAGGCTCCCCACTGAGCAGGGAGCCTGACATGTGGCTGGATGCCAGGACCTTCGGATCATGACCTGAACTGAAGGCAGATGGTTAACCAA
Source organism: Martes martes (assembly GCF_963455335.1). Taxonomy (NCBI): domain Eukaryota; kingdom Metazoa; phylum Chordata; class Mammalia; order Carnivora; family Mustelidae; genus Martes; species Martes martes. Next base: position 79,014,379 of record NC_137896.1, on the reverse strand, counting down.
CTGAACCACCCAGGTGCCCCAAGTCCTGAGATTTTCAACAAATTTTTAAACTCAACCTTAACCATGTTAATCACCTACTAATTGGACTTCTTTAAGCTACAACTGACGACTTAGCTACTTTTGACCAAATTGGCTTTCACCCATAACTTCCCTCAGCCACTGAGGGGCCTACACCCATGTCAGCCCTACTTTATTCAAGTACAATATTTGCAGCAGGTGGAAACAAATCTGTTTCCACCCATTAATAGAAAACAACAAAGCCATTCAAACATTAACACTCTGCCTAGGAGCTGTCACCACATTATTTTTAGCAATCTGTGCTCTAACTCAAAATGATATTAAAAAGGTTGTTACTTTTTCCATCTCAAGCCAATTAGACCTAATGATATTAACTATATTGACAGTATTCCTACTGTTTATGGAATGTATAGGAATGTCTAGCATTCCTACACATTCCTGCATTACAGTGTTTGGCTATTATGAATAAAGATGGTCTGTACAAACTTTTATGTGTAATTCTTATTACATAATAATTCCTATTATGTGGATAGATGTTTTCATTTTTCTTGGATAAATACCTTAGAGTGTAATATCTAAGTCATATGGTAGGTATATGTTTAATCTTCTGAGAAACTGCCATACAGTTTTCCCAAGTGGGTTTACCAGTTTACATTTATATTTCACCAGTAGTTATGTGAGCATTATTGTTGCTTCACATCTTTGGCAACCCTTGGTATTGTCTCTTTCTTTTTTTTTTTTTTTTTTTTTTTAAAGATTTTATTTATTTATTTGTCAGAGAGAGAGAGGGAGAGAGAGCGAACGAGCACAGGCAGGCAGAGTGGCAGGCAGAGGCAGAGGGAGAAGCAGGCTCCCTGCGGAGCAAGGAGCCCGATGCGGGACTCGATCCCAGGACGCTGGGATCATGACCTGAGCCGAAGGCAGCTGCTTAACCAACTGAGCCACCCAGGCGTCCCAGTATTGTCTCTTTCTTATAGCTGAGCCATTCTTGTGGGTGTGTAGAGATTGTGTATTTATTTTCCTAATGACTAATAATGTGGAACATCTTTTATGTGGCTAATTGCCTTTCATATATCTTTGTGAAGTCTCTTCACATTTGACTTCATCAAATCTTTGCCTATTTAAAATTAGGCTGCTCTTCATTGAGTTGTAACAGTTCTTAATACATTCTAGATCCAAACCCTTAATATGTATATATATATTGCAGATATTATCTTCTATGTTGTGGCTTGTTCTTCAATTTTCTTAATGATATCTGTCAAAGAGGAGAAATTTCTACTCTTGATAAAGCCCAATTCACCAGCTTTTTATTCTTATGGTTCATGTTAGTTATATGTGTCCTAGCTAACAAATCTTTTGTATGCTGCAATTTTGTGAAGATTTTCTCTGATGTTTTATTCTGAAAGTTTTCTTCCTTATAGCTTTTATGTTTATATCTATCATCCATTCTGAGTTAATTTTTTTTTTAAAGATTTTATTTATTTACTTGAAAGTCAGAGATCACAAGTAGGCAGAGAGGCAGGAAGAGAGAGAGGGGGAAGCAGGCTCCCTGCCGAGCAGAGAGCCCGATGTGGGGCTCGATCCCAGGACCCTGGGTTCATGACCTGAGCCGAAGGCAGTGGCTTTAACCCACTGAGCCACCCAGGTGCCCCTCTGAGTTAATTTTTTAAAAAGATTTTACTTATTTATTAGAGAGAGAGAGAGAGAGAGAGAACATGAGTGGAGCGGCAGGGGTGAGAAGGCAAAGGAAAAGTGAGAAGCAGACTTCCCACTGAGCCAGGAGTGCAGTGCGGGGCTTGATGCCAGGACCCTGGAATCATGACCTGAACTGAAGGCAGACACCCCACCAACTAAGCACCCCCTGAGTTAATTTTTTTTTATACTGTGAGGTAAAAGTTGATGTTTTTCTTTTCTTTTCAGTACCTGATAAAAAACTTTTCTTTCTCCATGATTTCTTTGCTGCCTTTATAGAAAATAAAATGACCATATGTATATATTTATATATGTCTTTCTTACTCCCTGCTCAATTCCAATGATATATTGGTACATCCATATATTGATACTATACTGTCTTGATTACTACAACATTATAATATGTCTTCATGAAAATAGCATAAATCTTTGAGCTATGTTCTCTTTAAAATTTGCTTTGGTGATTCTAGGTCCTTTGCATTTCCATACAGATTTTAGAATCTGCTTGTCAATTTCTTTTCAATTTGCTTAAATTTTGGCTGGGATTGCACTGAATTTATAGATAAACTTGGTAAGAATTGACATCTTGACAATATTGCACTTCCCAGTGCATGAATGTGGTATATTTCTTCATTTATTTTGATCTTTAATTTCTTTTAGCAGTGGTTTACCATTTTTAGTGTACAGATTTCACACATATTTTAAAAGTTTATCCTTAAGAATTTCATTGTTTTGGGTGCTATTGCAAATGGAATTATATTTTTATTGCGTTTTTCAATTTTTCATTGCTGGTCTATAGAAATACAGTTTGTTTGTTTTTTAAAGGTTTTTTATTTATTTATTTGACAGAGAGATAGAAAGAGCCAGAGAGCACAAGTGGGGCAAATGGCGGAGAGAGAAAGGCTCCTTGCCAAGGAGGGGCCTGATGTGGGGCTCAATTCCAGGACCCTGGGATCGTGACCTGAGCTGAAAGTACTCACTTAACCAACTGAACCGTCCAGGCGTCTCTTTGTTTTTGTTTTTTTTAAAGATTTTATTTGTTTGTGGGGCACCCCCACAAACGAATGTGTGGGTGGCTCAGTGAGTTAAAGCCTCTGCCTTTGGCTCAGGTCATGAGACCAGGGTCCTGGGATTGAGCCCCGCATCGGGCTTTCTGCTCAGCAGGGAACCTGCTTCCTCCTCTCTATCTCTGCCTGCCTCTTTGCCTACTTGTGATGTCTGTCAAATAGGTAAATAAATAAATCTAAAAAAAAAAAAGATTTCATTTATTTGACAGAAAGAGACATAGTGAGAGAGGGGGACACAAGCAGGGGGAGTGGGAGAGAGAGAAGCAGGCTTCCACCTGAGCAGGGAGCCCAATGTGGGGCTTGATTCCACGACCCTGGGATCATGACTCAAGCTGAAGGCAGATGCCCAATGACTGAGCCACCCAGGCACCCCCATTTTTGTTTTTAATATAGATCTACTGGTGTTGAATTCTCCTAGTTTTTGCTTATCTGAAATGTCTTTATTTCTTCTTCAATTTTATAAGATAGTTTCATTGGATATAGAAAATTTAGTTGACAAAATTTTTTCCTATCAGCACTTCAAACATGTTGTTCCAGTATCTTTTGTTCTTTGTTTTTTATGATGAGAAGCCTGTCATTAATGGTACTATTGTTCCTCTCTATGCAATGTGGTGTTTTGTCTGTCTGGTTTCAGTATTGTTTTCTTTATAGCTGTTCTGCAAGATCTTTCTGCTAAATTAAATTTCTCAGAGTCAGTTTCTTCTGACTGCTCTTTTCTTAAAAATGAATCACTTATATATTGCCTTGACCCTCAATAACAATAATGTTTCTAGAATTTTAATATTAAGTATATTGTTAACTCTTTTCTGATAGAGACTTTTTATTTAAGGAAGTTTGCTTCTATTCCAAGCTTAGTAAGTTTTTTTAAATCAGAAGTGGGTATTTGCAATCATTATATTGAATAGATTCTCTTGTGTTGAACTTTTATTTTCCTGAAATAAACATTTTTTAGTTTTATTTTAATAAAAATTTGACTTCTTAATATTTTGTTAAAATTTTTACATATTTATACATATATGTATATATAAGACTAGTCTGTTGTCTACTTTTAAATTAAAATGTATTGCATCTTTTAAAAAAAAGATTTATTTATTTATTAGAGAGAGAGCACAAGCAGTGGGGAGGAGCAGAGGGAGAAGGACAAGCAGACTCCCCACTGAGCAGGGAGCCTGATGTGTGACTCTATCCTAGGACCCTGAGATCATGACCTGGGCTGAAGGCAGATGCTTAACTGACTGAGCCACCCAGGCACTCTGGATCTTTTTAATGTTATTTCAGTGAAAGTTGTGTTCATCACAGTATACATTTATTTCACTTTGCACAGCTACATACATTAAATATTTCTAAAAATGGCACATTTACATGTGAAGTACAGTGTCATTCATTGTATGAATCTTATCTGCTATCTTTGGTTTGGATATTATGCAATTAGGTCATATATTAGATTAAGGTTTGTGTATTAGGTTATATAAGCATTGTGGAATTGTCAGTCTTTTTTCTTTTAAGATTTATTTATTTCTTTGAGAGAGAGAATGGGGTGAGGGGAGGATCAGAGGGACAGGAAGAGAATCTTCAAGCAGACTTCTTGCTGAGTGCAGGGAGAGCGCAATGCGGGGCTCATCTCATGACCCTGAGATCATGACCTGCGCCAAAAATCAAGAGTCATGGCCCAACTGACTGAGGCATCCAGGCGCTCTGAATTGCCAGTCTGTCTGTCTTTTTCTTGGAAAATTTTAACAACAGAGGAATAATCGGTTTTTGTTTCTTGAAGTTTTAGTAGATTTCAATTATAAAACCAGTTGAGAGGCTACTAAGGATAGATCTTTATTACTTTTTCAGTTTCTTCTGTTGAAAGTTATTTGGTTTTATTCCTCCTTCTTGAGTCAAATTTTAATTATTTGGGGGCACCTGGGTGGCTCAGTTGGTTGGGTGACTGCGTTCGGCTCGGGTCATGATCCCAGAGTCCCGAGATCAAGTCCCACGTTGGGCTCGCAGATCCATGGGGGGTCTGTTTTTCCCTCTGACCTTCCCTCTCATGCTCTCTCTCTCACCCTCTCTCTCTCAAATAAATGAAGAAAATTTTTAATTATTTGTATTTTCCTTAATTGTCCATTACATTCAGATAAGTAGTTCTCCAAGTGTGGTCCAGGGACCCTGAGGGGTCCTTGCAAGGGATCCATGAGGTCAAAGGTATTTTCATAATAATACATAATTACCTTTTCATTCTCACTCTCTCAGTATTGTGCAGTAGAGTTTTCCAGAGGCTATATGCTATATACTGCTGCAGAAAACTGAATATAGAAACAGATATGAGAATATAGCTATCTTTTATTAAGACATATCAAAGAGAATAACAAAAATGTGCCATAATGCTGCTGTTCTAACTAAATTATTTTGTCTGAAAAATATAATTTTTTAATGTTTATGTCAACATGTAATGAATTTATTACTTTTGCTATTAACTTTAAATGAGCTAATACATATTCTTAAATTCATCATTTTAATTGATAATATTATAATTATTACTAAATATAACCAGCATAGACAAAGCTATTTTGTCTCTCAAAAAATTTTAAGAGGGTAAAGTTTCCTGAAACTAAACTGAGAACCACTGATCTAGATTTAACAATTTAATTTTTTTGAGGATGCATGTACTCTTCTGTAATTCTTATAATCTTTGAATAGAGTATTCTACTGTACAGGTATATATAACTGCATCTCTGTGTACACATATGGATGTGCATGCATTTTTGTTTTTACATATTTGTTGTGTCTCTTTGTGTGCTCATGAGCAGAGCCCCAGCTTAGATGAGAACACTGGCCTCGTTGGTGCTTTGGGTCTTTGTGGCTGATTTTGTCCACAGGCCAAGTTTTCAGAAGTGATTTAGACTTGTGAGCTGGCACATTTCAGGTAGGAGGCCTGAATGAAAGGCACAGAGTTTCCTAGCCCCAGCAGGAAGGGTGGGAGTCCCCCCAGAGAAGTTTGTCTCATAGACCAATCTCATCCTCTGATGGTTAAGCTGGATTTCTTGAAATCCATATCTTGCTCAAAGTAAGAATTCAGAGGTGTCCCTAGATTGAAGCTGCATGGTACAGTTTTGGCCACTATACCTACCATGACCAGTATGTTTGGGGGCCTGCAGTCTATGCTTACCAGCCATCTGTCCTCAGTGCACTCCCTTCTCCAATTCCACTGAGCTAGACTATTTGATCTTGTCTATAATGACTATTCAGAAGCCTCTGGCTCTAAAGGTCAGTACCCACAGAGACTGTTGAAGGGCACAGTTCTGTGGGCCCAGGACCTCTTAACTGCCACCCGTGCACCAGAAACTCCTTCTTGGAAGGATACAGTGTGAGGCATAGAGTCACAGGCCAAGACTAAGACCAAGAACAGGGTTGTAGCCTGGTAAAGCCTCAGGTTATTCTTTCAGGAAATGGACTAAGGACTGTTATGCAAAAGTTAGTTTGAAGGCAGTGAGATCCTAGACTGGAAAAGACCCCAATACTCCTTGCTGTACCTTTCAAAGTCATTTCCTTTATCCTGACGTGGAGGGTGCATAGATAGGTTGAGCAATTACCTGGATTTTTATAATAATCTCCTAACAGCTGTCTTTGTTTCCATGTTTGTCGCCTCTCACTTTAAAAGTCAGTTCAAGTCCTTCCTTTGCTTACCCTCCTAGTCTCCCCATCTCCCTTGGAGTAAAATCAAAGTCGTTTAATTGCTTCCAAGGGCCCCTACTGGCTCTACCCTAGCATTGTACCTCAGTTTTCTTTGACTTCATCGCTTGTTTCTCTATTCTTCCAAGGTTCAGCCACATTGGCCTCCTTGCTGTTTATTCATTGGACACACCAGGCAAACTTGTACTTCAAGGCCTTTGCTTGCTGTTCTTTCTGCTTAAAATGTTTCTTCCTCAGATATATTCGTGGCTTATTGCCTCACTGTCTTCATATCTTTCTTCAAATATGGCCTTCTCAGTGAGGCTTTCCCTGACTATGCTATTTGAAATTGCAAATCACTTCTTCTATTCCCCATTCCTTTTTTAGTTTTCTGCACTTTATTTATCACTTCACATTGTATTTACTTCATAAAATGATATGTGACTTACTTGTTTTGCTTGTTTTCTGATTCTTGGCTATCAGTTTTACAAGGGCAAGGATTTATGTCTGTTTTGTTTACTCATCGATGCCTAACACACAGGGGTATGCACAATTACTTATACTTGTCTGTTTTGTTTACTCATCGATGCCTAACACACAGGGGTATGCACAATTACTTATCATACTGTGGTTACTCTGAACCATATTCGGCATGTCTTGCCCAAGTGCCCAGCAGTAACAGCAGCATTTTATATCTATGCAGTGGTCAGAGTAAAAGGAAGAAATGGTGAGTAGGAGGAGGGAGGTCTTACCTTCTCCCATACCCCGCAGCGTTCCTCCCACTTCTTTTCTTTGCCGAAGAAACAGAAAACCTTTGAGGTTGAGATGATATACAGTGGAGAAAGAGACAGAGAAATTACGTTCCAAGAGAAATGACAGTGTATTTGTACTTTCTAACATGTTATTTAAAAAGAATAAAAGTAAATGAGGGGGAAAACCCCAAACCTTCTCCAAATGTGTGGTTCTAGTCCCTTTTTCATTTCATTTTTTTTTAAGATTTTATTTATTTATTTGACATACAGAGAGAGATCACAAGTAGGCAGAGAGAGGGAGGAGGAAGCAGGCTCCCTGCCAAGTGGGGCTCGATCCCAGGACCCCGTTACCATGACCTGAGCCGAAGGTAGAGGCTTAACCCTCTGAGCTACCCAGGCGCCCCCCTTTTTCATTTCTAATGGTGCTTGCTTATACTAAGATGCAGTGGTTTTCAAACATTTTTGCTTATATACCCTTCTCCTGCCCTAAAAGCATTTTTAGAAACTATGTACTCTCTCACATATTTTTAAATTGACATTTAAAATATTTCAGTTATAAATTGGATTGGTAGTAAAGAATATCACTTTTAAAAATGTTTCCATTGGTAGGTATTCACAGGATTGGATTTTCTTAAAACAAACAAACAAACAAACCAAACACCAAAAAACTGGAGCCTATCTCTCTCTCTCTTAAAAAAAAAAAAAAAGATAATAGAGATAAATAAAACAAGATTGGCAAAATGTTGATAATTTGAAGCTGCTCAAAGGGTGCATGGGAATTCATGTATTATTTTTTCTACTTTCACGTTTATTGTTTTGTTCTTTTCCTTTCATGTTAGAGATTTTCTCTAAATGACTAGCGATCTTTGTCCATTCATTGTTAAACATAGGGCATTTAAAAACTGATTGAAAAGTTATGTCTATAGGGAGCAGGTTTGTGGGCTTGTTGACTGGGTTTTGTTGGAGGAGAACAGGTAGTAACCTGACTTTTTACGTGGAGAGACCATATGCCATTTTCTGAAAGTTTTCTCTCAGAAGCCATCCCGTTTATCCAAAGATGAACTCTTGAATCTTCTGAACACAGAGGTAGAAGTTTGGCTGCCTGAGTACCCAGCACAGGGTAGGAGCTGCAGGCTCTAGGTGAACGGTGAACTCCAACTGAACCCCTGCAGGCCTTGCCAGGAGCTGCTGACTGTAGATCCCTCTAGTTTGGCCTCCAGAGTTGAAATCTCCTCTTACTTGGTGTCAGGGAGAGGACCTGGGTCTCTCCGTTCCCCCTCTGTTAGCCGGTTTCACCCTGTGTTGTCTTACACTTCCATTTTCAGTTTGGCTGGATTTACAGGGGCAGGTATTTCCGTCTGCCAACACTTAAGAATCAGCTTCCTGGGCTCTGCCACTTTCCACTCCTACATTCCCTTTTTGTCTTCATATATGGAGAGTTGGGGTGATGAGTAATTTTTTGTTTTTCATTGTAGATGGAGTTCCTTTTTCTGTTTGTCATTCTCCATCTTATTTTGGGATGATTTTCCAAAGGAGAATCAGACAGAAAGGGCTTTATTCTACAGGTCACAAGTCTTTATTTTATAATAACAGATTACTTTTGCATATTTAAAAAGTAATACCTAAGGTTTTTTTAAATAATTTTTATTTTATTTATTTTTTTAAAAAGGTTTTATTTATTTATTTGACAGACAGAGATCACAAGTAGGCAGAGAGGCAGGCAGAGAGAGAGGGGGAAGCAGTCTCCCTGCTGAGCAGAGAGCCTGATGTGGGGCTCGATCCCAGGACCCTGGTCTCATGACCTGAGCCGAAGGAAGAGGCTTTAACCCACTGAGCCACTCAGGCGCCCCTAAGTTGTTTTTTTTTTTTTTAAATAAAATTCAGTCTTTATCCCTAAGAATGTATGTAGTGCAAATCAAGTTCAACACAGAATGATTTCAGTCTTGTAATTTTCTTGTGATAACTTGGAATAATTTTTAAATAGTTCTTTTTATAGAATTCTTGAGTTATTTATTGAAGAGACCTTTTTCTTTCTTTTTTTATTTTAAGATTTTATTTATTTATTTGACAGAGAGATGCACAGTGAGAGAAGGAACACAAGCAGGGGGAGTGGGAGAGGGAGAGGCAGGCTTCCCGCCGAGCAGGGAGCCCAATGCGGGGCTCCATCCCAGGACTCTGGGATCATGACCGAGCCCAGCCGAAGGCAGATGCCCAATGACTGAGCCACCCAGGTGCCCTGAAGAGACCTTTTCAACAATGAATAGATTCTCAGCAATTAACAATTAATTTGTCTCTTTGGTATTCTAAAATTTAACATTTACTATTAAAAGCTGTTTTTCTTGGTAGTAATTTTGAAGTAAAATTGTATTTATGACTTGATATTGAGCTTTAAATACATCAACGTCTTTAAATACATCGATGTCTATTGAATCTGCAAGTTCACTTTATGTTAACTGGTATTTCAGTGAGGATGCTAGTTCTTTAAAATCAAACTCTAGGAGGAAATATATTTGCATCCCCTCAGCCACACCCCATTGCTAACAGGTATTTGTTGAGATGTCTTTGTTTCAGTGATATTAACACCAGAGTTACTTGAAATTGTCAAGTTATCCTCTCATTAGCATATGACACTAAAGGACAAGGCTGAACCATATCTTTTTTTATTATTAACTTTTAAATTTGAGTATAGTTGACACATGTTACAGTAGTTTCAGGTGTATACAGCGTAGTGATTTGACAAGTTTATACATGATGCTATGTTCATCACAAGTGTAGCTACCATCTGTTCTGATACCTTACTCTGATAGTATAATGATATTATATATGACCAGGATATAAGACTATATTCCTTATGTTACACTCTTCATTGCTGTGACTTATTCATCCCATAACTGGAAAGCTGTATCTCCCACTCCCCTTCACCTATCTTACTCATCCCTCAGCCCCCTCCCCTCTGGCAACCATCAGTTTGTTCTCTGTATTTATAGGTCTGATTCTGCTTTTTGATTGTTTATTCATTTGGGTTTTTTCTTTTTTGAGATTCTGCACATGAGTGATATCTCTCTTCATGTCTGTCCCAGAGCCTTTCATTCATTGCAGCTGTTCTGTCTTTTCTTTTTTCTTTTTTTTTTTTTTTTAAGATTTTCTTTATTTATTTGACACAGAGAGAGAGAGATCACAACTAGGCAGAGAGGCAGGCAGAGAGAGAGAGAGGGAAGCAGGCTCCCTGCCAAGCAGAGAGCCCGATGCGGGGCTCGATCCCAGGACCCTGAGATCATGACCTGAGCCGAAGGCAGAGGCTTTAACCCACTGAGCCACCCAGGCGCCCCTGTTCTGTCTTTTCTGATCCCACTTCCCACCTCTATTCCTACCTCACTTCGCACCCCCATAGAATTTCCTCTTGTGATTATTTCCAATTAAATTCTTCAGAGCTAGGCGAACATCAGCACCTGAAATATTGGATAACACAGTAGAAATTCTCTTTCTTAAAATTCACATCTTAGAAATAGGATTCCCCTGGGAACTAAATCAGTAGAGCTGTGCAACCTATTTTGGCCCACAGATTCAGTTTGTCTTTGCTGATTTGTCCTTGCTTTTCCCTTCCTGCTCTGTCAAAAATAAAAAGTTTAGTATTTTTTTAAAAGATTTTATTTATTTATTTGACAGAGAGAGATCACAAGTAGGCAAAGAGGCAGGCAGAGAGAGAGAGAGAGAGGAGGAAGCAGGCTCCCTGCTGAGCAGAGAGCCTGATGCAGGGCTCGATCCCAGGACCCTGAGCTCATGACCCGGGCTGAAGGTAGAGGCTTTAACCCACTGAGCCGTGCAGGTGCCCCAAAAGCTCAGTATTTTTAATGCTATCCGAAGGTTTGGGTTATCGACTGTAGTAAAAGCTGGAGTGAGAAGGGTTTATGTCCCACTTCATTTTTTTCCCCTCTCAAGCCTGTAGGGAAAGAATGTAGAGGATATGGGTGGATTTTCAAAGATAGCTGATGTTTTATTCATGAAAAGAGATACTCAGACTCAGTCTGTTTGTCATTACATCATGGATGTGACATCAGAGACTTGGGAAAAGAAGGGTGAGATTGAGGCAGGGAGGTGGTAGAGGTTAGGAGACATGGGCGAGGAGTTTTCACCTGACGTGGTGGAGTCCAGCAATGGTTATAGGAATGCATTCTCCTCCCTCCTCTCTTACCTTCCTCTTTCTGCCACCAACCTGCCACCAACCCTGACACAAAGTGAGGAGCGGGCCCTGGTGAGGCAGGTACTCATGGTTGGGAGGAGGAAAGAAGAGTGACTTGTTACTGACCTCGTTGTTGAGCCTAATTCTCAGCTGCCTGTTTGTGTGCAAGTAGAATACATAAATGTGTGTGTGTGTGTGTGTGTGTGTGTGTGTGTGTGTGTTGGAAGAAGAGAAAATAAGGGGTAATACCTCTAATGGTCCACACAACTGTTGTCCTTTTCCTGTTGATACAAGTCTATATTTGTATTCTTTTTTTTTTTTTAAAGATTTTTTTTTTAATTTATTTATTTGACAGACAAATAGGCGGAGAGGCAGACAGAGAGAGAGAGGAGGAAGCAGGCTCCCCGCTGAGCAGAGAGCCCAATGCGGGGCTCGATCCCAGGACCACCAATCTCAGGACCCTGGGATCATGACCTGAGCTGAAGGCAGAGGCCTCAACCCACTGAGCCACCCAGGCGCCCCTGTATTATCTTTGTTATTTTAAATGAGTCCAGGAGATGTATAAGATTCAAAAGATTTTAGAGTTTTAAAAAGGGCCTTAGTGGGGCACCTGGGTGGCTCAGTGGGTTAAAGCCTCTGCCTTCGGCTCAGGTCATGATCTCGGGGTCCTGGGATCGAGCCCCGCATCGGGCTTTCTGCTCAGCAGGGAGCCTGCTTCCTCCTCTCTCTCTCTCCCTGACTCTCTCTGTCAAATAAATAAATAAAATCTTTAAAAAAATAAAAAAAATAAATAAAAAGGGCCTTAGTGGTAATTTAGAAACCATAGTGTCACTGCTGGTCGCCAAGTCCTGGTGGTTTGTCTCCATTTTCTCTTAAAGCTATGTACTCCTCTCCATCCCCACACTGTATTTTCCCATGTATGATAATGAAGTAATTTGGTATAAGAACTCTTTTACTTTCTTTTTAAGCTACCATATAAGAAAAATAGTGTGCAGATGGTAGTTATATTGTGACTTGATGAATTAGAGAAGTTCAAATGTCAAAAAAGAAAAAGATCAAATGTTGTCCATAGGACTTTGGATATACATAAATGTGGCACTTCTTCTGTTATAGTTTCATTCTTTGGAGTCATGCCCTAGGTTGGCACTTAAAACCTGCTGACCTTTCCAGTTTCATCTCTAGTTGTTGAACCCCTACTCACATTTATATGTACGTTATATATATGCTAAGCACCAGCTTTACTGAATTGTTGCTCCCCAGCATGCCATTTAAAAAAAATTAACATATAATGTATTATTAGCCCCAGGGGTACAGGTCTGTGAATCATCAGGCTTAAACACTTCACAGCACTCACCCTAGCACATACCTTCCCCAATCAACATGCCATTTTTTAATGCCTCTCTCTCAATCCTTCCTTCCTGACACCTCTGCTTAAATCAGCCTCAATTTCTGACCTGCTGTTACACACTCTCATTGGTTGGTGCTAGATGAACCCCCATCTCAGAACTCTTAAGATCTAAAGCCATTTCTAGGCATCAACTTTCCATGGTGCGCATGTGTGCGTGCGTGCGTGTGCTAGTGAGTACATGAGCACTTTAGTAAGCACGTTATTCAACTGCTCTCTTTAGCACTTGACTAGAATTCTCCAATAAAGTTAAAACAGAGTCAAGGATTAAGTTGTGTGGTTCCTGAATTTTCAGGAGATGACATATTGCCTTTGGTACCAAATTTGATTAAACTTGATAACTTTAATGCCACTTGGTTCTGTTGGGGAGGAAGAATTAAATTGCTTACTCTAGAGAATAATTTTTTTCCCACTGACTAAGGAATAGAACATTTATTAAAATTATCTTAGTGACCTGAAAGGGAAAAATGTACTTTTCTTCCCCAGCAGAAGCAGGTCTAGGACGTTATTAGCACGTAGTAAAAATTGAATAATTGAGCAACACTGACTTCTTTGGGATTCAGCCTTCCAGCCCCTGCTGTGTGATTAGTTCTGTCCAACCTGCTAGCATGCTTGAGCAGGAAGCCTGCAGAGGTTTAGGAAGGAAAAACCCTTTGGCAAATCTCAGGTACTGAAGACATTTGATTTAATTTTATATGTTATACATGGTAATCTGGTTTCCCTTGGCAACCTCCAGTTCTGCCCTATTTTATAATCAGAGGATGGCAGGACACATTGCAAATTCGATGGTATCACCTGGAAGTGACTGTAGAAAACAGAATTTGCTTCCAAAGAGGAGAGAAAAAGGTCACTAAAAAAGGACAGAGGAATCTGAGTCCCCTTAAAGAAAGGACAGATAATTCTCTATAGCTTAGATACCCATGAGGATTTCACTGATGAGAGAAGTTCCAGGACTATTCATAGCAGACAGTTTGGGAAGTGAGGGAAAGGAATCAGTCTTGTAAATCTTTTTTTTTTTTTTTAAGATTTTGTTTATTTATTTGACAGAGATCACAAGTAGGCAGAGAGGCAGGCAGAGAGAGAGGGGGAAGCAGGCTCCCCGATGAGCAGGGAGCCCAACGTGGGGCTTGATCCCAGGACCCTGGTCTCATGACCTGAGCTGAAGGCAGAGGCTTTAACCCCCTGAGCCACCCAGGCGCCCCCCATTCTTCATTTTTTTCTCTGATCTTAAAGTCTTGTAAGTCCTAATAGCCTCTATTCCAAAACAGTATACTAATCCCCATTCATGATGACTTTTAGCTAGCAAAGTAAACATACTACTGAATCAGAAGGTACTGTTGAGGTGTTTAGGCATTGGGAACAGTTCTAGTTCTTACTTGGCCAGTAATTAATTTATTCTGCTTGACTCATGTCGGAACAATGGAATACACTTAAGATTTCCAAATGATTATAAGTCTTCACAGATATCTAGTGCCTCAGTGGTCACTTGAAGTGTAAAAGGACAGGATTCTACATATGAATGGTAACATTTGTGTGTGGGGGGGGGCAGGTCTTGAGGTAGATGTGCGTGGTAATGAATGGCCACTTTTGTGACAGGTGGATGTGGAGACTACATAATGGTCTTTTATCGACTTATGCATGTATACTTCTGTCATGTTCAGAAAATGACATACTGAGGTAGAATATGTCATTAGCTTTCTGTCAAGTGACAGCTTTGGGAGCCTACTGGCAAACAGAAATCTTAGTGTCACACACTTATTGTGTAAAGCATTTTATATGAATTTAATTTAATCCTTATGACAATTGTGATTTTGAATGTTATTGTCTCCATTTTAGCAACTTTTTCAATTTTTTATTAATTCTTCCCAGAACATTTTCTCTAACATTTTATTAAGAGAATTTTTAAGCATACAGGGGCACCTGGGTGGCTCAGTGGGTTAAAGCCTCTGCCTTCAGCTCAGGTCATGATCCCAGGGTCCTGGGATCGAGCCCCGCATCGGGCTCTCTGCTCAGCGGGGAGCCTGCTTCCTCCTCTCTCTCTGCCTGCTTCTCTGCCTACTTGTGATCTCTGTCTGTCAAATAAATAAATAAAATCTTTTATAAAAAAAAAAGAGAATTTTTAAGCATACAGTAAGGTTCAAAGAATTGTACAGTGAACACCCATATACCCACCTAGATTCTATAATCGTTTCCTTTATTGTATATCTTGTCACCAGTTTATCCATCCACCCATCTTAGTTTTTGTTGTATTCTGAAGTGAGTTACGGATGTTGGTACATTTTACTTCTAAACACTTACATGTGGATATCATTAATTAGATACAGTTAAAAGTGTGATAGCCCTATTAAAAAAAATGAAAACAAAAAACTGAGGCCTTCAAATTCTGTTTGGGGGACATAGTATGTCCTCGGTCACTTTTGGCCTTCCTCTGTGAATTAGTAAGATATTTTAAGAAAAAAATAAGCTACTCATGTTAAATACTGATACCTCATTAATGAAATAGAAATCTGTAGGGAAGAGGAAGATAGTCCTGTTAGGTTCCTAGGCCACAAGCAAGCCAACACTGCAAAGTGGCATCTTACTTCATTTCTGATTTTAAATGAGTATGAGGTCATTGCCACATTTCTGAACACTAACTCCTCCCCTAAATAAGAGACTTTGATTAGGAAATTAGCTAAGCACTTTAGTAATGATATTGGAACTTCATTTCAATGAACATTTTTTCTCCTTTTCTCTTCTGGGTGTGACTAAATTGCCTACAGCATGCTGCATGGTTGCTGGTAAAACAGGAAATGGGGTAAGTAATTTAGGTAGGGAATTTTTTCTACCATTTAAATATAAGCTACCTGATTCTTAAAGTATTTTTACTACTACTATCTCTTTTTTTAGAGTGAGTTCACTAGCTCTTAGAGAAATAGAAAGAGAAAAATTTTATTGTATGAATTTAGGTGTCATCTTTGTTTAATTAGTTTATTTGGATGGTACATTATTAGTAGTCTATTAAAGTGGATTCATTTTTTTATAGATTTAACATGAATGTAAATATGTATTTTATATTTTTACATTAGGCTTTTATAATGTAGCTTGGCAAGCTATTATAAAAGAATAAATTTTATACTAATCTTAGAAACTAAATTATAAAACTATACTATAAGAGACACAAAGTAAAATCCTACTTAAAGCGGAACCACAGTGAGTTTATACATAAATAAAATATATAAAACATAGGCCCACAGTCCTTTATCTGAAACCCTTGGGGACCAAATGTGTTTTGGAATTTGAAATTTTTTTTAGATTTTAGAAATGTAATTCGGTGTTAAATATCATATATAACATACCCCTCCCCTCCATGGTCTGAGGTGGTACTCTATAATTAAACACATTAATGTTTCTGTAGTGAAACGTGAATATTCACACTAAGTTTGATACACAAAATCTCTAAACAGCCTCGCATGTTCAAGACACTGTTTGGTTGCCAACTGAGTTAAGAAAAGAAAATCTTTAATTTTCCAGACCTTTTGAGATTTTGAGACTAAAAATTCCATACCAATATAAAAAGGGCCATGTGACTACTGAAGTTTCCTGTGTGCTCTGGAGAGAAAAGAGAAAGCACAAAGAGAAGTATAGATTTCTGTATTAGAATCTTATACTTGGTTAAGTGATTTATAAAAAAAAAGTAATTCTTTGGGTTTTTTGTTTTTTTATTTTCTATTTTACATCTGCTTTTCTGAAAGGGTAGTAGCAGTGTATCTATCAGAGGTTTTGGGGTTAGGTTATGTTAAATTAGTCTCAAATGCTTGTGATTCTGGCATAATAAAATTTGATCCTATGCTTGATAAATTTTTAGCATAGTCAAGGCATGCTGTTTTCTAAATGTTTCCAGTTGCCATCCACATTGGCTGTGAGTTGCTGTTATTATTCTTTATCAAAGAATTTTGAGGGGCACCTGGGTGGCTCAGTGGGTTAAGCCTCTGCCTTCGGCTCAGGTCATGATCCCGGGGTCCTGGGATCGAGCCCTGCATCGGGCTCTCTGCTCCGCGGGGAGCCTGCTTCCCCCCCTCTCTCTCTCTCGTTGCCTGCCTCCCTGCCTACTTGTGATCTCTGTCTGTCAAATTAATTTAAAAAAATAAAAAAAAAGAAGAATTTTGAACTAAGCTTAGTTATTCCAAAAGATCCTGTTCAATATAGAGATATTGGCACAGTGGAAATACAGAATACTAATCTTTTCCTCCATGTCTGTAAGTTCATTCTACATTCAAAATATTGTGGAGGAATCACCATTAAAGATTTGATTCAAGAAACTTAGGAAAATTAATCGTGCTTAGGTATTTGGGCTCCTCTTTCCCCTGGAGTGGTCATCATGCTGTATCTATAGTAACAGTGATTGTAGTTGATATCCTCATCGGTAGTTATCGGACACAGGAGAGAGGGAAATGCAGTTACTAAGTACTCAACTGGGACTGAATTTACCTCAGTGACAACTAATTACTTTTAGGGTACAGAGTCGACTACCCCTCAATTAGACAGAGAACACTCTCGATAATGCAAGTCACACAGCAAGGTTTATTTCCAGCTAGCTGGGGTCCAAGTATCTGCCCGGCACAGCGGGTTTCAACAAGGACCCCAAGTACTCAAAGCCAAGGGTTTATATAGCATTTTCAAACACTTAACACACGGTAATTTTCCATAGTTACATTCATATCTGGTGCCACACTCTGACTGTACTTTTGCATCACTCCCAGGTGGTTTAGTGAGATAATCTCTACCAATGCATCTAGTCCGCAGCCGCCCATATTCTGGTGCTTAGAATTGACTTGTTTTTCAAAACTTGTTGTTCAAAACTTGTTTTTCAAGCTTCCCCTAGTCCCTCTTCCTTCAGCTCAGTAAAATGGCTTCCCGGCCTTTGAGATGGCCGTTCTCCTGCTAACCCATTCTTACATTCCCCCCTTTAGTTTTGTATAATGAGAAATCCTGCTCATTGGTAGGGTAGTCGTAGGGGCCCTCAGGAGCAGGCAACTTCTCATACTGCTGTCTTAAGACCATGAGCTGGATGGTATTAACACGATCTTTTACAAAATTAATAAGCTTATTCAGAATGCAAGGGCCAAAAGTTAGAATGAACACAAGCAAAACAAATGGGCCAACTAAGGTAGAAACCAAGGTGGTGAACCAGGGGGTCCTATTAAACCAAGCCTCAAACCAGTTCTCCTGTGCCTCCCTCTCCTTCTTCCTCTTGGCTAATCCTTCTCTCACCTTAGCCATGGATTCTTTCACTACCCCAGTATGGTTGGCATAAAAGCAGCATTCTTCTCCTAACATGGCACATAGTCCTCCTTGTTGGAGGAACAACAAATCAAGCCCTCTTCTATTTTGGAGTACCACCTCGGACAGGGAGGTGAGAGATTTTTCTAAATGACTTATAGAGGTCTCTATTCTTTCTGTATCTTCATCTATGCTGCTCTCAGGGATGACATCCCTGCCTGTTGAGTGACCAGGGAGGCTATGCCAGTTCCGGCCCCAGCTACTCCCAAACTGAACAGGGTAGCAGTGGTGAGTGCAGTGAAAGGCTCTCTCTTACTCCTTAGGCTCAGGCCTTGATCCCAGTGGGAATACATGCTTTCCTCGGGGTGGTAGATAATGCGGGGCATCACAGTCACTAGGACACAGAACTCCTTAGTGGCGTTAAGGATCAAGGTCGAGAGGCATGGGGTGAGGCCAGTCCTAGAACATACCCACCATCCATTACTTTCTGGGGTTTCATGGTCCCTTTCAAAGTGCCTGGGTTCTTGGTAGGGGCGGGAGGAGCCAGTACCTGATTTGGACCCACAGGAGCCGTGTTTTTCTGTGCCTCGTGGATAACAGTTTAACGGTTAACAGTTTACTTGGGTAAGGGCCGGCCCAGGAGAGCCAGCCCATATCAAGCTGAAAACCCCAAGTCACTCGGACACCCAGGACTTTCCCCTTTCTGCCCGCTCCTGGTTAAATTGTACACGCACTTGGGGTACCCTGTTGTTGGGGTCTCTGAAAGTGAAATTAACTAAATCCCGATTCCTGACAGCCCACTTTCGGGGCCCATCATTAGAGGTCACACAACTCCAGCTCTTACAGTAAACACCCTCTAAGCCACCACAGGTCTTCCAGTCATTTCTTAAATTGCCAGGGCAGGCCCAGAGTCCTTGTGCTCGTCCTTGAGCGGTGTCAATAAGAGCCCGCTTTTTTCTGATGTTATAATTGTGTTCCCTCCCCCGCATGAGTCCGAAAAGTTCCCTGAGGCCGAAATCAGGCTAGGATTATCCTTAGCAAAACCTCAAGGTGAGGGCAGTTAAGTCCCCAGGGGAGAGCCACTCTGTCTGTTTCAAGGGCTTGTTAGTAGGTAAAGAATTTTAATGACTTTCTTGTGCCTCCATTTCCCACATCAGCTAAACTTGAGGTGGGATGGCCTTAATTTTCTCAGCCTCCACATTTCCCCCTGAACAATTTCGACCCTTAAATCTTTAAGGTTGTTGAAGGTGGAAGGTCTCATCTTCTGTAATTTCTTCCTGCTGAATAGGGGCATAGAGTTGTCCCTACCTACTCAGGTCAACACTGGTCAGTTGGGGAATGTGGAGGTAAGTTATGAAAGACAGAGGCAGCTGAGTCCAGGGGTTTAAATCAATCATTAAAGGAGAGAGGGACTGTTTGAAGTGCTAACCTGAGTAGGTCAGAACCCAAAAAATCAAGATGGCTGCACTTATGTCAGGGCTAGACTCGAGGTGGGTACAGCCTTGTTTTTCTTGGCCTCCACAATTCCCCTGCAAGACCATCAGGCATATGCTAAGAACCTCTGAAAACATTTACCCTAAGTTATATTAGGAGAGTTATTAAGGCACACTGAATTTGCAGGATTGAAAATCTGGTATTTTAAGTGTTAAATTTTTGCCTTGTATAGAAGGTTAATGTTTCCAAGATGTCTATTAACTCCTTTTGACTACTCTTTAATCTGGAAAGAAAAAAATACCTGTAGTTTTTTTTTTTTTTCCTTTTAAGATGTCTAAATATATTTCAAAGACTATGAAGAATTTAAAATACCAGTAGTCTTAACCCATATTTAGGATTGCTTTTTGCTGCAAGTCTTTGTGCTCTCTAGAGTCTAAACAATATGGTTTTTTTTTTTAAAGATTTTTATTTATTTACTTGACAGACAGAGATCACAAGTAGGCAGAGAGAGAGGGGGAAGCAGTCTCCCTCCTGAGCAAAGAGCCCAATGCAGGGCTCAATCCCAGGACCCTGAGATCATGACCTGAGCCAAAGGCAGAGGCTTAACCCACTGAGCCCACCCAGGCGCCCCTAGAGTCTAAACAATGTTTAAATAGTTTTCTATTCTTGTGTTTCACATTTCAACTTTTTTATCCTTTGAAATGTGTTCTCATACATTCCTTTTCAACTGTGATACTATTTTATGCAAATATCATTAAACTGTTGGTATAATATCAAGATAGTCTTTTAAAATACTTTAAAAGTTTCTGATATTCAGAGATTAGGAACAGTTTAAGAAGTTCATGGGGGGGCGCCTGGGTGGCTCAGTTGGTTAAGCGGCTGCCTTCGGCTCAGGTCATGATTCCAGGGTCCTGGGATCGAGCCCCGCATCAGGCTCCCTGCTTAGCAGAGAGCCTGCTTCTCTCTCTCCCTCTGCCTGCTGCTCTGCTTAATTGTGCTCTCTCTCTGTCAAATAAATAAATAAAATATTAAAAAAAAGAAGAAGAAGAAGTTCATGGGGTGCCTGTGTGGCTCAGTGGGATAAGCTGCTGCCTTCAGCTCAGGTCATGATCTCAGGGTCATGGGGGCGAGTCCCACATCAGGCTTTCTGCTCAGCAGGGAGCGTGCTTCCCTCTCTCTCTCTGCCTGCCTCTCTGCCTATTCGTTCTCTCTGTCAAATAAATAAATAAAAAATCTTAAAAAGAAGAAAGAAAAGTTCAAACAGTGTTTCAATAAGTCCTTGAATATAGAGAGTAGTTTGATTATTTGTCAGATGTAGGATTTATCTGAGTATTTCATTGTTAAACCACAATCCCAAAGCATATGAAAGCATTCTGTGTAACCAGTTACACTCTCAGCTGGGTAGAAAGTGTACATCAACCATCTCTTAATTTGTATTCTTAGAGGATAGTTGTTGTTATATGTTTTTTTAGATCAATTAAATTTAGCCATTAGCTAAATTTGTTTTCTACCTATATTAGTAGTGTATTTTTTTTTAAAAAGATTTTATTTAATTTGACAGACAAGAGATCACAGGCAGGCAGAGAGGCAGGCAGAGATAGAGGAAGGGAAGCAGGCTCGCTGCCGAGCAGAGAGCCCAATGTGGGGCCTGATCTCAGGACCCTGGGATCATGACCTGAGCCGAAGGCAGAGGCTTTAACCCATTGAGCCACCCAGGCACCCCTAGTAGTGTATTTTTATCTTCAAGAATTAAATTACAATGAATTTTTGATATAAACCGTCATTTGTATCAGTGAAAATTGGACATAAAAGAAGTGATTCACAAGTTGGTCCTAATATCTCTTTTGTTAAAAGCAGCCCTGTTTATAGCCATCAGACTGATTATTTGAATAAGACTAATTATTGGAATGGTGTGAACTTGTTAATTCATTAGTGATATCATAGTATTCTCGGCATAGCAAAGCACTTTTTTTTTTTAAAGATTTTTATTTATTTATTTGACGGAGATCACAAGTAGACAGAGAGGCAGGCAGGGAGAGAGAGGAGGAAGCAGGCTCTCTGCGGAGCAGAGAGCCCGATGTGGGGCTCGATCCCAGGACCCTGGGATCATGACCTGAGCCGAAGGCAGAGGCTTTAACCCACTGAGCCACCCAGGCACCCCAGCAAAGCACTTTTATTAATATCACACCATGCAGGTTTTTCTTTCTTTTTAAAAACTTTAGTTCCTTTCTTTTTTATTTAATTTTTAGTTGGCTTCATACCCAACGTGGGACTTGAACTCATGACCCTGAGATCAAGCGTCCCATGAGGCACCCCCTTTACTTCCTTTCTGTAACAATTTTGGGTTACAAACTAAAAGCTTGAGATCATAACTGGGACTTCCCCAAACCTATTTATTGGCTTATGAGTAGATTCGGGGGAATATCAGATTTTTATTCAGACATTTTTCTGATATTAAAGTGACAAGCGTTACAGCACATTGATACTTTAGGATTTAATGTTTCTTCTTTAGCACTGAAGTATAGCTTTCATACTGATTTCCCAAAAGTAAGCCCCATTATCAGGACGAGAGTAGATGTAAATATTTTTAGTCTGGATGAGATTATTGTAATACACAGTTTTGTTGTTTCTGAGCAATAAACAATCCCTTCTATTCCACCTTTCTGTCCTCTGATGTATAAATCCTAGAATCTGGTAGCTCAGAAAAACTCTTCAGTATACTTTTGTCTTTGAAGCTTAAAAACTGTCTTATATACCATTTTAAAAAGCCATTTTTTAAATTCTACTAGACTATAAGGTCCATGAGTGGAGGAATTTTTGTCTGCTTCCTCTCTGTTTTCTAGCTAATGTGTAAAAAATAGTGCCTGGAACATAGTAGGCACTCAATAAATATTTTTAAATAATTGCATAAATTCTTGCCGTTAGCAGAAAAAGTGAAGTTTTTCATGTCAGTGAATTAATTTTTATGTTATTCAGAAAACAGAGTCTGTGTCTGGGAAGAAATGATATCGTTCAGCTTAAAGAAGCCTACAAATGGATAACTCACCCGCTGATTTCAGAGGAACTGGGTGTTCCCATTGATGGAAAGGTATTGGGTCATCAGCATTGTTAATTTCATTCTCTGGTTTTACTTCATTATATGGCAGAATTTTGATTAGCCAAAATAATCTTCTTTTTAAATAACCCGATGGAGAATTTTTAAGCTTTTAAAATACTAATTTCTAGCAGTCTTAAATTGAGAAAGATTTCATTTTTAGAGACTTCTTTGTGATCTAAGGCATTTATGAGTGTAACAAATGTAGTGTACCCTAATTGACTTTAAAAATCTAAGCCTTCAATATGTTTATAGTTTAATTGGAGAGACACATATACTGATACAAAGCAATACATAAGTAACTATGAATAAGTGTGGAGTTAACTCTAGACTATTTAAATTTGGTTATCTGTGGCTAATCTTGTTTTCAAATATGATCAGTCAACTTTAGTGAGCATGGGTTCAACCTGTCCCACCTTGTTGTATCTCAAGTCCCTCTATTCAATTTTAGGTAAAGACTGCCTTTGAAGCCAGAACACTTAGTCATCTCCCCTGTTCCAGAATGGACCTTGCCTCAGTCTCCAGAATGGACTGAAGTTTAGGGAAGAGCTCAATAGTTTTCCAGATGTGGAAACAGGATATATTCCTAGCTCATCTTAAATTAGACTTTAATAGTATGGCCTCATTGCTTAATGATTTTGCTTGAAGGAAATTCCCTGAATATCAGACACACCCCTATTCAAGTAAAATCACAAAACCATCTTCCAAAGATAAATAGTTTAAAAATTATTCACCATTTAGAATTATATAGCTCTGTTTCCTTCTGTTAGTAAGAATAAACTCTCTCCTTTAAACTGAATACTGACAGCATAGAGAATAACACATATATGGAGGGGAAATGAGGTAATGAAAGTACTTTGGAAATTAGAGAAGTCATTGATGCAAAATATTTTTACCTCAAACTTCAGTTTTGAAGCATAAGTAATTTTACATGTTGAGCTAGTGAGAACAGAAAATGGAAAACAAAAGATGCAACAATATTCTAAGAGATTCAGAATGAGTGAAGTTTTCTTGACTAAAAGCAATGTCTTATAATTTTAATTTTACTAAAAAATTTTAATTTTACTTTGTTAAATAGAGAGGAAAGAAAAAATTTAGCTATTCAGTATTATGATTCTAGAGAAGCTAATATGCTTGTTAACAATCCAATGCAATCAGTAAATACAGAAATACTCAATTAAAAAGATAAAATTGTTACATGGTATGGGATTTGTCATTTTTCTCAATGTGGAATTTTATTCTCTGTGAAGATTAATGTATATAGAGTATGAAATTGTACTTTTTTTGTATGCAAGGATGTTTATTATAGTATTTTTTAATAATGGAAAAGTTTACAACTTAAATGTCCAACAGTCCCTAGAGTTGAAGAGATGAAAGATGTCCACAACATAATGTTAATTAAATAAAGCAATTTTCTAAAAGTATGTTTAATATTGTAAGAAGTATATATATTTATGTTTATATTCATAAAAATGGCTAGAAGGAAACACACCTGTTACTATGTTTTACCTCGGTGGTGTGAGATTAAAAATACATTCTGTTTGATTATTTTATAACTTGCATGTATCATTTTTATAATAAAAATTAAGATCTCTCTTTTAAAACTCAAATCCACTAAGAAGTGTGAGTACTCAAAGTGCCACAAAATAAATAATAAAAAATAAAGGCTCCCATAGAGATTTTAAGCATGTATATAATGAAATGCTTTCACCTTGCTAATAATTCTAATCATAGGAACAATTCTCCTTTCTGTTATCTCTTTCCAGTTCCCTGAATTCTCTTTCATCTTCACATTGAATTTATATACATACACAAAAATCATACAAATTTATTAAAAAAATTTTTTTTGTAGAATCACTAGTGACTGAACTTTAGAAGTAAAAAGCAAAAAACAAAACTATTTCCTTTGCAGCTGCCCTGTGCACAAGCTGATTCGAGAACAGTAGTATTTCCAGTTTTCCTTGTCACTATTTGTGAGCCAATCTTTGAGAATTAATTTCTATTTCCATTCATAAGTGGTTAGATGTTGGTTTCCTTTTGCTCATTTTTAAACTGTCTTTATAATTTTTAGAGCTTGTTTGAAGTGAGTGTGGTCTTTGCTCACCCAGAAACAGTTGAGGATTGCCACTTCCTGTAAGTTGCTACATAAACAACAATGTCAGTTGTGTAACATTGTTAATGCTTTTTGGTTTTCATGAAACAGTGTTCCTCCTCTTTGTAAAGAGCCTATCAGAACTTAACCATGTCTTAGTAGGTTTAAATGTGCTGTCTAATATAAAGGTTTACGTAAGCATACCAGTACAGCTGATATAGGGAATCATTTTGTTTGCTCTTAATATGTTGAGTTTAGCAGCCATATATATTAAAATATATAAAATATATTTGAATTATATTCACCCCAAAATAAACCCACTAACTTTTTTTATAAACTTGAATTTTACTTAGACGTGTGATATGCCCGGATTGCTTCAAGCCAGCCAAAAACAAACAGGTAAGGATTCCTCCTTTTTATTCTTTATTGAGTTTTGTCTGAGCTGAATATTCAGATATGCATTAAAATGATATGCATTAGAAATCCTGGTAATATGTTATACTAAGAATCATTCTTTAAATATTTTCATTTGCTACATTTATTTTTATTTTTTTCAACCCTGAATATCTTTGCCTCTGGTTTGGAAGTCATAACACAAACATTCTCATATTTGTGTCACTGTCTGGGTTGTTTCCCTAGTGTTAAATTTAGAACCAGTGTTTCAATGATGTTACTGTTTTCCATTTGGGGGAAATCCAGCTTTTAGGTTTTAATCCCAAAGTTACCTCATTGGAGAAAATCCATGTTAATTATTAGCATTCCAAACTTTTACCTAATATTCATTTTCTAGGAATTGATATTTAAGAAATATAATCCAGGGGCACCTGGGTGGCTCAGTGGGTTAAAGCCTCTGCCTTCGGCTCGGGTCGTGGTCTCGGGGTCCTGGGATCGAGCCCTGCATCGGGTCTCTGCTCGGCGGGGAGCCTGCTTCCTCCTCTCTCTCTGCCTGCCTCTCTGCCTACCTGTGATCTCTCTCTCTGTCAAATAAATAAATAAAATATTAAAAAAAAAGAAATATAATCCAAAATAAATTATTTTACTTAGGACAATCTGAATTAATATGGCCTATTTCAGGCTATATTGCAAAAGGGCATTTTATTTAAACTTCACTTTATTTGATATAAGCTGGTCTTCGTGTTAGTGAGCGAATTAGTTAGCATGTATTTTTAGTTTCTACTATGCCAGGATGGAATGGCATGGCAATGGTATTGGCAAGATTTCATGCCACAGATACATAGCCTGTTTTATACAGAGACTCAAGCATTCTTAATTTTACTAACATCCATTTCGCTGTTATGGTTGTTAAAAAATATGTATATATATAAGTTTATTACCAAATATACATCTTTTGGTCTTTAATCTTGTTTTGATTAATTGCTGAGTCTTTTGGAACTGGGCTCAGGGTTGTGGGGTGGAGGAGAGTTTGTAACATTTGTTGAATGCCCTGTGAGAAAATAATTTACAAATGCAGACGAAGCCTAAAGCACTGCCTCCCACCTTTCTCACATCATGGTACACCTAGAACATTAGCATGTTTGTTCAGCACCCTGAGGTTAACAGATGAAGTTGCTCCAAGTTGGAAGCAATGGGCCTGGGAGTTTTTTCCATCCAGGTCCTGCCCCTCTGCCCTTGTGAATTAGAGGGCTCAACATCTTGTGTAGAACTTTAGCTTATTGCTTTGTCATATCAGTTGGAAAGCTCTGTCCAAAAGACCTGTAGCCATATTTATATTAAAAATCTTGTTTCAGTTTTTGAGGAAATATACAAGTACAAGCACCAAGTAATGGGATAAGGAAATTTTTGTCAAAGCATCATTGACACCACATCATTTGGCCAGTAGTATAGGTGTATGTAGCTTTCCTGCCTTTTTGCTGGGAACAAATTACATGACCTTTTGAGATTCTTTCAGGCTTGAGATTTCATATCTTAACAAATAGGCACTTATTTTTCAGTTTTAACCTTGTATCTTTGGGTTCTCCAAAATATGGTTTAGAAAACCGTTGATTTGATGACAAACCATTGAGATGCCTACATTATGCCTCTTTAGAGTAAAGCGTAATTACTCCAAACTGAAGAGACAGTTGTGATTTTTCGTAGTAAGCCATGTATATATGCACTGATTTGTTTTAGTATATCTACCATGTGGTTTGGCTTTTCTTATCTTGAAAAACCCAATGTGGGACATTTGTTGTAGATGCCCTTCTATTCAGCATGGTGAATTCGTTTAATTTATCTATGGCTGGTGAGTGATGTTGAGTTGCTAGATCCCAGGGCAGGCTGGTTGGCTGTATTTACCTCTTAGCTGGCAACCTGCTATTAAATTGTTCTGCTAGACCTACCTGGTATTATTGACATAGGCTAAATTGAAAAGAAGGGTTGTAGGGAGAACTGACAGTATGAATGCTTGTGTTTTATTTTCTTGGAGCTCTTAAGTATTTCTCTCCTGTAAGTATAGTTTAAGATGATGTAATTTCTCCAACTATGTTTTGTGTTTCACCTCTGATGTTTTCTTGTCTGGGTGACAAAATGTCTTTTTTTTTCATTTTTACTTTATATAGTCAGTGTTCACTAGAATGGCAGTTATGAAAGCGTTGAATAAGATAAAAGAAGAGGATTTCCACAAGTAAGTAGAAGTATAGAAACGTGGGAGCATCATGGAATTTTCGAATAAAAGGGATGTTAGAGATAATCTGGGTTATCTCTAAAACAAAACTGGATGTATTTCAGGGATGATGATTGTGTCTTAGTCATTGTTATATTCTTACTCCCTGGCACAGTACCTGGTGGGTAGTAGTGTTCAATAAATGTTTGTCAAACTGACATTTGAATTCATGAATCAAACCCAACTTCTTTATCTTTAGAAGAGGATATTGAGGGAGTTGACTTGCCTAAGGTTTCAGCTGGGTAATAGAGTGGACTTAGAGCCAGGATTCTGGACTCTCCATTACATCCCTCATTCTGCGTTTTGAGTATTATCCATCTCCAGAAGAGGGAGAGAAAGGCTCATGAGTTCTTCACTGGTTAAAATATAATGAAATACAGTAAACCTTACATTTTAACTCTCATTGTGCTCATTTTATTTAATAAAATATTATCGTAGTTTTCCTTCCAGAATATCCTTGAATAAATTTCAAATAATGGAGCTCTGAAGCAGGTTTTATTTATTTTACTGACTAAAAGCAAGCCTCAGGAAATGGAAATACTTTTATTAAATTTTAGAAGGTAAAGTTAGCTGCTCTCTACAAGCAATAGTTCCTGAGTTTCTAAGTGATTTTTTTGTTAAGACATCTTGGGAAACTATGACATTTTCAAGGCAAGCATTTGGAGTAAATCCATATCTAGTCTTTTACAGGTAGACTCCAGTCCATGGCTTTGGAAGTTCCCAGATGGTAGACAGAAAATAAAGCCATATATTGCTCTTTCCTTTCTGTCTTCAGTTAGATTGAAGTGTCTTAGCTAAAGGGCAAAGTCTGCCACATTCCACTTTTTCTGGCCCTGAGGTCATAGTTGGAATGAGAAGAAAAATGGCGGAGACCCTCTCCATGGGTGGGGTTTACTCCTGTGACTAGTCTGTCAATGCACACCAACTTTACCCAAATGATTAAGGGTTTTGTAAGATGGCACCAAGTGTTCATGGATAGCAAAATGACTAAAGAACCCAGAAAGGCTTCCACTTCGTAAGTATGGGTTTTTCTCTCAAACCCCAAGGCTGTTAGAAATTATCATCTGGGAACATGAGGCCTCCTAAGTGAAAGGTAGTAGCAGAGCCCTGATTTGCTTAGTGCCACTCTCATGTATTAAAATGTACTTGAGGCCTGAAAGACCCCAATTATTCCAAAACTTAAAGTTAGGGAGTGGCTTAATCCAGGAGAGGCTTGGGCTCTGTGTGTCTCAGACAATGCTGATTCATCCTAGTTATGTGGTTCGATATCATGTCTGGAAAATAGTAGCTGTAAAATTTATTTTGTTTTGCAGGCAGTTTCCTTGTCCTCCAAACTCACCAAAGGCTGTTTGCACTGTTCTTGAAATTGAGTGTGCTCATGGTGCTGTTTTTGTGGCTGGTAAAATATTTAGTCTAGAATATACTTACACTGTCGACTTACTCTCCTTTCTGAAAAACTCAAATGACTCCTTTGTTTCCTTCTTATATTTATCATTAGGTTCTGGTTAGTTACCTCTTTTGAGAATTAGGAATGATAGCCAAGCTTATTTTAGGTTCTATAAGCATTTTTAAGGTCCACTTAGTTGTGTTATTTAAAATGCCATGCCAAAGGGAAATGACACTTCTCATATTTTAATAGTTTCCATCAGAGATGGCCAGTACCCATAGAAATATGGGTAGATACAGAAACCCGAAACTGATCAGGAGAAACTTAGCCACAGAGAGCATGAAAGTGAACTTGAAAAAAAAGTAATTTTATTATCTGCAAAATGACTGAAGACTGAGCTTCTGCCTTAAAAAAAAAAAAATTGTTGCATTGACCTTCCCAAGAGGTAATCTAGCAGATAGTTTTTGTTTTGAAAGCTGCATCGATTTCACAGTAATAGCTGAAATGAAATTGCTCTCTAGTCTCAACTATAACATCATGCCCCATGGTAATGAAAGCCACCTGCCATTAGTGCAGCTTTATTTATAAAGCAATGAATCCTATTCTATTAGGGTCATGTTGTGTTTTTTTTTTTAATTATAAAAACTTCAAAATTTCCTATATTTGAACTCTTTGGAATATATTATCACCAAT
Organism: Martes martes; assembly: GCF_963455335.1. Classification (NCBI taxonomy): domain Eukaryota; kingdom Metazoa; phylum Chordata; class Mammalia; order Carnivora; family Mustelidae; genus Martes; species Martes martes. Next base: position 78,984,984 of record NC_137896.1, on the reverse strand, counting down.
GAGTATTGCATTAAAAGTATTATTAATCAGGTGTAAAAGCAGTAATTGTTGTTTGTTTTTTTTTTCTGATGATCCTTGGGGTGTTCCATAATATAACTTGTTCAGTCAGACAATCAGATTAATAAATATACTGAGCATTCTTTTAGAGCTTATTTGATGATTCATATCATGTCCTTAGCCATCTCTTCTACTGTTACCTTAAATCTTTTAATTTAATTATTTATATGTCTGTGTGCTAGCTCCCCAAATTAGATTATAAGATTATTATAAGTTGAAGGCTAAACATTGTTTTATGTCGTGGCACCTAGGATATTGGCACTCAATAAATAGTTGTTTTATCCTATTGTGTTAATTATAGCATTCCATCCAGGCTACCTTATGTATCTTTGGCAGGGAGATATAATAAATATTCTAGGAATCTACCACAGACTCCTTGGATAATCGATGGAGAAAGGAAGCTGGAATCTTCAGTGGAAGAATTAATCTCAGATCATCTTTTGGCAGTATTCAAAGCAGAGAGTAAGTGTTATTTATATTTTAAATACATTGTCATTCATGAATAGATTTCTTGGAGGTGGCAGGAAGGATTTCTGAATTTTGTAAATCCCCAGCGAATCTGGCCTCCTTACCTGGCAGCTTCCCATGAACAGGGGTCACCATGGCCTGAGCACCTCTGACTTGGGCTGGATTTGAGCCAAGTATTTCTTTCCTTTCTCAAGATGACTGTTCTTTCCTGGGCAAATCCAAAACCCCTCAAGCTATTTTAAGTGAATGTATTTAACCTCTGACCTTGGGACACCTCAGACTTGGCCTCTTTTGGGGGAATATGAAGAAATTAAAACCCAACTTCCACATCCAGTGCTTGTTCAAGAACAATCACTGGCAAATGCCTGGCTCCCAGCCTAACTGCTAACATGTCCTGGGATGAAGTTCAAGACTAGAGAAAAGAGATCAACAGCTTCATTTCACAAAGACCTAATGATAGTATGTTGTGTTTCATTTTCCAGGTATTAATGAGCCCAGGTTTGTGGAATGAGTCAGATCCTATCAGGTTTATGTTTTCTTTGTCTCAGTAGGTCCATTGGGTCATAGGCAGCATGGATCCTTGTGATGTCACCTGGGATTAGACTAGAGGAAAGGGGCCAAGATTTCAATTGCAGAAAGTCATGTTGTACATCAGGAAAAACTGTAGGCAGTAAATAATGATTTACTTTGAAGTGGGTCTCCTGGCATAATTAGAACACCTTTGTTGAGGAACCAGCTTGATACCCACCATTCACTCTGAAAACCTTAAGGCAGGCCTGCCTGAGGAATGGCAGGCAGATGACTGAGAAGAGATATGGCTGTCCCTTCCAGCTCTCTGCCTTGTCAAGAGGAAAGAGGACTTTAAAACTACATCCTTCTTATAATTTGTTGCCTATTGGGTTGGTGGATCCTTTTTTTAAGGGTCTTTAAGAATTGTTTACTGAGGGGTGCCTAGATGGCTCAGATCGTTAAGCATCTGCCTTTGACTCAGGTCATGATCTCAGGGTCCTGGGATTAAGCCCTGCATTGGGCTCCTTGCTGGGCAGGGAGCCTGCTTCTCCCCTGCCTCCACCTGAAGCTCCCCCTGGTTGTGCTCTCTCTTTCTTTCTCTCTCTGTCAAATAAATAACATCGTGAAAAAAAACATTGTTTACTGAAAAAAGAAATTAACCTAACAACCTAACATTTTCCAAAATCTCAGCAATCAAGACTCTGCGATATTGGCATGAGCTTTTACCTATTTAATATTTACATACTGGTTATCCCATGAGAATTATCCAAGTTATGAAGAAGTAAAAATCAAGCTTTAGCATAAAAAGTCTCTTTCAAATTCTATGGGGCCACCTTACTCTCTTTCTATGAGATGATTCAAGAAACTTTCAGTTTTGATTATTTGGGTCCCAAGGAAGCCCCCATCACCAATAGGGCTGTTGGGAGGCTCTGAAAGAGCTGTCTGTTTCCCCCTTGCTATCTTTCATGCAGTTAGCTTGGTTTCATTTTCCATTTGAGGGGGAAAAAATTATACACAAACTGAAAATGAAGCAAACTATGTGTTTAGCATCCGTAATTTTATCCTGAGGAATGTATTGAGAGCTGCCTGAGAAAAAAACAGACCTCTGGACCCCTGTGCTACTGGCTCCTTGTTAGGGGATAAGCCTGTTGTTTGAAGTGCCTGATTGGTAGCATCAGTTTGCTAAACCTGTGCATCTCGAGATATATTACTTGTTCTTTCTGTGGTTCATGTCTGATGGCTCTGGGAAGATAGTTCTGACTGTTGTACCTCTATGGTTTACAACTCTCTGAAAATAAGCAATATTGTATGAAGTAGTCTAGCTGCTTACATAAAGGGTTCTTCCCCATGGGGTGCTCAGCAGTTTGAGCATCCGACTCGCTTGGTTTCATAGGGCTCTGTGTTCTGTGCTCAGTGCAGAGTTGGCTTCAGATTCTCCCTCCCCTTCCCTCTCACCCATGTGTGCTCTCTCTCTCTCTCTCAAATAAATAAAATCTTCAAAAAATTAAAAAAAAAATAAAAAACCAAAGATTCCTTCTCCGAAATGGGAGATACAAACTTGTTTCTCTCACTTTCAATGGGCACATCATATTATCCACTTGTTAATCCCCTAGTTAATGAGTAATAAACTTTGACACACTCTCAAAGTCAATGTGTCTAAGAAATTTTCCCCTAACCCATTTATTATTTCACTTATTGAATAAATATCTGTCATGTTATTTCCCTGCTGAAAACTTGCCAATGACTACGTACAGGATTAAAGTCCAAACTACTGAATTTGATCTTCTGAGGCCTTTATCCTCTTGCATCTGCCCATTTGTCAGTCCCATCATTGGTCTGCCGTGGGTATGAGGGCCGCTGCTGACTAGCTAAACTGCTGATAGTTCTGATCATTCTTGCACTTGATTTGTTTTGGTTTTTGAAATATCTGTTCCTTTGAGCAAAAGGCTCAAAGAACTCACAGGATTAGGGGGATAAGACAAGGCATAATGTGAATTTAGAAAACTCAAGCGGGATACCTGGCTGGCTCAGTTGGTGGAGTATACGACTCTTAGTCTCAGGGTTCTGAGTTCAAGCCCCATGTATAGACGTTACTTAAAAATAAAATCCTTTAAAAAAAAAAAGAAAGAATGAAAACTCAACCAAATTTTAAACATGTATTTCCTAATACTTAAGGTGGTACTCCTTTTCCTTTTGTTGTCAGCTAATTTCATAATTACACAGAAATAAAGGGTTAAAGGTTACCCCCCAAAATATTTCTCAATGAAGTGTCCAAATTTGAAATATTTTTCTAAAAGATATAATAAGTGTCCCTTCTTCCTTTGTCTAGATTTAGTGTTTCTCTGGACTTCTCAAGAGCCTTGTTTTCTGCAGCTCTTTCTTATTAATGGGCTAGAACTTGTGGAAGTTTTATGGGCCAATTTATGAACTGGAAATCTCTGGTCTGATTTAGCTGTCACTGGTAGACTTATCTCTTTGTGTCCTGTTCATTCCCTTCACCCCTGCCTGTCACAGGTTATGGCTCAGTCACTATGGATCCCCTGGTTTGCTAACATTATGGCTGCTTTAGAGATGGAGGTGGGAAGGTGTAAGACAGATCACAGACCGAGGGAGTCAGTATCTTCCCAGATGCCCCTCTGAACTCTCCGTTTAGCTCCCTACCCCTGCTTAGTGCTGCTCCTGAGTCTGTTGACTCTGACTAGCAGCCGCTGATGTTACTATGGGTTTTATTAACAGTTTAAAAATGGAGTGTAAACATGGAATGGAGGGTTCTTGGGGTCTTAATATTTCACAGAATCCTACTCATTGCCTTTCTTAGATTCTCTGCCTCAAGAAGAGCCTGATCCTGTAGTTTCATGGCTGCTTACCTGGCCAGTTCTCAGGTGTTAACACAGAAGCTTACATTCTAGGCCTACCTTGGATGTCTAGTGCTTACCTAACCAGCTCTGTGTTGCTTCTCTTGGTAAGACCTATAGCTTTGGGCCCTGTGGGAAGAGAGGCGCCTACTTGACCCTGGTAGTACATGACAAACAACAGCTCAGAGCCTATTTTCCCAACGTGCTGACCTTGGCTTGCAAAAGGGATTTCTTAGAGGTGAAAGAAGAATGAAATTCTCCTTTCTTCACAGCTACACATCCTAGGAAAGAGGGCTAATCTTCAGTATGATTTCCATAGGACTTTTTAAGCTTATTCACTCTCCTCTTTCTAAAATCTACATGGGACCTTTACCTGCAGACTCTTTCCTTGGAAAAAGGTGGCTGTCAGAATAGTGTTCACCCTCCTTCCGCCTTTCCCATTTGTTCTTCCCAGCTATCTTGTTCTTCTTGTCTTGTGCTCTTCAAGGTGGCTGGACCACTGAGGAATAAATACAAACCTCATAGCTCATGCTGCAACTGTAGTCTTAGAACAGGAATGTTCCTGTATGCTTCCTGTCCTAGCCCTACTCGCTATATTACAGTTCTTATCCCTCCACAAACAGTAAGCCCTGTGTCCATCTTGTTTTTCTCCCCAGGATCTAACAGTGACTTGCACATGCCCACTGTAGATATTTGCTCCTGAGTAAGTAAATCAGGGTGTGAGTCTGAATTCTAGTCTCCAAAGTATGTGTTCAGAGATCTTACACTTTGCCAAACTCTAAGGACTGACCAGAGTTCTCCAAACATTCCAGCCTTTTCTAATCCCTTCTTTCAGAATACTGGTCTTGCTTTCCCTGGGACGAGTTTGAACTGTCTTTGTGGTGGTTAAGAGACTCTGGAGTCAGATTGTCTGGTTCAAATCCTGGCCTTACCAGCTACCAGTGATGTGATCTTAGGCAAGTTACCTATCTCATCTGTCTCATTTTCCTTGTAAGCAAAATGAGGATAATGAGCATACCTACCTCATAGTGTTAACATATATGAAACATTTATGATAATGCCCGCCTCTGGTAATGTTTCCTATGGTGATGATGGTGAAATTGTCAGTTTTGTGTCTAGGAAAGTTGTCATATAACCCCTGCCTTTTTTTTTTTAAACGCCATTTCCCATTCTAATATTTGCAGCTTTTTAGGCTAGTGTGATCCATCTATCTTAGAATGAGCACTAGTTTTGTTATGATAGCCTAGGTTTGTTTAACATAAAAGTTTGCTTTTAAACCCTTCTTTTCCTCTCTTCTTCTTTTCATAGAGTTTAATTCTCAAATAAATGTTTTTGCTTTGTTTTGCTTTAAGGAAAAAAGAAAAGAGGTTAAATTTCTAAAGGATTTAAAGGATAGATTTTTCACCATAAGCTTGTGGCCAGGCTTATAGTGGGTCCTTCCTCCAAATAGTGCTCTCTCCCTTTGGCTTTCCCACAGGATGGTGGCATAGGATGACAGTTAAAGTCTGGCTTGGACATGAGGAGCAGCTCTGCCATTCAATCATGGGATCTTGGGAAAAGTACATGTTGTTTTAGAAGTTTGGTGTTCTTTTATTTAATACCTACACCATAAGGTTATAATAAAGATTAAAGGAAATAATGTATGCAGAATTTTAGCTCAGTGCCCAGCATAAAACAAGTACTCCATCAATGGTGTTTCTTACTATCATTGCTACTTTTATTGGAGATTGGGATTAGAGGTAGGATGACTATCCCTTGGAATTTTCCTATAGATTGTTCAAGACAAATGAAGTCTCTAAGAATGAAAGTCTTAGGGTTACTGTGTTACTGATTGCTTTTCTTTATCTACTTTGCAAAGGTTTTAATTTTTCCTCCTCTGGAAGAGAAGATGTAGATGTGAGAACACTAGGAAATGGTAAGATTACAACAGCATCACTTGACTAGAACTAACTTTCAGACTATCACCCTTCTCAGACAGCAGGTTTGCTGTAGTCGCTTAGTTAAAACCAAAGTGGGCAGAGCCCAGAGCTTCTCCCATCGAGGAAGCTTTGTGGATTGTGGAGCTACCTTTATAAATTATACGATTATGTCTTAACAGGATTCATTTCTTAAGAGGTCATCCTTATTACATGCCTGTAGGTTGTAAGGGACTTTCATGTGCATTAACAAGGCGGTGCCTGAGTTTTTCCAAAAGTTCGCTTATTAATTGTTCCATTTGATAACAGTTCAGCAGCACCAGTATAGCTTTCAAAGTGCACATCTTCATTTAAAAAGCGATTCTGCTCTCTTAGCCTCCATTTCTCTCATTTTATATTGTTGCATTACAAAAAAGATGATGAGAGTTAATCCTAAACTTGAGATTAATAGTCCCTTCCCCTTATGGAATCATAGCTTTTCCATTTCACTAGTGGATTAGGTTTAGGAGGATGGATTTCAGTTTGGTATACCTGGGCATTGCCGTGTGTGATAATGTTACCTTAGTGTAACCAAGTCAATTAGCAGCTCTTTGGATTTTATTTTGTAATTAACAAGGCTTGTTCATGGGCCTTTGGGAAAGCAGTCATTTTCACATACTGACTGTACTGGGGTTTAGCAGCCCCCAAAAAGCCCCTTGATTCTTTCACACATCCTTCCCTTCCCCAGATGTAGTCACGTCACTAAACTTTCAGTCCTCTAGAGCTCAACTCGTTTTTTCACACCTCCTAACCCTCTTGCATTAGCCCAAATGTTAACTCCATCAACACGTTTCTGTTTCATGACGGGGTGTGTGCTGCCAGGAAGGCCCTTTGCAATTGAGCTGGTGAATCCTCATAGAGTACATTTCACTTCACAAGAAATTAAGGAACTTCAGCAGGTAAACCACTTCATGACATGGAAATTGTCATGTTTCTGCAACTCTATAACTGGACTGGAGTTGCTAATTGTTTCTCTTTTTCTGCTACTACAGAAAATTAATAATTCATCTAACAAAATCCAAGTCCGTGACTTGCAGCTTGTCACAAGGTAAGAGTGGACTCACAGGAGATGATCTCAGAAGGGAAGTTCTGGTTGTAGAAGATTTATCTGTTAACAGAATTATGTCCAGAATATATAAGGAACTCTTACAACTCAATAATAAGAAAACAATGCAATTAAAAATGAGGGAGATGGTTAAGTGGGCATTTCTCCAAAGAGGATGTACAATTAATGAATGAATACATGAAAAAAATGCTCAGTATCATTTGCCATTGGGAAAAGACGTATCAAAACCTCAGTGATAGCTCACTGTACTCTCACTAGGATGGCTATAATAAAAAAGACAGAAAAAAAAATGTTGGCAAAGATGTGGAGAAATCGAAACCCTTGTATATTGCTGTGGGAGTGTACGTGTGGCCACTTTGAAAGACAGTTTGACAGTTTCTCAAAAGGTTAAACGTCGAGTTACCATTATGACCCAGCAATTCCACTTCTAGATATATACCCAAGAGGAATGAAAATGTACATCCACGCAGACTTCCACATGAATGTTCACAATAGCATTATCCATAATAGCAAAAAAGTAGAAGCAGGGGCGCCTGGGTGGCTCTGGGGGTTAAAGCCTCTGCCTTCGGCTCAGGTCATGATCCCAGGGTCCTGGGATCGAGCCCCACATCGGGCTCTCTGCTCAGCAGGGAGCATGCTTCCCCCTCTCTCTCTGCCTGCCTCTCTGCCTACTTGTGAGCTCTGTCAAATAAATAAATAAAATCTTTAAAAAAAAAAAAGAAGTAACCCAAATGTCCATGGACAATATATGGTATCTCCATACAGTGGAATGTTATTCAGTAATAAAAAGGAAAAAGTCCTGATACATTCTCCAACATGGATGAACCTTGAAAACGTTATGAAGTGAAAGAAGCCAGATACCACATACCACATATTCTATGATTCTATTTTATATGAGATATTCAGAGTAGGGAAATCTATAGAGACATAAAGTCAATTAGTGGTTGTCAAAGGCTGGGGGAAGTAGGGCATGGGAAATAACTGCAAATAGTTATGGAGTTTCTTTTTTAGGTTGATGAAGTATTCTAAAATTAAATTGTGGTGATGGCTACACAACTCTGTAAACATGTTAGAAATCACTGAATCGTATAGTTAAAATGGGAATTGTATGTAAGTCTTATCTCAGTAAAGCTATTTTTAGAGAAAGGGAAGTTTGGGGCAAGGCTTGTATGTATTCTGTGTGTTTAGACAAACTTCCCCCCCCCCCTTTTTTTTTTTGTTTAGAGAGGCAATAGGACATATGAAAGAAGGTGAAGAAGAAAAGACCAAGTCCTATAGTGCCTTAATATGGACAAATAACGCCATACAGAAGAAAGACATTGAATTCCTAAATGACATAAAGGTAGTTAAGTGCTCTCTTTCTTATTTTTTGATTGCTTATAAAAAAGTCCTTTCACTTTTAGTTTATTACTAGCAAGTCATAGGCTTTGGGGAATGTGAGACCTCGCTTGCCATTTACTGGTTGAATGATGGGGCAATTCATTGGGCCGGTTTGAGAGACAACATGCCAGTGATGAAGAGCCTGTCTCTGGGCACAGATTGGTAGGGTGCAAATCCTGGATCTGCCTTTCATAGTTGTGTGACTTTGGACAAGTTGCTTATCCTCTTTATGCCTCAGTTTTTTCACCTATATTATTAGTTAGAAGAATGAAATTAGTTTAGTCATATGAAGCACTTAGAACAGTATCTGGTACATAGAAAACCTCAGCAATCCTATTATTATATTTGGCCATCTGTAAAAAGGAAATACATAATAGAATTGATCTAATAGAATTGATGCTAAGATTAAGTGCATAAATAAAACATGTTATACATTTTTAAGAAGGATAGTATATGTGCAGCACCAATATTTTGGCACCTGCTAGGTTTCCCCTCCTATGAGCATATCACTGTAGAGGGTCTGCCTATTTATTTGCATATTTCTTCCCACCTGTCCCCACCTCTTCCTGTAAAGATAATCTACTCTCAAATGCAAGGAATGAGCCTAAATGAGCACAGAGATGTGTACAGTTATCACAACATTGTTTAAATGGGCAATATTTTACAATAATCTAGGTGATCTACTAAAGGAGAATGGCTTAATCTTACGGTTTATCTGTGTGATGAGCTATTATTGCTAGCCAGTTGTTAGAAATTATGTAGTAGCTAACTATTTATTGACAAAGGAAAATGTTCCTGGTAGATGCTAAGGGAGAAGAAAACAAGCTATAAAGAGTACATAGAGGGTGATACATTGTGATGTGTACACATATATATGACCACGTAGAAAACAAATTGTATGGCAAAAGATAACATAAATGGGATTTATACTTATGAAAAATACAAATGCCCAATACAGAAATGTAAACAAAGGATATGAATAAGCAGCTGAAAATGAGCAACTCCAAATGCCAAGAATCATCTGAAAAGATGTTCCACTTCTGGATTGAAGTAACAGTAAGACCTCACTTAGTCCTCTGAAACTAACAACACCTTATGGGTGGCATGGAGGAGAAAGCTAGTCGTATACTTAGTCAGTAGAAATGTAAAGTGTTTAGCCTTTTTGGAAAACAGTGTAGCGATGACTATAAAAACTAAAAATATACGGGTATTCTACCCAACACTTTTACTACTGGCAATCTGTCCTGAAGAAATAAAACTCTAGTGCTTAAGGATATGTGTGCAAAGATGTTTACTTTATTCAAAGTGGCAAAATCAGCAACACAACTAGAAACAAAGTGAATTTCCTTCAAAAAGGAAAGGGAAGAACAAGCTGGAATATTATAAAGCTATTTAAAAAAAAACACAACAGCATGTGATCCCACGTAGTTTATGTTTTTGTATGTCTATATACCTAAAATTGTTGTAAAAAAGGATAGAGGTAGGTCTACGTCTATGACTTAGAGAAACACCCAAGACATTATGAGAAAGAAAGTGAAGTGCAGAATCATGGTTATAGTATAAGTGTTTTGGTGAAGGCATACAAGTCATTTACCTGCTTAAACAAGTTCATCTCTAACCTGGAGGGTGGACTAGATCACCCCCAGAGGGCCTCCAGGTCCCAGGTTCTGTGATGCTATATCAAAAGCTGTTGGCTTTTCGTCCATTATCTGGGGTCTTTAGGATGATAGTTTAACTCTAGACAGATCTCTTTAAGGTTGCAAAACAAATTTCTTAATCTCTATTCCGTCACGTGTACAAGTCAGTCAGAATGCTGAGGGGAAAATTAACTCATTTTAAAAATAGATTCAGGGGCACCTGTGTGGCTCAGTCAGTATAGCATGTGACTCTTGAACTTGGGGTTATGAGTTCAAGCCCCACACTGGGTGTGGAGACTACTTTTAAAAAAAAAAATTGATTCATTATTTGGAGGTAGCCCAATTCAGAGCTAATTCAGAAATAATGCCGTATAATGCTGAAAGATGATTTTTGGAGGTTCAGAGTAAACAGTGAAAGGGTCTCTTTTAATGGTTCACAGCCCAAATAGACTGATGGGACTAGCTGACTTCTGATTTTTTGTGTTGGGGTTAAGGCTATTTTCAAATATTACTATTGTCATCAAAAATACAAAAAACTGAGTTACTGTTCCATGTTGAGAAAGAGTCTCTTCAGACTTAACTATTTGTCTCTTCTTTTTTAAGGGCAACCTACTTGTAAGGAAAAAACAAAACAAAACAACTTTTGTGTATATGTGTTTCTGAAAATTCAGCAGAAAGTGGCCAGCAGAGTGCAACGTTAGAGTAAATGGTTCCCTTGCATCTACTGAAAATAGACACAAAACACACACAGGAGTGTGTGGTGATCAAGTGTTATGTTGGAAGCCCAGCTCAGTTAGTACTTCCATTGACTAGTTCATGGTTCGCAGGCCTGGGAGTGAGTAGCAAGAAAGGAAACAGGCAGAAGAGCACTCCTTAGTCATTCATTTAAAACCGGCTGTTTCTGTACAGAGGCCATATCTGTACAGATTCCTTAACAGTTCAGCCTTGTCCTTTTTTTGTCTTTTTGGCTGGAGAAATGTCAAACCTTATGGAGACAGCCTGTATCAGCAGAACAAAGTGCTTCTAAATTTGAAGCCTTAGAGAGTCATAAAACCCATGAGTTAGGAGGGGCCGTTGACTCACTGCTGTGATCAAAACAGTCACACCATTTCAAGTATAGTCTTTGTCAGAACTTGCTCTTTCTTTCTTGGTGGAGAACTGGATAGAGGGAAGACCAGACAGAAATCCTTCTCTGCTTAGCATGGTTTCAGGCACTCCCAAATCATGTAAATTAGGAAGGAGTTGTTCCAACAAGAAATGGCAGAAGATTCAAAGTTCTTATGAACCTACATTTCTTGTTATGCCCAATATCTATTTTTAAAATTTGGAATTAGTTGACCTTCTACAATATTAATCTCTGTTTCTTAATTATATATCTTGTGACAAAAGGAAATCTCTAATTATAAGAAAAATAAGCCCGCGCCCCTAAAAAAAATCTGAATTGTAAAAAAGACATGCAGTATGATTATTCTAAAGTAACTTGAACTGGCTTACAAATACTGAGAGGTCCTGGTTTATTGTACATGCTTCTTTGTAATTATTATATTGAAACATTACCCTAAACAGCGATGCAACTATTAATTTTCTAGATATTTCTTTTCATATAACAACGGCAACAACAAAATAACCTTGTAAGTAGGTCATGGTTATCCTTAAAACATGCACACTGCCCATACACACCAGTGATGCTGAGGTCTCACCTTCTACAAACAGCCATTTCTCACCTCAGCTGTTAGGTCATCTGTTGGGTTGAGGGGAGAGGAAGGGAAGAATAGGTCTTCTAGAAGAACTCTGTTAAAAGTGAAGGACCGGCTAGAACTCCAGGGTCCTACTCAATTTAATTAATTAATTAAATATTAGAGCAAAAGAGAAGCTGGGGATCATTTACCTCAAAGCTTTTTTAAAAATGGCATACTGGGGGGACGCCTGGGTGGCTCAGTTGGTTAAGCAGCTGCCTTCGGCTCAGCTCATGATCCCAGCGTCCTGGGATCGAGTCCCACATCGGGCTCCTTGCTTGGCAGGGAGCCTGCTTCTCCCTCTGCCTCTGCTTGTGCTCGCACACTCTCTCTCCCTCTCTCTCTCTCTGACAAATAAATAAATAAAATCTTTAAAAAAAAAAAAATGGCATACTGGGGCCCAGTAAGTGAGCAACTATGGACGACGTTATGAGAAGTTCCACAGAGCCTGAACCTTAGGGAATACTACTTAGTATTCCCTATTACTATTATACTACTATACTACTACTACTACTACTATTACTATTATACTACTATTACAATACTATTAGTACCTACCCTGACAGTGATAGATGAGGTCCTCCAAAGAAAACATCTGTGGTGGGCCATGGATGACAGAGGTGTTAAGACAGGCTTCCCTGGGCAGCAAAGCTGACTCCATGATTGTGTAACACATCCTCCTCTAGGACTTAAAGGTCGACCAGAAAACACCTCTGCGGGTCCTTCACCGGAGGCCCCTGGCTGTGAGAACTCGCATCATTCACTCCATGGAGTCACGCTATGTGGATGAACATCATTTCCGCCTCTATCTGAAGACTCAAGCTGGAACGTATCCTTTTGCCTTCCACATAGCAATACTCTAACCAGAACCCTGTTGGAAGAGTTCAGGCTGCCCTAGAAAATAGGTGCAACTTGATCTAGGAACGATTAGGGTAAGGATTAGGTTGGGGAAGAATCCTTTTTTGGGGGGTGGGGAAGGAGGGTTCCCAACTAATTTGTATCTTTCAAAATGACATTTTAAACCACGAGGCAGCAGCCAATAGAGCGTGAACTTTAAAAGTGTGTCACATAATACTGACTGCGTAGTGAATACTCAGGAAACAGTTTTGATTGATTCATTTATTGATTTGCCTCTATGCATTTTGCAACTCACATTTTCATAACCACATTTGGATCCTTTCAGCATTTTGAGCATTTGCCCCAAATCACTAAACACTGATAGTAGATGGGAGTGGCCCTACTTTACATACTGATCTTCACTTCATTTTGGCCACTGGCTCTAAACAAGAGAATAGTCCAGAAATGATCACTTGTTCATATGGTTCATATGGTTTGTGTTCACCTGTTTTGTGTGGTTTTGTATCCAATCTGAGTTTTTAGTTAAAATACATCAGGGAGTTGCCATCCATATTCATCCACATTTCATCAAAGGAATCACATCAAAGAAAACCTTTTTACCTAATTCCAGCTTTTATTTTAGAGTGCTAGGTGAAATGCAGGGGTCTTTTGAAGAAATGTCTTGATTTCAATCTTATTAAACATTTTTAGGACCAGGCATGTATATGTTACTTATGGGCTTAGCCAAGAAAAACCGTCTGCTAAAGCTTTAGATACCATGTGGTTATACACAAAAGTATGCGAATTTTTCCACATATATTGCTCAGTATGCTGAACTAGTTCATTTGACTTACACCTCATCCTTCTGGATATGAATAAGAACCCTTTTAACTGGTTGTTCTGGGGCTTTTTGGTCATCTCCTCTCGTCATTGCTATTTGGAAGTAGCATTCTTGAAAGAGAAAAGGGATGACAAATGTTGAGTAAGTATGAGTTCAGTAAAGAAGGCAGTTACTAGATAATTACATGTCTTAAGCTTGAGTGAAAACATTTGGTGAAAGTAGAGTGAATACACTTTCAGAAAGTGAGGAGGACATAATATCAGCATATTCATGGTATAAGTTTTTTATTTGTCATCTGAGAATAAACTTATTTTTCCTATTTGAATTATATTAAATTTTTATACTAAGTGCCAGTTTATAGAACACAACATAATACTGAACGGGTTTTTACTGAATGCTAGCAAAATTGTATCTCTCAGATAACAATTTTCAAGGCTGTAGTAGAGTCCTGTATAAGGAATGTTAATGTAATGTTAATAAGTAATTCCAGGATTGGCCATTGATATAAAAATTTGAAGACTAACAAGGGAAACATGAAATCGCCCCTTTCAAAAAAGACTTAATTCTCTTGCTAACCATGTAAGAGTGCAAACAGCTAAAACTTAGGCCCCTTGATAATCCTTCTGAAAGGTCTTTATCAACAACTAAATTGATATTCTCATTGTCCCTCCCATCCTACTGCTATTGTGTCACTGGGTCACATTACCAGGAAAACCATCATTGGAGTCACTGTGCGTGACCCTGTGGAAACCGCTCTTCTGGCAGATGCCAGCTGGCGTTATTGAAAAATGGGACCCAAAAGATGACAAAATGTAATCTGTGGCAAAGAAAAAACAGCAAAGTTTGTTTTGTTTTGTTTAGCATTGAAGTACAGTTCATTTTAAAAATCCATATCCAGGGTGGCCTGGTTGGTTCAGGTAGTGGAGCATGGGACTCTTTTTTTTTTTTTATTTTTAAAAAAAGATTTATTTATTTATTTATTTATTTGACAGATAGAGATCACAAGTAGGCAGAGAGGCAGGCAGAGAGAGAGGCATGGAAGCAGGCTCCCCACTGAGCAGAGAGCCCGATGCAGGGCTCGATCCCAGGACCCTGGGATCATGACCTGAGCCAAAGGCAGAGGCTTTAACCCACTGAGCTACTCAGGCGCCCCAGGACTCTTGATCTCAGGGTTATGGATTTAAGCCCCACGTTGGGTGTAGAGATTACTTAAAAAAAAAAAAAAATCATTTCTTATTTCAATGTTTTATTTAAATTCTAGTTAGTTAAAAAAACAAAACAAAAAAACTAAAAAAAAAAAAAAATCCATATCCAAACCTTGGCACTTGGAGATGAGCTAAAGGAAAAAGAAAGGCATGACTTTGGTAAGTTTGATGTAAACACAGGTGCCAAGTCCTGCTGTTAGCTGCCAGGCTGGTAGGAACCAGTCTGCCAAAGCTTATTTTCTAAGACATACATCATGGGTCACAGCTCAGAAATAACCTCTCCCTTGTAACATTTCTGCTTTCGTCTGTCATTTCCCTTTCACCTATCAAATCTCACCAGTTAGCTAGCATAGCTATCTCCATTGTTTCCTTAAACAAAGCCCAGCTACATTAAAGAGTTTGTACATGGAGACTTTGGGAGAACCAAGCCGAACATTGGCTCTCTAATGAATGTGACTGCAGACATTATTGAGCTGGATGTTGAGGTAAAGCATTTTATTGTGGAAGTAGCTGTTTGTACATTGAATTCAGCCAAGGTTATGCTTTTGGGGGGGGTGGGCATTAAGCCAAATAGGTATCTATCTCCACTCATATTAATGGCTATTTGAAAATGGTCAAAATCTCACAGTAGCATTGTATTGCAGGGAGGGACCATCTTTGGAATTTTTATCTTCTTAAGAAATACAAGATCTCATTGAAATATATAGCTCCTTGGAAATATATAGCTAATTTACATGGGGCATGAGATCTTAAACCCTTAAGTGGGTCAAGGAAGTGAAACTTAAGAACCCTTCATATGTCCTTCGGACTCTACGGAGTTCATTCCCATAACTGTTTTGTTTTACAAAAAATTTAAGGCAGCCTACTCAGAAACATACATTCAGGACAGGGATAGAAAATGGGATCAGCTGATGTTTACTAGAACAATGAAAAAAAATAAAATTAAATAAAAAAAAGATTTTAAGCAGAGGATATGGGGGGGTTAGGTGATCCTGGTGGTGGATATTAAAGAGGGCATGTATTGCATGGAGCACTGGGTGTGGTGCATAAACAATGAATCTTGGAACACTGAAAATAAAATAAAATAAAATGGGGAAAAAAATAAACACACAACACACAAAATAGTTCTATAAGGGACCCCTATGTGGTATAAATTTTCTGCTCCTAGGGTCTGAATTGAAACAAGGTTAAATTCTTAAGTATTTAAAAGAGTGAATTTAATAGGTCCTTCTGGCAGTTCTCCATAAATATATTTTCTCATTTGACCGTCAATAGGTACTGAGTCATAACTTGTGCTCCTTGATGAATATCTGAAGAATTGGGTCCCTCTCCCATGCCTCCCCCCTGCATAAAGAAAATATTAGGAGGCTAGTGTTTTGCACTTGGGATTATCAGTTATCAAAAGAAGTGGGTTTAGTGGCCTCGTGTGCAAACAGCTATGGTAATCCCATGATCACTGGCGCATCATCAGCTTACCGGCAATTCTCGAGTGCTTTCAGATTAGATTTTACACAGCTCCTGCATTCAGCCATTGATAGCACCTTCAAGGTTGCAGGGAGCATTCTCAGAGGGACTGTTATTTTGAGGAAGACAGCCTTCTGTTAAAGTAAATCTCAACTGCATTCATCTTCTTTGATCTTAATTCTTAGAACAACTTAGCAATGTCAGAGTGACAGGCCAGTGTTCCTCATCCATGTTTGTTCATTGAAAACACCTATAGAGCTTTACAAACGTCCCCTGCTTTCAACACTTACAAGACTGTGGCCTGAAATGTTTAGTTTTCAGGCATGAGAAACAACCCATTAGCTTATATATGGGTCTTCAGTATGTGGCTGTGTTCTGAAACAAAACCAAAATATCTTCTTGGGTTTCTAAAAGATACGCATATACACACACAACAGTTATTTGGGCTTTTCTAATAAAATTTCCTGATTCTGGCAGTGACTTGCAGATTTATTTTAAAAATCACTTGTGGTAAAGCATTTTGAGTTTTAACAAGACATGGGTACAGTGGACTTTTTTAAACTTCTCAAATTCGGCCTTCTACGGTGGTTCAAGTACTTCTAAAAGCCTAGAACATGATTGTTCTACGTGGAGAAAAAAACCAGTCTGTTACTGTAGTTTCATTATGACTTAAATCAAGGCTTTGTTCTAGAAGAGCCAAACCAAGTGAGTAGAGACAGATAAATCTGATTTTAAAAGAAACAAGAATTCTGAAATGATATACAATGATCATTTATCCTTTTCTAGTTCCAGGCGATCTTTCATACTCATTTGTTTCTCATTCGGTTGCTAAGTTACAAATAACAACCATAAGTGTATAGACTATTTGAGTGCTTGTTAAATGCAAGATGAGACAATGGAAATGATCTGAAGAATAAAAGTTGCTGAGACTTCTGAGGGAAAGTTGGTGTTGTCCCTGAAATTGTTACTTTACCTATAAATAACATTTACAAAATTTAGATGTACTCTAGTCTCTTCTTGGCCAAAAGGTACGATTAATATAAACAGCTGAGTAACCATTCAGATACAGACCTTGGGCCCAAGAATCTCAACGTCGACCATGGGTTTTTGAGTGTTGAATTGTGGTATTCAATGACTTTTCTTTAAATTCAGCTTCTGCTGCTGCCTTATATTAAAACTATTAAGTTTATGCATTACCAGCAAATGCTTACCGGAACAGTAATATGTTTTCATGTCTTGTTTCCTTCCTTCTAGTCTGTAGATGTTGACTGGCCCCCTGCTCTGGATGACTAGCTTTCAAATGTGGAAACAGAATAGGGTTTTTGTGGAACGATGCGGACCTCCATTCAGCATACACTGTATAATGGCTATTTACTCACCATTACAGTGTCTTGGAAACCATTTGGATCATGTTGATCTATGTATTTTAAAATCTGTTGTAACATCTCAGGATCTATGTATGTGTATATTTTGTGTTAATGTTCTAAAGATGTCTTAGGATTTTTCTTGTTCCTTCTCCAAACCCTACACGCTAGACTATGAATAATGAAAACATTCTCTTAATTCTTTCTTAGAGCGTACACAAACAGGTTACATTCTCTGATAATCTGAGAGGCTATCATTTGTTTAGCAAAATTTCCCTCCACAAGACATAACCACCTTCGAAATCATGTTCAAACTTTCTTAAATGATCTTGATAAAAGTTATATCTAGATATATACAGCACAGTATCCTATAATATTCTAATATATCAAATGCAAATCTAACATCATTAATATTTTTCCCAGTAGGCTTTAAGCAAGATACTACCAACATAAGTACTTTTTGATATAATCTATCACAACCTTAATGACTTCAAGTAACTATTTTGACAACTTAAAAATATCAGTACTTTTCCTGGGGACGGAAAATGAAACCTTAGGAATTGAGGCATACTCTATTAAGAGACTTCCATAAATCTTTTAAATAAGGAGATACAAGTGCCTTCAGTAACTTCAAACCCAGGGATAAGATTTTGAAAAATTAGGATTGCTAAACAATCTGCTATTATTCCAGAGTGCTTCAGTGTATTATCCAATTTCAAACGTCTTCATCAAGTGGATATTATAATTTCCATTTTATAAATATAAAAACCAAAGAATGAAAGTTAAATGATTTATCTAAAATCGTTAGTTACTTCCATATCAGGGGCTAAACTGAAGTTTCCTGTCTCTAGGGTCCTTTCTTAATAAATCTTGTTATTGAGTACCCATTGTGTGAAGGAGGCACCTGAGAATGTCATTTAAATGCACTAACCAAATAAATAAATAAATAAAATAATTAAAATGAACAAATAAAACAAATGCACTAAGCCTCAGAAATGACTTTTGGAATTTAGATACCAAATCAAGGAGGTTGCCAAAAAACAGCCCAAGTATATTTCATATGATCTTATATGACTACTATTTGTTAATAAGTTAATCATCAGTTGGTACTATGAAGAGGAAAAAAATGAAATAAGCTAAATCTAAAGAAAACGGTTGGGTCATTAAGAGAAACGTTTCAGCAATCTCATTAAAATTTCAGACTTAAGGGTATTTCCTATCACCCTGATTCAACTATCTGAGCTTATTTTAGAACACATGTGACTTGGATAGTATTGGATGATTGTTTCCCATCTCTTTATTAAATATACTTCATAGATACCAAGATGTATTATTCATTTATCAGGAAAATTATTTGACATTTAGAAGTTTCATATGTGAATACTAGCAAATAATTGTTTTGCTATTTTCAATGCCAGAAAACAAGAAAGAGATAATAGAAATAAACTTCTGATAAACAGGTAAGAACTTTTGTGTGAATGTTTCTCCCTTTCTGGGAAAGTTTTGCTACAAAAAAGATTTAAATAACTTGGGAGATAGTGTTTTCCATGTTTCTTTTTGGTTCAGCTTTGAATTTAGTGGAATCTGAAAAAGGGAAAAATTAAGAACCTCTTTAACAGAAGATTTCTATTTCCTAAATTTCTATTCCTGACATTATGCAAAATTTCCAGCAAAAAGTAGACATTAGCTGTATATACTTAACTTATTCCATATGTTCGTATATTCTGAGACACAGATTGTTAAAAATCAATGTAGGTCTTTGTTTTATGCAAGAACTGAGAACATTAAGTAATGAAAGTACTATAGTTTCGCTTTTGCCTATACACAATTATTTTAAAATTAGTTTTGTGATCTTTTCTCATAGCTTTATTTTGTAATTTTTTTCCTTTTCAATTTTTTATTTAAATTCTAGTAACATATAGTGTACTATTGGTTTCAGTAGAATTCAGTGATTCATCACTTACAAAAAACATGCAGTGCTCATCATAACAAGTGCCCTCCTTAATACCCATTCATAGCTTTATTTTTTTTTCAAACTTTCATTTAAATTCTAGTTAAATCTTTAATAAAACATAGAGAAAGAGCCCTTTTTTACTTCTTAGTATTTCTTTGTCCCAAATATAGTCTATGATTTAGTTTAGGAAAAACATCAGCTCAATTCTGAATACCTGGAAAAGCTGAAGAAAGAAAGGAAAAAAAGAAAGAAAGAAAAGAAGAATTTCCCAAGTAAGCAAGTGAGATAACTGGTTACATTAACAAGTTATATGAAATAAACTTAGAAGTTAAATTTTGATTTCTAAAGAGAAAAATCTTATTTATCTTACTTAGGCTAATCTTTTCTTTTGAAGCTTTATTCTTGATTTTTAAGCCCATATAATGAGAATGAACTTTGATGCAAGGTTTTCTGATTTCTAAAACTGGTACCCTTTTGGAGTCTGGGTGGCTCTGTCCGGTAAGTGTCTGACTTTTGATCTCAGCTTAGGTCTTGGTCTCAGGGTAGTGAGTTCAAGCCCCACGTTTTTTTTTTTTAAAAAAAAAAAGGTACTTTTATTATGGAAAAAAATACTGCTTTTATGACACTCATTTAATTGTTTTCATCTTGAAATAATTTCCAACTTATAGGAAAGGTGCAAGAAGTACAAAGAAATATCCCCCCAACCCACTGAGCTGGTGATGCTCTGTCACCGTGAATGTGAATACTTTAGCATACAATTTCTACAAACAAGGACATTCTTCTACTTCATCACAATAGGACTATCAATTCAGGATGTTAACCCGGATATTACAACCATGTAATCCACAGAGCCCACTCAAGTCTCACCAGTTGTGAGTCTCAACAGTAACATTTCACAGGCAAGGGATCATGCTTTGCACATAAGTCCTCCACCAATCTGAAACAGTTCGTCTTTCCTTGGCTTTCATTATTTCAACATTTTTGAAGATTTCAGGTCAGTTATTTTGTAGATTGCTCTTCAGTTTGGGTTTGCCTGATGTTTCCTTTTTATTAGATTGAGGTTGTACCTTCCTAGCAAGAATACCACATAAGAGGTATTATCTTCTTGCTTATCAGGTGTCCTACAATTTTGATTTATGCAGTTACTGATGACTGGATTTTAATCAGTTAATGAAGGTCGTGTCTGCCAAGCTCCTCTACTTTTATAGTTACTCTTTTTTCCCTTTAATTAATAAGTATTTTGTAAGGAAACCATCAAATATTGATCTACTAGTTTTAGCATTTACTGAAGATTTGTCAAAAACTGATCTAATTCCACCATTCCTTCTCCATTTATTGCTTAGCATTCCACTGAAAGGCAGAACTTCCCCTTCTTGTGGATTTGTGGCTTCCTGTTTTATTTGCTAGGTCATAATAACAAATGCAAATGCATACATGCACACATAATATATTTCTTTACATATATTGAAAATTGGGAGTTGTATACCAATACATCCAATTCAACCTTATTCTAGTTTTCTCCCTTTTTTTTTTAAATTTATAATACCTTTCTCTGACAGAAATCTGGCTCCCATTAGCCTTAATATTTTTACTTGATAGATCAGTTCCCCTCATAAGTAACCAGTCTACTCTTGCTGCATCCTTATTCCAGATCCCTGAGAGTCTCCTCCATACTACTGCCCTCAAATGTGCTCCTCAGGTTTCACCCTGTATCCCATACTGGGCCACCACCTTTGGCCCCTGTGGTAGTACTTACCTGTACCTTGCTCAGAATAAGTAAATGACGTTTGTCCTGAATTATAGGGAGAGAGGCAGGAAATAAATCAGGAAGGCAGAAAATGAAAATCTTTTAAAAATGCATTCTAGTACTCTACAAAAATTATCACTTCAAAGGATAGTTACATGTGCAGGTATTTTCAGCTATAGCTTTCCATAGAAATGCCTAATGTTTCTTAGCAACCAAAATACCCTTCCCAAGGAGGATGGTATAAATAACAAAATCTCACCAATATTTTTAAAGTCAGATCACAACAAAATTTTAGGAATTTTAAAGTTTTTCCATTTATTATATTACCACAAAAAAATCACTGTATACAGAGATATTACAAAGGTAATAAAATATTCTGTACAACAAAAAGGATTTTGACACTTTACAAATGATTGCATCTTTTTAACACATTTAACATTAAATAATCTGAGAACTTTAAAAATACTCTGAGGGTTTTGAAGGAGCCTGGTGGTAGGTATTATGGAGGGCATGTATTGCATGAAACACTGGGTGTGGTACATAAACAATGAATTCTGTTACAATGAAAAGAAATTAAATAAAAAAAATACTTTTTTCAGTATCTCTAAATTTATTATACTCACTAAAAAGCATATCAAAATACTGAGCACAGTAAAAAACAGAATAGTGCCATTCTATAGGGTTCTGAATTCATCAGTTAGAATTTTTCACTAAGGGGTTCATCTAGTCTGAACCATAACCCCAATGAAGTCTCCTGAGAGACTTCTATACATAGATCTCCAATACTCCATCTTAACCTATTTCTTACTACATTTTAGGCAAAGCTATACTGTTTTGATTAGATAATAAAGAAGAAAAATAGGTAAGATGTTTACTTTCATCAAAAACATGTATTTTATTTACTCTGCTGATACCCCTGAAAACCCAATTTATTGAAGCACCAACATAGAAGATTCTTCTTGGGGAAAAGGAATGAAGGCCTTTACTAAGAAGGCAGTAGGAATGAAGGAGGGACAAATGCGAGACATTTTTATGAGGCAGAATTTAAAAGACTTGATAACTAAGTAGGACAATGAGGGAGAAAAGGAATAAAACATGATTCTGAGGTTCTAATTAAGTATCTTGGACGGCAGGATAAATGATAATGCCATTAATGAAAGTAGGGAATGCAAAAGGGGGAGGCAGTTTATAAAGGCATTTGGGTAGCGTGAGAGAAAGCTGAAACTGTAGGCACTGATGAGGTCACCCAGGGTAAAAATAGCACCAAATGAGGGCTGGGGTTGAGATTCTGGAAAAAAAGTCAACCTCAGAGAGGAATCCTATCTACCACAGAAACCTTGGAGGAGTATCCAAGAAGGGAGTAGCCAATAGGAAAAAAGGTTATGGATAGGTCAGGCAGAATAAGGACTGATAAAAAGACACTAGATTTGACAAGGAAAAGTGTCTCTGGTCACTTTTCCCAGAATATCATAAGAAAACAGTAAGAGGGGGCACCCGGGTGGCTCAGTCAGTTAAATGTCCAACTCTTGATTTTGGCTCAGGTCATAATCTCAGGGTCACAAGATGAATGCCAGGTCGGGTGCTTGCAACCTGCTTAATATTCTCTCTCTCCCTCTCTCTCTCTGCCCTTCCACCCACCCTTGAGAGTACACGTGCCTGCATGCCATCCCCCACCAAAAAAAGAGAAAAAAAAAAAAAAAGAAGAAAGAAAAGAAAAAACAATAGGAGGTGAAAGATTAGTAAGCCAAAGAATGACTGGGAGCTGAGGAAATAGAAGCTGAAAGTATTTCCCGAGTCCAGATGTGAAGGAAAGAACATGAAGGTAGTAGGAAAGGTTTTTGTTTCCTTTCTTTTAAGGGTAAAGAAAATGTTCACCACAGTTATACAAAGAAAACCACCACTAAATGGTGATGTGAGGATACAGAAACAAGATGGGAGACAGAGCAGGGTCCAGGGTGCAAGTAGAATGTAGAAAGGCAGAGGGGTACTTTTTCCTCAGAAACTAAGTGTGAAAACACAAATACATTTAGAGATAGATGAGAAGCAGGTTGCCAAATTCTTTTTATATTATAAAATAAACTCTATGATCAGTAAGTAGCACCCGAAAAATGAAAAAACAAAATCCACTGGAAATACTTTAAACACAGATGTAGCAGGGCCTTAATTCAGCTTACATGGGGTGGGGGATGGGGGACGGTGGACAAAACACAACCCTGCAAAACAAGTGAATTGCTTATTTAATGCAAAAATCCAGTCAGATATCCTAAAGTCTGTGTTTAAGCTGGCCAGTGCTAATTATTACAAAATTACAGGATTCTGTATTTTTTTTTTTTTAAAAAGCTCACTACCTATCAACCACTATCTGGAGATATCCTGGGTTCATTCATATTTTGAACAGAAAAGAAATGATGCCTTCCAAGGTTTTCTTTCTCCCTGGTAAATTCTTCTAAAGTATGTTACATGCTTATGGTTTTTAAAATTATATAACAAATGTTTCATTTTTAAATCATAATTTCTGAGAAATATTAATGGTACTTAGGTGTCTTTAATCTTTTTCTTCTTCTGCTTCCTAGACTATCCTAACCCCAAGTCTTATCTTACTCTCCTTCCCAGTTCCCAGTATCATTCAACTCAGATTTTTTTAGAGATTCAGACATTCAGACATTCATACATTTCCCATTTTGATTGTTCCAGTAAACTTACTGGTTTGGTTGGACACTGTGTAAAAGAAATGACACACTGTTTCTAGCTCAGAACATGCTCAACATTTATGGTAGGCTCTAGCTGTAAAACAGAGTAAGTCTTCAATAATTCAGTTACTTAGCATCATGACAACTCTATCACAACTAAGATTACTGCCTAAATTCTACCATCATTTTGCAACTGGGATTACTTTGCTTTCAAACAGTTTGGATTACCATTATTAATCCTTGACCTGAAGGTGTATGATTCTGACATAAACCCAATGTCACATTAAATAGAATTATAAAAATCATGAACATCTAATAATTAAAGCTGTTCTTTCAAAAAACAAAGTTCTATTAGTAGTACTTTGAACATCCAATATTTACTGAGTGCTTAATATGAGGCAGACCCTATCCTACAAACTGGGGATTCAACAAACAAAACATAAAAATTTTTACCCTTGTAGAGCACATATTCCAGTAAAGGAAAAAAAATTAAAATAAAAAATAAGTGCTTAGTAAAGGTCAGACCTGGTAAGTGCTACAGAACAATATAAAGGAGAGGAGACATGGAGTACTGATATGTACAGACTCGAGGAAGGCCTTGATCAGTATCAGATGAGTGAATCTGAAGGATGTTAAGAAGTGAGCTATGCATGTATCTGAGAGAAAAATAGTTAAGGCAGAGAGGACACCAAGTACAAAGAGTCTGAGGCACGAGTATACTTGGTGTTTTTGAAGAGAGGCTATGAGAATGCCTGGAGCTGAATGAGAAGAAAACGCTAAGAGATGAGATAGGAGACGGAGTATGTATGAGCCTGCCAATTTTAAAGATTCTGGTCTCTACTCTGAGTGGGAATGGGGAGCCACCTGATGGTTTTGAGCGGGTGAATGATACCATTTGACTTGTTTTAAAAATACTCATTCAGGCTACTTTGGGGAGAAGAGACTATAGGGGCACAAGGATGTAAGAGCATCTTCTGAGGCTATAGCTTCAAACTAGGCAAGAGATGATATGAGAGTGGCTTAGAAGAGGAAGTTAATAGTAGAGGTCAAAAGAGGTGGTGAGCTTTGGGTATATTTTGAAGTCAGGGCCTACCAGATTTGCTGATGGATTGAATCTGGAAGAGAAAGAAAAGAATCAAGGATGACTCCATGGTTTTGGACCTGAGCAACAATAGAAGCATAGCACTGCTATTTACTAACTTGGGGAAGACAAAGGAGAAGCAAATTAGGAGAAAAGATCAAGAACTCAGTTTCGGATATGTTGAATCTGAGCTAGATTTTTGTTCATTAATGGGTTTCTAAGTAGAGATGTCAAATAAGTAGTTTTACATACACATGTAAGCTCCAAGTATGGAGGTCAGAGGATAGGTCTAAGGTAAGGATAAAATTGATGAACAGAGAGCATGAAATTGGATGAGATCACAGTGAGTGAGGAAACACAAGAAAGAAGAGAGGTCTAAGAAAACCTTTTCACCTTAAAGACATGGTTATAAACCTAAAATCATAAGCAATTTTAAAGGTAGGGATTTAAACCATTCAAAATGGAGAGGACTTCCCCTACCTTGAAAGCTCATTTCAACTCTCTTCTGTCCAAGTTAGAATTTTTTTTAAAGACGTCATTTATTTAAGAGAAAGAGAGTGTGCACGCACAAGAGCGAGGGTGGGCAACGGAGAGGGAGAGGCAGACTCCTCACTGGGCAGGGAGCCTGCTGCAGAGCTGTATCCCAGGGTCCCTGGGATCATGACCCAAGCCAAAGGCAGACGCTTCACCCACTGAGCCACCCAGGTGCCCCCTGCCAAGTTAGATTCTTAAAGATTTAAAAATTCTTGACTTACATATAACTCTAAGAAACTCCAAGAAGCCTCAGAAAACCCCTTAGGGGTCACCTTGGCCTATGGGTCTCAAAAATAATAATGAAATCATTTTTCTAATGACACAGTCATTACAGGTTTTACCTTAAATTTGCTTAAAAGCAAATATCAGTTAATTCATTTAACTAAGAACACATTAACACCATATAAAAGAAGTATAAAAAGGTGTATTTGGAAGAATTGGAGCCTTGCTCTCATTTTCGCCTCAAAGACAGAATTCCCACTGCACACAGTATCAGGTCACATGTTTCAAAAAGAAGAAACAGTTAAGCCCTCTTAAATTTCTATTTCAGAATTTCCCTATATGAAACTTTCCAGCTTTGAATTCAATATACCCAAACAACCATTTAAGTTTTACAAATTACCTTGAAAAAAATCAAATGCAAATGAGTCACTTAATTGCTCATTCTGCATAGTGCCAATACTAGAATACTGACTATGAACAAAACCATGACTGTTTGGATTAGTACCATTTGATGGTCCTGACTCATTTATCATACTGTTATCTGTACAGTTGAAGTCAGATCTCTCAAATGCCTCTGGCTGTGGAACAAAAGCAGCCGTACTGGAACCAGCGCCGGCTGGCATACTGGGAGAGGACATCTGATGGAGCTGTCTCAAGTCTCTTGGGTCTAACACTGAATTACATGAGGGGTTTTCGAGATTCATGCTCACAAGTCTCGGATTATCATTCTCCCTCATGCTGTCACTACTAGGTGTCATCATATTCATAGGGCAATTCGGCAGCAGGTTGCCATCAGAAATACCATATAAATCAGCTGGTGACATGGATGGTGCTTCCATTCTGCCTATGTCATTCGCATTGTTATAAATACAAGCATTAGAGGGATTCAGATCACTCTCAAGAGGCATTTCCAGATATTGTGAGATACCTTGTGGATGAGAGGAAAGTGTCCCTGTTGAAAAACCACTCAGTGGATTCGTACTAACTGTGCGCGTGGTGGGGTGGGCCCCAGCTGACCAGCTTGAAGAAGGTGGAGACACCATTGAAGATATGGGTGGAGTATGCTGTGACAGTGCATTTGAGATGGACACAGGTGAGGAATAGTAGGAATCTCCTTGACTTGAAATGCCGGAAGTCCTGGGCATTTCTGTCAAAACTGCACCATGAGAAAAGTTTGATTCTGTGGGGAGGAAATGTATTTTTACAAACTGAAATGAAAGTATAAAAAACATTATATCTAAATTAAACTTGCATAAACATACTGATAAAGAAAATCTCCAAGCAAACTGATGTAACATTTTAGATAAAAATATTAAATAGCACTAAATTATTGTAAGAGCCCAAAGCTGAATTCTGTAACACTTACTATTTTACAAATACCTATAAAATAATTCTGGTAAGTTATCTTGTCAGAGATAGCTTCATTAAATAATGAAAATTTAGCTTCTGAGGTCCTATAAAGTGAAAAATAAATCAGAATTTCAGGGATGCCTGGCTGGCTCAGTTGGTAGAGCATGCAAATCCTGATCTCGGGGTCGTGAGTCTGAGCTCCAAGCTGGGCATAGAGATTACTTAAAAAAATAAAGCATTTAGAAAAAATCAGAATTTCAGTTAATGGGAATCTAAATAGTCAAAATAATTTCATATTCACTACTTTTAGGAGAAAATAGATGGATGGAGGAAATGCTCATTAGGGATGATTGAAAAATACACATAACTTGCTAAGATATATTAAGATATAACTCTAGGGGCACCTGGGTGCCTCAGTTGGTTAATTGTTTAACTCTTGATTTCAGCTCAGGTCATGAGCTCTGGGTTGTGAGACTGGGCCTGGAGTCAGGTTCCCTGCTGGGCATGGAACCTACTTAAGATTCTTTCTCTCCCTCTGCCCCCTCCCCTTTCTCTGTCACTCTCTCCTCACATCTCTAAAAAGAAAAAATATATATATATGTAATTCTAAGGTACTATAAAATTCCCAGTCAGGAAAAAATTAAAGATTCTGTATTTATTTATATAGTAAATAACTGCTATACATACTAAACCAGGAAAAAGCACAGGTTTAAGAATGTAAAGGGAAGAAAAGACTTCCAGTTAAATAACCCTGGTTCAATTATTTAAACCAGAGGTTCACAACTTTTTTTTTTTTCTGTAAAGGGCTGAATATTTTATGGTCTGTGGGCCATACAGCCTCTGTTGGAACTACACAATTCTACCACTATCATGCAAAAAAGTAGCCATAGGCAAAATTTAATCAAATGAGCATGGCTGTGTTCCAGTGAAGCTTTATTTTTAAAGATAGGCAACTCGCCAGATCCAAACCATTTCTTCCATGACACACTGTAATTAAATAAAATTACCACCATATGAACAAATGTAATTTCTCAAACAATAAATCCCAAAAACATAATCATAGTTTCCAAGAGGACCTTAAGAAGTGGAGGAGATCAATTCATTTAATATTCAAAGCATGAAAAAAGTTGTGGGAATGGAAAATAGCAAAGAAGCAGTTTTTATTCCTAAGAATGGAATTCCACTATATTGGGCAAAGCACTGGTCTTTTGACCATAAGGAATACTCTATAGGATAAAAATACCTTTTTTGATGAATCTTCCTTCTCCAGTTGATCCTAGGGTAACAGGTCTAGGTCTTTCAGGAAAATTAACTGCTGTGATAAAGTTTTTCCATTATTAAGCAATTTAAAAAGAACATCAGTTAAAATTTGGAAAACTGAATAAAGCAAAAAACCCAAAATCTATCTAAATACAAATCAATCCAAAATACTCTTACCACAATCTTGCCACAGTTTCTGGAAAAGTAGAGTTGTTTTTTGTTTCTTTGCTTTATTGCCATAAGTATCTAGTTAAAAAGAAACCAGGAAAGCATGTGAATCATCATAGGTTTATGCTGCTTCTCCTTTAACAAATAAATAGGTATTGTATTCCCATAAGGAATCCATAATATGGATTTAGTAAGTGTTGCAGAATGTGTCCCAAGTCTATAGTAAAGGGTATAATACTCATCTTGTTTTCTTATAACACCTATATGTCAACAATATCAACTAATGCAATAAAGGCAGATAAGGACAAAACCAAAATGGAGACCACTCTGAATGGCAAGCTTTCCATCTATAAAAAGGGCACATTAAGGACAAAAACAGAACTTCAAATATACAGTAAATTTTGATAAACAGTTCAGATACTCTGAAATTATTCTAGATTCCTTTCCAAAGAAAAAGAGGCAAAGAGCAGAAAAATCAATCGATTGAAAAAAAAATCAACTGAAAACTTTCAGGAATAAAATGTAAATTATGAATAAACCTAACTGTATCCAAAGGTATCTTACAAGAGAACTAACTTTAAGAAACATGACCATCTATCTCTCAATAGTTACCCTGAATGTTAATGGGCTAAATGCCCCAATCAAAAGACACAGGGTATCAGAATGGATAAAAAAACAAAACCCATCAATATGCTGCCTACAAGAAACTCATTTTAGACCCGAAGACACCTCCAGATTTAAAGTGAGGGGGTGGAAAACAATGTACCATGCTAATGGACATCAGAAGAAAGCTGGGGTGGCAATCCTTATATCAGATCAATTAGATTTTAAGCCAAAGACTATAATAAGAGATGAGGAAGGACACTATATCCTACTCAAAGGGTCTGTCCAACAAGAAGATCTAACAATCTTAAATATCTATGCCCCTAACATGGGAGCAGCCAACTATATAAACCAATTAATAACAAAATCAAAGAAATACATCGACAGTAATACAATAATAGCAGGGGACTTTAACACTCCCCTCACTGAAATGGACAGATCATCTAAGCAAAAGATCAACAAGGAAATAAAGGCCCTAAATGACACACTGGACCAGATGGACATCACAGATATATTCAGAACATTCCATCCCAAAGCAACAGAATATACATTCTTCTCTAGTGCACATGGAACATTCTCCAGAATAGACCACATCCTGGGTCATAAATCAGGTCTCAATCGGTACCAAAAGATCGAGATCATTCCCTGCATATTTTCAGACCACAATGCTCTGAAGCTCGAACTCAATCACAAGAGGAAATTTGGAAAGAACGCAAATACATGGAGACTAAACAGCATCCTTCTAAAAAATGAATGGGTCAACCAGGAAATTAAAGAAGAATTGAAAAAATTCATGGAAACAAATGATAATGAAAACACAACAGTTCAAAATCTGTGGGATACAACAAAGGCAGTCCTGAGAGGAAAATATATAGCACTGCAAGCCTTTCTCAAGAAACAAGAAAGGTCTCAAATACACAACCTAACCCTACACCTAAAGGAGCTGGAGAGAGAACAACAAAGAAAGCCTAAACCCAGCAGGAGAAGAGAAATCATAAAGATCAGAGCAGAAATCAATGAAATAGAAACTAAAAAAACAATAGAACAAATCAACAAAACTAGGAGCTGGTTCTTTGAAAGAATTAATAAGATTGATAAGCCCCTGGCCAGACTTATCAAAAAGAAAAGAGAAAGGACGCAAATAAATAAAATCATGAATGAAAGAGGAGAGATCACAACCAACACCAAAGAAATACAAACAATTATAAGAACATACTACGAGCAACTCTATGGCAACAAATTTGACAACCTGGAAGAAATGGATACATTTCTAGAGATGTATAAACTACCACAACTGAACCAGGAAGAAATAGATAACCTGAACAGACCCATAACCAGTAAGGAGATTGAAACAGTCATCAAAAATCTTCAAACAAACAAAAGTCCAGGACCAGACGGCTTCCCAGGGGAATTCTACCAAACATTTAAAGAAGAATTAATTCCTATTCTCCTGAAACTGTTCCAAAAAATAGAAATGGAAGGAAAACTTCCAAACTCATTCTATGAGGCCAGCATCACCTTGATCCCAAAACCAGACAAGGATCCCACCAAAAAAGAGAATTACAGACCAATATCCTTGATGAACACAGATGCGAAAATTCTCACCAAAATACTGGCCAATAGGATCCAACAGTACATTAAAAGGATTATTCACCACGACCAAGTGGGATTTATTCCAGGGCTGCAAGGTTGGTTCAACATCCGCAAATCCATCAATGTGATACAATACATTAATAAAAGAAAGAGTAAGAACCATATGATACTCTCAATAGATGCTGAAAAAGCGTTTGACAAAGTGCAGCATCCCTTCCTGATTAAAACTCTTCAAAGTGTAGGGATAGAAGGCACATACCTCAATATTATCAAAGCCATCTATGAAAAACCCACCGCAAATATCATTCTCAATGGAGAAAAACTGAAAGCTTTTCCGCTAAGGTCAGGAACACGGCAGGGATGTCCGTTATCACCACTGCTGTTCAACATAGTACTAGAAGTCCTAGCCTCAGCAATCAGACAACAAAAAGAAATTAAAGGCATCCAAATCGGCAAAGAAGAAGTCAAACTATCACTCTTTGCAGATGATATGATACTATATGTGGAAAACCCAAAAGGCTCCACTCCAAAACTGCTAGAACTTATACAGGAATTCAGTAAAGTGTCAGGATATAAAGTCAATGCACAGAAATCAGTCGCATTTCTTTACACTAACAACAAGACAGAAGAAAGAGAAATTGAGGAGTCAGTCCCATTTACAATCGTACCCAAAACCATAAGATACCTAGGAATAAATCTAACCAAAGAGGCAAAGAATCTATACTCAGAAAACTATAAAGTACTCATGAAAGAAATTGAGGAAGACACAAAGAAATGGAAAAATATTCCATGCTCATGGATTGGAAGAACAAATATTGTGAAAATGTCTATTCTACCTAAAGCAATCTACACATTTAATGCAATCCCTATCAAAATCCCATCCATTTTTTTTAAAGAAATAGAACAAATAATCCTAAAATTTATATGGAACCAGAAAAGACCTCGAATAGCCAAAGGAATATTGAAAAAGAAAGCCAAAGTCGGTGGCATCACAATTCCAGACTTCAAGCTCTATTACAAAGCTGTCATCATCAAGACAGTATGGTACTGGCACAAAAACAGACATATAGATCAATGGAACAGAATAGAGAGCCCAGAAATAGACCCTCAACTCTATGGTCAACTAATCTTCGACAAAGCAGGAAAGAATATCCAATGGAAAAAAGACAGCCTCTTCAACAAATGGTGCTGGGAAAATTGGACAGCCACATGCAGAAAAATGAAATTGGATTATTTCCTTACACCACACACAAAAATAGACTCAAAGTGGATGAAGGACCTCAATGTGCGAAAGGAATCTATCAAAATCCTTGAGGACAATGCAGGCAGCAACCTCTTTGACCTCAACCGCAGCAACTTCTTCCTAGGAACATCGCCAAAGGCAACAGAAGCAAGGGCAAAAATGAACTATTGGGATTTCATCAAGATCAAAAGCTTTTGCACAGCAAAGGAAACAGTAAATAAAACCAAAAGACAACTGACAGAATGGGAGAAGATATTTGCAAACGACATATCAGATAAAGGGCTCGTATCCAAAATCTATAAAGAGCTTATCAAACTCAATACCCAAAGAACAAATAATCCAGTCAAGAAATGGGCAGAGGACATGAACAGACATTTCTGCAAGGAAGACATCCAGATGGCCAACAGACACATGAAAAAATGCTCCACATCACTCGGCATCAGGGAAATACAAATCAAAACCACAATGAGATACCACCTCACACCAGTCAGAATGGCTAAAATTAACAAGTCAAGAAATGACAGATGCTGGCGAGGATGCGGAGAGAGGGGAACCCTCCTACACTGTTGGTGGGAATGCAAGCTGGTGCAACCACTCTGGAAAACAGTGTGGAGGTTCCTCAAAAAACTGAAAATAGAGCTACCCTACGACCCAGCAATTGCACTACTGGGTATATATCCTAAAGATACAAACGTGGTGCTCCGAAGGGGCACGTGCACCCAAATGTTTATAGCAGCAATGTCCACAATAGCCAAACTGTGGAAAGCGCCTAGATGTCCATCAACAGATGAATGGATAAAGAAGATGTGGTATATATACACAATGGAATACTATGCAGCCATCAAAAGACATGAAATCTTGCCATTTGCGACGACGTGGATGGAACTAGAGGGTATCATGCTTAGCGAAATAAGTCAATCGGAGAAATATAACTATCATATGATCTCTTTGATATGAGGAAGGGGAGATGCAAGGTGGGGGGGTTTGGGGGGAGGTAGGAAAAGAAAAAATGAAAAGATGGGATTGGGAGGGAGACAAACCATAAAAGACTCAATCTCAAGAAACAGACTGAGGGTTGCGGGGGGGAAGGGGGACGGGAGAGGGTGGTGGGGAAATGGACATTGGGGAGGGTATGAGCTATGATGAGTGCTGTGAAATGTGTAAACCAGATGATTCACAGACCTGTACCCCTGGGGATAAAAATACATTATATGTTTATTAAAATAAAAAAAAAAATTAAAAAAAAAATAAAAAAAAAATAAAAAAAAATTTAAAAAAAAAAAAAAAAAGAAAAAAAGAAACATGACCATCAAGAAGTCATACCTTTTTCATCTGGCAGATATCTAAAATCCATAGATTCGCTAACTTCCTGGTCAGAAGGTCTCCGCAATTGCATTTTTACTGTCACTGGTTCTGTTATCGCTCTGCAATATGGTGGAGTCTTAAAAACAATGGCTACTTGACGGTGTACATCAGCTTGTGAAAAGATACCTTTTGCTTCCCAGTCGTTCAACACAAACCGAACTTCTATGTCATCTAGTGAATACGAAAGCAAAGGATTAGCAATGGAAAACAAAATCCATCTATTAATCTAAAATATAGACGGTCCCTAACTGGTGATGGTTCAACTTCACAATTTTTTGACTTGATGATGGTGTGACAGTGATATGCATTCAGTAGAAAGTGTATTTCAGATTTTGATAAAGATCAAAATCAAAATCCAGGCTAGTGATAGGCTGTATGACACTCTGAAGATGCTGGGCAGTGGCAGCAAGCCCCATCAGCAACATGACCAGGAGGGTAAACAACAGATACACTCACAACTGTTCTGATTTTCACTTTCAGTACTTTCAGTTTTCAATAAATTATGTAAGTTATTCAACACTTTATTATAAGTAGACTTTGTGTTAGGTCATTTTACTCAATTGCAGGCTAATGTAAGGCTAATATAAGGGCATGCTGAAGGTACACTAAGCTAAACTATGGTGTTTGGTACGTTAGATGTATTAACTGCACTTTCAATTTAAGATTATTTTCAATTTACAGTGAATTTATCATGGTATAACCCAAGAAAGATCTATATATTCTAAATTCAATGAGACAAATAAGTACCTTTCTGAACTTTATCACATAGTAGAAATATTTCATCGCCGCCTCTGACACTTCCACAGTTCTTGTTTACACGACAAATCCTTAATTCTGCAGTATTAGGAGCACCTAAATATAAAGGATTGTTTTAATGGGTTTCTGCATTAGTAATATTTTTTATTCCTTTTTCATGGTGAGAATTCTAGGGAAACAATTTACAAGACAGATAAAAGCTTTAGTGTATACATAAATTAAGGACACTACATTAATCCTTTACACCTGTACTTTTCCTTTCTAACTACACTCCCAACCTGGTTTACAGCCTTGTGACTTCATTTCTCAGCAATAATAGATCCTCCAGTTAAATCTGATTCTTTCAATCCATTCATACACTGTCACCAGATTAATCTCTTAATTCTTAACTATAAGCCTATAGCAATGCAGTTTTGTGCTATTAGGAATATAATTTCAGTAACTCTCCCTGGCAATTCAAAGTTCTCCATGATGAGGATACTCTGATCCACCTTTATAGACCTATGTCCCACTATGCTACTATATGCAAAACAGGCAGTAATATACCATGAATAGATGCATACATAAGAGCAAATACACACACATGTGCACACAAAAACTTTGAAGGCAATTTCATAATCTTTTAAAACTACAAATATCCAGGGCGCCTGGGTGGCTCAGTGGGTTAAGCCTCTGCCTTCAGCTCAGGTCATGATCTCAGGGTCTTGGGATCGAGCCCCACATCGGGCTCTGGGAGCCTGCTTCCCCCTCCTCTCTCTCTGCCTGCTTCTCTGCCTACTTGTGATCTCTGTCTGTCAAATAAATAAATAAAAAAATCTTAAAAAAAAAAAAAAAAAAACTACAAATATCCATATCCTTTGATCTAGCATTTGCCAACATTTCTACCTCTGTAAAATTATGCTAGAGACATATTTGCACAAAATATGCACATATAGGTTATTTACTGAAGCACAATTTGTTAGAGGAAAAAAATTAAGAAGGAAACAAACCAAATGTCTTATAATAGGGTAATGAGTTAATAAAATTGTGATAGAGCCATATAAGTAAATACACAGCTACTGAAGAGAACAAGGCACCTAAAAGGGAAAAGGCTCAAGATACATTGCTAAGAGAAAAAAATTTTTTAAAAAGGATCTATGATGATTTTTTTTATGTCGCCAAAAGTATATTGTATGAATGACAGTGATGATGTATTTTTATATATAAAGAAACTGGTGAAATATGTACCTAGGGATAGTGATTGTCTTTGGAGGAGGAGATCAAAGAAGATGTCTTCTTCTTGCTATTTCAGTAATGCTTTAATTTTTCTTATAATGAACATACTCTTTCTCTAACTGCCAAAATACTTAATAAAATTAAACTAAAAAAACATAAGCTAATGCTACAAATAGAAGAAAATAAAGTACTTACGGTTGTCATAAATTGGGTTAGAGACAACAGGAGGTAGAGCCATTGTCAAATTACCATGTTCATCAGGGAGGAAAACTTGAAAACATAATCTCACCACATTGAGGTCGCAATCTTCAGTATCAAACACCTGCTGTTCGGGGACTAAACAGTACATTTTTTTTAAGGATGTAAAATAGTCACATAGAACTAAAATGCTGCTAGGTCCTCCTCCGTGCCCAACATACTCAATAACCCTAAGTAGCATGCAGTCTATACTAACAAAACAGAACAGTATAAAATCTCAAAAGTGCCTTTTATCATTATAATATGTAGTCACTAACACTATTCACTAAGTTATGTGCATGGTCAGGAAGTAACTATTCTAAATCATCTGAAATTTAGAACAGAACACCTAACTTATGTAATAAACAACCAAATTTTTCCAAATTGCAGGTTATATAAAACAGAAAAGGGAGAATATAAATCTGTATGAGAGAATATAAATGTGTATAAAAATTACCACCATCCCCATTTTATAGATGAGAAACAGATTTTATTTTTTTTTTTAAAGATTTTATTTATTTATTTGACAGACAGAGATCACAAGTAGGCAGAGAGAGAAGGGGAAGCAGGCTCCCTTCTGAGCAGAGAGCCCGATGCGGGGCTTGATCCCAGGATCCTGGGATCATGACCTGAGCAGAAGGCAGAGGCTTCAACCCACTGAGCCACCCAGGTGCCCCGAGAAACAGATTTTAAAGAGATGAAATTACTTCTCCAAAGTTCCACACATAGGAAGAGGCAGAGAAGGAATTCATACTAAGAAGTCAGTGAATCCTGAACCTGTGCTCTTGAAAACTGAACTCTAATTAGAAAACTTTACACATGTTTACACATGTTTTGTATAAAGGTGACATATACAGAAATATCTACTAAATTTCAGAACAGTATCTTAGGGATTAAATATTAAGAAGATAATAGATGATATAAGGTAGCCAGCTAGTTTCCATAAAAAAATTTTATGTCCAAATTAGGTTTGCTTTAAACAAACAAACAAACAAACAAACAAAAAATGCTATAGCAGGAAAAATTTGCAGTTCTGAAAAAAAATAAAAACCTTTATGACAGATATAATGTGATGACAGTTTGTTAAATTGATATCTGAAAAGAAATCTAGTTCTAAAAGAAAACGTTGGGGCGCCTGGGTGGCTCGGTGGGTTAAAGCCTCTGCCTTCGGCTCGGGTCGTGATCCCAGGGTCCTGGGATGGAGCCCTGCATCGGGCTCTCTGCTCAGCAGGGAGCCTGCTTCCTCCTCTCTGTCTGCCTCTCTGCCTACTTGTGATCTCTGTCTCTGTCGAATAAATAAATAAAATCTTTAAAAAAAAAAAAAAGAAAACGTTAACCACATTTTCAAATAATATAAGCCGTAGGAATAAATCATAACAGTCATATTTTTTAAAAGCATAAGATACACAATTATGTGAAAACTTTCATTTTTCAGAAAATATTAAAATTTGAAATACTAAATTTGAAACACTGTTAAAACCCAAATTCTTTAGTCTTACAGGCAGTAACAAAATGACAATACAATTTTGATTTTGACTTTTTATTTAAACTATGCTCACAGTCTCAGCAGCTACCACAACATTTAAAATATTCCCATTAGTATTCTTAAACCAAGCATTTTAAGGCATCTACAAGAAATTACCTGTTCAACTAGAAGGTCAAAATACACACCTGCAATGTAGGTGTTCATATCATATCATAATATGACATAACAGGTGTGGCAGAAAGGGGCTTACTACAAATAACAAAAGACACTCCTTTCAGGTTTTTTGCTGTTATCACTTAGCAAGAGTTTTAGGAGTTCTTTGCCAGGAATGGGGGGGAAGAACAAACATATATTTATTATAAATCCCAATATCACAAAAACCCAGAGACGTAAGTTCGTAAGAGACCTCTTTTTTTCTAGATAAAGCCTGCCAATTTTGTAGGATGTCATTAACAAAATGTAAAGTTGAGATAAACTCTCAATAGCCTATAGAGGAAAAATAAAGGTGTTCAGGTTTTACTGAAGAGGAAAGATCTGGTAAATGCCCAATACTCTGGTTGGGCCCTGAAGGAGTTATACCTTAGGAGTTAAGAATGAACTGAAAGATACCAGATCTCACAGAGATGAAGTCCAGCTTCAAATAATCTAACTCATTCACTGATCTGAGGCAATCTGAGACTGCTACCGACTAGCCACCTACCACAAGAAAACCTTCTGAAAAAAAAATAAGAAAAGAAAATCTTCTGAAGACAAGTAACAATATCCTAGGCCAGAAGCTTTATAAGTTTTCATATACAATGACTGGTATTCTATTTTAAATAGCCAGGCAAATGAAGAGACAAAATAAAGGAGTTTTTGTTTGTTTGTTTTAAAAGAAAAGAAGAACAACAATCTACAGAAATAGACCAGGGGCGTCTGGGTGGCCCGGTTGTTAAGTGACTGACTCTTGATTTTAGCTTAGGTCATGACCTCAGGGTTGTTGAGATCAGGCCCTGCATCATGCTCTGGTGCTGCGTATGAAGCCTGCTTAAGATTCTCTCTCCCTCTCCTTTTGTCCAATCCCTCAAAAAGAAAGAGACCACAAAGGATTCAAATAAGTACAGACAGGTGATTTAAAATATGTATTCAAGGAGTTAAGAGACAAGATGGAGTTTTGTAGAGAACTTGAAACTATTAGGAAAGGAACCAAATTCCACAACTGAAAAATATAGTAAACTGAAATTAAGAATATCATCAAATTTATCAACTGTTTTTATGAAACTTTATTTTATATTTTGTGTTTCTATATGCCAAGGGCTAAAATCTGTTTATCAATATTTCCTACCAAGAGTCTTTGAAAATGTAGATATACATTTAAATCTTTAATTCATTTTCAGCTGATTTTTGTATATAACAAGAGGTAGAAAAATCCAACTTAAGTCTCATATTTTCTTAAGTGTCTTTCTGGGCTCACAATTCTACTCCACTGGGCAATCTATCTATTGTTACCCCAATACTACACTGCCTTAATTAATACTTCTTCATAATAAACCCTAGTATCTGATAAAGTCAGTTTCTCATTGTTGTTTCTCTTCTATAACATATCCTCCTTCTCCTGTTCAGAATAATTTTATCATATTTAATGAAAAATCTCAAGAGTTTGGATTTGCATGTAGTC
Organism: Martes martes; assembly: GCF_963455335.1. Classification (NCBI taxonomy): domain Eukaryota; kingdom Metazoa; phylum Chordata; class Mammalia; order Carnivora; family Mustelidae; genus Martes; species Martes martes. The sequence continues at coordinate 78,946,448 of NC_137896.1, read as the reverse complement.
TGTATATCAATTTGGGGGAAAATGTGATTTTTTATAATATTGATATTAGTAAACATTACATGTATTTCCTTCAGTATAGGTGTCTCTATCATCTCATAATGAAATTTTATAATTTTCCCCAAAGAAATCTTGATCATCATTTCTAAGACTTGTTGACATGGACTTTATATTTTCTGACAATATTTTAATTATTTTCTGCTGATATATAGAAATGCAACTGATGTTTGCATATTAATTTTACATCCATTTACCCATGTAAAGTTATTATTTTAATAATCTATTTGTATGTCCTTTTGAGTTTTCACCATAAATAATAGCTTCCAATAATTACAGTTTTACTTCTGCATTTTCAATCAGGTCTCACTGTACTGGCTACACTCTCCACTACAACGTTGAACAGAAGTAGAAGGAGTACACATCATTTCTTATAATAATTTCAAAGTGAATGCTTTTGATGTTTCCTTCATTTAGGATAATGCTTCCTGTAGGCTTTTCAACATATACAGATCATTCTATAACACAAAATGCAGTATTTTATTCTGCAATATGACAAATGCTACTCAGCTTTTAAAAATATGCAAAATCTAAAGTATGAGAACAAATTGTCTTAAGTTCCTCTTAAACTAGTTTAAAATTTCCCTTAATATTTGATCAAAAGGAAACAAGGTAACAATCATTCTTAATCTATCTTTAGAAAGAAATATTACTCCTTAGTCCTAAGAGCAGTATTATAAGAATTTCATTTTTATCAAAAATATATTACCATGATTTATTTCCCTTAGAAGCAGGGACTCAAATGTTTAAAGTCAATTATAACCTCTATTAGGTCTAGAGGTGTGACATTTCCAAAATTCTAATACAGTTAAATATTACTGAAAACACAAGTAAACAACATGATAAAAATATAGAGTTTATAGACTAATAATTTTATTTTTTTAAAGATTTTATTTATTTGACAGTAAGAGAGACAGAGAGAGGGAGAGCACAAGGAGGAGGAGGGTCAAAGGGAGAAGTAGACTCCCCACTGAGCAGGGAGCCTGACCTACGGCTCAATCCCAGGACCCTAGGATCATGACCTGAGCCGAAGGCAGACACTTAATCACATGAGCCACCCAGACACTCTGATCACTTGTCTTTTTATTTTTAATTTTTAAAAAAATTTTTTTTAAAAGATTTTATTTATTTGACAGACAGAGAGCACAAGTAGGCAGAGAGGCAGGCAGAGAGAGGAGGAAGCAGGCTCCATGCTGAGCAGAGAGCCCAATGTGGGGCTCGATCCCAGAACCCTGGAATCATGACCTGAGCCGAAGGCAGAGGCTTTAACCCACTGAGCCACCCAGGCGCCCCAATCACTTGTTTTTTTTTTTTTTTTTTTTTTTTTTTTTAAAGATTTTATTTTATCTATTTGACAGAGAGAGACACAGCGAGAGAGGGAACACAGCAGAGGGAGTGGGAGATGGAGAAGCTGGCTCCCTGCGGAGCAGGGAGCCGGATGTGGGGCTCGATCCCAGGACCCCGGGATCATGACCTGAGCTGAAGGCAGACGCTTAACGACTGAGCCACCCAGGCGCCCCCCAATCACTTGTCTTTTTAAACTGTGTTCTTAAAAAACTTAGGAAAAAATTAATAAAATAAACTGTTCTTTTACAGACTACCAATATAAAATAATTCCCCCAAACTCAACTGTAAAACAGTTTTTGTAACAACTCAATGTCCTCTGTATGTGGAAAAACAGTAAAATACCTAATAAAACTGAATTGCAAATTCTTTATTATCAAAATCCTATAGATTTTAATTACTGAATCTTAGAATTCCTTATATGTCATTAAATAGAAAATGATAATTTTTTTCAGCTTTCATGGTTAAGAGTCCTCTATGAAGTCCAAGTGTTTTTCTTTTATTCCAGCTAAATGGACACTATTAAAACTTGATAGTGAAGCCTTCATTAAATTCCTTAGATTTTAGCATATCTTAGACAATTGAACAATATTTTTATATGAAGCCTCAAGTTTAATACTAGATTGCTATATATCCCCATTTGCAAAGTTAGTTCCTGTTTTAAAGAACTAATAGCAAGAAAGATAAAGAATGGCCTTACAACATATTAATTGATGTAGTACACAAACCAATTCTATGCAAAGTAAGAATCATTTTGTTTTTGTTTTTTTTTTAAGATTTTATTTATTTGACAGAGATCACAAGTAGGCAGAGAGCCAGGCAGAGAGAGGTGGAAGCAGGCTCCCTGAGAGCCTGATGCAGGGCTCGATCTCAGGACCCCGAAATCATGACCTGAGCTGAAGGCAGAGTGTTAACCCACTGAGCCACCCAGGTGCCCCAAAGTAAGAATCATTTTTAATAGTCTTTGTATTTTCACATGATACTTGATCTCTAGAAAACAGACTGTCACAACGTGATAGCATCAGTCTATGGACCAGAATTTGTAGATCCTATTCTGCTAAGCATTTCCAATTCCATTGGCTTTGTTTTGTTTTTTTTTTTTAAAACCCAGGAGAACTGAGAAACTCCTTTGTTTCTATATATCATAAATATATATCACAAAAACCAAGTCAGCTGGTTTCTCACAGTACAGCAGAAATCTCCTACATGAAGTGATATAGCCATGAAAAAGTATCAATTTAGCTCTGATAAATTTCTATGCAAGTGGTAGAATTTGAACTTGCAGATCCCAAAAATAAAATAAACAATCAAAGAAAGGATAATTCTACCTCTGAGTTCGGGTTATTTAAATCAGTTTTTAGTGTTCTGAGTTTTTTTAGAGGGATTAGATTTTGTTTTGCTTAGTATTAGAGATGTACATTTTAGGTTTTATTTCAACATTCTAGGAAAACAATAACATATAATAATCTATTTCTATTATGGAAACTACATAAGAATAGAGAATGAGGCCTACTCTAACCATCTATTTCTATTTATAACCTGTTGCCCCCAACTATGGATTCCCAAGCTCCTTACATTGCTGATACTCCCCCTTCGCACTTTTCATTATCTAACAAATTATATAATACACTTATCTAGTAAATTTGTTAATTGTTGGTCTTTCTTCACAGAACTATAAGCTCCTCAAAGGCAGGAATTTCTGTCTGTTTTATAAACTAACTTTAACTTATAAACTACCAAAAGCACCTAGAACAAGCTAGGACTATAATGACTGAATGAGATAAAAACCTGTTGAAGGAATGAATGCACATAATTAGTTAAGATGTGTAACCTCCTGCATAGAAGTAGAAGACTTTTATCTCAAGACACTTAGTCGTGAAGATATTTAATATAAATATACTATTTAGGTACCAAAGTGAAATATAACTCAGTTTCATCATAGATCCTGTCCACAATGAGCATGAAATTCATCTCAGAAGACAACCAATGCATTAAATGATGCAACAGATGTCACAAACTTTTCATGACCAATTGCTGAGTGAACGGTGTAATTAGGAGGATATCACCTTGGGCTCAAGAGAGCTGAAAAGGCTTTCAGGGCACTTTAGGTAAGGAAAACAACTTGAATATTTTTGGTAGACAAGTACAAACAAGGCATGTTCACTCATTCATTTGTTTATTTACCCTTTCAACAAATTTTAATTAAGCATCTACCATGTGCCAGATACTAGGCTATGTGTTAAACATACACAGAAGACAGTCCTTCAGAACTCAGGACTCAGTGAAGGAGAAACATGCAAACAAAATTAAAGCAAATCATTTTAGAAATATGTACAACATTTTGGGAAAACAGGATACTCTGCTCTATCTGGAAAGGTCACAGAAAGCTTCAAAGAGATGACCATAAACTTGAAGGCTGAGCAGGAAGAACTCACCAGGTAGATCAGAATATTCCATGTGGGAGAGCTGCATATATATAGGCTGAGTAGTAAGAATGTGGCTCTTCTAACATGGCAAAACGGTTCAGATGGCAAAAACAAAGCACATACATGTGAAACTCAGTATTCGGAGAAGGAGGAACAAGAAATTGAGGCAGAGGATGCAAGCCAGAGATGACAGACACTTGGCGGCCTCCACATCTTGGCTAGTGTAAATAATGCTGCTATAAATAGAGGTGCATGTGGATAAGCATTTTCTTAAAAAGAAAAAGAGAGAGAGAAAGAAATGTAATAGAAAGGGATGGAAGAATGGAATAGCATAGAGAACATATTCCATGTAGTAAGAATTTGGGACCCACTGGTCAGTCAGAAACCTAATTTGGTGAGTTGGATAAGCATTTTCTTTAAATAAGGTAGGGGGAGAAATGGAATGCAAAGGCATAGAGTATATTGCATGTAGTAAAGGATAGTATGGTATGTATTGAGTGGAGAAATAAGATCTGTTTTTTCTGTGAGTCACAGTCAAATAAGTTAAGAAGCATGGAGCTAGAGGTTTCATAAAACACAGTCCCAGGGTTGCCTGGGTGACTCAGTCAGTTAAGCATCTGCTTTTGGCTCAGGTCCCAGTCCTGGGGTGCTGGGACTGAGCCCCGAGTCGGGCTCCCTGCTCAGCAGGGAGCCTGCTTCTCCCTCTCCCTCTCACCTCTGCTCTTGTGTGCAATCTCTCTCTCTCAAATAAATCAATCTTAAAAAAACACACAGACACACAAACAAAAAACCATGCACACAAAATACAGTACCAGATCCTTTGCCAGACTTAATAAATTAGTCAGAATATGACCTGGAATCTACCTTTTTAGCAAGTAAGAAGGGATTCTTAATGCACATTTAAATGGCTAGATGGCTAGTTTCAAATGTGCTGAAAATTATTCAGAGCCACTGAAGGATGGTAAGTAGAGCTCTGAAGTGATTCCTACTGGGTTTAGAAGGATATTTTTGTATGTGTATAAAGTGTTTGGAAGATGATAAAAAAACAGAGGCAGGACCACAGGTTTAGGGGCTAACAATAGTCCAGGTTTCAGGCTACAAATGATGTAAGCTTACATTCCTCTGGAAAATGGAAATGGACTGAGAGATGGTCAGGGTAGGATGAACAATAGAGATTTGCAGGAATAGAGAGGGGTTTATGAAGAGGACCAGTGGAAAAGAAGGTAGGAAAGATATGTTGGAGTTACATGTGTAAGACTTTCAATTTAGGGCCATTTCGTTTTTAAACTTTTAAAGGAGCCATCCCAAATTCTTAATCAGAATAATATGCTAAAAGCACTGTTCTAAGACTACTCTAACAGGGTGGGGGTGGGGTAGATTCCACAACTCAAATTGTGAGATAGTCCTTCAACCAGAGAGACCAAAAGGTTATGGGGAAGAAATGGATGTTACAAAAAACAACACAACAACCAAAACCACAAATACTGTGAAGGCCCAACTGGCAGGACTACTCCCTTCCCCAAATCTAAATCCACCTAGGCAGCTCAGTAGAGAGATCATAAGCCTGGTAGCTAGGTTACCTGTGTTCAAATCCCAGCACCACCACTTACCAGTTCTATGATTGAGAAAATTACTTAACTTTTCTGTGCCTTCACTTCCTTATTTTCAAAATGGAGATAACAATAGACCCTACCTCATAGGTTGCTGTAAGAATTAAATGAAATAAGGGACGCCTGGCTGGCTCAGTTGGAAGAGCATGCGACTCTTGATCTCAGGGTTGTGAGTTTGAGCCCCATACTGGGGGTAGAGATTACTTAAATAAAGAAAGAAATAAACTTAAAAAAATTTTTTAAGTAAAATAAAATATGCAAAGCACCTATTTTGTACTAAGAACTATTCTAAGTGCTATATGATTATTACTAACATCATGCCTGGTTCTGGATTGGTAAAAAACAAAAAACCTAAAAATCTTCTAGAGGGCCCATCTGCTTCTTGACTCCTGCACCTTTCTTTCTGAATGCCTTTTCCACTGGAGTCAGGAGACCGAGACTTGAACTCTAGCTCTGCCACCTGTACTTGCTACATAACTTAGGAAAATTACATAACCAAAGCTTTGGGATTCTCTTCTATAAAGCAGTGTTGCTGTAATGACTAAATATATAGCATACATAAAGCACTTAACATTTACTCCTTGACAAAGAAAAAATACTTAATACATGGTAGCTGTTATTTATGATCTTCTTGTTTTATACTACATGATCCCTTATTTATACTGCATCTGGACTTAGACGGACTCTTTATAAGTTTGGGGTTTTACTTTAGCAATGAAAATGGGCATATTCCTAACACAGAAATTTTCCACTTTTGAATATTTATCCTAGGGGTGCCTGGCTGACTCAGTCTGAAGAGCAAGCAATCCTAGATCTCGGGGCCATGAGTTTGATTCCCATGTAGAGAGGACTTAAATAAAAAACAACAACAACAACAAAAAACACAAAAAAACCCCCAACATTTATCCTAAGGAAATAATCACACAAGAACTCCATGTATATATGTTCAGTGGAGTTTTTTTTTTTAATAAAATGAAAATAACCTAAACATTCATTAACAGATGGCTAGATAAATAAACTGGTCTATCCAAACAGTAGAGCACTCTGTTAAAAAGTAAAAAAGATTTATAAGTACTAACATGGCAAAATATTTAAGATCTATTCCTACGTGAAAAGAAAAAAGCAGCAGCAGTGTAGCATGGTTCTATTTATATAAAAAAAATACATGCATATAGTTGTGTATACAGCTGGATATTTACTGTTTCGTAGATTTTGCTGGATAACAACTGTAAGCACTCTGTATTGTTGGAACAAATGAATGACTACACCAAGCTAAATGCTGGCATCCTATACTACAGTAGTCTCCACTGTAAAAACTATGAGATGCTAAGTTCCTAAACTAGGGAGACAGATATACATGTATAAAGGAAATTCTAGAAAAATACACACCAAAATTAACAGTCATCTGCTCTGATGAGGAAAACTGAAGGGGAAGAAGGGGACTCTGTTTAGAGCATTATACTAAGCAATATAAAAGATAAAGACCTAGGGAGAAGAGATGCAGACATTATGGTTCATAAAAACACAGTACTTGGTTATGAACATATTCCTTAAATTATCTTCATAACCCTTATGTTATTTTTATATATCCAGGAAAAACACAAACCAACGATATGAGGATATCTTAAATTTATTTAAGAGATCTGTTCTTTGAAAATGTTATAGTTGTTCAGTTCCTGCATTATGCCTATTGAAGTAGCTGCAGAAGACTTTACAGTGGACACTACCCTAGTGTGGGTGCCAGCATTTAGCCTGGTGTAATTATTCATCTCCTCAAACAACACAGAGTGCTTACAATTGCCAGGCGCTACACCAGATCACACTATCCTCGACAAAACCCACTAACCAGTAAATAATTTAAATTTCGCTGTTGAGTATGACCTTGATTTAAATAACCGCATGCAGAGAAGGTAATGTATGCTGGAGTGGCAAATGGAAAGCCACATTCAAAAAGAAATCAGAACATTTGTGAGGTTTTCTTATAGAATACAATGGCCCTCTCCATGGATACCAGAAAGCCTTGTTTGTCAGAGAATTTTTTTCCCCAACACTATGAAAGGTTTTAAATTTTCTTCATTCCTCAGATACAGGTATCTGTCAGCAAGCAGAAGAGTGATCACAAAACTTAAGACAGCTTCTAAAGCACAGGTTCAAGATACAAACAGAATTAACTTGCACAAATAGGTCAATGAGTAAATAACAGAAATAATTCTCTCAAATATTACTTACCATTGAAAGGATTGATTCCTGCCCTTATTCTTGAAGTAATAGCTTCTTTTACTTCTTTTTTCTTCACACAACGAATACCCAAATTTTGAAAACTAGAAGGAAAACAGAACTTTCAAACTGCATTATAGTTAAACACAAGGACATATAAATGAAGTTTTACCAAAAAATACTGCAAAAATCAAGGGTACATTCTATGCCTATGTCAAATACACCAAAACAGATGAACATTAACAGGAAAGTAAAATTGACCTCCCAAACAAAAAAGTTGTAAAAGGAGGCCCACAGGTATGTTTTGCTGAGCCCATAAAAGTGTCACCTGTATTTAAAAAAAAAAAACAAAAAACACACACACACTCTACTATCATTTAACAACCCAGTAATTGCATATGAACATCTGGATTTCTGGCTTCTCTTGAACATTCGAAAGGTCTGGCCACAGCAGCCTAGTACAGGAGCCCCTCAATGGAGCCGATCACCTGCGGCCCCGTTTATACAAGGCTCTCCAATTTACTACAGTGCCTGCTAGTCCTCTTACACCCGATCTATTCCATGGACATTTGATTTTTGAGCCCTGAATACACTACCAGTAGCAGTAGAATGTATTTTATGCTATATTACATGAAGTTATAATAATCATTCATAAGAAAGCACTGAAATGTTTTCTTTTAAATTAGAAATATGTTTAATATGAACGATAATATTTAGCAAAAGTTTTAAAATGTCATTTATGGAAAACTTCTCAAAAGCTACAAATATTACTAATTTGCATATCTGTAGCACAGATGATGGTGGGGGGAACTCCCCTACCACCACCAGTCATACTTGTTCCCACATGGAAAAACCATGACATCATTAAAGCTGGGTGGGTGTGAATAAGGAAGCAAAACTTGGTTATAATAACATTACTATTAGTTCAAACTTCACATGGCACTTAGGCAGCAGGAGGCTGCCTGCCTCGTTTGCTCCTCTCCATGCTCACGGGGACTTATGTTTATGCTCTGCACCTTCACCATACTTGTCATTTTGTTAGCACCTAAAGTATCTTTGGCATTTCTTTCCTTTGCCTCCAATAATTAAAAAATAAATCTTGAATTCATAATCCTTTCTTGAAACCGTGAAACCCATAATCCTCTTCCTCAAAAGTATTCCACTTCTTTGAAAGATTCACACCTTGGTTCTCACTTTTTCTTTGATGAAAAATTTTAAAGAATTATTTATTTTAATATATTTATACACTACTTAATTTGTTTCATCTGAAAAATTGTATTTGACTGCTATTCATAGAATATTAGAAATGAGAGATTTTTGAAATTCTGACACGAGGAAACCAAGGATCATGAAGATTATTTGAAACTATTATTCATTCATTTATTCATGATTCAGTCATTCAACAAATTTTGGGATTCCTTCTCTGTACCAAAAACTCTAGAAAATAATGGGCATTACAATCCCTCTCCTCATGGAGCTTAGTCTGGTGCAGAGGTTTGCAAACTGTGGCCCATGGACCATACTCGGCCCACCACCTGTTTTTCTAAATAAAGATTTTTTGGAACACAAACAAGCTGATTTGTTTACACATTGTCTATGTGTGCTTTAACGCTACAACAGAAATGAGCAGATGCAACAGAGACCATATGGCCTGCAAAGCCTAAAATATTTATTATCTGGCTCTTAACAGAGAAAGTTTGCTGACCTCTAGTCTAGTGAAGCAGACAGATCAATATTAAATAATCACATGCAAAAAATGCTAAACTGAAACCATGACAAGTTTTATTAAAGGAGACATACACTATGTCATAGAAGCCTATGACAGGAGAGAGTTGATCAGTTCAGGGAGGACAGAGAAGCTTACTGTACAAAGTGGTACTTAACATAAACAGAGATGAACTAGGGGAAGAGAAGAGTAAAGACTTCAGGCAGAAGGAAAAGAACAAGCAAAGGCCCCTACAGAAGAGTCTTGTGAGCACAGAAAACTAGAGGAAGGCCTCTGGGACTGGAGTATGGACTTCAAGGGGAGCATAGGATGAAGGTTGCAAATACAAGCAGACCCTGTGAACCTTGTGGGCCAATAAGGAATACTGCCCTTATTCCAAGAGCCATATAAAGCCATTAAAATGTTTTAAATGGGAATATGACAATCAGATTTGTATTTGAAAAGATCACTCCAAATAAATTAATTTTTAAGAAAGTCACCTTGGCTAAAGTGGAGGACAGATCTGGGGGGAAGAGGTACAAAGAGAGTTGATGTAAGAAGACCAGTCAGGGGGTTATTGTGGCAGCCTACATTTGGACTATGGGTAGTGTGGTGATGATGGAGATCACTGAGAGCAGTGTACAGATTCAAGAACTATTTAGGAAGTACCTGTTAATGAATTCAATGTGTGTGCCTGTGTGAGGGGTGCAAGGATGATACTCATGTCTGGGGGCTTTTACAGCAACCACTGAGATAAGGCACATTGGAAGACCCACTGAGAAGAAAGAAGTACTATCATGGAAAAGTCAGGGTTTGGGGCATATTCTAGGTGAGGTGCTTTTGATATATTTAAGAGAATATGTCAAAAAGACAATGAGACCAAATACCATTCTCCACTGAAAGGAACCAGGGCTCCTTAGAAAAAACTGATTTCAGAGCTGGGGCAAGAAAAGTACAAGTAAGTCCTGAACACTTTGCTGTGTCAGAAAGTAAAGAAGTGCCCAAAGAAAGATAGAAGCATATCAAAAGGACATAGGAAACAGGCAGAAAGGGCCTGCATTGGTCAAATCTGGGTCAATCTGAACATCAAAATAATAATGCCAGTAATGGACTAGATAGACTACACTGAATAGAGTACATGGGCCTACAGTGGTATTTTTTTTTTTTAATGGGGAAGGGAAAAAAGGGAAAATTTTTCTTTATAATAGAATGCCAATTAATATCACCAATGGAAAACTCTGCTATCCCATGTCTCCTGAAGGGATATTCTGAAAACAACATAGCACCCCCTCTGTAGATTTCTCATCCAAAATGTTTCATGTTAACATGAGAATATTATTCATGTTACTCAGATTAACATGAATATAAACAAGCAACCATTCAGACTAATCCACATTCAACAATCTTCAAAACAAGTAGCCTAGACTCTTAAAAAAAAAAAAAATGGTAATGTTAGAAAAGACCAAAAAAGGCTGAGAAACTATTCTAAATTAAAGGAGACTTTAATAATCAGGACAACGATTATTTAAATAATCATGTTTTCAAAAAACATGACAAGTAAATACAGTGTGTGATCTTTAACAGGATCCTGAACTGGCCAGAGAAGCAGGAGAGCCATAAAGGGCAATATTGGACATAACTAAGAATTTAACTGTCTGTAATTAAGATTGAGAAGGAACAGCCAGAGAAGTAGGAAATAAAACAGGAGAGTCTGTTCTCAGAGAAATCAAGAAATGAGAATGTTCCAAGAAGGGAGTGGTCCACAATGTAAAATAGTGTTGGGAGGTCAAACGATATAAATAGGAAATATTTCTTGCCATATGTGTATTACTAGATATTTTTTGTTTTGTGTTGTTATTTTAAGAGGAATATTTTTAAAGTATATTTTCTAGATAGTTACTGTTAATATATAAGGAGGTTACTAACATTTTCCTCGTTGTAATAAGGTTCATTTTTCCAAAGGTAATGCATGTTTATTATAAAAGATGAATCACAGAATAAACACAAGTTAAAAGAAAAACATAAAACCCCAGTCTTACCCACCAAGAAACAACTACTATTAATACCTTAGTGTATATACTACCAAGTGTATGTACACATATGCTTTTTAAGATTTTTTTTTATCACATATTGTTTTAAAACCTACTTATCTAACATAATGTGAATATCTGTTTATACAAAGAGATATTTGCAATGTTATTTTTAAGGCTACATAGGAGTACACTGCATGGTTGTACCAGATTGTCTAACGGATCCCTCCTTGTTTATTATTTTGATTGCTTCTAACTTTTTGCCATTACAAAATAAGCTGCAATAAACATCACTACAGCTAAATGTCTGAACATGCTTAATTTTTTCCTGAGGATAAATTCCTAGAAGTAGAATTGCTGGTTCAAGAGACATTCATATTTTTCAGGCTTTTCCTATGTAGTTGTTTAAGTGCCTACCAGAAGGATTTTATTAATTTATACTATCACCAACATGATGAATGGACCCGTTTTCTGGCAGCCTCACCAACACCAAGGTGTTACATCATTTTTCTTATCTTAGAACTACCGTCATTTACTTTTATACCTGTCCTTTTCTAAGTAATAACTCCAGGTTTCCAGCTGGTTTTCCCATATCTGATAATTTTTAACTACCAATGAAAGGACAGTAAAAATATATGCAAGAAAATTTTTCAGAGATTGTTCACACTAAGAAAGAAAATCACAACGTAAAATAAGTTTAGGTTTACCTTTAGTAGTAATAATTAAGTATTCTTGCTACCCTGATGGGCTGTGTCTACTAATAAAGAATAAAAGGGAGGTTCTAATATAAGAGTTAAGAAAATTTAAATGTCTACTACAGAAAATAGAAGAATGAGAAATCACTTTATCCTGCTAAGAAATAACAGATGTACATGTCCAGGAAACAGAGAATCCTCTGCTTATCCTATTCCTAAAGATGTCTGTGGCTGTGTACTTACAACAAGGGTCTGCGTTCTTGTCCAAATTCTGCTTCATAGTAGCCATCTCTGCAGTCTTTTCCTACTAAATCATGAGGATGAGGTTTATATGGGTCGTTCTTTGTTACTAATGTAATTCTCACTTTTCCTTTTCCGTAATAGTTCATAATCTGAAAAAAGGGGGAAATTAAATATATGATCCATAAATTGATCCCATTCAGAACTGACCTACTAAAAGAGAGTTCAGTTTATATAATGTAGTTAGCACTAGATAAATAAAGTCCAACTGACTGACAAATACAGTTTGGATGGAACTTTCCAGGGAATACCAGAAGGGAAGAATTTACCTCTCCATTCCTTGGCATATTATTTTCTGCACTGATTTCAACTGGTTATATCATCTGATTCTGTTTGTTTTCTTTTAAAAACAAGTTATACCAAAATATTATCAGGGAGCAAGAGAAAATAATTGGATGTTGGGTCACTGAATGCCATGCTGTTATATTCACAGTCATGTCATAAATATCCCTTGAATATTTAGGCCACAGTGGAAATGAGAGCACACTGTGAAGAAACTGGTCCTTTCATGTGATTGCTATAGATAAAATATGGAGCAATTAAAAGTTAGATACACACAAGAGAAGGGTCTATTACCTGGATAGATGGGTATGTCCGGTTGTTGTCTGTGCTGTGCTCCCCTGGAATGCTGCCTGCTGATCGCCCTTCACATTTGTATCTAAAACGCATGCCCCTCTGCCTGGGCTGTTCAATGATCTCTATACATGGGTTATAGCCACCTGAAAATTTAAAAAAGGAAGAGGGTAAGATTAAAACAATAGTAATAATGGATTTGACCATTTTGTTTTTTTCAAAATAGCAGACTAAAAAATTTTCCCTCCCAATATTAAATAATAGGTTGAAATGTAATTACCCAAGATTGGATGGTAAAGGTGCCTCTTCTCCCATTCATACTGAGCTCCTATACAGTGTTAACACAAGATTACTCAAATCATATTCATTGGTTAGCACTTTATCATTTAATATCAAGAGTTAATGCCAATGTGAAGTTCTGAGATCCCCACTTCAGAGATATTCACTTCACACGTAAGACCGAGTACAAGGATATCCCTCAAGATTCCCCCAGAAGGGTCAAGAAGATAGTCTTCAAAAGTACAATATCATACTCCAAAATGAGTTGAACTGCTTGATTTTACATTAGACCCCTAACAGTGGACTAAAAGACTGCTACTTGAAAATGAAAATGCATTTATTTAAATCCTTACAGAAAGGATATGTAAGTTTTTTTTTTTAAATATCCCCTGGAATCTTAAAGGATTGATACATAGAACATCTAAATAAGTTCCAGAAGTGTTCATTTTAAACTCAACAGAATTTTCAATCAGTTCGATCTAAATCTCTTTACTGAACAGAGGAAAAAAATTACTCACTTTCTATAACAAATGTAATTCAAAATATGAACTTTAGAATGAACTGATCTATACAACATGGATGAATTCTATATGTTATACACCTGAAACTAATGTATGTGTCAACTATACTCCAATTTAAAAAAAGTTGAGCTAACTGAAAGAAGCGAGACCAAAAGAGCACATCCTGTAAGATTCCATTTATATAAAACTCTAGAATATATAAACTAATCTATAATCAAAAAAAGCAGATCACTGACTGCCTAAGAAAAAGGGTGTGGAATGGATGGGGAAACTTGGGGGATGGTGGATATGTTAATTATCTTGATTGTGATGATGATTTTAAGGTTGTATTCATATGTCAAAAGCTATCAAATTGCAAACTTTAAGCATGTGCAATATATCATACATTAACTATATGTCAGTAAAGTTGTCTAAAACATATGCATCTTTACCCTTCTTATTATCCATATTATAGAAATGAAAAGTTCAATGAAGACACTCAAGTATGCTTACAAGTAGGGTACCTGGCAATGTGTCTATTTCAGGGGTACAAAGATGTCTTCCATTAAAAAAAAAACCATTTTCCTTCCATCAGTTAAGTGATTTTTAAATTCCTACAATTAGATAATCCATTTCTCTGATTAAAGACTTACCCTCTGTTAGAATGCAAACAAATCTTTAGAAAGGGTAATACAATGGGTCTTACTGGTACAGTGTGAGGAAGGAGCCTTTTGAGTCCTACTTCGCCACATCTTAATAGCAAGGATCCTGGAAATGTATCTTCTAAGTCTCCTAATCTATAAAATGGGAATAATAGTAATAGCACCTACCTTATAGGGGTTTTGTGAGGATTCAAGGTAGTGTGTTTTCAGTTCTTAACAAGCATCATGCCTATGACAAATACTCAATAAATGTTGTCTACTATTGTTTCAGATCCTTTCTCGAAAACAATGATTTATAGTAGTATCATGATGGTATAACAACCGGTACTTTCAAGAATTTTATAGAACAATGAGGCAAAACCACCAATTATTAGACTACAGAAGAGTCCAACAAAACAAAATTTTGTTTATGCTAACAAGATTGTGCATAAAATGATAGTAAGAGCAAAAGAGTCAGGCATGCCTATGTCAAAAACAAAGGAAAAAGAGTTAATGAAGCAAAAAGGTAGGGAGAGGAGAGAGGAAGGTCTTCTAGTAAAAGGGAACAATGTGTCCAAAGCTGGGGCAGCACAAAAGAAGAGTTTAAAAATGACCAATGAAGCCACAGTGGAAGTGGATTACATTTCTACCTTTAGAACCAAAAGCCAAAGGACATTTGTAATCTGTACAAATGGGTTCAAAGTACAGAGGACATTAGGGATTTGGATTTTAGCTCATGAGTGACAATGAATCAATGAATGGCTTTCTGCAGGGGAATCATATCACTGGGCTGACATTTTATTTTTTTAAAGATTTTATTTATTTATTTGACAGAGAGATAGTGAGAGAGAGAGCACACGAAGGGAGAGTGGCAGAGGGAGAAGCAGGCCCCCAGCTGAGCAGAGAGCTGATGTGGAGCTTGATCCCACTGTCCTGGGATCATGACCTGAGACGAAGGCAGTCGCCCAACCAACTTAGCAACCCGGGAGCCTCTGGACTGACATTTTAGAGTGAGGATTCTGATGGCAGTGGACAGGTTGAAAAGAAAGGAGACAGTATGATGATCGGTTTAGAGGCTGTGACAGTACTGTGGGCAACGGTGAGGGCAGGTCTGACATCTAGCAGTGATAACAGGAGTGAAGGATTATTTCAATAAAATTGACAGTTACTAGCGACTGACTGAACATTAGGGTTAAGAGCAAGTAAAGAATCATTGAGGCTCCACAGTTTCTACTTTGGGTTACTGAGTAAAGATACTATTAGAGCCAGGGAAAACTGACTTTAACCTAATCACATTCCTAACACTTATTTTATTGAAAAATGTAAGGCATGCAGGTGGGTATTTCAATGTCACATACTTATATATCCTCGTATATTATGAATAACTCAAATTCACATTTCGCTTCAAATATTTTACATCCTCATATGTCATTGCAGGAGAATTTGAAAGAAAGTACATTTTCCTCTCAATAGCTCAAAATACTCAACAGAATTTTTTAAGTGATATCTTAAATAATGTATGTGGTTTAACTAAAGGTCAAATAAATCCCTGCCCACTACTTATTTAAAGGTGTCTTGGTGGGAAGTTGATACAGAATTACATCATTAATGGTAAGTGGCTAACTTTTGGGGGAGGAGTGAATAAAAGTGCTAGGCTCATAGTGATTTTTCAAATATTTCATTGGTTACACAATGCTTCTTTAAGCTAGAAAATGTTTGTGAAAAAAGTCTCTAGACAAGAGAAAAGCAGCTGTTGAAAGAGAAAATGAAATGATTTTTATAGGTTTAAAGTTATAATAATGACAAATATTAATGATCATATAAAATCAAGTACTTAAAAAAAAACCTTTGAAATCTAGTCTTCCTATTGTACAAGCTCTTTATTTGTAAAAAGTCTCATGATCAACCAGGTAATATTTTATTGTAATATTTGACATTTCCCCAGCTGGAAATAATCTCCCCCTCCTCTAAATTATCAGAGTATTTTGTTTATGACAATTATTCCAAATAACTATAATTTAGGGAAGACTCACTGTTTTATTTCTTCTTGAAAAAAAGCTACTTGTTCTATTTCTTTTTAAGCTACTTGAAGGCAGGAATTGTGACTTACTCATCAGTGCCTTGCACATAGATATTCAGTAAATATCTGGGGAGTGAATAACTGAAAATCTAAAAATCTTTTTGTTTGTGTAAGTTATACAAACAGCAAAGGATAGTAATCGTGATTAATCATATTTTCCCTATTAGGTTCCACTACTATGGAAAAAAATAGTGCTTTGTAGGTATTAGAACTGCTACACTTTTTACTCTTCATACCTATTCACAGTCTAATTATCTGTATTTATGATTGTAAAATACTTCCCAGCTATTAATTATTTATATCATGCATCAGTATAATGTACCAGTCACTTCCTCCCTCAGCACTGTTTTAAAGTGCCTTTCTTCCTAAAGATAGAATGCTGAACTGTAGTCTTGCACGGAGTGGAAGAAGGTAAAATGTAAATCAGAGAACTGTAGGGAAAATAAGTACTCCTAACTAAGATTATCTCAAATCACTACAGTTCTGAAAAGTACTGAAATTTCTCCAAAGTGGTTCTAAGCAAGCTGATTACTGTACTTTTTTTAAACCAATACTGCAAAGTTGGGATTGACCCCTACCTTTTAAACAATACTGTAAAATGCTAATACTGACCCAAATAATATTTCAAATATAGCCAAAATGTTTGCAAGATATACCTATGTTTTTATTTTCACTTAAGCAAAAAAGAGTGCTATTTCAGTTTTTAAGGTTAAAAAATTATATTGAAATACAAGTTAAAAATGGAGCCTCAATTGTCAGAAATAAACACATTAATTAAAACCTTATGGCTAGCACCGGGAACCAGCATTAATTGTTCAGGAAAAAATTAATTACAGTAATTGTAATACTGTTTTAAAGTACTTTTACATATATTCTCATTTGATCCTCTCAACTTTAATCTTCATAAAAACAGAACAGGAATTATTCTCCCATTTTATAGGTGATAAATTTAAATTATTGTTATAAAAAAAGAAATTATGAATGACATTAGCAAATATGATAGCTAGAATCCCAATGGATCAAATTAGAAAAAAAAAAAAAAAGCATAAAAACAGCCGGGGATAAAGTCACAATAACATTATAGCAAATAACCTAAAATAAATACAACTTAGTTTAAGAAGATAATGCATCTTGCCACAGGCAAGTGAGTATTTAGATCCAATGAAATTCCTGGAAGAGTTCATAGTGGGGTGTATACCAGAATCATTTTGGAAGCTTTTTCAAAAAACACACATGCCCTGATCCCACCTGTGATCTGCTGAATAGAAATAGAAATCTATAAAGCCCCGACATATTTCTGAAAAAGCCTTCCAAGCAATTCTAACACACTCCTGATTAAGAACCATTGCCCTAAAACATAAAGAAGCTTAAAGAATCACAAATCCAGAGAAGCAATCCAAAAATTCATGTGCAAGTATGGGCTGAATGACAGACAAACCAGGCAGAGGAAATCTGACGACTTTTTAAAAAAATTCTGACAGCTTTAACTCTTCTTTCTCTCCCACTCTAAAAAGCTTAGCCAAATATAAGCAAGGGAAAAAAGCATTATGATAGGGATCACCTTTAATCACACTGATCTATTTAAAAGGTAAATTGTTTACAAAATTAATATTGTGATTATCACCAGTAACGTTTCTTACAATACGGCAAGCAAATGATCACACACTAACGTGTCAACACCACAGCTGAGAATAACTGACTGTAGACTGCATCTCGCTCGCAGAAGTACTGGATAATAGAGTACCCGAAAGCCAAAGGAGCAGATGGAGCTAACAATATACACTTTTCTAAGTACCACTTTCACTCACTCTAGAGAAAAAGAAAATGAGATCTATTCATTATTCCTCAAACCTGGGAACCCAACTGAATCATGGTGGTAAGCTTCCTTACCTTAAGACACACTTTTTCCATTTCTTCCTAATTATGATCAAAATTAAAAGTAACCATTTCTCACATATATAGAATGGCATTCAATTAACAAAAGGGCAATGAAAACTTAAGCCTATTCCCACATGCTAGAAAAAGACTAACACAGAAGGTACAAAAGAAGTCAAATGAAAGATAAGTTATAACAATCAATTATCAAGACATTTTTGATTTACTTTCTTTTCAGAATGTTTACTATCATTGAAGTGGACAAAGGAGAAAAGGTACGCTGCCTCCAAACATCACTGTCAAATTCTTCTCCACTAGTTTAAAAATACAGAAAACCATTTCAAACTGTTTAAAAGTAAATGGACATTCTTATATATTCTTATTTTTTCATTCTCATATATTCTTGAAAGACTTTCTATCTAGCATCTGTTCTAGTTTATTATTACAATTTTTCAAGGTTTCACAGAATTCTAGAATGTCAGGATACTCAAATAGTGAGTGCCAATTACTTCTAGTAGCTCCTGTTTCCTAGATGTCTAAGTCTCCAAACAGCTCCACTACATAAGAAAACTAACATTTATGGGCATGAATTGTCTCTGTTGTTCCTCAAAACAAGATGCTGTAGTAGTTATTCTCATTTTTGTATCACAGAGTGGCAAAACTGGAATAAAACCAGGTTCATTATGGGCTAAAGTCCAGATTTATTCCAGTATCTGAGGCTGCCTCTCAAATAAGTCTTAAGCATCCATGTAAGGGAATTTTCACAGGAGTATTTGGCTGATGTACGCACCAGAAGGTAAATAAAAGATGCAAGAGTTGCACAATAGAGATTCCACTGCGGTGGGGAGAGAGAATCTTGAAAAAAAATGTTAACTTCCAGAATGAAAAAGTAGAGAAATATTTAAAATCTGTTCCAGATTACTCAGGTATTTAATCAACTTAAAAGTAAAAGGCAGTACCAACTCATCTGTCTTGATTAAGACTTCCAGATTCAAAAATAAAAATTACAAGATGCCTACTTAAAAATGAATTAAACAAAGAAATTTTTTTAGTGTAAGTATGTCCCATGCAAGTATCCGGGTCACGTGCCTACAAACCCAATCACATGCAGAGAACACAGATGAGAGAACGACGGAACAAAAGGAAATTCTGAGCCTCTTACATTGTATTTGGGAAAGATACTACACACAACCCAGATATTCCTAATATCATTTCATCACAATTCCTCCCTAGCCATTTCACTCATTCATTCCCTTTACCCTGTCACGTATCACCTTAATTCTTTTATATAGCTGTTGTCTCTACATTTCACATGGGGCATTTCAGATACAGCATTCATGTTTATAGTGTGTAGGCTTCTACCTAAAAAAAGTATTTTGCTTTAGTTGTCAATTCCAGCTTCTAGCTCTATCATTAATGATTAAGTTGCATCATACCTACACTGATCTTTTTTCCCCTTACTCAAGAGAAATACTTATAGTTCTCTTGAAACTTACACCAGAGTTGGAAGTAGTGTGGTTTACAAAAAGTTTCTTCATGTACTTCCTATTATATGACAGAACAGAACTATATTAAAGAAAACTGTGAATAAAAATCAATTATCAAATTTTAAAACATATTTTACCATACTTACTAGTAAACAGAGCTACCTACGTGTGCATAAGCATATTTTGCACTTTCTACAGGAACAATGAGAAGCTTTAAATTCAGACAAAATAGCTAATTTTGGTTACATTAAACGAAACAGAATCATATATAGAGAGTAATGACTGCCTGTCATTACAAATACAGGGAACATTTTTCTTAACAATACCTGTTCTAATCAATTGTGTTAAAAGGCAGTAAAAAAAAAAAAAAGCAATAATGACAGCTTAATAGAACCCAATCTGTGAAATCCTAAATAATTTATTTGGTAATTTACCTGAACAAAATTTAGAATCATATAAAATCATTCATATATATATATATATATACACATACACACACACACACACATATACACACACACATACATATATATGATTTTTATATATCTATAAATTAAATTCCCTGTTACTCATGGTACTTAAATCATTTTGCTAATGAGATTATGATCTGTTACTTTTACATTCTATGTTTGTTATTTTACAGGTAACAAATCCGGCTACACATACCTATTTACATATGACATCCGGTGAGAAAAGAAGAAATGGTCTTAAGTGCCTGGTAATCAATAAAAATACTTTTTGAGGTTTTAATACTACCTTACTACAAATAATCTAAACTAGACAGTGATAACTAATTAAGCAAAATTTTTTTCCTATTACTCTTTCGGTTCAATTACTGTTTCAAAACAGAATTAGAATTTATAATTTACTGAATCTTCTTCTCTCCCAGATTCCTTTTTAAAAATTTCTTTGGCAATTTTCAAACAACTAAATTACAATTTAAATAACTTGTCATATTTTAAATAGTCTCATTTTAATGTAACTCCAGAAAAGGCAAAAAAAAAAAAAAGATAATTACCCTACAACTTTTCATTCCTTTAATTTTTTTCCCCCTTCAATTTAGGGAATCAGTCCTCACAACAGCACAAACTATAGTGCCATTAAACAAATTTAAATTGTATCACATTTTTGAATGGTTTAGGTCTTACGTTATCCTCTGTGTGAATGGTTCTTTTCTCTTTTAAAAGAATTAGAAGTATTACACTCATGCCACAAATTAATGAAGTTTGGTTAAATTGGCAGCAGTCTGACCTTTTTTTATAACGCTTACCATTCTTTACTACTTTCATACAAAATCTCTGTCAACCAATAAATTAGCCAATAAATTAGCCAAATATTTCAGATCATCTTTGGACTTTTCTAAATGTGCTTTTAAATTATAAATTTACAAAATTATCTAAAAGCTTGGGGTCACTGAAGTGGGTAAAGAGAAAGTTGAAATATTTTAAACTACACTTGTATTCGCACATAAAAAACCACAGAAAAACTGAAATCAAATGTCATGTGAACCACCCCAATTTCCTTTTCGGCCTACAGCAGTAGCTATGGCATTGTTCTGCTCAACCCCTTAAAAAAAAAAAAATCCTTTAATGCTTTCTACTTCCTCTTCTCAGCTAGACATCAGCCTCTGAGGGTCACTGAACCAGGGTCTTGGGAGGACGCGGGTCAACCAGAAACAAGTCCCCCCAAACCTTCAGCCTCCTAGTACAGCGCTAATTTACCCTACCAGGCCTCCCTGCCTCTGCTCCGTCTGCCGGGAAAGGGCCCCGTGAACCTTGCCAGAATCCTGTAAAGGTCCAACTCAAACACAGTCTACTTGATTTACTTCCCTTTAGGTTACAGGCAGATCTAAACCACGGCTATATATATGAGACTCCCTCCCTTGTCCTCTAACCTGTTCCTTGGTAAACTCGTCGCCATCTCCCCACCCCGCAGCAAGAGATTTACGCATCTATTAACTGAAAATGAATTGTTACATTAGTGATGTAAAGTTTTCATTTCCACTCCTATTTTAAATTAAGCGCGGATATTCTAATACTCCTTCCCCCTTTCTTACAACAAAGAAAAAAAAAAATGACTTCTCCGTAAAGTAGAAAGTACCCGCTTTATAGTAGAAATCATCCACTTTGTTGAAGCAACATTTCCACTTAAGACCTGTTAAGATAGCACAGGTGACTTCTAAAGCCGCACCTCATTTTGTACAACTGTCAACACATCAGCGGTCACCTCCTGGCGTTTGATGAAATTAAACTAAAAAAAGGAGAGCACTCCTGAGGTCTGAAGGTTCTTCATTCCTGTTCTAAAACATAAAACCACCATTTCAATATAAATCAATTTTTAAATATGAGAACTCTCCGTCCTCGTTTAGATTCGTGTTACTTCCTTAATCCTAAAAATCTAGTCGCTGGGAATTTCTAAGGTTCCGGCTATTATAATGGCATCAAATTAGAGAGCATGACTTTGATTTCGCACGCAACCCCCCGAACCAGGTAACTTTTTAAAGGCTGACAATCTGCCAGATGAGACGATTTTAAAGACAGAACACGCACAACCGAAACCGAGACCCCGACACTCTGAGCTGCAAAGACCCCCGGACGAGATCCTACCCGCGGTCGGGTCCCGCGTCTGAGACACTCACCCGAGGCCATGGCTCCGCTCACCGCGCCGCCCCTCCAAGAGTCCTGACCCGAGGCCGCCACAATCAGCTCGCGTCGGTCCGGCGGCGGAGGGACTCTGCCGGCGGGACCCCCAGTCCCCCTGACCACCCCCGGGGCCTCCTCCTCCTTCCCGCCCTCCTCGGGGTTTGCGGCTCACACCTTCCCACCCCCTTAATGCTAGCGTTCCGGATCACCCGGCTTCGCCCGTCGGAGGTGCGGGAGCCAGGGGCAGGGGGCGGAGCGCCGCGAGGACCAAGCGCCTGCGGGGCCTAGAGGCAGGCAGCCTGGCGGGAGGGGGATTTCCCGCGGCTGACGTAGGCCCCGCACCACCGCCTTCCCCCGGGTCTGCGCTCCGCCCAGTCCGTGCCCTGCGCCCCGCCCCCCGCCCTGACCGTCCGGGGCTTTGAGACTGGGTCGCGGCTGCGAGAGGCGGGATCTTCGGGAGCGCAGGGAACGCTGGGAGCCGGGCGGTGACAGTCCCGAGCGTGCGAAAGCCGCCGACTCCGTAGAAATCCCCCTCCTCCAGGTTGTTCTTAGGCGCGTGGTTTAAAGTTCAGGAGCGGGTGGGAGGGCGCGGTGACGTCTAGGGGGCCGGCCGCCTGGGAGCACTTGGGGGCGGGCCGGGCAGCGAAGTGGGGCTCGCTCTCCCGGGCCCCGGGGGGACGGCGGCCCGGGGTTTTCGATGGGTGGTTCCCCCTCTTCCCAATTTCGTATATGCAAATCGTCGCCCCCGCGCCGGCCGGCGGCGCAGCGCGGACGTCCCGGTGCGCCCCGGAGGGGAAGTGCGGAAGCCGCCGGCGCCTGTGTTCGTTTGTAATTCACGTATTTGCATTTGGGGACCCCCGCAAGTCTGATTTTCCCCCGTTCTGTCTGAACTGCGACGGCTCTGTCAGCCTTACGTACTTTACCTCCTAAAACTTTTCAAACTCTTTTAAGATCGGCACTTCAGGTTCTTTACCTCATAACGCTGTGTGGTCAGGATTAGTGAAGGAAACGCTGTAAGGAAACAGCTGAGGATTTGACAGATACCCACGAGGAAAGGGGGGAGTGGATCGAAAGTTTAGTGTGTTGAGGACATCTAGTATAACTTTGCTACTTTCACGGGCTAAGAATCTCCTGTGTGTCAGTTTATTTACCTCATTTATAACATATTATTCTAATTTTATAGATGATGTAATAGGGGTTCAGAGAAGTTAAGTAGTACTTCAGAGGAAAAAATAAAAGGTAATACTTCAGAGAAGTTAAGTTCTGGTAACGAGAAGAGCACAGTTGAAATCCAGGGTTGTCTAAAGGCATGCTCTTTCCACTATATCTTACTGCCTAAAACAAGTGCAGAGAGGGAATGGGGATTATCAACCAGCTGTACAAGTGCGGAAACTGGAGGATCCAGTTCTAGGGAAATAATTAAAAATAAAATCTCATAATAGAAAAACCCTCCACAAAAAGTAGAAAACAATGTAACGATTTTATTACTGAATAAGCATTAAAGCATGCACTGAAAAGATTATAAAGACAAAAAAAAAATCTCATTTCTTTATGTAGCCAGGTAGATAGAATCCATGACAGACCTGTTGTCTTTACCCAAAGGAAAAAATGATACGAAGTTACATCTGGAAGCCAAAAGCTGAGGTTTAAACACCCACAAAGACAGGGAGGTGGAGGTGGAGTACCGTCCTCTCCGATACTTGCATTTCAAAGAGGTAACTTCAAGGCTCCCAAGAAAGACCTTAGCGGGATTCAGAACTGGCAAGAGGCTTACTTAGCTTTTTCAAAGGTGTATATACATCTCAAAGAGAGAAATCGTTTACAATTTTGATTTTTTCTAAAGGAATTGCCGATTGAAAAGAAAGGAGGTGAAGTTTCTTGTCCTTCGGGGGACTAGGGCATTTTTTTAAAAAAGATTTTATTTATTTATTTGAGAGAGACACACACAGTAAGAAAGGGAATACAAGCAGGGGGAGTGGGAGATGCAGGAGCAGGCTTCCCGCTGAGCAGGGGTGATCTGGAGACTTGATCTCAGGACTTTGGGATCATGACCTGAGCCCAGGGCAGACACTTTATGACTGAGCCGCCCAGGAACCAGGGAAACTTTTTCATTTAATGTTTTAGACTTGTATTTACCCTTACAACCCTAATGTCAGAGCTGTATGGGAGAACTGAGCGGAGGTGTTTAAGAATCCATTAGGAAGGTGACTGACAAATAGGAATGGAGAATATTTTGCATGTATTTGTTTATATTCCACCTCCAGAAACTGATTGGTTTTATGTACCTCTTGAACTTAATAGGGGATAATAATGTTTGTTTACTGAAGAGTTCTAGGCGAAACAAGAGTCTATCCCAATTGCAGACTTCAGACCAGTTCTAAAACTACTCCAATCTATAAAATCATAAGTTGCAACTAAAGAGATTTATTAAAACTACAGAATTTTGAACTAATTAAGTTTTATCTTTTATTTTTCAAAGACTCTGACTTATTTAAATCTCACTAATAGGACAGCATGTTTATATTTACTTCCAGGGCTATTTTTATTGTCACATGACTAAGCTATGGGTTTTATTATCTCCCCTTTTTATTTATTTTTTAAGATTGTATTTATTTATTTGAGGGAGAAAAGGAGAGAGCGAGTGAAAGAGCATAAGCAAGGGGAATGGCAGAGGAAAGGAAGAAGCAGGTTCCCCTTTGAGCAGGGATCATGACCTGAGCCAAAGGCAGACACTTAAGCTTAACTGCTTAAGATGCTGAGCCACCCAGTTGCCCCTATCTCACCTCTTTAAAGGTTTTTTTTTTTTTAACCTTTCACTATTTATTTTTTAAATATCTTAAAACTTATTTTT
Organism: Martes martes; assembly: GCF_963455335.1. NCBI lineage: Eukaryota > Metazoa > Chordata > Mammalia > Carnivora > Mustelidae > Martes > Martes martes. The sequence continues at coordinate 78,921,139 of NC_137896.1, read as the reverse complement.
AAGATTTTACTTATTTTTTTTAAGATTTTATGTATTTATTTGACAGACAGAGATCACAAGTAGGCAGAGAAGCAGGCAGAGAGGAAGAGGGGAAAGCAGGCACCCCGCTGAGCAGACAGCCTGAAGAAGGGCTCTATCCTAGGACCCTGGGATCATGACCTGAGCTGAAGGCAGAGGCTTTAACCCACTGAGCCACCCAGGCACCCCAAGATTTTGTTTACTTATTGAGAGAGAATGTGTACCTGCATGCATGAGAGCTGGGCGTAGGGGGGCACACAGAGGAAGAAGGAGAGAGAGAACCCCAAGTACACTCGGTGCTAAGCCTGGAGCCTGACACAGGGCTCGATCCCATATGTATATATTTTATATATATACACACACACAGACACACACACATTTTTTTTTCAAAGATTTATTTATTTTAGAGAGAAAACACAAGTTGGGGTCAGGGCAGAGAAAGAGAAGCAGACTCCTTGCTGAGCACTTGTAGCTCCATCTCACCATCCTGAGATTATGACCTGAGCCAAAACCAAGAGTCAGACACTTAACTGACTGAGTCAACCAGGCACTCCCACTCCCCCACCTTTACACTATTTTCTAAAGTAGCTGAACCCCCTCTTGAAAGATTCAGTCCACATACGAAAAATGAAAATATTTTAGTTGTATAGGAAATGCTTAATTTTTTGGATGGACTAAAACAACAAAGGAAAGTAGTGATTTTTGATTTGGGGGGAACTTATGCTGGGGGAAAAGTTTATTACTGTAAAGATGAGAAGCAGCTACTTGTTAGGGCTTATAGAAAAGATTAGCACATGTCGTTTTTCCCCAAGGGCCCTCAGTTATTGTTAGTGTTCTGTGCCAAGTACTCCTCTCTTGGGAACCCTATACTCAACCTACTCAACATCTTTTCTTCCAAGTTTACTCTTACCCCATATTTCTTGTACCACCAGATACAGATACCCAGATACAGGTCAGGAAGTTGGGGGCCATCTTTGACTTTCAGCATCTCCCATCTACCCCACAGCATCCAGTCACCAAGTCCTGTAGATTTTACCAATAAAATATGAATCCATTTCTTCTCTACTTTATTGCCATTGTCCATGTTCAAATCTTCATCATATCTCACCTAAACTCCTGGAATGGTGTCCTAACTATTATGCCCACCTCTACTTTTGTCCCCCTTGAAAGCCATTAAAACCCATTCAAATCCATTACTGCTTGAATCTTTTGTATGAATGCACATCAGATCCCTTTCTTCAGCCCCATCTTCTGCATTCCATGTCCTGTGCTTTCACACCTTTCATAGCTTCTCATATTCCATAAGCCATGCTGTTTCTTATCCATCTGCCTAGAAGTTCCTCCCCAGAGACAAGCCATGTTCATGATTTGAAAGACTTAATATTGTTTAAAAGTCAAGTCTCCCCAAGTTAATCCGTAGGTTTAATGAATCCCAGCTGAAACCCCAGCATTGCTGGAAATGACAAGGTGATTCTCAAGTGTATGTAGAATTACCAAGGCCCTGGAATAGCCAAGCCAATAGTGAAGAATAAAGCTGAAGAATGTGCAGTACCAGATATCCAAATTTATTACAAAACTACAGGAATTAAGACAGTGTGATATTGGCACAAATTTAGACAAATAGAATAAAGGGCTGGATTAGAAAATCCAGAAACAGACCCATACATATACAGTCTCTTGTTTATTACATTCTGCACCGCAGGTGGTCAGGGGAAATGAGGCCTTTTTATTAACTAGTGCTGGCACAAATCCATCATCTGGAAAATAATAAAAGCTAACCCCAATATACACGTACCCAAAATATTATTTAAAATGGATCATAGACCTAAATGTGAACAGAAAAATAATAAAACTTCTGGGGGAAAACATAGGAGAATACCTTCGTGACCTTGAGGAGGGCAAAGACTTCTTGAACATTATACAAAAAGCAATAACTACCAAAGAAAAGATAGATAAGTTGGACTTAATTAAAATTAACTAACAGGTGCCACTAAGAGAATAAAAAGGCAATCCACATACTGGGAGAAGATATTTGGCAGCACATACTTCTGGTAAAGAATTCTGTGGCATCCATGAAGTTACTTTGCTCAGATCTCCCTCCTAAAGAGGATCTACCTCAGCTTGCAAGCCAAGGTCACGTGATTCCTTGGAAGCACCTAGCCAATTATGAGCCCAGTCATGGGACAAGGGCTCGCTATCTCTAGCCAGGACAGAATTTCTCTATGGGGAGTCATTATGTCAGAGCTCCTTATTGGACTGGCTGAGACTTTCTTGGAGATATATACCAATCTGATTGTATTCCTATCCAGTTCTTCCATATCCCTTTTTACAAGTGTCAGACCTGTATCTGAAAACTCTTCCTGCCTATTCCTTCTTTCTCTCTCCTTTTTCTTTCATAGGTATTGCCCCCAGTGTATCTCTTGTACTGGTCATTTCATATTGGTATCTGCCTCCCATAGGACCCAGCTGGTATACTGATTCACTCTACAAATCAGTAAGAAAAAGATAACTCAATTTTTTAAGTGGGCAAAAGATCCCAAAAGACACTTTACAAAATGTCTATGAGCATGTAAAATAATCATGTAAAAAGGTGCTCAGTCAAAAGGGAAATGTGCACAAAAATCATAAAAAAATATTGCTATACCTTCATCAGAATGGCTCAGATTAAAAGAACAATGCCAAGTGTTTGTGAGAACGTGAAACAAATGGAATTCCCTTAAATTTTTTGTGGGAATATAAATTAGTACAATAACCTTAGAAAATTGGCAGTATCTACCAACCCTAAAATAATAAGTATCATATGACCCAGCAGTACCACTCTTAGCTAAATACCTAACAGAAATAAGTGCTTATATTTATCAAAACATAGGCAAGAATATTGAAGGCATCTTTATTTGTACTACTTAAAATGTGAAAACAACTCAAATGTTCATCAGCAGCAGAATACATAAACTGCAATATATTCATACCGTGGATTTCTCTCCAATTATGAAAAAGAATATTATTGCCACACAACAATATGGATGAGTCTTATATATGAAAAGTCATGTACAAAAGAGTACATACCATATGATTCCACTTATAGGCAAACTTTGGAGATATTATGGATTTGATTCCAGACAACCACAATAAAGCAAATACTGCAGTAAAGTGAGTCAAATGAATTTTTCAGTTTCCCAGGGTACATAAAAGTTATGTTTATACTATACTATAGTCTATTAAATGTGTAATATCATTATATCTAAAAAAACCCCCAATGTATATACCTTAACTTAAAAATACTTTATTGCTAAAAATACAACTATCCTCAGAGCGTTCAGCGAGTTGAAATCTTTTTGCTGGTGGAGGGTCTTCTTGCTTTGATGTTAATAGCTACTAATCAGACTGGTGGTTGCTGAAGGTTGGGGTGGCTGTGTTAATTTCTTAAAATAAGACAATAGTGAAATTTGCCACATTGATGGACTCTTCCTTTCATGGATGATTTCTCTGTACAGTGCTGTTTGATAATGTTTTACCTACGGTAGAACTTCTTTTCAAAAGTAGAGTCAATCTTCTCAAACCCTGACACTGATTTATCAACTGAGTTTATTTAATATTCTTAATCCTTTGTTGTTTTTCAGCCGTCTTCATGCATCTTCATCAGAAGTAGAACCCATCTCAAGAAACTGCTTTCTTGCTCATCCGTAAAAAGCAACTCCTCATCCATTAGAATTTTACCATGAGACTGCAGCAATTAAGTCACGTTTCAGGCTCCAATTCTAGTTCTCTTGCTGTTTTCACCATATCTGTAGTTCCTTCTTCCACTGATGTCTTGAACCCCTCAAAGTCTTCCATGAGGATTGGAATCAACTTTTTCCAACCTCAATTTAATGTTGATATTTTGAGCTCTTTCTTTGTATCATGAATATTATTAATGGTATCTGGAATGCTGAATCCTTTCTAAAAGCTTTTCATTTTACTTTGTCCCGATCCATCAAAAGAATCACTATCTGTGGCAGCTGTAGCCTTACGGAATATATTTTTTCATCTTTTTATTTTTTAAAATTTTTAAATTGAAGTATAATTGACACACATTATTATACTAGTTTCAGGTGTATAACATAGTGATTCAACAATTATATACTTTATAAAGTGCTCACCATGATAAGTGTAATTACTATCTGTCACTGTACCAGGTTATCACAATATTTCTAACTATATTCCCTATGCTGTACTTTTCATCCCCATGGCTTATTTATTTTATAACTGGAAGTTTATAACTCTTAATCCCCTTTACCTATCCCCCCAAACCCCTCCCTCTGGCAACCACCAGTTCGGTCTCTGTATTTACGATCTGTTTCTGCTTTTGTTTGTCATTTATCTTGCTTTTAGATTCCATGTATAAGTGAAATCATATGGTGTTTGTCTATTTTTGACTTATTTTGCTTAGCATAATACCCTCTATGTCTATCCATGTTGCAAATGACAATGTTTTATTCTTTTTTTAATGGCAAGAATACACCATGGTCTATATACCACATCTTCTTTGTCCATTCCTCTATTGTTGGATGCTTAAGTTGCTTCCATATCTTGGCTATTATAAATAATACTACGAAAAATATAAGAGTGCATCTATCTTTTTATTTTTATTTTTTTTTAAGATTTTATTTATTTATTTGACAGACAGAGAGCACAAGTAGGCAGAGAGGCAGGCAGAGAGAGAGGAGGAAGCAGGCTCCCCGCAGAGCAGAGAGCCCGATGTGGGGCTAGATCCCAGGACCCTGGGACCATGACGGAGCCGAAGGCAGAGGCTTTAACCCACTGAGCCACCCAGGCACCCCAGCATCTATCTTTTTAAATTAGTGTTTTTCTTGGGGTGCCTGGGTGGCGCAATGTGTTAAAGCCTCTGCCTTCGTCTCAGGTCATGATCTCAGGGTCCTGGGATCGAGCCCCACATCGGGCTCTCTGCTCAGCAGGGAGCCTGCTTCCTCCCCTCTCTCTCTCTCTGCCTGCCTCTCTACCTACTTGTGATCTGTCTGTCAAATAAATAAATAAAATCTTTAAAAAAAATTAGTGTTTTTCTTATCATTAGATAAATATCCAGAAGAGGAATTACTAGATCATATATTTCTATTCTTAGTTTTTTAAAAAGATTTTATTTATTTATTTGAGACAGAGAGAGCATGAGAGGGGAGAAGGTCAGAGGGAGAAGCAGACTCCTGATGGAGCTGGGAGCCCGATGTGGGACTTGATCCCAGAACTCCAGTATCATGACCTGAGCCAAAGGCCGTCGCTTAACCAACTGAGCCACCCAGACACCCTCTATTCTTAATTTTTTGAGGAACTTTCATACCATTTTCCATAGTGGATGTACCAATTTACACTCCCACCAATAGTGCCCAAGGGTTCCTTTTCCTCTGCATCCTCACCAACACTTCTTATTCCTTGTCTTTTCGAGACTAGCCATTCTGACAGGTATGAGGTAATATTTCATTGTGGTTTTGATTTGCATTTCCTTGATGATTAGCAGTGTTGAGCATCTTTTCTTTTCTTTCTTTCTTTCTTTTTTTTTTTTTTTAACCTTTCTCTCTTTTAAGTAACATATAATGTATTATTTGCTTCGGGGTACAGGTCTGTGAATCATCAGTCTTACACAATTCACAGCACTCACCAAGCACATACCCTCCCCATGGTCCATAACCCAGCCACGCTATCCCTCCTTCCCATCCCACAGCAACCCTCAGTTTGTTTTCTGAGATTAAGAGTCTCTTATGGTTTGTCTTCCTCCTGATCCCATCTTGTTTCATTTTTTCCCTCCCTGCCCCCCACAACCCCCACACTGCCTCTCAAATTCCTCATAGCAGAGAGGTCGTATTATAATTGTCTTTCTCTGATTGACTTATTTCGCTTAGCATAATACCCTCTGGTTCCATCCACATCATTGCGAACGGCAAGATTTCAGGGTTTTTTGATGGCTGCATAGTATTCCATTGTATATATACACCACGTCTTCTTTATCCATTCATCTGTTGATAGACATCTAGGTTCTTTCCATAGTTTGGCTATTGTGGACATTGCTGCCATAACATTCGGGTGCATGTGCTCCTTCAGATCACTACATTTGTATCTTTAGGGTAAATAACCATTAGTGTGATTGCTGGGTTGTAGAGTAGCTCTATTTTCAACTTTTTGAGGAATCTCCATACTATTCTCCAGCGTGGCTGCACCAGCTTGCATTCCCACCAACAGTGTAGGAGGATTCCCCTTTTTCTGCATCCTCACCAGCATCTGTCATTTCCTGACTTGTTAATTTTAGCCATTCTGACTGGTGTGAAGTGGTATTCACTGTGGTTTTGATTTGTATTTCCCTGATGCCGAGTGATGTTGAGCACTTTTTCATGTGTCTGTTAGCCATTTGGATGTCTTCTTTGCAGAAATGTCTGTTCATGTCTTCTGCCCATTTCTTGATTGGATTATTTGTTCTTTGGATGTTGAGTTTGATAAGTTCTTTATAGATTTTGGGTACTAGCCCTTTATCTGATAGGTCATTTGTAAATATCTTCTCCCATTCTGTCAGTTGTCTTTTAGTTTTGTTGACTGTTTCCTTTGCTGCGGAAAAGATTTTGATCTTGATGAAGTCCTTGAGCATCTTTTCTTGTGTCTGTTAGCTATCTAAAATGCCTGATTTGGAAAAATATCTATTCAGATCCTGTGCCCATTTTTTAATCAGGTTTTTTTTTTTTTAGTTGCATGAGTTCTTTTTATATTTTGGTATTAACAGCTTATCAGATATATCATTTGCAAATATCTTCTCCCATTCTGTGGCTTGCCTTTTCATTTTGTTGATGGTTTCCTTTGCTCTGCAAAAGCTTTTTAGTTTGATGTGGTCCCAACTGTTTATTTTTGCTTGTTTCTTTTGCTTGAGGAAACATCGAGAAAAATATTGCTGAGGCCAATGTCCAAGAGATGTTTTCATTTAGAATTATGGTTTTAGGTCTTACATTTAGGTCTTTAATCCATTTCAAGTTTATTTGTGTGTATAGTGTAGGAATGTTGTCAGTTTCTTTTTTTGCAAGTAGCTTCCCAGTTTTACCAACTCCATTTATTGAAGAGACTGTCTTTTTCCCTTTGTATAGTCTTGCCTCCTTTGTCCTAGATTAATTGACCCTATAAATATAGAGCTTTTTTCCCTGGGATCTTTATTTTGTTCCATTGATCTGTCTATTTCTGTGTCAGTACCATCTATTTTGATTACTATGGCTTTGTAGTATAGTCTGAAATCTGGGATTGTGGTATTTCCAGCTTGATTCTTCTTTCTCAATATTGCTTTGGCTATTTGGAGTCTTCTGCAGTTCCACACAAGTTTTTTTTTTTTTTTTAAGGATTTTATTTATTTATTTGAGAGAGATAGAGAGAGAGCACAAGTAGGCAGAGCAGCAGGCAGAGGGAGAGGGAGAAGCAGGCTCTCTGCCGAGCAGGGAACCTTATGCAGGGCTTGTTCCCAGGACCCTGGGATCATGACCCAAGCTGAAGGCAGCTGCTTAACTGATTGAGCCCCCCAGGCACCCCTCCATACAAGTTTTAGAATTATTTGTTCTAGTTCTGTGAAAAATACTACTGATATTTTGATAGGGATTACACTGAATCTGTAGATTGCTTTGAGTAGTTTAGACATTTTAACAATATTCTTCTAATCCATGAGCGTGGTCTATGTTTCTATTTATTTATGTCAACTTTAATTTCTTTTAACAATGTCTTATCATTTTCAGAGTACAGATCTTTTACCTCCTTGGTTAAATTTATTCCTAGGTATTTTATTCTTTTTGATGCAATTGTAAATGGGATTATTAATTTCTTTTTCTGCTAGTTACTAGTACATACAAACACAACAGGGTTCTGTATATTAATTTGTATCTTGCAACTTTACTGAATCAAAATGTATTTATTTTTGTACATTTATAAGATATACTTGTGATTTTTCTGACCAAAGTACAATGATTTTTAAATCTCCTAAAACAAATAACTGAAAAAAGTATTCAAGGAAATAAAACAAATGGGAAATTCAACCATTAGATTTTTTTGTTTCATACCAATCCTATATTTAGTCTAGAAAACAAGCAAACTTTGAATGAAATGTTATTAAAATGCTAGCCAAATCACAAAATGTATTTCTTAAATAATAAGACTTGAAAGTCAAAATGACTCCTTGATCTGTTGGCTGCAGAATGGTAGTTGTGTTTAGCGGGCATTTAACATGAATATCATTGTACATCTCCAGCAGCATGCTTGGGTGACTGGGTGCATTGTCAATGAGCAGTAATGTTTTTTTTTTTTTTTAAGATTTTATTTATTTATTTGACAGACAGATCACAAGTAGGCAGAGAGGCAGGCAGAGAGAGAGGAAGCGGGCTCGCCACTGAGCAGACAGCCCTATGCGGGGCTCGATCCCAGGACGCTGGGATCATGACCTGAGCCAAAGGCAGCAGCTTTAACCCACTGAGCCACCCAGGCGCCCCTGAGCAGTAATGTTTTGAAAGGAACCTTTCTTTTCTGAGCAGTAAATCTTAATAGTGGGCTTAAGATATTCAGTGAACTGTATTTGAAATAGATGTGTTGTCATCTAGGCCTCGTTCTGTTTATAGAGCACAGATAGTAGATTTAGCATAATTCTTAAGAGCCCTAGAATTTTTGGAATGGCAAATGAATGTTGGCTTCAACTTAATGTTGCCATCTGCATTAGCCTGTAACAAGAGAGTCAGCCGGTCCCTTGATGCTTTGAAGCCAGACGTAGGTTCTTTCTAGCTATTCAAGTCCTGTCTTCTTCCAGTAGAAGGTTGTTTTGTCTACGTTGACAGTCTGTTGTTTAGCATAGCCACCGTCATTAATGACCATAGCTAGATCTTCTGGAGAACTTGCTGCAGCTTCTACATTAGCACCTGCTGCTTTGCTTCACACTTTTATGTTGTAGAGATGGCTTCTTTCCTTTAAACTCATGAACAAACATTTGCTAGCTTCATACTTTTCTTCTGCAGCTTCCTCACCTCTCTCAGCCTTCATAAAATTGAAGAGAGTTAGGGCCCAGGATTAGGATTTGGCTGAAGGGAATTAGGTTTTGGCTTAAGGAAATGTTGGGGCTGATTCAGTCTTCTATCCAGACCACTAAAACTTTCTCCATATCAGCAGTAAATAAGGCTGTTTCTCTTTCTTACCATTTGTGTGATCACAGGCATAGTAGCACTTTTCATTTCCTTCGAGAACTTTTCCTTTGCATTTACAGCTTGGCTAACTGTTTGGTGCAAGAGGCTTATCCTGGCTTTTGACATGCCTTCTTCATAAGCTTAATGATTTCTAGCTTTTGATTTGAAGTGAGACATGTGAGCAGCACCTGGCTGGCTCAGTTGATAAAGCATGAGACTCTTGATCTCAGTGTCATGAATTCAAGCCCCACATTGGTCATATAGCTTACTTTAAAAAAAAAAAAAGTGAGAAACATGTGATTTTTCTTCTGCTTGAACACTTAGAAGACATTTCGAGGTTATTAATTGGCCTAATTTCAATATTGCTGTGTCTCGGGGAATAGGGAGGCCTGAGAAGGAGCAGAGAGATGGGGAACCCACTGGTCTGTGCAGCAATCAGAACACACACAACATTTATTGATTAAGTTTGCCATCTTAATGACTGCAGTTTACAAAACAATTACAGTAGTAACAGTAGTAACATCAAGGATCACAGATCACCATAACAATTATAATAATAATGACAAAGTTAGAAATATTGTGAGAATTACCAAAATCTGACTCACAGACATGAAGTGAGCAAATGCTATTGGAAAAATAGTGCCAACAGACTTGCTTGGTGCAGGGTTACCACAAACCTTTGACTTGTTAAAAAAAAAAAAATCTGTGAAGTACAATAAAGTGAAGAACAATAAAAGAAGGTATGTCTGTATCTCAAGTTCAAAAAACATATAAAACTAAATTTTGTGATGGAGGGCAGAATATTGGTTACCCTTGGGGTGGATATTGATGAGAAGTAGCCCAAGGGAGCCTTCTTAGTTGCTAGAAATATTTTATATCTTGATATGAGTGGTGGGTGATAAAGACTCTCTCCTTGGCCAAACTCTAGTCAGGCTCTTCTGAGCCCTGTTTTTGACAAGTCCTCAGTCTTGGCCTATAACAACTTCAGTCACTTAGCACAAATTATTCTTCCCACACCTTACACTAAGAGACTTGAACAAACGCTAGCAGAGGTTCTAACCACTCAGGTCCAGGGTGATGACTTCAGCCCCCCATAGGTTGCTGCTTGGGAAAGCACAAGACCCCCAAAGAATTCACTGTTTGTTTCAGCCACCACCTAAAGACAGGATGCCTGGGAGCACCTGGGTGGCTCAGTCAGTTGAACATCTGCCTTCAGCTCAGGTCATGATTTCAGGGTCCTGGGGTTGAGCCTCATATCAGGCTCCCTGCTTGGTAAGGAGTCTACTTCCCCCTCTCCCTCTGCCCCCACCCTGCCCCACCACTTGTGCTCTCTCTCTCTCTTTCAGATACATAATAAAAATCTTTAAAGACAAGATGCTTGTCTCCTGGTCTCTGTGGGAGAGTAGGAGCCTAACTTCAATAAATGCTGGTTAACAAACACAGATGGTTCCTTCCCATTTCTATAGATTTCCACATCCCTGACTGCTCATTGTCCCTCCTTATTTCCCCCCTTCTCCATTGAAAATGCCCAGTCACCTCTGCACAAATCAAAGTTGAGTTCAGTTACACTGGACTCTCTTCTGTATTTCAATAGCACTTTAGAGTCTGGATAGCCTTTCAAAAAAATTAATAATTGTTTATTCTAAAGAGAGCATCCTCACCCTTTAATGCATGCTGGTTCAGGGGGAAGGAGAAGAACAAGCAGACCCTACTTGGAGCCCAAGTGGGGTCTCAACCCCACAATCCTGAGATCATGTCCTGAGCTGAAACCAGGAGTCTGATACTCAGCCAGATGAGCCACCCAAGAGCCCCTGGCTTTGTATATCATTAACATGGGTTACATATATTTAAAAATTGAGCTATACTGGTGGGTAAAGACTTGCACACTTTATGTATGTTATATATCAATTTTTTAAAGTATCCGAATAGACTTGTGAATAACTTTCCCCACGAGCGCCACACAAACTGCATACCCTATCTTTCAGACCCTGCTTACCATCTATCTCCCTTCTCTCCACCTCCTAAAACACACTTCTTCACTTGTTTCATTCCTTCTATCCTTTCATTCCTTTCAATCCTTCTAAGATTCAGTATACAGATCCCCTTAGCCAGATAGGCTGTTCCTTCTTTGTTTTTGGTTAGCAGCTTCAGTAGCTCCCTGGGTGAAATTCAAAACTGGCCCCTGTACACTGAGGACAAGGAGAGACAAGAAAGGCACACCACTCCACACTGGTGAATTGCATGTTTAATAAGCAAGGAAACTTACAAACAAGGTTTGTCTTGCACAGCTGCAAGACAAGTAGATCTTGCCAGAATTTTAAAAGTTTATTTTGAGGCCACAATGGGGTTCAGTCAAAGTTCAGTCAAACTCTAGTTGGTCTCCACAATACATTACTTTCTTAAGGCTACAACCTTGAAATGGCTCCTAGTGTGGGAATGGTGAGTAGAAGCTATATTCCAAGGACAGGGAAGAGGGTAAAGGACCTCTGATTGCCCTGCCTGAAGGTCAACTGGTGGTCACATCCTCTCGACCTCTTCTAACATCTGTGCAAAGTAAAAACAGCATGTTGCCTATCATCCTGCTTATCATACTGAACTACAGTTTTCTGGTCGTGTGCCTGGTTCCCTTACTTAAAATATAAAATCCTTGAAATGAGGGACTGTCTTATTTCTGATGGCTGGCATATATAACAGATGTTCAATGTTTGCTGAATGAATTAACCCGATTAGAGATCAATACCTTTGTTCCTTGAGCCTGGTTGGGTTATTAAACGTCCCACCATGTCTGGTCTTTAATGTGTGGTATATCATACACCTTGCATTTGGATAGCTCTTCTGAGCCTATGGGGGGCCACAATGGTTAATTTTATTATGAAACTTTGCCATAAACATGTCTATTCAGCTTGATAAGACATCTTTTTTCTTATAAAGCAATTTCATTTTTTGTCTCTTACTCATATTCTGGGATCATAGACCCACAACACATCCATTTACTAATCAGATTTGTTTGTCTCTTGAGAGATGTGACTTCTTGATTGCTGCATCATTAGAAAAAAGATTTTATGTGTTTAAGGCCTGTTCTTTAGCATCAAGGACAGTGATTCTTCACCTTATCAGATCAGTGTCCACTGTTTTATAACGTATTTGTAGCATCCCCTTTACTATCCTGAAATGAAATTCATAGATATAATCTACCTCACAAGTATATTTTCAAGCAAATAAAAACAGTGTTCTAACGGCAATATCAAGGGGAAATAAAAAGCCATTTATTAAAAAAAATACTTTAATATGTAAATGTTTGGTTTGAATAATGGGAAATATGTATATTTAGGTCTCTGCCCCCAGTTCCTGGCACAGAGCTCCTAAATCCCTTGGAATTTCCTGAATAATAGCAAAGTCTTTTGTTCTTTTTTTTTTTTTTTTTAAAGATTTTATTTCTTTATTTGACAGACAGAGATCACAAGTAGGCAGAGAGGCAGGCAGAGAGAGAGGAGGAAGCAGGCTCCCCATTGAGCAGAGAGCCCGATGTGGGACTCGATCCCAGAACGCTGGGATCATGACCTGAGCCGAAAGCAGAGGCTTTAACCCACTGAGCCACCCAGGTTCCTGCAATGTCTTTTGTTCTAATGAGGCAACTCTTTGTAAGCTCCTGGTTGGCTCCTGGATGGTCACCAAAAAGACCAAGCTGCAATTAGAAGCTTGGAATATGCAACCCAGCCCCCATTCTCCAAAGAGGGAAGAGGGGCTGGAAATGGAGTTGATCACTGATCATGCCTATGTGATGAAGCCTCCATAAAAATCCCAATAGTATGGAGTTCAGAGAGCTTCCAGGCTGGTGAACACATGGAGGTTCTGGGAGAATAGCTTGCCTGGAGAGGGCATGGAAGCTCCCTGTCCCTTCTGACATACTTTGCTCTGTGTATCTGTTCATCTGGCTGTTTGTCTGTATAATTTACCATATCCATTATTATATAATAAACTAGTAAATATAAGTAACTACTTCTTTGAGTTCTGTGAGCTGTTCTAGCAAATAATTGAATCCAGTGGGGAGGAGATTGTGGGAACTTATGATATGTAGCCACGTCGGACAGAGGTTATGGGTAAACTAGGGGACCTACTACTTACAGTTGGCATCTGAAGTGGGGGGCATCTTATGGGACTGACGCCCTTAAATCTGTAGAATCTGATGTTTTCTCCAGGTAGATACTGTCAGAATTGAGTTAAATTGTAAGACATCTAGCTGGTGTAACACAGAATCGTTGGGTGTGTTAAAAAATCCCGTACATCTGGTATCAGAAGTTGTGGGTTTGATAGTAGTATGAGAGTAAAGGAAGAAAACTGAGTTTTTCTTTTCTTTTTTTTTTTTAAAGATTTTATTTATTTGAGAGAGCGAGCAGGAGGAGGAGCAGAGGGAGAGGGACAGACTCCGTGCTGAGTGTGGAGCCCTGTGCAGGGTTCGATCCAACAATGAGATCATGACCTGAGCCAAAATCAAGAGCCAGTCAACTGACTGAGCCACCCAAGTGCCCCCAAAATTGAGTCATTCTTTACACACTTGGGTCTGACTACATTGAAAGACTTAATGAGAGGGATGCTTGGTTGGTTCAATTGGTTAAGCATCTGCCTTCAACTCAGGTCATGATCCCAGGGTGCTGGGATAGAGCCCTGCGTGGGACTCCTTACTCAGCAGGGAGCCTGCCTGTCACTCTCCTTGCTTGTGCTCTATCTCTCTCTCTGACAAATAAATAAACTATTGAAAAATAAAAAATAAAAGACATAATGAGGTTTTCAAATGTTTGTACCTACATATTAGCATCACAGCAAATGTGAGTGCTGCACATATAGCCTGATGCTGTTTTGTATTGGTGAGCTGCCAAAGTTGCAATTTTACTACTTTCAGAAAGTTTTCTAATTAAACAATCTTTTGATTTGCACCGTAGTTGCATTCCTGGGGAAATTCAGTGTATATGAAAGCCACATGAAAAATATTTTGTTCTTATACGTAAAATGAAATTGTGTTCCAGGCTTATGATAAAGTTTTCACCTACGTGCTTGTGAATATCAGGTGAGACACTGGGAGATCGTAAGGATGGGGCCAACTCTTGGCTGTGCCAACTTTCCCTAGAAGGCATCTAGCATCTCTAACCACCCCCATAGTAAATGCGCACGGTACCCCCGAATCACTTTGACAATCAACAATTTGGTCCCAGAGTTCCAAAATATCCCAAGTGGTTTGAAATAGTAGTTCTGAAATTTTGGTGGTCATAAGAATCATTTGGAGAGCTTATTTGGAATGCATATTCTTTGGCCCCATTCTCAGAAATTCTGATTCAGTACAAAGGGGAACGGCTCAGGAATCCATGTTTTTTTTTTTTTTTTTTTTAAAGATTTTATTTATTTATTTGACAGAGAGAGATCACAGTAGACAGAGAGGCAGGCAGAGAGAGAGAGAGGGAAGCAGGCTCCCTGCTGAGCAGAGAGCCCGATGTGGGACTCGATCCCAGGACCCCGAGATCATGACCTGAGCCGAAGGCAGCGGCTTAACCCACTGAGCCACCCAGGCGCCCCAGGAATCCATGTTTTTTTATTGACTATCTTAAAAGTTCTGTCCCTCGGGGCGCCTGAGTGGCTCAGTGGGTTAAAGCCTCTGCCTTCGGCTCAGGTCATGATCCCAGGATCCTGGAATTGAGCCCCGCGTCAGGCTCTCTGCTCAGCGGGGAGCCTGCTTCCCTTCCTCTCTCTCTGCCTACTTGTGATCTCTGTCAAATAAATAAACACACTCTTTAAAAAAAAAAAAAAAAGTTCTGTCCCTCAACACTGACAAGCTTTGCTCTTCACTAGAGCCATGATATTCAACTTACTGTGCTCCTACTACAGAAGCCATGACATAGCAGGGGACAAATTTGGCCCATAAGAACCGTGATATTTAGAGATGTTCATTTGGTACATTTATGTTTTAAGGCCATACAAGTTGTAGTAGTATTGCTGGTAATACGTTTTATTGCTATCAGTTTATGACACCAACAGAAGTAAAAATTCCATTAGTAGTTGAAAATGATAATAATGCTGTTGAGTATATTCTTGCTACTATAATAACTATGTAACACAGAAGCAAGTCTTAGAAGTCAAGTGATAATTGGATTTATCAAAAAATTTATCATTTTTTATGTAAAAAAGCAATAGA
The DNA here is from genome assembly GCF_963455335.1 of Martes martes. Lineage (NCBI taxonomy): Eukaryota > Metazoa > Chordata > Mammalia > Carnivora > Mustelidae > Martes > Martes martes. The sequence continues at coordinate 78,905,761 of NC_137896.1, read as the reverse complement.
TAGTGGTAGGTGAGGTTAGGGAAAGTATTTGGAGGAGACAGGGGAGCCCCAGGTTCATGGTAGCCTACCAAGGAGTTCAAAGGGACAATGGAGCCAAAGGGAATGGTATCCTACACTTGCAGGTGAACATCACAACTGAGAGGGGCTCAATTTAATGATTAATAGGAAAACCCAATACCCCACCTAGATGACATCTGTTTTCCACAACCAGTTGAGAACCAAGCCCGGCTCTGGAGTTTGATCAGAGGCTTTTCTTGTGAGCAGAGATGTAGTTCATCCATTAGGCCCCCTGGGCACTCTTTCCCCCGGAGCAGGTTGTTTGGGAGGAAATAGGAAGACTGCTTGGTGGATAAGAGGTCAGGCAAAGTGAGTGAGATAATCTTGAATAATATTATTTATGGAGACTATGAGAAAAGCCTGTTGACTTATCCCTGTATCATAACTAAAGGCCTGGCTTTGCAAATAACACAGACCTGGATTTAAATCTTAGCACGGCCACATTTTAAACATGGGATATTGGACAAATCATTTAACCTCTCTGAGCTTGTCTGCTCATCCAGAAGATGGAGGTGATAACAACATAGTGACTGTTTCACAGACTTGTCCCGAGGACAAAATGGCATCTTTTTCTGACAAAGGAAAAGTGTTTTCAAAATGGTAGCAGGCTTTTTTCCTCTTTTATTATAAAAATTTTCAACATGCAGGAAAATTGAAAGAACTTTGCAAGGACCATCTATATGCTCACCGACTAGATTCTACCATTAATATTTCAGTACACTTGCCTTATCACCTGTCTAGCAACTTTTCTATCCCTCTATCAACCACTCATCTATCTTATTTTTTTTAATGTATTTCCAAATCGATTGCCAGCACTGGTACACTTCTCCCTAAATACTTCTGCATATAGAAGCAATTATATTTACACTTGTCTAATAACCACAATGAGGGATGCCTAGATGGCTCAGTTGGTTAAGTGTTTGCCTTTGGTTTGGGTTGTGATCCCAGGGTCCTGGGATCGAGTCCCACAGTGGGCTCCTTACTCAGGGGGGACCTGCTTCCCCCTCTGCCTGCCACTCCTCTGTTTGTGTACTCTCTCTCTCTGACAAATAAATAAATAAATATAATCTTTAAAAAAATAATAATATTAACCACAATGATCTTGTTCATCAGATTCAATGTCTCTCCCTCAAATAGTGCTGGATGAACATTGCCAAATTGCTTCTCTTTGATACCCCTTATATCTGTGTTACCTTCCCTCTGTTGCACAGTTTATGTAGATATTTTACATCAATTTAGGCAACAACGTTATTTTACAAGAAAGTAAGCCTTATCAAGACTACACTCAGGGCTCCTGGCTGGGACAGTTGGTGGAACATGTGACTCTTGGTCTGAGTTGTGAGTTTGAGTTTGAGTCCCACATGGGTGTAGAGATTACTTAAAAATAAAATCTTTTTAAAAAAATAAAATAGAATCTTTTAAAAAGGGATGCCTGGGTGGCTCAGTCAGTTAAGCATCTGCTTTTGGCTCAGGTCATGATACAGGGTCCTGGAATTGAGCCCTGTGTTGGGCTCCCTGCTCAGCAGGGAGTCTGCTTCTCCCTCTCACCCTCCCCCCTGCTGTCAGTCTCACTCTTTCTCTCAAATAAATAAATAAAATCTTTTTAAAAAGGAAGGGGGGAGGACTATACTCTAGTCCCATTTAGAGTACTCTCAAGTCAGGACAGATAATTGTAATAGTTGGACTCAGCCATTAGGAGTGGATTTTACCTGTGCATTTGGCAACCCGACCCTCTTCCTGTTCCCACTCTTCCCCTATTTACTTATTACTTGGTAAGCATTATTTAAGACCTCTGAAGTCCTCTTCCATGAATTGAAGAAGTTGTAATAGATAAAAGTCAGGGGGAAAACACCTCATAAAGGGCAAGGATTAGGATGTACAAATCAGTTTTGAAGAGCCCTAGAACCATTTCCACTTTTTTCAGCTTTCTGAAGCATTCTTTTATATGGTTGCAGTACTCATAGCAGGAGATAATACTTAAACAGGGCAGATGTTATTTGGATAAGCGGAGAGAGGAGAAGGAGAGAAAGAGAAAAACTGAGTGTTGGAGAGACCAGGACTATGAAAGCAGAGGGCATGTGGCACAGAGAGCCAGCTGACTTCTCTTCTTTTTCTGTCTTAACTGTAGCTTGGTGTATGGTTGCTCAGCTGTGCTGTATCTCCCAGCTGCCCTTGCATAGAGATGATATGTGCTTGCCCATTCCTAGGCAGAGATTTTCAGATAGTGAGACTGCTTTTTTGCTTTTTCAAGGGCTAAAAAGATGTCCTCTGATCCGTATTTGGCCCTATTATTGAGGACAACATCTTGGAGGTTATGATTGAGGAACAGGTAGAGCAGCTTGGAACTCAGACACTAAATTAAGAAACGAATTTCTGTGTTTTCTGAGCCATTTGGGTCTCTTTGTTATAGCAGCTAGCATAACACTAATATTAATGTATCTTGAGAAACAGAGAAATAAGGGTAAATTTTGGTAATGGAAGGATTAGAAATGCTGGGAGGAACGGTTTAGTTTTATCTTGTAGATAGTAGAGAAAATTGCAATTGCAAGATTTTTTTTTTTTTTTTTTTAAGGTAAACTCTACACCCAGCATGGGCCTTGAACTCACAACCCCAAGATCGAGAGTCTCATGCTCCACCAACTGAGCCAGCCAGGTGTCCTGAAAATTCCAAGTTCTTAATCCAGATAGTGCTATGATGAAGGAAATGAGACTGGTAGCATGAAAGCCTCCATGAAGAGGCTATTGCTGTGAAACAAACATGAGCCTGAAGCAGACCAGGATGTTGAATGTGGAAATGAAGGAAAAATGAAGAGGAAGAAAAATAATTAAGAGAAATTACAAAGAGAAGGTATAGGCCTTGGTGATCTTGGCTTGGCCTTGGCCATAGGGAATTAAGGAGAACCAGGAGGCAAAGAAAAGTCTCAAATATCTAACCTGGAAAAGTGCTGATACAGCAGGAATTGCTGGCAGAAAAATGGAAATATGTAGATTAACTTAGAAAAAAATCATAAATAGCTTGGAGTGTGGCAGCAGACCCAGATCCTGCCATCACCAATGTTGCCTATAGTCCCTCCTATCCAACACGAGTCCATGTACCACCATTTCTAAAGCAAACTTTAGGGGCAAGGGACAGTCCCTAAAGGAAGGACTGTAGCTCTGAGAAACCTGCCCACTCACCTATTTTCATTTAAGGAACTGAAACATAAGGCTTGTGAACACCCAGAGAAATGAAATCTTAGTACATGAGAACTCTAAAAAGCAATTCTAAAATACTCATTTTTCGAAACACTCATTTTTCAAATGCCTCTCTCTCTGTAATCTCTATGTTTATATTGTTTGAGCCCTACAGTATTACATATGCTGGTTTTGCATGTATCACACTGCCTGTAAGTATGACACAGCATACTAACTTGGTTTCTGTAACAGTAGTAATACCTGATGTTTCACAAACATGAGGTCCAATAATTACTTGCACAGATTTAGAATTAGCATTTTTCAGAACTGGTAATAAAGCCATCATTAAAGTCATATGATGTTTCTGATATGTCTCAACAGAGGATAGTTAAATTTTAAGGTTGGAAGGAACCTTACAGAAATTGAGGCACAGAAAACTTAAGTACTTTGCCCATGTTCACGCAGCTAGTTAGTTGCTGAGTTGAGACTTGAAATTAGGCCCCCAAACTCCTAGTTTGGATCTTTTCTCCCCTGCCACATTGCATTTCCAAATGTGATCTAAAACATAAAGCAATATAAAAATATTCATTAGCTAACAACTAGCAGCCATAATCTCACTAAGAAAAATGCTAACATATAGAGTGCTTAGCAGTCATACACTCTATATCTTTTAAGACTCTTGTTTTTCCCCAAGAGTTCTTAATTCAGCATCTCTGTGGAAAAAGTAAAAATAACTCCTTTAACGTGTTTTATTAAAGGCACTGACTGTGTCTTATTCATCATTTGTTCTCTCTAAGGTTTAGCACAGTGCTCTGAGTATTGTAGATGCTCAGTAAATATCATTTTTTAAAAGATTTTATTTATCGGGGCGCCTGGGTGGCTCAGTGGGTTAAAGCCTCTGCCTTTGGCTCGGGTCATGATCCCAGGGTTCTGGGATCGAGCCCCGCATCGGGCTCTCTGCTCAGCGGGGAGCCTGCTTCCCCCCTTCTCTCTCTCTGCCTGCCTCTCTGCCTACTTGTGGTCTCTGTCTGTCAAATAAATAAATAAAATCTTAAAAAAAAAAAAAGAAGTCTCTGATGGTAACATTTCTGGGTCAAAGTTAGAAATAATGAAATCGAGTAAGTAAGATACTATAAAAAGTTAAGTCCATGATTATCAGAACTGTATCTGAAGACCAGCTCTTCAAATAAATAAATAAATCTTTTAAAAAAATTACAGCATCAAAAATATACATCTAAAACATTCTAAAGACATATTGGGGAAAAGAAAAATGACCTGTAATTCTACCTCACTAATACAGATGTCACCAATGTGCCGGTGTGAGAATGTATGTATGTGTTCCCTTCCAGAGCTTTTTTATATACAAGCTTTGATGTATTTCTTCTGCTACTATTTGATCATAGCAAAAAATTAAAGCACAGGAAATGAGACTAAATTAAAATGACCTCACCCCCAGCTCTGCAAAAACATATCCAAGAGTAATTGTTGGATGTGTATCCTCGCACAACTTTTTTTTTTTTGTTTATTTTATATAGCTACAATCATGAATGGTATACATACATAAAATTTGGTAGCCTTTTAAAAAAATATTATTCATATTTTCCTGTGTTGCTATAGTTTTATGTGTGTGTATTTTGGAGGTTTTTGTTTGTTCATTTGTTCGCTACATAGTTTTTATACTAACCTGTTTAGGAAGGATGTTGGTGGGATGTCTGGGTGGCTCAGTTGGTTAAGCATCTGCCTTTGTCTCAGGTCCTGGTCCCAAGGGTCCTGGGATTGAGCCCAGCATGGAGCCCCTTATCGGGCTCCCTGCTCTGTGGGGAGCCTGCTTCTCCCTCTCCCCTCTGCTTGTGTTCTCACTCTCTTGCTTTCTCTCTATCAAATAAATGAATGAAATATTTTAAAAAATTTTTAAAAAAGGAAGGCAGTTCGCTAGAGAATGGATGTCCTAGAAAACTGGAAATCGTTCCAAAGTTTATAGGCCTTAATGAGGTTAAAAACCAGATTTTGCATGACAAGTTGGAAAAATAGGGAATTATGATCTGAAAATGAGACTTTCTAAGTTGCAGCATAAGAAAGGCTTATATTTGTTAACTAACAACTGAGATTGAAGACAAACATGACTTTCATCCAATAATTTAATTATTCTTAATATTTCATCTAATATTTACAGCAAACTATCAAAAACTCTAATGAGAAAAAAAATCTAATGAGGTTCAAAATGTAATAAACCCAATTTTGGATTTTACAGATGGTACTTTTTCCTTTTTATAGCAAACATATACACATTTACCTATATTTAGTCATTATTAAAAATTGTAGATCAATATCATTAATCATAAAATAATACTTCAATATTATTGGGTATGTTTTGAATACATTTTTTGTCTTAAAGGTGATATGATGTAGGTTGCATCCTTTCTCTAAGTGGTTGTTTTTGGGTTCTGCATATATAAATGAAAATTAATGGGGTGCCTGGGTGGCTCAGTGGGTTAAGGCCTCTGCCTTCAGCTCAGGTCATGATCCCAGGGTCCTGGGATCAAGCCCCTTGTTGGGCTCCCTGCTCAACGGGAAGCCTGCTTCTCCCTCTCCCTCTGCCTGCCTCTCTGCCTACTTGTGATCTCTGTCTGTCAAATAAATAAATAAAATCTTTAAAAAAAATTAAACTTAATAAATGTTGAATTAACCAATGATTAAATACTTACCACATCCCAAACACTATGCTAGGCCCTTGGAATACAGAGAAGAAATTATGCATCGGCACCAAAGACCTTCCAGCTAGTGAGGACACAGACCTGCCATTCAATAAAGGATAATTAGAGCTGAAATAGGGACAGAATATGATAAAGCATGGAGTCTTTTCTCCTGCTTTGCTGAGCCCAGAAGACCTGCCCTTCTGTTCAACACGGTATCACACTTTGTCACATAGGCCTCAAATAGGACTGCTTAGGCACAAAGTCTCACAAAAATCTATCATGAATATGGTTCCTTTATCTTTTGGTTCTAACCTCCCCCTCTGCTGTGACTCTAAATCATCATCAGGCTGATGATAGTGACAGCCATTTCCCATCTCCTCTACTGGCCTTGTTTTCCCATCTGTCTCTTGAACCTCCTTATACCAGGACACTTTCATATTTCTGCAGCCACAAAGCAAATTTCACCATATAAATGAGCTCATGTTGGAGGAAGTAGAGAGTGAAAGTGGCATCTAACTTCATTTTTAACATTTGAGCTCCAATGAGAACACCTTGGTAATCCAGGAGAGAAAGCTCACGGGCTCAACAACATGGAAGATGGACTAAGGAAAGTACAAGACTAGAGGCAGGTGACTGTTAGGGAAAATAGTTGAAATAATGGTGGGGAGAGAAGGTAAGTGTGTGATTTGAGGCTTTGGAAAATAGATATTTGGGGCAGTAGGAAAATAGAATTTCCAGGTTTCTTCTTTGAGCAACTGTATTAATTGTGGTGCCATTCAATGATCTAGGAGGAATGATCCAGGGAAAAGGAGTATCTCCTTTTGTATTACAGTAAATCCTAATATTAAAAGGCCCCCTGTCTATCATTCTTTCTCCTCTTCCCCCTTTTTCGCCGAGCTTTGATTTTGTTTGGCTTATCTACCCTGCTACAACTTCGTTTTTAACTCAATCACGATAGTCCCATCTTGAGCCAAAGAGTGGTTTAGGAATTGGCAAATGATACAATTCTGACTGATATAGGAGGGGAAATTTGCTGGGGAGATTCTGGAATACATTTTTTTTTTCATTAATGAAAAGAGATACCCAGGAATTCACTGGGCTTTGTTGTGTCTGCATGTGACAAATAAACTAGAGAATCCATTTTAAGACCACGAATTAAAAATTAAAAAAAAAAAGATTTAGAAGGAATCTGAGTTTTTGATGACATGGTTAGCTACTGAGTTGGAATCATCTCACCTCAGACTGCTTGTTATAAGAGATAATAAATACTCCCATATGGTTCAAGCCAGTTGAGTTGAGGCTCCTGTTTGCAGCCCAGAATGATTTAAGAAGCACAGAACTGTCTCTAAAAGAGAATTGTAGCTAGGCTTGTAATTACTTGGGAATAAGATCTTTGGGGCTAGAGCCTCAATAGTCCAACCAATGGCCAAGAGCAGTTCATACTGAGAAGGTGTTATCAACTCTTTGAGGTCTGAGATCTCTGAAAATGGTCTCTACTAAAATATATATTTCTTTAAAGTAGTCATTTAATCTATCAATATTAAGTTAAGATAGTACTTTAATTTTCACTTCCTATATTATAGTTACTGTATACATACTGTTGCTTAAGACTACTGACAGATTCAGAAATAGAACACAGCACCTAGGCCAAAATGGAAGTTTACAACTTTGACAAAGCCCTTTGACAAAAAGGACAGGAAATAAAAGTCAACCAAACAGGAAGTAAGCAGAGTAGAACAGAGCAGCCGGAAATATTTGAGCCTGGCATAAAAATTAATCTACCTGCAGAACGTATAAGACCCAAGCAAAACATTTAAAGCTGAAATCTTTAATTTGTAAATATTTTTTTAATCTTTTTTTTTAAAGATTTTCTTTATTTATTTGACACAGAGAGAGCGCACAAGCAGGCAGAGTGGCAGGCAGAGGGAGAGAGAGAAGCAGGCTCCCTGCCAGACTTGATCCCAGGACCCTGGGATCATGACCCGAGCCAAAGGCAGATGCTTAACTGACTGGGCCACCCAGGAGTCCCAATTTGTAAACATTTAAACACAAGGAAGTAAAAGTAAGAGAGAAATAAGGTGTCTCAGTAGAGTTAATTATTACCTAAACCAAAGAAACGTCTTCTGCATAGATAAAGGCAGTTGGAAACCTTTCTGCGAATTCTCTGACCCTTCTCTCAGAAGGAGGTGGATAGTGTGGCACCTCCCTTTGAATCTGGACCAAATCTTAAGGACTGGTTGACCAGTA